>NC_091266.1:65128750-65827500 GCF_042477335.2 Ovis canadensis | reverse complement strand
AGGCTGAGGTCAGGGTTCCTGACCTGCTAGCTCCTCGGGGAGGGACTGTGCCCTGGTCAAGGCTGCGGGCACAGCCCGTGGGAGGAGCGCAGCGAGCTCAGGGATGGGCGCATGCGCGGGCTGCACCCTGGGGGCTGAGGTCGCAGCCCCGCCCTCCCAGCGGCTCCCCCCCCGCCCCCCCCCGCCCTGGACGGGGATCCGGGCCGTCAGAGTCCAGGGCTGGCCCTGCCCCTCGGCACTCTGGTTGGCGCCCACCCCGCACCAGAGGAGCAAGGTGACACTCACTGGCTGTTTGTTCGTGCGTGGCGTGTTCCCTCTCCACTCCCGTGACCTCACCCGGCTGAGACCTGTCACCTGGCCCGCCCCCCCGGGGCCCTGCCTCCTGCCCCCTCCTCTGCCCGGGCGCCCACACCCACGTGACAGGTCAGTCCTGACGCCCGCCGGCTGCGTCCCTGAGCGCGGGCTGCCTGGGAGTCCTCTCCTCCTTCACAAGCAGAGGCTTCTCTGCGCACTCCTCCGCCCACAGGAGCCTGGAGGGCCCCCAGCTCCGCAGGCCGCCCGGGTCCCACCCGGTGTCCGTGCCCCTGAGGCTGAGAAGGAGCACCTACTGGTCCAGCGGGCACGCAGGCCCCGACGGTTCTCACACCTGGAGTGGCGGCGGCTGAGGTCGGGCGTTGCCCTGCCAGGTCCGCACAGCACGGGGGCTGCAGAAGCCCCTTCGGGCTGGGACCGCACCTGTCCTGCTTCCGGGGGACGCGGGGGGGGGGGGCGGAGGGCCGCCGTCCGGCTCTGACCGCAGGGCCGGGTCTGCAGCATGGCCTCCACACGTGAGAGCGGCCTTCTGCACTGGCCACGCCGCTGGGGGCCCTGCGGGGCCCACCCTGTTTCCGGGGACTGCAGCCGCCCCTCAGCCTTAGCCGACCTGTGATCTGAAACCAAACCCCAGAACTCCACGGCTCCCCGACGGTCTTTCCAGTTTTGATCTAAACGCCCTGAAATCGTGAAACCCAGTGGAGACAGAAGCCGCGAGGAGGGGGCGGGGCCCTGATGATGCGGAGCCCTTCAGGCCCGGTGACCTTGGACTTCTCCCAACCTGGGGGACAGAACTCATTTTAATATCAATGATCTGGCTTCCTACCTGGTTAACATTTAAATATAGAAGATCAACTGAATTTTTAAAAGGTAATTAACCTTCTTTGATTTCTGCTTAAAGATTGAGTGGCAGGAGCAGAGGTTCCGGCTTCCTCCCCTAACGCCCGGAGGGAGGTGGCTTCCCTCTAGGGGGCTAGCGGTGCCCCCTCCCTGTCCTGGATGCTGCAAACTGCGTCCTCACCCGCCATAGAAGGTCAGGCCTTGGTCCCCTCTGACCACGCAGCAAGGCATGTCTCCCCTAGACCCACCACCTCTCCTCTGGTGGAGCCCACTGCCCCCTGGACATCTCCCCATGGGTGACCACACCCTCCTCTGAGGCCTTGGCAGACCCTGAGCTGGGTTCTGAATGCCCGGACCACCAGACCCGCGGGTGGGGCCGCCAGCATCACTGTGACCCCAGGCCCATCAGACCCCAGGCCCGCCCCCCGGGGCTCTTTCTCGCGGGTCTGCCTCAGCAGCCAGAGGGCTCCCTGGACACAGCTGCCCTCCTGCTGTGGGCGTCTGTGCTCCCCTCCCCTCCCTCCTGCACCCCAGCCCCGCAGACACATGGTTCCTGGTGGAGCCACTCAGAGCAGCAGAGCCACTCTTGTGCTTTTCCTCTTTTTCCACACGTGGCAGGAAAAATGGCATTTTGTTTTGAGGATGCTCAAAGGTGCCCTTGCTTCTCGCTGTGCAGCCTCAGACGGACGGAGCCTGGCGGGGTGGCCCCTTCTTCCCGCCTCCCCTCGCAGCCCCACTTCCAGCGTCCCGGTTTCCGAAGACGCTTTGCAAGCCTGTGCCTGGTGCCCTGCCCTGCTATCGATTTTTCACTCTTCAAAGTCCTCTCAACTGTCTGCCTATTCATTCAAGATTATTTTATAATCATGTCATACTAAACAGTAACTTGATTGGGTTTTAATTCAAATAAAGTAAACCTGGAAATAATTGGGGAAGTTCTGCAGTTTTGCGCATTTCTCCTTCCTCTCCTTTCTTTCTCTGTGTTCAGTCACTTGAGTCGTGTCCGACTGCTCGCGACCCCGCAGACTGCAGCGTGCCAGGCTTTCCTCTCCTTAAAACCGATGTGCTTCTTGTTCTTGTTTCTGCTGTAATTTGTTACCACAAACACATGTTTATTATTTCACAGCTCAGGAGGTGGGTGGGCAGACTGGCTCCTCCAGGAGGCTCTGGGAGGAATTGGATCCCTCTGGTTTCTAGCACCTGGAGACCCTGCATCCCTTGGCCTGTGGCCCCTCCTTCCACTTCAAAGCCCCCAGCACACATTGTCTGAGCTCTCTGTCCCGCCAACCCCTGTTCTGTCGTCTCAGCTCCTTTTTATGACTGTAGCCTCCTGCCTCCCTCTTGTGAGGACCCTGTGATGACCTCTGCCCAGCCAGGTGACCCTGTGATGACCTCTGCCCACCCAGGTGACCCTGTGATGATTCTAGGCCCAGCCAGGTGACCCTGTGCTGACCTCTGCCCAGCCAGGTGACCCTATGATGACCTCTGCCCAGCCAGGTGACCCTGTGATGATACTAGGCCCACCCAGGTGACCCTGTGATGACCTCTGCCCACCTAGGTGACCCTGTGATGATACTAGGCCCACACAGGTGACCCTGTGATGACCTCTGCCCAGCCAGGTGACCCTATGATGACCTCTGCCCACCCAGGTGACCCTGTGATGACCTCTGCCCACCCAGGTGACCCTGTGATGATACTAGGCCCGCACAGGTGACCCTGTGATGACCTCTGCCCAGCCAGGTGACCCTGTGATGACCTCTGCCCACCCAGGTGACCTCTGCCCACCCAGGTGACTCTGTGATGACCCAAGATAACCTCTCATCTCCAGGTCCTTCACTTCATCACACTGCTGAGTCCCTTTGTCACCGAAGGTCACGGGCCCTCAGACTCTGGGGACCAGGAGGTGCCTATTTGGGGGCATTATTCTGCCACCCGTGGTGTGCCTCTGTCGTTTTTCTTTCAGATGTCTCAGTAAGCTTCTATGATTTTCTGACAAACAAATCTCTCAGTTTTATAGAAACAACTCTATCAAAAATGTGTATTTTCTGCCGCTATAATGAAAGGTATTGGGATCTTTCCCTCCCGCCTGATTATTGCTATGACATAGAAAAACTATTGATTTATTTGAATGGTCGTTTTTCAACAACTTTGCAGAACTCTTTTATGAACTCTCGTAGGTTTTCCTCTGACTCTCTCGATTCTTCTTGGCGCAGCATCATTGCATCGACAAATCATGATAACTTCAGCTCCTCCTCTGCAATGATCAGAGGCTCTACACCTAGGAGACTTTACGGCCCTGTTGGCACTTCCACTACAGCGGTGACGGGGCGTCTGCAGTTTGCTTTTGGGTTTTAACTGCTGTGATTTTAACTTTCTTTGCAAGAGTCACCTCCATGGATGAGCCCTAAGAGGGCAACAGACTGGGGGTTGGGGGTCAGGACCAGGTCTGCGTTATGGCCCCCCTCTCAGTTTTCACTCCAAGGGGGTCTAACTCTGAGACTGACTCCCCTGAGGTTGGGAACAGGTGAACTGCTCCCGGTGGTCTCTCGGTTCTCACTTGATGGGACGACCCCTTGCCCTGCAGGGGGGCCCCGGCCCAGGGGGAGGGGAGGGCAGTCCCCCTGCCCCTTGCCCTGCAGGGGGACCCCGGCCCAGGGGGAGGGGAGGGCAGTCCCCCCTGCCAGGTGTTTCTTTCGGCAGCCAGCAGAGCTGGGGGTGATGGTCATAACCGAGTCTCCAGGCGACGGGCATCAAATATTTACATCAATATCAGGGAAGACAAATTAGGCCAATAAGAAAAGCTGTCGAGACGGTGCCCCCTCTTTTGTTTATGAGAGGACTCCCTTCTTGGGGACGTCACACAGGGTGAGCCGCTTTTCCCTGCAGCCCCTTCAGAGCTCGGACGCTGAACTGAGCCTTCCGCCCCTTGACCTGTGTTCCAGCACTCCTCACCCCCTACTGCTGGGCATGATGCAGAGGGGACCGAGGCCGGGAGGAGGCTGCTCCAAGAGGCCATCCGGCCGGGGGGCCCTCCTCCGCCCAGTCCGCCCCCAGCCGCATCCCAGCCCCTTCCTCCCCAGCGCCACCACCTCTGCTGGAGGGCCGGCTGCTGGACCTGGTCCGGTGTCCCTGGTGTCCTGGGAGCCGGGGACCCGGGAGGCCCTGAGTGCAGCTCAGACACTCTGATGGGCCCAGTGGGAGGGGCAGGGGGCTTTGCCCATCACGGCAGCAAAGGGCTTCACGGGCAATAGGCATACTCTTCTCTGCCCCTTGTACCTCGGGGCTCCCACCCTGGGCTCCCCTGTCTGATATCCCACCCAGCATCCCCTTGGCTGGACTGGCGCGTGTGTGGGCCGAGTGCAGCCTGGCACTCCTCACAGGTGTGCCTCCTGAGCCAGTGCGGGAGATCCTGGTTCTTGGGGGGTCCTTCTCTCTTTCACCGCAATATGTTCCAAGTGCTGCTGTGAGCGGATCTCAGTGGATGGGGACAGGAGTGTCCCCTGCTCTGGGGACCCATAGTTGTAGAGCTGAGAGGGTCGGGGGGCAGCAGAGCTTCAGTCCCTGTCTCAGCCCCACGCAGCCCAGCCTGGAGCTGACCACCCGCATGGGGGCCCACCCGCTCTGTGCGCTCAGGGCACAGGGGGGCCCGGGGTGGGGGGTGGCCTCCTGGGTGCTGTCCCCACTTTGAAGAAGAGAAGCAGGGGTTATGATGCCGGTCCGAGGTCACGGGAGCAGCTGCAAGGTTGGCAGCCCGGCTGTGACCTCAGGGCCAGGCTCTCGGGGAGAAGGGGGCGCCCCTGTCCCGCTCGGCCGCCAGCTCGGGGGCTGACAGCCCCGAAGTGGGAAACCGGGGTCCCAGGAGCGAGGAGGGCTGCCTGTCTCACTCTGCACGTGGTCTGTCCCAGGCCCTGGTTTCTGAGTCTTATCTGGCTTTGCCCCCAGAGCTGCAAAAGGAGCTGAGGCAGAAATGAATGGGGAGGGCGCTGAGGACCCCCCGCCCGGGAAAGGCGCTGCTGTGTCCGGGCCCCAGGCCACGCAGGTCCTTCCAGCCAGCACCCGTCACCCTGACCGGGGCCCTGACTCTCACCCACACCCTGGCCTTCCCGACGTCCCCTCCCCGTGCACTTGGCAGGCCCACATCCGAGGGAGGCGTTGCCAGGCTGACCAGGACAGGCCCCAGGAGTGACCTTCAGCAGCGGCCCCACCAGCCCGGGGCTGCCGTCAGAAGGGGCACCTTCTCTGTGGAGAGCGAAGCATGTCTGTTTCCCTGTGGATGATGATGCAAATATCCGTGCACACACGCACACAATACACATGCACGCACCACACACAATCCACACACGCAACACGCATGCACACACCACAACATACACACGCTACACGTGCAAACATACACAACAAGTATCCGTGCACACACAAACACAATATGCATGTGATAGACACACACACACCACACACAGTCCACACACACAACACACAATTCACACACACAACACGCATGCACACACCACAACATACATACACTACAAATGTGAACACACAAACAACACACATGTACACACAACATACATATGCTACACATGCAAACACACAAACACAACAAATAACTGTGCACACATGCACACAATACACATGCATGCACCACACACAATTCACACGCACAACACGCATGCACACACCACAACATACATATGCTACACGTGTGAACACACAAACACAACACGCGTGCACATACAACAACGTACATTCGCTACACGTGCAAACACACACACAAACCAACACCCATGCACACCTGCTTGGATCTACTCCAGGGCGACGAGGTGCCTGAGTTCTGCTCTCCTCTCGTGACCGAGAGCCTGTGTGCCTGGAACACGCACACGCTCCACGTGCCCATGACGTGCTCGCCGAGCGGAAGCCACGTGCTGGCTGAGGCCTCCTCACCGAGAAGGGTGGCAGGAAGGAAGCGCAGGAACTGGGTCCCCACGTGGCCGTGAAATGTCAGGAGAACAGCTTCGTCTCCTCCAGTCGATTACATTTTTAATTTGAATTTTTTCACTGTTGTCTCTGTTTCATTGATAAATGTACTTTGTTTTTAAGGTTGTGTAGCTGGCTCTCTGTCCGTATGAAGACAGGATTGTAGCTTCCTAGGAAGACTGCTGACGTCATGCTGAAGACCGAGCGTCCACGTCTTTTGCCTTCTGCCTGCTCCTCCCTCGTCTGCATCTCGAAGCTCCGTCCCAGGAGAGGGGTCAGTGTGCTGAGCTCAGGGGCCGCCGCCTGCCTTCTCACTAGACTCACTGGGACGCGGTCTCCTTGTTAGCGGCTGGGGCCCGCCGAGCTGAAAAGACTTAGTGTCTGGTCCTTGGGAAAAGGACCCACCTTCGAAAGCTGGTTTTCTGAAGCTGCTGACAGCAGAATCCACCAACGAAGTTCAAACCCTGAAACTCTGAGGCTCTGACTCGGGGGTAGGGGATGGTGGGCAGTGGGCCCTGTGTTGGCTCCAGCGGGCCCCGCAGTGCCCTGGTTCCTCCTGAGGGGTCCCCCTTGGCTGTCGGAAGACAGTGACTGCACTGGCTAGGGGGCTGCCTGCACCCCCACCTGTGACTCCACCTGAGACCCCGCCTTTGACCCACCTTTGTCCATCTGCCCCTGGGACCACACTGCTCCTATGAGGAGCTGGCTTTGCACTCATGTGACTTGTCTAAATTAGTCATCACCGTATTCCCCAACTCATTTATATAGTCGACTGCTCCCTAAGTCACAAGGAAAAGTGTTCAAAGCCTTTTCTCCCATTAGTGGCAGTTTAATTAGACATTGTCAGGACATCTGGGGATGAGGATAAATAATTTATTTGCTTTTTTCTTACATAGAAAAAGGGCGCATCCCAAGGAAGCAAAAAGTATTTGAGAAAACGAACACGTTTTTCTTTGGACAGGAGATGCTTCTATTTACATCACGCCTCGACACAAAGCAGAGACGAGGGTGCCTGTCAAGTGACCCCTGGCTGCCCACGCCAGCACTCAGGAAGGCCCAGGATGCAGGCTTGGCACTCGAGGCCCTTGGGGGCGCTGGAGTGGACGCAGTAAACCCGAGAGATGGCAGCTGTGACTGCAGTAAGGGAGACAGCACGGGCCCCGTGAGGGATGGCTGTGGCTCGGGGGCGGGGGTGCCCGGCCCTCCCCGCCCTGGGTGCCGGCCCGTCCTCCCTGGACACAGACCTGATGGCTCCCCAGCAGAAAGACCCTCGTCTGCTGCGGGGAGAGATGCGTTTCTGGAAACAGACATCGCGGGCATCAGTGTGATGAGAGGCTCCCAGATGGCCAGTGGTCAGGCTCGGGGCGCAGCTTGGGGAGGTGGCCTGGGACTGAGGAGCTGACCCCTGTGACCTCTGCCCGGGGACCTCCCCGGGGACACTGAACATGGGGCCCCAGACGCTGAGGCCATGCAGATGCGTCTCTGCAGGGAGGGCCCGTGCACCGGGGACAGAGGGGTGCCCGGAGGTCTCCAGTGTCCAGGGCGGGTGGCCCCTGCCCCGTGGGAGGAGGGGATGGCTTGCCCCGCTGGCCAGAGGAGGCTGCAGCTCACGGCTCAGGGATAAGCTGGTGCCCGGCGCTGCCCTGGGTGAGGAGGGGTTGGGGGCTCGCTCACAGAGGCACGTGGGGATGGGACTTGGGGCTGGGCCCTCCTGGTCTCCCCCGGACGTCAGAGCGGCAGGCACGGTTGGACCTGAACTTCCGGCCTGAGCTGCTCTTTGAACTGCTGTCCCCCGCGTGTCCTGCCCCAGGCCTCCCCCTCACCTTCCAGGCCCGTCCGCCTGGCCGGCCTGCACCCGGATCTCAAACATAATGTGCCCCGGAGGGGCGTCTCGATGCTCCTCCCCACCCCGCCCCCCCCCCAATCCTAATCACCCCCCAATCTTTCTCAGCTGGAGAACAGCAAATTATTCATTGAATGGCCAAGTCTTGAGCTTGGAGTAGTTTTTGATTCTCCTTCTCTTTCCCTCCTCCCAGATCATCCACCTGCGAGCACTGTTGATTCTCTCAAGGCCCACCCGGGTCTGCTCGCCGTCCTGTTTGCAGGGCCGCCTTCCTGCAGCCACAGCCCCTCCCTGGGTGCTGGGAGGGCTGCTTTCCCTCCGCTCCTGCCCAGGGTGACTCAGCCACACGCAGGTCGTCATGAGCGCTCAGCACTCGGTGAGGGGACTGCCAGGCACAGAGAGACACAGAGAGAGACAGAGAGAGACAGAGAGACACAGAGACACAGAGAGACAGAAAGAGAGACACAGAGAGACACAGAGACACAGACAGAGATACAGAGAGACAGAGAGAGACAGAGACAGAGGGAGACAGAGACAGAGAGAGAGACAGAGAAAGATAGAGAGAAACAGAGAGACAGGGAGAG
The DNA here is from genome assembly GCF_042477335.2 of Ovis canadensis. Classification (NCBI taxonomy): domain Eukaryota; kingdom Metazoa; phylum Chordata; class Mammalia; order Artiodactyla; family Bovidae; genus Ovis; species Ovis canadensis. The sequence goes on along the minus strand of NC_091266.1, from coordinate 65,818,950 downwards.
ACAGAGAAAGAGACAGGGAGACAGAGACACACAGAGACAGAGAGAGAGACAGAGACACAGAGAGAGAGACCGGGAGAGAGACAGATTATCCTCAGAGGGACTGGAGTCAGGCTGCGTCACACCTCTACCTGGGGCTAAAAACAAGGCAGGTGCCTTCGTGGTTCTGAGCAAAATTATGCAATCGCTTCATCAGGAGCTCTTGCCAAAGCGAAGACGTTTTCCGTCACACAGAGGACTCTAGAAATGCCCCTCCCCCGTGCCTCTGTCCTGAGGTTGTCAGGGACTTTCTTTAGGTGAGAAGGAAGACAGAGGGTGAAGGGAAGTGACGGGGAGAGAGACAAGCCCCCCAGGAGCCAGGAGGGTGGGTGGCTTGCTGTGGCCTGGAAGTGGCCAGGGTGTCCGCCACCCCCAGCTTCCCTGTCCAAGCAAGCAGCCCCGGAGGAGGCAGGGTGCAGCCACAGGTGTGGGGAGAGCTGGTGCCGGGGGTGATGGAGGGGTGGGGTGCAGCCGCAGATGGTGGGGAGAGCTGGTGCCGGGGGTGATGGAGGGGCGGGGAGGCAGCTGGAAGCTCCGGGAAGACCAAGGGTGGTGTAGAGACCCTGGCTCAGAGACCGTGGCCAGTGCAGCGGGGCTGAGCTCCCGGGGCGGCGGGGCAGAAAAGAGATCCTGGGTCCCTGATGTCAGGGGCCCGATCCCTTCTGCCCTCGGTCTTCCAGGAGAGACCAGGACCCCAGCGCCCAGCCTGGCCACACACGGTCCATCCGCAATCATCTGCTAGCTTCAGGGTCAGACGGCAGATGAGGGGCGCATCACAGGAGCCCACACAGCAAGGCCGTCAGCCTGGGCTGGGGGACCACCGAGTCGCACTTCATCTCCGGCTCCTGCCTGTGCCTCCGTCAGGGGGACCACTGAGGCCCGTGCCGGCTCTCACTCCCCCTGCGGCTCCTGGGGCCACGGCTCCGCGATGCCCTGTCTCCAGGAGGTCCGGTCTCCTCCTGGCTCTGCTCGACACTCTCTCACCCTCATGCCCCTGGAGCTCATGTGACCAGCACCTCAAGTCTCTGTCCTTGGTCCAGAACACCCACCGACCTGGGATGAGACGACTGCAGCCTCTGGACCCCAGTTCTTTTTGCTGTAGGGTCCGGAGCCCCCGGGAGGGGTCAGTCTGGTTGCTGGGCCTTCTTGGGCCTTCCCGGTCCGGCTTTTCCCCAAGCGGTGCCGGCCCTGGCTCCACGCTGTGCCCAGGCTGCGGGCGAGATGCTCAGGGCCCAACTCCTTCCATCCTGGCCAGGTGCACCAGCGGCCCCAAGGCATGGAGCCCCGAGGCTGATCGCTTCCTCGGCCCTGAGAGGCAGGGTTGGGCCTGGGGCTCTGCACTGTCCTTGGCCAGCAGGCCTTGGCTCTCAGCCTGGTCAGGTGTCCCCAGCTTCAGGTCAGCTCCTGAAGACTCCGGCAAGCCACGTGCATGCCGGGGGGCTGGCCAGGGAGTGGGCATCTCTGGTCGGGGGGACAGCCCTATGCCGTGAGCTCACCCAAGGCTTCCCGCGGTCCCACACCCGCCTTGTCAGGACTGAGCTGGCGAAATTGGAGGAGCGGGGCACAGAAGGCGTCCTGGCTGGTGGGGAGGGGTCTGGCCGGGCCGGGTCTGTGACCCCAGGCTGTTCAGAGCGGCTCGGAGCCGAGCCCCCTCTCCCTGGGGGTCCCGCGGGCTCTCCCTGGCAGCGCCAGACAACTATTTTTCTTTTGGGAATCAGTAAATTTGCACTAATTTCCCTAAACATTACCAGAGTCTGTTTTCTTAAAGTACAAACATATCCAGTATGTTCATCATTTAAAATATCATTTCCTTAATGGTTGGAAGTGTTCTCTAGCTGTTTCTTTCGAACTGTGAACAATTAGAGAACAGCACATTGCATTTCAGAAATAAGTACTGTTAGTGATCATCATAAACATCAGATGGTGGGATAATTAAATTAGGGTGATATACCAGTTTCCCTGCTAATCGCTGACAATCCATAGTGGCTGCAACAACCGCGATCTGTCACGCCAGACCCACCGGTGCGGCCCTGGTAACAGAGGCGGAGCGCGTGCGTGTGAGGTGCGCAGGCCCATGTGAATGAGTGCGGTGGGGGTGTGTCCATGTGGTGTGTGTGTGTGTATATGAGTGTGTGCTGTGGTGTGTCCCTGTGGTGTGTGTGTGAGTGTGTGGTATGTGGCACTGTGTGCTCCTGTGCGTGTGTGTGAGTGTGTGTGTTATGTGCAGGCAGACGTGAGTGTGATGTGTGGTGTGTCCACGTGGAGTGTGTGTGTGTGTGAGTGTGTGTGTTATGTGCGGGCACATGTGAGTGTGTGGTGTGGTGTGTCCACGTGGGGTGTGTGTGTGTATGTGAGTGTGTGCTGTGGTGTGTGTGTATGTGAGTGTGTGCTGTGGTGTGTGTGTATGTGAGTGTGTGCTGTGGTGTGTGTGTGTGTATGTATGTGAGTGTGTGGGTGTGGCGTTGTGTGCTCCTGTGTGTGTCCCACCTGACGTGTGGGAGTGTTCCCTGTAGAGTGGATTTTCTCACCAGCTGGAGCCCTCCATCCCAGGGCAGTTGCTGGGGGCTCTGGAAGGGGGAGTGGGTGCCCAGGTGCCTGGGTGCCCACTGTCTAGAGCAGCAGAGGACAGGGTGGCTAGGGGAGCCGTGACTCCCAGAGGGGGCCCGCCAGGAGGGCAGGCGCACGCCGTGCGGGGCCCTGCTCCCCCGTCTAGAAACCTCAGAGACCCTGGCGGCTCAGAGCCAGGCGCCCCCTGACTCCCGCCCTCAGAGACCCCAGTGGCTCAGAGCCGGGCGCCCCCCGACTCCTGTCCTCAGAGACCCCAGTGGCTCAGAGCTGGGCACCCCCACTCCTGCCCCGCAGCCTCCGGGCCTCCAGTCGGGGTGAGACACAGCCATGGCGCCTCCACAGCCTCTGTCCTGTGACTGAGCAGGGGGGGGTTTGTGAAGCTACAGGCCTCTGGTTGCTAATTAAATGTTACTTGAGGACAGAAGAGAGACATCTGAGCTCCAGAGACCGCAGAGTGTTCCAGAGTGGGAGTGTGGTCCGGGTCTCCTCCACCCCAGGCCTTCCCGCCCACCTGTCCTGGGTCCACCGTGGGCCCCAGGCCCCCTGGTTCTGCAGGGCCTACTCCGGGGGTGCAGGCAGGAGACATGAGGGCAAGGGAGGTGGGCAGAGAGCCCTATTCTGGGCCCTTCCTGGTGGAGGTAACTGCCCTGCCCTGTCTCACTGTGGAGGGGCAGCTTTGGCACCCTGGGACAGCCCCCTCCTCTCTCTCCCAGGAGTCAGTGTGGCCGTGGTGCCCACTGCCTGGGCTGGGGTGCTGCCAAGCTGGGGGCCGGGCATGGCCTGGGCACTGGAGGGGCTGGCAAGGGGAGGGGAGGCACTGAGCCCATGGGACTGCCCACGGCCTTGGGGTGAAACGCTGTCACTGGGGGGTTTGTCCCACATGCCCCTTACGGGGACCCACGAGGGGCAGTTGCCCCCTTTTCCATGGAGGGGCAGGCTCTGGAGGATCGGTGACTCACGGAGGCGGCACCTTGTCATCCGCTGGCCCCCACCTGGCGTGTCCTCCTGCACAAGGCAGGGCCTTCATGAGCTTGTGGGACTCAGAGTGGACTGGGGATCCCTGGCCCGTGCAGAGGCTGCTGGGCAAGGGGAGAGGCCCTGGCCTCAGCTGGGAGACCAGGCTCCTGGTCCCTGAGTCTGTGCTCTGAGGCCTGGGCGTCAGTGGGCACAGGGCTGGGGGCAGGCCACCCTGCTCTCCTGAGCCCACGGCCAGAGTCTGGCCTCCCTGGAGCTGCGGCCGGTGCCCAGGTGTCGGGGCAGCTGGCCCTCCCTTGGGGTCTCTTCCAGGAGCTCAGGCGTGGCATCTGGCTGAAATGACAGTGAACTGTGAGCCAGTCAGAGAAAGGACAGGACGTAAGGAAGCGAGCACACGCTCCTCCCAGTGGCCCCTGGGTCAAAGAGGGCACTCCAGAGGAGGCTGCGACGAGACGCAGAAGCGAATGGAGAGAAAGCAGCATACAAGTATGTGGGCTGCAACACTGGGCGTGTGCACCGCGGTGAGTGTGCACTGTGCTGTGTGTGTAAATCTGTGGCTGCTCTGTGTGTGGCGAGCATGTACTGTGATGTGTGTGTAAGTCGTGGCTGGTCTGTGTGTGGTCCGTGTGCGTGTACTGTGGTGCGTGTGTAAGTCGTAGCTGGTCTGTGTGTGGTGAGCATGTACTGTGATGTGTGTGTAAATCTGTGGCTGGTCTGTGTATGGTGAGCGTGTACTGTGGTGCGTGTGTAAGTCGTGGCTGGTCTGTGTGTGGTCCGTGTGCATGTACTGTGGTGCGTGTGTAAGTCGTGGCTGGTCTGTGTGTGGTCCGTGTGCGTGTACTGTGGTGTGTGTGTAAATCTGTGGCTGCTCTGTGTGTGGCGAGCATGTACTGTGGTGTGTGTGTAAATCTGTGGCTGGTCTGTGTATGGTGAGCGTGTACTGTGGTACGTGTGTAAGTCGTGGCTGGTCTGTGTGTGGTCCGTGTGTGTGTACTATGGTGTGTGTGTAAATCTGTGGCTGGTCTGTGTGTGGTCCGTGTGCATGTACTGTGGTGTGTGTGTAAATCTGTGGCTGGTCTGTGTGTGGTGAGCGTGTACTGTGGTGTGTGTGTAAATCTGTGGCTGGTCTGTGTGTGGTGAGCGTGTACTGTGGTGTGTGTGTAAATCTGTGGCTGGTCTGTGTGTGGTGAGTGTGTACTGTGGTGTGTGTGTAAATCTGTGGCTGGTCTGTGTGTGGTGAGCGTGTACTGTGGTGTGTGTGTAAATCTGTGGCTGGTCTGTGTGTGGTGAGCGTGTACTGTGATGTGTGTGTAAATCTGTGGCTGGTCTGTGTGTGGTGAGCGTGTACTGTGGTGTGTGTGTAAGTCGTGGCTGGTCTGTGTGTGGTCCGTGTGTGTGTTCTGTGGTGTGTGTGTGTGTGGAGTGTGTGCACACTCCCACTCTGAGCTGGTGGCTGCTCTGTTGCAGACTGTGCCTTGAGTGGGATGGACCCGTCACCCGGGTGGAGGTGCGTGTGGCTGCGAGAGGATTCCTGCGGGAGGGCGAGGTGGGCCCTGAGCTGAGTGGGCTCTCTGAGTTCAGGTCGCACCCGGGCAGCCCGCAGCGCCTTGACCCGCGTGGGAAGGAGGCTCTGGAGCCCAGGCCCCCGGGGCGGCGCTGGGCCTGAGGGAGCTTTCCGGAGCACCAAGCTCGGGAGAAGTGTAAACGCGGTTTCTGGAATGGGGTGGGGCGCCGCTTCCAGCCTGACAGCCACGTGCCCGCGCCCCTCGGCGGCGAGTGGCCCCGGTGAGCAGTGACGGCCAGTCTCCGGGGCGTGTCTGTGGTCTCCTCAGTCCAGGCCAGGCCCAGGCCCAGGCCCAGGCCTTGTTCCCACTAAGGTTTGGCCCCCAAAGCAGTCCAACCGCAGGAGGGGGACTGCTGTGTAATGGGGGGCGTCACGCTCTGACATAGGGCTTGCCACAGGGTGGGTGCCTGCCACGTGTGCCACTCTGCTTGGGGGTCGGGGGGCAACCCCGACCCCGAGACACTTCCCCACGGCCCCCGGGAGGCGTCGGCCGCCCTGATGTCGGAGCAGCTGTGTGGGATGATGAGCCCGCCAGGTGCCCATGGAAACCAAAGGAAGATGTCTTTGTTTTCTCGTCCGCTTGCTTTTCGGGTGGTGACATGGAGGCCCTGGTTCCACATGCCCACAGCTACATACAGCCCCTCGCGCTCATCCTCCCTGCTCGCGAGGCCCGAGACGTGCAGACAGCTCCAGAGAGCAAACGGAGGCTGGGATGCTGCCAGCGGGGCTCCAGGGCCACAGCTGGGGGACCCCCTTGGGCCCAGGGCTGGTTTGCAGGCCCCCAGCTCTGGTCCTCCATCTCTGGCTTTCTGCCGACTCCCCTGCACCCCCAGACCCCCAGGTGTCGCCTGCCCCCACCCTGCGCCTGTCCCGTGCACAGAGCCCCACCCTCTCCGTGACCCCTTCAGCCACTCCTCCGGGGAAGAAGCCCGGGACTGTCCCACCTCCCCACCAGCCGTATCCCTGTGTAGACCTGGGTTCCGTTCAGGTTCAGCTGCCCCCCTGGGCTCTGCCATTGCCCCGTCTCCGGGGAAGGAGGAGCGCTGTCTGGCTGATCCCAGAGGTGTCCCGTGTCTGCTGGTCTTTCTGGCTTTGTCCTGGCATTGAGGCCAAACAATGAGTTTGTTCCAGAGCCGCTGGCCACAAAGGGCGCCTCGCAGGAGCCCACAGCATGTGGAGCCCTCCCCACCAAACATCCGGGCAAGGGGGCCCCGGGGCCTCAGGCTGCTCTGCCCTCTTCTGGACAGCAGGTGGGGTGCCGGGGCCATCAGTGGGAGAGGCTGGAATTCCACGGCACAAGCTGGTCAGGGGGCCGGGGGCCGCCCCCATCAGGGCCCTGGGCAAAGTGACGAGTGGGTGCCCGCCCCATCTGAGGGCCTGCTCTGTGCCTCGTGGTTTCCCTTCAAGTCCCACCCCCTGCAAGTCTGTTGTTTCCCGAGAAACTGGGGACAGAAACAGGCCTCTTTCTAAGACACGGAGGTCCTCTTAGTGAACTCACGTTGATCCCTGTTCATATACAGACCTGGATGTGTTTGCACAAGTGCATTTTATAGCTGTGTGTGCACATACCTGGCCACGTGTAGACGTGTCTGTGTCCACACAGGCACGTGAACACCCAGTGTGTGCGTACCCGTGCGTGTGCACACTGGGCGTGTCTGTGTGTATACGTGTCCATTCTTGCACACGCATAGGTGTGCACGGTTCATACCCGTGTTCTTGTCTGCGTGTGTCCTCCATATCACTCCCTGTTGTGTAACTCATCAGCCCAACACGGATTGCACATGTTGAAACAACCACCGTTTTATTTCTGGAAATTCTGTGGCCAGTGGCTTGGGCAGGGCTCAGCCGGGCAGTTCTTCAGCTGATCCTGCTTGGGGTCACTTTGCTGCTAATAATCACCCAGCAGCTGCACCGCAGCCAGCTGGTCTGAGAAGGCCCTGCTCCCACCTCTGGGAGTTAGCGCTGTCCTTTCACCCCAGAACTGTGGTCCTAGGAGGGAGGGTGGATGCCTCAGAGCCTCTTGGAAACTTACCCTGGACAGAAGTCCCTGAGCTCTGTTTCCCCAGCATTCTGTTGGTCAAACATACAGCCAGGCTGGCCCAGACTCAAGAGGGTAGGAGGACACTGGTAGGAGGTCGGGGACAGCAGATGCCCTGTGCCTGATGCTTCCTCTGGCACCACGGCCAGCAGGAGGGGGAGAGGGCGGCCCTTGGCACTGGCCTGCCCTCCTTCATTTCCAGGGAGGTGGCGGCTTCCAGGGGAGCAGGGGATGAATCTGGGAAGGAGAGGAGAAAGGAGGCTCCTTCAGGCAGAGAGGGAGACAGGTTAGAGTCCTGAGGGGCCCCTGAGGACCAGGCTGACCGTGTGTTAGCAGTCACAGTCAGGTGGCGGGGAGAAGGTGGGCGTCACTGCCCGGGGTTGAGGAGGACGTGGACTCCATGTGCTGGGACCCTCCTGGGGGGATGGTTGCAGTCCAGAGTGCATGACCCCCAGGCCAGGGTTCACCCCAAGGATGGAGAGCAGGGTCTTCTGCGCGTGGAGGTACCTGTAGTGGCAGGAACACGAGAAGGGGCTGCGTGTGCGTTCACGGGGCTGCCGGAGTGATGCAGAGTCCAGCCGTGCAGAGGGCCATGCCGTGATTGGCAAGACAGTCTGCTGGTGCCAAGCTCATCACGTTCAGCAGGTGTGCTTGCCCCCTGCTTGGGGCACGAGTGACGAAGTACAGAGACGAGAGTGACTGCTGAGAAAGGATGGGCGTTTACTGTCCTCGGTGTCGCTGGAGGTGGGGATGGAGTGGCCCTAGCACTTTACACATTTCATGTTAGGACGGCCCCCAGTGAGTTCCGTGGGACATGGCTTTGCAGGTGGAGAGGGGGTGCCCAGGTTCACGGGGCTCCCCGGGTCCAGGGAGGGCTGGTGGGCGGTCCTGTAGGAGCCAGGCCCAGCGGGGACACAGGACAGTGGAGGTTCTGCCTCCGAGGCTGGCCGCTCGAACGCACATCTCAGGTGTGTGGGCTGTACCTACCCTGCGTTCTGAGGACGGCGGCTCTGCCCCATCCTTGGTTCTGGAGACAGTTCATCCTGGACCCCTGGTTCTCCTTGTGCTCTACTCTCCTGTTTCCTAACTGGATTGATTCAGGCCCGAGGACATCCTTGGCTCTGCACCCAAGTCCATGTTGCTGGGGCCACAGAACCTGCCCCTTTAATCATAAAACCAGGGAGCTCTCGGCCCGCTCACCGCTCCACCAAGCCCGAAATGATGACAGTGAAAGATGCTTATGACTCCTCCTGGAAATAATCCATAAAACTCTTAGAAACTTCCTCGTGGTGCTCTCCAACTTTTCCATTTTGTGTGACGGGACAAGAAATGGCCTCTGCTCTGTGGCAACGGCCCCTTCATCACAACAGACTGTCTGCAAAGGGGGAGAGGCAGACCCACTCAGGCGGGGAAAGCCCACCTCCTGAGCCAAGTCCTCATCAACCCCGTATGCATGCTGAGTCGTGTCTGACTCTTTGCGCTCCTATGAACTGCAGCCTGCCAGGCTTCTCTGTCCATGGGATTCTCCTGGCAAGAATACTGGAGTGGGTTGCCATGCTCTCCTCCAGGGAATCTTCCTGACCCAAGGATCGAACCCATGATTCATGTCTTCTATGTTGGCACCTGGAAGCCCCGTTAATCCCATGGTCAAGGACAACTTCATTAGGAGAAAATCTCAGATCAGAGGTTGTGAATGTCTACATTCATGGAGAAATTCACTGAAGTCAATGGTGGGAAAATTACGAACACCTGCTGATGAGGGCAGGTGCTGGGGGCCCCTAGTGGGGCGAGGCGGCGTGGAGAGTACGCATCTTTAGGGGCACACTTGGGGGTGGGACCTGGCAGGCCAGCTACAGGGGTGGCAGTGGGCATGCGAGGGCCACTCGGGTGGACCCCGACCCCGTCTGGGTGCCACAAGGCTGCCTCCTCCTCCTCAGGGTTTATGACGCGATGCTGCACACAGGTGGCGGGGTGACTGCCCGGCGTGTCCTCGGGAAGACGGTGCTTCTCCCTCCGGGGCGCGGTTTCCAGCGTGGGACCGCCAGCTCCAGCTCAAGCACAGAGATCTGCAGGGTCATGTTCCTCTCTGACGTCCTTCCAGAGTGAAGTGACTCCGAGCTTGTTGTCGCAGGAAGGTGACGCATCCATGTCCGGGGGTCTCCGAATGTGTCAGGTTCTCCAGCAAAGGGGAATGGAAGATGCAGATGGGGTGAAGCGTCGATGCGTTCCCGCTGTTGTCCTGGAGAAGACTCTTGAGAGTCCTTTGGACGGCTAGGAGATCAAACCAGTCAATCCTAGAGGAAATCAACCCTGAATATTCACTGGAAGGACTGAAGCTGAAGCCTAAGTACTTTGGCCACCTGCTGTGAAGAGCTGACCGACTGGAAAAAGCCCTGACGCTGGAAAAGAGTGAGGGCAGGAGAAGGGGACGACAGAGGATGGGATGGTTGGATGGCGTCACTGACTCAGTGGGCATCGTCTGAGTAAACTCTGGGAGATAGTGAGGAACAGGGAAGCCTGGCGTGCTGCAGTCCATGGGGTCACAGAGTCGGACACGACTGAGCGACTGAGGAACAGCAAATGGTGTCAGGCTGCCCAGCAGGTGGGACGCTGGCTCGGCTCCTCCCGACGCCCAGGGTGGCGACAAGGGCCCCTACAAGCGGGAGGCGGAGCTGGGAGGCAGAGCTCAGGGATGCCCGTGAGGACTCACGGCCTTGGGGATGAGGGGGGTAGGCGCCGAGGGACCAGGCACTCTAGAAGCCGGGAGAGGGGAAGGGCAGAAGACGCTGCTCAGTCACGAAGCTGGAGAGAATCCTGCCATTTGTCCCACCTGAGCGGGCCCTGAGGTCGTTATGCGGAGAGAAGTCAGTCAGAAAGACAAATGCTGTGAGATCTCACGTGTGGAATCTCAGAGAGTCACGCTTGTGGGGACAGAGAGTAGGGTGGTGGGTGCCAGGCCTGTACAGCGGTGCAGAAGGGGGGCCAAGGGAGCAAGCTCCCCGCTCGGAGAGGAGCAAGTTCTGGGGACCTAACGGATAGTGCGGCGATGGCAGGCAGCAAGACTCTTAATCCTTCTTGTCAGAGCGATCACGGTGGGCGCTGGGTGTGTCTCCCGGCCTCAGTGTGGCCCATACTTCATGTGTGCGAGCGAAGTCCCTTCAGTCGAGTCTGGCTGTGTGCGACCCCATGGACTGTAGCCCACCAGGCTCCTCTGTCCACGGATTCTCCAGGCGAGAACACTGGAGTGGGTTCCCATGCCCTCCTCCAGGGGATCTCCTGGACCCGGGGGCTGAACCTACGTCTCCCGTGTGTCCTGCACTGCAGGCGGGTTCTCTACCGCTGAGCCACTGGGGAAGCCCAGGCGTTTCAGAGCCTACATCGTGACGCTGTGCACCTCACACTTACATGGTGTCATATGGTAAACACATCTCGTAAAGCTGGAAAATACGACGCATAGTGCTGTGCTGAAAGATATAGAGTTCCCAAGGAAACAGATAAATTTCAAAATCAAAATTACTGGCACTGACTTGAGAAGTAGACACCCTATATTAACAAGGAAAAAAAGAAAGCACTGTCGCATAATTACCTCAATAAAAGCGTCAGATTCTCCTCCCTCCTCCAAAAAACAATTTACAAGGAGATTATCCTGGATTATCCAGGATGGTCCAATGTAATTACAAAGTTATTATTAGGAAAAACCTAATGGGGTCAGAGAGAAAGGTGGAGGGGGACAGAGACATTGAGCAACAGAGACACACAGAGAGACAGACAGAGACACAGAGAGACGGAGACGCAGAGAGAGACGGTGACGTGGGGAGACGGAGACGAAGGGAGACGGAGACGAGGGGAGACGGAGACGCAGAGAGGTGGAGCCCCGGCCGCTGTGCGCTCAGAGCAGGTGACGGGACGCAGGGGCGCAGGGGCGGTGGGCGCACCCACTTTCCCACAAAACCCGACTCGGAAGTTCCTGTTAGGAGCCCCCTTGAGGGGGTCTTAGGGGTGTTTAGGGAAACTGTCTGCAGGTATCTCAGTGCCGGTCTTAACTCAAAACGCTCTGCTGTTTCCTTCAATGAGGTTCCAAAGAGAAAGCCAAAGACCAGCGGAGGTGAGGAGGCGTGGACGCCATACAACCCTCAGAGCGCACAGCCCGCTTCAAACACATGAGCTCATTTTTAAAAGCAACTGTGTTTACTTTTATTTTTAATCCATATTCATCATAGAATATGTGGCTGCAACAATGATGTCTGTAGACTAGCAGAGAAGGAAGTTGCCAGGCCCTCAGAAGAAAAGAGGAGGGGAGGGTCCCTGAGCCCCCAGACTCCCAGAGGGCCTCTCTGACCGGACGGTGGCTTGGGGGCTGTGCTGAGCCCAGGGCGCCCCGACCCCCCGGAACTCCCACCTCCACATCTTGTCATCTCTCCTCCAAGGACGCCACCCTCCCTTGACACTGGTGCCAACCTGTCCATTCCTCAGACGAGCCCTGTGATGCCTCAGATGCTTGTGGGTGATAATGTCTAACCGTTCCCCATGAGAAGGTCTGGATTTGAATGTCCTGCCTCATCCAGGGGATGAGGAAACTTTAGAGGTTTCTACTTGGCTTTCCTCAGGATCACACTTATCCCATGGACCAGGGACACCAGGAGGGCATTGCGCCTCCTAAAGTGTGTTAGCCCCTTCATTCGCTGGGGCCTGGGGCATGACCAGTGGGTGGGCCTGTGGGCCTGGTGGACACCCCCTAATCCAGGCCTGGGCTGGGACCCCGTTTTCTATGCGACTTCCACATGTCCTCTCTAATGCGTGGCCACGACGACGCTCCATGTCCCTCCCTGGACACCAGCAGAAACTCAGACACCGTGTCCGCTTCTCCCCTGCGTGCGGTCATCTGGGTGAATGCAGACGGACCAGGGACGCTCACGTGGGAGCTCGCATCAGTGTCACAGGGCCCTTCCTGCCGAGGCTGGGCAGTAAGGTAGAAAGGTTCGTCCTGGTGGATTCAGATAAAATCACCTGTGTGACGCCACATAGATGTCGGCGGAGAATAGCCATCAGTTTGTTTCTCTTCCTGGAAAATGTCCCAAGCTCCGCCCTGCAGCTCCAGCCTGTAGGAGCTTGTGGGGAGCTGGAGGGACAGTGGGGGGCACCTGGCTCCTCCAGGGCCAGAGGATTTTCCCCCAAGTTATTGGCTCTCTCTGTAGGAGGTAAATCTGTGTTTACTGAGGTCTGCATCAGGACTGTGTAACGGTTTTGTCTCCTGTGAGTATTCCGCTGGGGTCTGGTCCTGGGGTTCACTTTGATGAGGTTTGCAGGTCAGTACTTACCCAGCCGCTCTGAGGGGAGAGACGCGGAGCTGTGCCTGCAGGGAGGAAGGCCTGTGTGGACACGGCTGTGCTCCATAAACGATGTGGTGACCTGGGGCCCAGCGCCGTGCCAGGCCAGCTGGCACGGGCACCCTCTTCTGACCGTTCCTAGAACCTCGGGCAACGGATGCTATCTCTGAAGGCAGCAGTCCAGCTTGTTGAAAATCTCTGTCTTCAGCGAATGAAATCTGATTTCTCTTCCATGGAAACTTCCCCGAGCAGGCAGGAACCCAAAGGCCTCTGGTCACCTGCTGAGTTATGCTTTCATTCAGGGGTGTGTGTGTGCGTGTGTGTGCGCATGAGTGTGAGAGTGTGTATGTGAGTGTGTGTGAGTGTGTGTGAGTGTGTGTGGGAGTGTGAGAGTGTGTGGGAGTATGAGTGTGTGTGTGTGAGTATGAGTGTATTTGTGAGAGTGTGTGTGTATGAGTGTGAGTGCAAGTGTGTGAGAGTGTGAGTGTGTGTGAATGTGTGAGTGTGTGTGAGTGAGGGTGAGTGCAAGTGTGTGAGAGTGTGTGTATGTGTGTGAGTGTGAGAAAGCGTGTGTGTGTGTGTGAAAGCATGTGAGTGTGTGTGTGCATGTGTGTGCATGTGTGTGTGCGTGCATGCGTGTGTGTGTGTGTGTCTCAGCCATCGGAGGCGGGGAGGCAGGGCTGTGGCTGAGGACGTGGACCGCTGGGTGTGATAACAGGGCTGGGTCAGCAGGCGGGAGCCGTGGATGGGGCACCAGCCCGGGACTGGCAGAGGAAGACAGTGAGCCTGGGTGCCCTGTGCAGCTCCTGGGGGAGGCTCTTTCCAAAGGGGTCAGAAGCGCACCTTTATTGGAACGTAGGGGTCACAGGGATGGGTCCCCCGGCTCATCCCTGGGACCTGGGGCATCCTGTCATTACTTGGGCTCCCCGGCGCTTCTGCTCTGGTGCTGACAGAGGGAAGGACTGTGTGTGTGTGTGTGCGTGTGTGTGTGTGTGCGTGTGTGTGTCAGTGGGGTCTGAGGGCTCCGTTTCCTTGCTTCTTCCTCAGGCGAGGCTGAGGACCTAGGGTCTGAGATCACTGCCTCAACTAGATCCAGCAGGTCCGATCCCTTAGGACCAAGACCTGAGCATCGGGTCAAAGTCAGTGAAGCCAAACACACCGGTGACTCGCCGGCCTGACCTTGACCTCTGCTCTTAGTTCTGAAGGGAGAAATCACCATTTGTGCACAACAGTGACTCCACGCAGGCTCACACACGCTAACCAGCCTTTCTTTCTTTCAACCCCCGCAAAGCTCAGACACTCACACAGACCATGTAAGAAGTCTCCCTTGGAGAGAGTGCAGTCTCTCTATGGAAGGGATGCACGTGGCTGCCTGGAGCTGCTCGGAGGACAGGGGGTGGGGTGGGGCATGGCAGGTGGACAGGTGACCCACTGGTGGCCTCTGGCCCCTCCCAGCGATGGGGAGATGGGTGGGGAAGGTCTAAACGGGCAGGAGAGGAAGGGCAGTGGCCAGGGCAAGGGGGCAGTGCAGAGGAGCCCAGAGGGCCAGGGACAGGCGAGCGGCCCCGGCTGCGAGCGGTGGCCCCACGGGGGCCAGAGAGGGTGATGGGCAAGTTCAGGGATGGACAGGAGCGCTGGCCACCAAGCGAGTCCGCGAGGGAACACGAGTCCCCAGCGAGACACAGAGGGCGCGGAAAAGTACATCTGCCAAACGTCAGACAGACCGAATGCCCCAAATTTACCAAAAAAATGAATTTTAAGAACCATTTGAAGAGCATCCTCCTTGTGACTGTTCAGACGGCATCTTCTTGGGTAAAGCTGTTTTCTGATGCCTTAGGCACCAGCATGCTTGCTTCATAAACACAGTGGTAAGAATACACGAAGTTCATAAGGGACTGAGCCCCTTTGTGATGGGTGATTTTCAACAAATGGAGCCTTTCTCAAACTTCTGACAAGGAGAGTATGTCTGTTGGATACATTCAGGGACTGTGCGTGTCTACTCGGGTTAATTTAGAGAACCGTTCATGAAGCAAATCCATTTTTTCTCTATTTTTTTCAAAATTGACGTGGATCCCCCAGCATGACAGTGGCTCACATGCGGACCTGCAATGTGAAGGAAGAACCAGCCAGCTCTGACTCCCACGCCGAGCATGCTGTGGTCCTTAACCCAGCTGGGCATCCGAGAGTCGGGGCCGCTTTGCCCCACTTTCCTGATGAAACAGCCACCTTCTCCACAGGGCACCCTGCTCTTATCGGGGCTACGGAGAGGGCAGGGGTGGGGCCGGCAGACTGGGGGCCCCGGGGTCAGGGGCACGGGGGTCCGGTGAGGCTGGAGGATGCACTCGGCAGGAGCAGGGCCCCAGGGTGGGGAGGGGAGGCTGCCATCCCTGGAGGAGCATCGGAGGTGAAGGTGGGGGAGAGGGTCTTGCCCGGGCTGTGGGTGCTGGCACGGTGTGTGGACAGTCCTTGGAGGTGTGCGCTGCCTGGGTGTGTGCCGCTGTCCACAGGGCGGTGGGGGCTGGTGTTCGGAGCGGGGAGCGTGTCCAGGGCAGGCGTGGGGTGGCATCTGACCGGCCGCTCCCCTGAGTCCCCTCCAAAGTGATGCATTTGAGTCTTGGCCCCATTCTTAGAGGGGCCGGCCGTGTGAGCATCCCTGTCTTCTGAGTGTGGAGGCGGGAACCTGTCCACGGAAGACAGGTCTGTGATGCCTGCAGACGCTGGGAGGAGCCCGCTCACGGTGGGAGGAGCCCTTGATAGCTGACTGTGTGGTGGGGCCAACGTGGACCACCCTGGCAAGCACGGATCAGGGGGCCCGGCTACCCAGAGCATCAGGAGTGTGTGCTCAGCCAGCGCCAGGACCCGGGGGCCGCTCTGGGAGGTGTGGTGTGCAGAGGCCACGGAGCAGTTCCCCCGGGGACGGGGCAGGGCAGGAGCCCGAGGAAGCCCCAGCATCCTCTGAGCTGGGGACAGAGCTGGACACATGGAATTGGGGACAGTTGTCACCTGCTGAGGCCTGAGGGACGTCACCCCTTTTTATTCACGTTCATACTAGGGAGGAAGGCTGTGGTTCCGATTTCTGATTGGAGGGGTCACAAATGCAGTATGTTTCTGCCTTTGAAAGGAAGGTGCTAATCCATTTGCTTGTTCTCCATCAATCCAGGTTTCCTCTGCTCAAGGGAAGGAGGACTCTGCAGAGGAAGACTTGGGTTGTGGGAGAAGATCTCAGCCGCTTCCTTTTAAGCGTTCCCCATCGTGAGACAGGCGCTGTGCACAACCAGTTTCTACGCATCATCCATGTAAACCTCACGACCCCTGCAAAGCAGATGCTGCTGATCACTATTCCCAGAGCTGCCCCCAGGGAAACATCCTTCCACCCCAGCCTCGGCTCATGCGTTGGCTGGCCCCGCCCTTTCTAACTGCCCCTCGAGCACCCCACCCTCTGATTCGATTGTCCTCTAACACGCGATCTCCAGTAGGCATCCTGCCTCCCGGTGGGTGCTGCCTTCAGCCGGACTCCTGGAGTCCTCCAGGAACTCCTCCTCCTCGGGGTGTCCCCAGCCCACCACCCTCCTGCCAGCGCTCACTGCTGGCTTGTCTCTGGGGACCTCTCCTCCCAGACAAGCGGAGGGCGAGGTTCACCTTTGTATGTAAGGGCACAGTTGTAGAGGCTCGATCTCCTTTGTCTGTAGAGAGGGGAAAAATACCCTCTGCCTGGCTGAATTTATGGTGTGAGTGTATAGTCTTGGCTGTTCTTCAATCCACAGCGCCAGAGGCCCTGCCACTGCATGAATGATTGCGGGGACCGCAGCTCTGGCAGAAGCAGATAAATCCTTGGCCAAACTTCCCCCTTTGTCTTCCACGTTATTTCCAGAAAGACCTCCGCGTGATGGCCGCTTGTAATCCGTGCAGAGCATCTGAGCTTCTGTGGTGGGCGTGGCTCCCAGGCCGTCCCAGCAGCTTTAGCATTTGCATTTCCTGGCCTATATGCATATATATATATATATATATATTTTTTTTTTTTTAACTTCTTTTTGCCAATGAAATGATTTTAAAAAATGTGTACCCTTGACTTTGGAAGGCAGCTATGCTTCTCACCATACCACCCACGCAATACACTTGACTTTGACAGAGTAAAATGTAACACTTTGGAATAACGTGCCTGCATTTCACCTGCCTGATTACTTGTTCAGCTTCCATGAAAGGATTCACCAGTGTGACGTCAGCATGCTCACGAGTGCACACATCTCCGTCTCTCGGCACAGGCAGGGCAGGGGGACAGCACAGGCTGATGCAGGGAGCCTCGGCGGGTGCTGGGCTTCCGCAGTCTCTAGCTGTCTGAGGTGATGCAGGGTAGGAAATGTTGGCTTGACGTGTGAAAATCAGAGCATGCAGGTGGGGTTTGGAGTCCGGCTTGGTGGATGAGGGAAGGGTTCACCCGTGGACCTGTGTGGATTCCCTTAGAATCAGCAGGCCCTGGAAGTACAGACTCTCCCGAGTAAGGGGCTGCGGTTGGGGGTATAGGTTGAGGGGGTGGGTGTTGAGGGGATGAGGTTGAAGGGACGAGGTTGAGGGGATGTGGGTGGGACACTCCAGGGTCCACTGCCCTTGGGTTAGCACTTCCAAGTTCACGACATAGACACCCTTTCCCTCTCCTTCAGGGGAGCCTGGGGAGACCCCAGTAGTTGAAGACGGGGTTTTAAGGTTTAGATTTGCTTGACTTTCAGTGTTATGGGGCCTCTTAGGTTTTTGAGAGAAGAGGAAGATTTGATATTTAAAAAGAAACGGTGGTAAACCTTCTGGAATATTCTATATAAACAGTTCAGTTTTTTTTTTTTTTTTCCCATAAAGAGAAAACTGTAATTGTTGGGGTCAGGGCAAACACGGAAGCAGAGAGGAACTCTGTGTCCTATGCAGAGTGTACTTTCCTAAGTGCACTTTCCTAAGAGTGAAAGTGAAAGTGAAAGTCGCTCAGTCATGTCCAGCTCCCTGGGACCCCAAGGACTATACAGCCCATGGACTCCTCCAGGCCAGAATACTGGAGTGGTTAGTCTTTCCCTTCTCCAGGGGATCTTCCCAACCCAGGGACTGAACCCAGGTCTCCCACACTGTAGATGGACTCTTTACCAGCTGAGCCACCAGGGAGGCCCATGAGTGAAGGGTTCACGTCTAACTGTAGCCTGGGTGGAATCACAGCGTCTCGGAGGGGTCCTGGTGGGGTCGTCAGGCCCCTGTATGTCTCCATCCTCAGGGCTCCTCCCAGTCTTTGCAAGAAGGAGAGAGACGTGTTTGCTCTGGTCAAGCTGCACGATGTCCTTCATCCCCTGGAGCCAGAGCGGCACTTGCAAAGCTGTTCAGTGGCCAGAGCCGAGTCCAGGGGCAGAGAGCCGGGTCCTCATGCAGGCCGTGCTGTTGACGGCAACTCGACGACTTCGCTCGCTTGTCTAGAAATCATTTCCCTTCCTGAAAGTTGGAAGTGACCGGACATAACACATGTGGTCTGGATGCCCTGCAGGGACCTGGGCCTCTGGGTGGTGGCTTGCAGGACAGAAGGCCAAGTTCTGCTTCTGCACAGGGACCTCCAACAGGCTGACCCCTGAGCCCCGCCCCTCGTAAGGGCACCAAAGCTTGCACATGGGGCCTCAGGCTCTCGTGTTCAGGGGTGTGTGGTGTGATCACAAAACAGGGCTGTCCTAGCACAGTTCGGGCCCCTCCAGCAAGGGCCATGGAGCAGGTCGAGTCCGAGGTCTGGGCGAGCCTGCCGCGTCCCAGCCGCCCCTGGTGAGGAGGCGCTGGGCGCGCAGTTCTACCAAGGGCAGCAGCCCCGTCTGGAACACCAAGTTTCTTCCCCAATGTGTCAGTTAAAACAGTGGCAAATCAAGGGTTCCACGAGTGGAGAGGAAAACCCCCCTTCAGCCTGTAACCATGGATCCATGATCTGAGTTAACGTTTCGAGGAGATCACGGCTCTGGGGGGACGTCCTCCCTCACGGTGAGTTCCAGGGGCAGAAGGCCTCCTGTGACGCCCCTGCAGCCACGGAGGGCCTTACGGCATGAGGCTCGTTCCAGACGACCCGGAGGCTGACGACAGCAGGTACCTGGTTGGACGGGGCACGGGGAGACCTGCCTGCCGGCCGTGATCTTGCGGTCCTTCCTGCTCGGTTTGGGGGTCCCCTCCCCCTGCCTATCCCTCTCTAGCCACTGCCTGCGCTGTGCCAAGGGCTTCTGGTCACTGAGCAAAGGGGTGGGATGGGCTGAGCCTGCCAAAACCTTGGTTTTTAAGGATTCCCTGCTTTGTGGGTGGAGTCCTTTCTTCATGCTGAACCCGGCTCAATGATTTTCCAGCCTGCCCCAGAGGGGCTGCGGAGCGAGCTCACTCTGAGGTGCCAGCTCGCTTGCTGACCCTGCAGAGCCCTCGCAGCTCCAGCTTCGTGCTGAGCCATCCCCTGGCGCCAGGCCACGGCTGTCCACACCCGCATAAGGTGAGTGAAGGCTGCGCTCACATCCTCCAGAAGGGCCTGAACAGGCCCTGCAACCGTGTGGGTGAAGACGGGAGGGGTGCCAGGCGGGTGCACGGCTGCTGGGACTGCGTCCTGGACTGAGGGCCCCGGAGGCCAAGGGCCCCTTCAGTAGTCCAGAGTGGGGCCCCCCAAACGCCAGCGTACGCAGGGAGAGCCTGCCGAGATGCAGATTCTGACCCGACAGGTCTGCGGTGGAGCCCCAGAGTCTGCCCTCCTAGCGATAACCGTCTGGTCACACTGAAGCTGTGGACCGCGAGTCTCACCCTCGGCACGGGGGCTGGGCAGTGAGGGAGCCGGGCAGTGAGGGAGAATGAGCTGCTGGAGCCGTTTAAATTTAAATAAATTAAAAAACAGCTTGATTCCTCCCTGTCCCGGCCACATGGCCACCCCGACTGGAGCCATCACGCTGAGTGGTGCGGGGTATTTCTGTTGCTGGGACGCTCTCCCGGGGAGGGCCGTGCACGGGGCATTTCCGTCACTGGGGACACTGTCCCGGGGAGGGCCGTGCTGGTCCTGGGCTTGGTGGGAGGTGACAGGCAGAGCCGCCACGTCGACGGCAAGGCCATTCGCTGTATCATTCAGTTATCAGAAGGGCGTCTGGATGAGCTTCATCAAGAGTCAGACCAGGAGCTGTCAGAGAAAATTAAAACAGCTGTTCATTTCGTCTGAGTCCATCTTCCTGGGAAACTGATGGCAAGTTGGGAATTCTAATTGATCTCATTTCTGGCATTTTTCTCATGAGTAGACGTCGATAGTTTAACAGTGATGGGAGGTGGTGTCATTTCCTTGTTAGCGCCGGTTGCATCCTGTGCTTCCGGTCTGGAGCAGACGGCCGGGGTCTCTGTTACTGGCCCAGGTCCAGGCAGAGCTTCATCCACATCCCTGCTTGGATGCGACCCTGCTCCCTCTCCTTGCTCTTACCCTGCTCCAAGCCCACTCTCCTGAGCTGCTGCAAAGCTTGTGGCCGATAAGTCTGTCCCTGGCTTCTGTCTCCTCAAATCCATCCTCCCTGAGCTGCTCAAAATCAATAAGACCTTCATCAAACTAACCTTAAAAATGCACATTACAGCCAATGTGATAAGGCAGGAAACTGAAAAATGAGACATATTGGACAGGAGAAAGCCAACACATTTGCAAGCAATACAACTGAACACTGGGACAAACTCATGAGGAATTAGCAACAATCTATTAAAGCTGTGCGCGAGCACACACACACACACACACACACACACACACGCACACACACAGGTTCCGCACGTTGGCCAGATTGTTTTGAAAGAATATCATTTCCCTCTAATTGCAATAGGGATATACATTAATATAATACAAAATACAACATAAGATAACGTGACATGGAGAGAGCTCAAGCCCTGGCACCACTTGTGGGGGCCCAAGTCCTGATCCAGGCCCAGCCCACGGACGGTGTGAGGCTGATAGAGGCCCCTGGCGTGCCAGGCCCACGTCTTCCCAGAGTTAGGTTGCCTGGGAATGCAGCCCAAAGCGGGTGGTACACTCCATCTAAGGCTAATAATACAGTATAATGTAATGAAATATAATCAGACACAGAACTCATCACTGTCTACCCAGGCTCCAGGGAGGCAGGCTCTGTCTGGCAGCCTCCCCAGCCTCCACAGAGGAGGAGGCTCCAAGGAGGCTCTTCCATCCCCAGGTAGCATAACTCACTTGTCCCCACGTCCTCCTCTCGGGGTCTGCTTCTGGGGTGACCTGACTCTAGACATAGTCTTCTCTGCCCCCTGAGGCTTCCAGGCCCCGCTCAGCAGTACAGGCCAGCGGCACAGACTTGGCACGGACAGCTGCCCATCAGTTATCCGTGCTGGTCCCCACGTGGCCCTCGCCTCTCTCACAGGGGAGCCGTGAGACTGCGAAGGATGAGTCAGGTCATATGGGGATGGGCAGGGCTGGGGGCCTGGGCCCAACCAACGTCTGCCTCCCACGCCCCTAGACCGTGACCCTGGATGCAGAGGTCAGCTGGCAGGAGTGCTCAGAGTGGGGATGGTTGGAGACCTGGTTCTGTCAGCTCCTCTCGCTGATGGGACACTGTCCCAGGGAAGGACGAGAGTCCTCGCTGCCTGACTCCTGACTCGTCTGATTGCTCAGGGCTTCTGGGGCAGGAGGCCATCAGGCCAGTGCCCTGGGCTGGGAGAATAATTAGACCTGGAGGCTGGAGCAGCTAGGGCGCCTCCAAGGCCCGTGTCCTGGGAGAACAAAGGGTGTTTCCCTTCTGCTTTGTCCGTCTGCTGGCTCAGGCCTGGAGCCAGACGCGTCCCTGAGGAATCGGCACTGAGGTGTCAGGACCAGAATGAGTCAGCTGGATTCGGGGCCCAGGCACCTCAGCCTCGGGGTGAACTTCTCAGCCAAGAGTGGGGAGCGAGGCTGAGATGCAGGAGACACGGTCCCTCCTCCCACATTCTGGCTCCGAAAAGTGAAATAGGCCATCAGCGCATCCCATGGAAACATACTGAGCCACTGTCCAGGCCAGCAAAGAGCCTCGATTGCTTGGAGACGACACAGAGGAGGGTCAACCACGTGTGCCTGGCGGGGCCTGGGTCCTGCCTGTGGGCTCAGATGCACGTGGTGAGAGACGATTCTGGGAAGTAGCGTGTTTTTGCATTTACACTTTTGAAGAACACGTAGTACAGCTTTTACTTTAGAGGGAAGACGGCGAACGCAGCACCTTCTAACAAGAACGGGCCACTTCTCCTGACCCAGCTTTCCTTATGACCTTCAGAGAAAGAGCTAGAAAACTAAGGAATGGTGCAGCTCTTCTAAAGATATTCATTGCTGTTGCTCACTCAGTCGTGTCCGACTCTTTGCGACCCCGTGGACTGCAGCACGCCAGGCTTCCCTGTCCTTCACCGTTTCCCAGAGCTTGCCCAAACTCACATCCATTGAGTCGGTGATGCCATCCAACCATCTCATCCTCTGTTGTCCCCTTCTCCGTCTGCCTTTAATCTTTCCCAGCATCAGAGCAATGAATGCTTTGGAGCGGTTCCCCGTGTCCTCTGAGCCTGCCAGCATTGTGCTCAGCACTCCGATTTTCCCACATCATGGCTCAGGTCCTCCTGCTCACACTGCTGCTCGGGCACTGGGAGCCGGCAGGGCGGTCCAGTGACTGGGGAGCGCCAGCCCGTGGCCGGGTCACCAGCAGGGGTGCTGGCTTTGGCTCACGGTGGGCTGTGACTGCTGCCTGAGAATCCTTGAATCAACGAATTAGCTAAATGATTCTTGAAAGTCAGTTACTGCGTTTTAATGACAGTATCTGTGTTTTGCCACAGACTCTACCGACCAGGGCAAGCTGGACGGAGGCTCAGCAGGACGGAGTGGAACAGATTCCAGATTGGACGGTTGCGGCTTCTGAGTGGGGAGCCCCACACAGACCCAGGAGCCTGGGACCACCGACTCCCTCAAGGGACCAGGTCCAAGCCGGTGAATGAGGAGACGCCAGGCACAGCCTAAAATCATGGAACTCTTATGAGGATGAAATGCTATCCAGTGGAATAGCCAGCCTAGAGGCTACCTCCTCCCTGCCCTGCCCCTCTTTAAAATCTGTGGTCTTTCCTCCCCTTTAGAACTCCCTTCTCCAGGGTAACAGGCAGGTTTCCTGGGGTCTGCCATACTGTGACCTCACAGGTACGATTTCCTAAAAGTACCCACAACATGTATTGCTTCAAATAGCAGCAAGCACTTATTTTTTAAAAAATGGGCGTAAGGGAGCTGTTCTCAGGATTCTACATTTCTCGGGATATTTGTGGGAGCAACCCCATTCGTCTCCCCCAGACCTACCATGGCTCTGACACGCCCCCACCCGCTCGAGGTGCCGGTGAACCGAGGTTCCCCAGGGCCTCCAGAGTCGGGACTCGGAAACTGGGCTTCCCGGGCTCAATTCTGTGACTGTAGCCGCAGGCATTGCCATGTTTGCCTTTAAGGGAAAAAAAATAACATGAATCACTTTTTCCAGGAGAAGGATAAAAAAACCAAACAAACAAACTCTGCAAAATCCACAGCATTATCACCAGGAATCATAAAATGATGCGGGATGTGTGAGCTGAGAGGCGGGTCTCTGAACAGCCCGTGTGCACCAGGCCACAAGGTTGATCTTGGCTTTTCCACCCTCCCCGAAGCCTCCGGGGGCCGCCCCCACGCCGGGCTGACAGCCGTCTTGCAGGGCCTGGGGCTCCACAGGGACCTGCCTTCCCAGCGCCAGCGCCTGCCCACCCCCACGCCCAACTCCCAAGCGGGGACCTGGAGGCGAGCGGCCGGCCCCTTGTGACGCTGTCCTAGCGCCTGGATTTATTGTGTGAAATAACTGCTGTTGGGCCCATTTTGAAATGTCAGGGAATGAGAACAGCCTTGAATATTTATAGATGTCGGGACCCACTTTGGGGCTGCCTTAGAGAGGAAAATGTGAGACGCCGGGAGTGGTGGCAGCCTGCCTGCGCCCCTTGGAGCAGCGAGCAGGCAGTGGGCTCCAGGCTGGGGCCTCCCCAGGGCCTTTCCCGGCCTCTGCTGGGGCTGGTACCCGGCCCCTGAGCTGGAGGCTCGCACAGCGCAGGCCTGGAGGGTCTTTCCATTTCTCCCTCTGCCTCACCTTCGCTCACCTTCTTCTGAACTATTGATATTTGGACGGATCAACTTATTTGAGAAGCTAGACCAGTCCCGGACCTGGAGGGCTCAGCCTGATTCTTGGAGAAGCAGCCCCCAGCCCCTGCCGGAGGCACAGACCATTCCCGGGCGGCCCGAGGTGCCAAGGTTGGAGAGATGGACACAAAGGCCAAGAGGCAGCCTCGGACACTCGGGGCTGACTCTCAGAACACGCACGCAGTGGGTACAGTGTCACAGCATCTCCTCTGAATAATCACCGGGGAAAAAGGCAGGGCCAGCCAGGGTTTGAAGCCTCAAGAGCTGGGGTAGCCAGGCTGGGAGAGCAGCTGGTAAGAGGCAGTTTGCTAAGAGCTTCCTCGCCGCGCACTCTGCGGTCAGGCTGGTAACCGGGCTCTCACTGGGGGGCTCTCACAGCCAGTGGCTGGGGCGGTGGAGCCGGGACCCAGCCCAGCCTGCCAGCGGCGGGGATGTACGGGGCGGGGGACATTGCTGTGCACGGCTCCCCAGCTCCTCCTGGCCTCGTGATGGGGTTACATTTCCTGGCCCTCGAAGCGTCAGGTGGGCCTCGAGAACTTACTGTGATGCTGGGCTCTGTGAGAAGAGGCCCCGCGTCTGGGCAGAAACTGGGGAGTGATGTGCGGTTCCCCTCGTCCTGCCAGGCAGGGTGGCCTGCTGAGGCTTCTTTGGGAGCTTCATGAGTGCAGCCCCTCCGAAGGTGTGACCTTTCTCAGGACTCCCCCAGGGCCCTCGTACCTCGAGTTCTTTCCGCCAGCTCTGGTGGGGACACACTGCCTCCCTTCCCTGCGTGGGGACCCTTCCCCCGGCCTTTCGGGGTCTCACCTACGCGTGTGTGGGCCACTGCCGGCCGAGGCCTCGCGGGGCCCCGCGGTCCGCTCTCTCCTCGGGGACGCTTGCCCCCGCCCCCACGCCGGTGCTCCGTCCTGGACATCCCAGCCCTCTTGCGGAGAGAAGTGTGAGTGTCCATGGCCCCTCATGCTCTTCGTCCCAGGAGTTGCCTCGGCCGTGAGCTGGGGAATTACAGGCTTACCTCCCGATTCTCCTCGCTCCTGGATCTCAGTTATCTGCCCCCTTTTGTACAATATCTGAAAACAGAAATCCATGCATTTTGTCGAGGTTTCTACTTTTGCAGAGAGGTCTGTACTCCAGGCAGTTAATCCTTCATGGATGTGGAAAAAGCCAGGTGGGATAGGTTTTTGTTATTTGGTTTATTTTTCCTTAAAAGTAAATTTTTTTCCCCCCAGACCTATCTAATTGGTCCATTTGCTCTCTCTCTCTCTCTTTTTTTTTTTTTTAAATTAGTTAATTTAGTTTAGTTGGAGGCAAATTACTTTACAATACTGTGGTGGTTCTTGCCATACACTGACATGAATCAGCCGCGGGTGCGCACATGTCCCCCACCCTGAACCCCCCTCCCACCTCCCTCCCATCCCATCCCTCAGGGTCGTCCCACTGCACCGGCCCTGAGCACCCTGCCTCATGCCGCGAGCCTGGACTGGCGATCTGTCTCACACATGGTGATACGCATGTTTCAACGCTCACTCTCAAATCATCCCGCCCTCGCCCTCTCCCACCCTTTGTTCTTCTTAAAGAACAAGGTTTGCATTCTCCAGGGTAATAACCACCTCCTCCTCAGCTCCCCAGCTCGGGGTGGTATTCTCAGTGCTGACCACGGGGCCTGGGGTTCCTCTGTCTGCTCCCCCATCGTCTGTGGGGCTCCTGGAGGCAGGGTCAGGACTTTCCCGTCTTGGACCACGCGGCCAGTAGCCCCTGGCGAGTGTGTGAGTCCAGAGTCAGGAGAGACACAGGTGACGGATGCAAACTGGCCTGAGGCAGAGCGGACGCTCCTGTCTGCACGCAAAGCCCCTCCCTGCCCCGTGGGTACCAGCCGTGCTCCCAGCTGTGCCACAGGCATCTGAACGCCTGGAAACATTCTACCCCTCATCCTCCTCTCAGCAAACATGGCCTGTTGGAGGAGATGAGCTCCGTCCCAGGAGCGTGCAGGCCCTGACTGGAAGACACAGCTAGCCTACGAAAGACAGCTTCAACAACTAAGGTTAGTGGGGGCTGCTGCGACTCCTGCACGAAAGAAAGGGCCTGACTCTGCCTCGCGTCCTCCAGCTGGGCTGTCTGCCCACGAAGCCGTGAGAATCTGAGAACTGGCCCAGGGAGCCCTGAGGCGTGAGCGGGACCTGGACCCTGTGCCTCCTGCTGGCTCAGAGCGTGGCAGGGTGGGGCCGCGGCCCTTGACTGTCGTGGGGTAAGATCCTAGCCAGGCTCTCAGGTCGAGGCTGTCCTGGGCTCGGGCTGCAGGAGGCCAATCACCACCACTGCCTGCAGGTGTCTCTGGGTTGCGTCCTTAGTGTGGGGCCACGGGGACGCTGCCGCCTGGGATTCTTACACTCAAGCAGCAGAACGCCCGGGGTTAGTGTCAGCGAGCTGATGAAACGGCAGCCTCACCGTGTATCGTCCTCTGGGAGCCAAGTCTGCCGCCCATGGGAGTGTGTGTGCAAAGTGGATGGGTCAGACGAGCGCTGCGGCGGCCTGACAAGCCAGGGGTCGTTCCTGCGGGCTCACTGGGAACCCTGTGCCTTTAGCTGCCTCGCTTCCCCATGATGAGGAAGGCCTGAGACCCAGAGGGGAGCGTGACTTGCTCAAAGCCCATAGTCCCTGGGAAAGACCCTGAATCCACAGCTGGGCTCAGGGGTCTAACATGAAGGAAATGCAAGGCTTTCAAGGAGCTAGCGAGGTCTGGCTAGTGGTCAGGAAAAAGACCCAGATAGCACAATAAAATGAAGAGGAGGATTTTCACCCATCCATCCATCTGTCCATCCCTCATCTATCTGAAACTGAGCAGGACCCTGTGGGGCCACCCTAAGGACAGATAACCACCCACCATATTCTCTTCCTCTTGTTTATAGAAACAAGCTCTCTATTTAGCCTCCTAGGTCTTCCCAGAGTTGCAGAGAAAATTTAATCAGAGAAGGAAAAAAATGTAGACAAAGGAAAACAGCCAAGCAAGAGAAAATAATAATAGTTAAGTCATAAAACAAGGTCAAGGGCCTTTATCCCTTCTCAAGGGCTGCAGATAATATTATGAACAATGTCCTTGAGTTGTTTTGCGGATATTAAACCCCCAGCAGGTTGAAAAAGTTAACTGCTTGCTGACTACCGATATGTAGACCCCAGAAGGTTGAACCCAGAGGTTGATCATGTTACTGTCAAAATATTAATGCCACCCTGCTACATTTGTTGGTGTTGTTGAGTCGCTAAGTTGTGTCCTGCTTTTGTGAACCCATGAACTGCAGCACGCCAGGCTTCCCTGTCCTTCACTATCTCCTGGAATTTGCTCAAACTCATGTCCATTGAGTCGGTGATGCCATCCAGACATCTCATCCTCAGTCGTCCCCTTCTCCTCTTGCCTTCAATCTTTCCCATCATCAGGGTCTTTTCCAATGAGTTGGCTCTTCTCATCAGGTGGCCAAAGTATTGGAGCTTCAGCTTCAGTCCTTCCAATGAATATTCAGGATTGATTTCCTTTAGGATTGACTAGTTTGATCTCCTTGCAGTCCAAAGGACTCTCAAGAGTCTTCTCCAGCACCACAGTTTAATAGCGTCAATTGTTTGGTGCTCAGCCTTCTTTATGGTCCAATTCTCATATCCATACATGACTACTGGAAAAACCATAGCTTTGACTAGATGGACCTTTGCTGGAAAAGTGATGTCTCTGCTTTTGAATATGCTGTCTTTGTTTGTCATAGCTTTTCTTCCAAGGACCCAGTGTCTTAATTTCATGGTTGCTGTCACCCTCAGCAGTGATTTTGGAGCCTGAGAAGATAAAGTCTGTCACTGCTTCCACTTTTCCCCCTTCTATTTGCCAAGAAGTGATGGGCCTGGATGTCATGATGTTTGTTCTTTGAAGCTGAGTTTCAAGCCAGCTTTTTCACTCTCCTCTTTCATCCTGTTGCCTTACCACCAAGCAATCCGGAGGATGTCCATGAGGTGATCAGGCACCCATGTGGCCCTCTCATTTACCTTCCCTTTAAAAGCTCTTCTCTGGAAGAGTTTGAGAGTTTGGGTCTTCTGAGCATGAGTTGCCTGTTCTCCTTGCTTGACCCCATGCTGAGTGTCTTGCAGCAAAGGCTGCACTTTCCTTCACCAGAGCCTGGTGTCAGCAGAGTGCCCTCACTTTGTGTGGGTGAGTGGACCCAAATCTGGTTTGGTAATACCTCCATCCAATCATCCATTTAATCATCCGTCCATCTATCCACTCATCTAATCATCCGTCCATCCATTCATCCATCCCTCCTCCCTCAGAGTGCTTAACTGACACCCGCCATATTCAGGTACTGCTCAGAACCAGATCCGTATCCAACCTACAGTAAGCCCCAGAGACAAGCTCCCTGCTCTCGCAAGCGTCTAGTGAATTTTATCTTCTCATAGGAAAATCAAGCAAAATAATGACAACAACTATCATCACTTTTATGGCTAAATGGGTTCCCCCCAAATTCATGTGCTGAAGCCTTAACCCTCAATATAATGATATCTGGGGGTGGGCCCTTTGGAGGTCACCAGGGTAGACTGAGGTCTTGAGTGTGACACCCCCGTGATGAGATTCGTGCCCTTGTAATAAGAAGAGACAGGAAAGAGAGGACTTTTTCTCTGTCCTGTGAGAATTTAGCAAGAAGTGGCCTCTGCACCCCGGGAAGAGAGTTCCCTCCAGGACTGAGCGTGACGGCACCCATCTCAGACTTCCGGTCTCCAGAGATGTGAGAATTCGGCAAGAAGCGGGCTCTGCACCCCGGAAAGAGAGTTCCCTCCAGGACTGAGCGTGACGGCACCCATCTCAGGCTTCCAGTCTCCAGAGCTGTGAGAAAATCAACTCAGAGTTTATTGTTTAAAGACACACCTCTGCAGTATTTTGTTACGGCAGCCTGAGCTAAGATGCCCACCGCCAGCAAACAGGATGCCCCGTGAAGGTTTTCCACGGCTTGCAGCAGAAACACTGGTCGGCCAGGGAAGGCCTTTGTTCACATGCATGGATATGCATCCAAGTTTTAAATCAGATTTCAGAGAGCATCAAAGAGACAAACTCATAGCGTTTATCTAGCTGAGAAGCTACTCTTAAAGTATTTGCTTATCCAAAACTCTGCCCGTGTTTTTCACGAAACGGCCTGATGCACTGATGGTCCCCAGTGTCAGCGGTCATTCATCCTGCTGTGAAGGTGCCTGGGCTTCACTTCAGATTCTGTCTGGCTTTCATTCTTTTTTTTTTTTTTTTTTAAATCTGCACTGTCACATGGCTGGTGGATCTTAGTTCCCTGAACAGGGATTGAACATGGGCTCCAGCAGTGAAAGTGCCAAGCCCTAACCCCTGGACTGCCAGGGAATTCCTTTTCCTTTTTAAACTCAGCTTTAAATTAGTGCATGTTTTCTTGTTTACTGGCTTCCTAGGGGAGTGATTCCCTTGTGAAGGACGGGGAAGGCTGGCATGCTGCAGTCCGTGGAGGCGCAGAGTCGGACACAGCCAAGCAACTGAACGAGGGCAGGAGTGATTTTCACATGAGGAGGAAGGGGCTGAGTTTTGACACTTCTTTGGTGAAGTGAACTCTGGAGCAGAAGTGGTGACCCATGGGGCATCTCCAGGAAAGGACTGCAAATCTACCCTGCAGGTCGGAGACTGGGGCTGGAAGGCCCCGAAGGTCTCTCGGTCCAATACCTCTTTGCAGCTGCAAGGAAAGCAAGGTTCGGGGAGAGACAGAGGCTTCCCAGGGGTCTCTGGTATGTCATGCTTCCTGCCTGGAACTGCATGGTGTGGGACAAGACCTGGACTCAGCCCCTCAGGGCAGGAGTGAGTCTGCTGTCTCTATCTGTCCCTAGGAGAGGAGTCCGTGTTCCTCCCAGAAAGAAGGGACTGCAGAAGGGCCCGTAGCTGCGAGTCGGCAGCCTCTCGCTGCATCTTTTCTGAACCCACCTTCAGCCCACCTCCTGGGCTCGCCTCAATGCATGTGACACTGAAGAAGCAGCTCCCCGGGGGTCCTGAGAATGGTGCTCAGCCACAGACTCCAGACTCCAGACTCCACAGGCTGTGGTGGTTGAGGGTGGGCTATGGGGTCTTCAGGGGGTGGGGGGTGGGGGCGGAAAGAATAATTATTTCTCTCCTCTTGTCTGAAATCACTTCAAGAAGACATGTAAGACTTTCTAAGTTTCCTCCATGACAAGCAAAAAAAAGACATCTCCTTAATGTTTTCCCCCTAAGTTTAGGGCTAATGATGTTGAAGCTGGAAACTGGAACATACCAGGTTCTACCGCCTGGCACACCTTTCTCTGAAGTGGAGGCTCTGCGAGAAAGTGTACTGCTTAGAGGAGATTGGTTTTTGCAGAAAACGAAGTTAGAAGGGTGGGCTGTGTGTCATCTGTACACGGTGGTGGGCGGGGGTCCAAGACGGCCCTGGGATTCCCGCCTCCGTGGTGCGTGTGTCTTGTTGGGTGGGGAGAACCTGTGCAGACGTTGGAATGTTTTCCCATGGCGAGGTCCAGTGCGGTCCAGGCAAGGGTGGAGGGAATTTTCAGGTGTGGTTAAGGTTCTTAGTCAGTTGCCCTTTAGGTAATCAAGAGGGAAATCACCCTGTGTAGCACTGACCTAATCAAGTGAGGGCTTAAAACTAAGATTTTGGAGCTGGCCTTCGAAAGACCTGACTGCCACATTGTGAACTGCCTCTGGAGGGGCCGCTAGGCAAAGACCAAGAGTGGGTCCAAGGCTTACACCTTGAGTTCAACCTCGTGGGGTCCCGAGCAGAGGACCCTGATAACCCATGCCTGGACCCGTGGAAATCGTGTGAAGCTAATTCTGCATGTTTTGTTATTATTAACTTAAAAAATTATTTATTTTTTTGTTGAAGGATAATTGCTTTATGGAGTTTTGTTGCTTTCTGTCACTCCTTGCCGGGGTACAGCTCGAAGGGGAGACAGAATTGGTGTCCTAGGAAAAAACTTATTTAATTACAGATATAAAGAGAGATTAGAAACAGATAGTTTAGTAGGAAATATTAGTGGAGAAAAAGAGGCTGAATAACTTGGTTTACGTGGGATACCAATAAAACGCCAGTACAAGGAATTTGCACCATCTACGTTGGGCCACCGGCGCCCGTTTGAATATCGGAGGGTGCCCCACCTTGGGCTCCCTCTCTCACAGATCTTAGAAGCCAGAGCAAGAAGTAGATGTGGTGAGCACCCATGCTCCAGATGGGAATTCAGCCAGAAGGGAAAGAAAGAACGACACGGGGGAATCAGTCTTTCCAGAAACTGATCCGATTTCTTTATTTTTCAGGTTTCCTTATATACTTTTTGTTATACATAGGGATGAATACAGAGTCACACAGGGGTCAGCAGACCTGACCCTTGTCAAAATCAGGTGCTTCATATAAATGTATACAAAGGTCTTTTGGGTTTTACATCATCTTATGGCCATGAGGCCTGCTGAGATTTTATGGCCCTTTCTGATAACGGTCAGTCAACCAGAAAATGTGTTTTTTCCAGGGGTGATTTTTTCTTAAACCAAGAGCCACCCTCCAAATAAAGTTGCATTCCTATAGGATGAGGGTGTAGTGGGTTACAATCAAGAAAGGCATTTACTTAGCCTAAGCTTAACATGATTAATCTTAAAGGTTAATACTTATTTCTCCTATATGCTAGTTATATTCATTATAAGGGCAGGGAATATGGAGATTTAACAGCAAATATTGGCTTAACCAATGAAAAACCCTTCACCAATATAATTTCTAATCAACCCACTAATACTATACTAATAATTTTGTAACTTCTCAAAAGAATCTGTATTTAGAAAGTTTTAAAGCATCTCGTGCCTCTCACGGTTGGGAGGCTGTAAACAATCACATGTGGCCGGACGAACCTGCTCAGGCAGGCTAGAGAATCTTCAGAGGAGTTTGTAAGTTGAAACACTCTTGTCATGCCCAGGAATCTTAATTAACTGGAGCTGCAAGTTAACTCCTTCTCTGAGAGAGGTGGTGGGGGAACAGCCCCCTGTAAAGTCAGAGGTATCGGTGAGAGCATAAAACAATAAAGTAGGCACTCTGGTTTTGGGGGTAGATGCTCGGGAACGGGGGGTTTTCTGAGACTCGATCCGCATTTGCGTATGCCGAAGCCTCCTTCCTCATGACCTTTGCCATGGGCGGAGTTCCTCACGCTGGCTCCCGGCAACTCCTCAACAAGAAGCAGCCACAGTTATATGCATATTCCCTCCCTTTCGAGCCTCCCACCCATCTCCCTCTCCATCCCAGTTAGTAACTTTTAAAAGTTGACTTTTTCCACTCATCGTAATTCTCTAGAGATTAAGGCGATCTTCCGTGCGTGGGAGCAGCGCTCCTTTTCATCCTGAGCGGTGCTTCCTGTGTGTCAAACCATGGCTTGTTTATCTGCTCACCTGCTGAGTGACGTCTGGGCAGATTCCAGCTTTGGCTACAAAAACGTTGCTGTAATTATTCATTTTGTGTGAACATGATTTTTATTTCTCCAGGATAAATGTCCAAGATTGTAATTTCTGGGTCACATGGGGGCTTCCCTGGTAGCCCAGTCAGTACAGAATCTACCCTTAATGCAAGAGTCGGGTTCGTTCCCTGGGTTGGGAAGATCTCCTGCAGAAGGAAATGGCAACCCACTCCAGTATTCTTGCTTGGGAAATCTCAGGGACAGAGGAGCCCGGAGGGCTACAGTCCATAGGGCTGAAGGAGTTGGGCATGTCTCAGCAGAGCTACAGTCCATAGGGCTGAAGGAGTTGGGCACGTCTCAGCAGAGCTACAGTCCATAGGGCTGAAGGAGTTGGGCACGTCTCAGCAGAGCTACAGTCCATCGGGCTGAAGGAGTTGGGCATGTCTCAGCAGATAAACCACCACCATGGTAGCTGCAGTTTTGTTTAATAAGAAGCAGCCTGTTTTCTGAGACGCTCGGGCCTTTTTGCGTCCCTACCAGCAATACGTGAGTGACCCAGTTTCTCTGCGCCCTTGTCAGGGTTTGGTGGTGTCGCTCTGCTTGTGTTAGGCATCTGACAGGTGACGTCTCACTGTGCTTTTAATTTGCATTTTCCTAATGGCTACTGATATCGACCTCTTCCCATGTGCTTGTTTGCTGTACAGCTTCTTTGCTTTCATGTGCTATACCCTCTTCAGTAACACGACTCTTTGTGCCTGTTGCCCATCTCTAATTGGGTTATCTGGGTTTTTCTTAAACCACTGATACTCATTATTTGTTAGACATGTGGTTTGCAAGTATTTTTTCCCAGCCTCATGCTTGTCTTTTGTCCTCTAAATGGTATCTTTCTCAGAGCAAAAAAAAAAAAAAAAAAGAAAAGAAAAGAAAATTTAATCTTGATGCAGTCAAATTCATGGACTTTTTTCTTTTCATGAATTGTGCCTTTGATGCCAAGTCTAAGAACTCTGACCAGATCTGGATCCTGGAGAATTTCTCCTATGTTTATTCTAATAGCTTTAAAGTTTCACGTTTAAGTCCATGATCCATTTTAGTTAAATTTTGTAAAAGGCATGAGACTTCAGCCTAGGATTCTTTCTAACTACCCCTGCCCTGTTCTAGCGTGATTTATTGAAAGGCTGTCTTTCCTTTGCTGAACTGCTTTTGCGTTTCTATCAAAAACCAGTTGAATGTGTTTTTGTGGGTGCAGCCTCGGCTTTCTCTTCTGTTTCTTTGATCAGGGAGCGTACCATCTGCTCGCCAACACCACAGTCTCGGTTGCTGTAATTGTATGCTACGTCTCAGAATGGATTGGCTGATTCTTCTGTTTCTCCCACTGCCCTCCCCCAATTGTTTTGACTATTTTAGTTCCTCTGCCTTTTCAGATGCATTTTTGAGTATAGATTTTGTTTACATCTATACAAAAATCTTACTGTAATTGTGTTGGGAATTATTTGTATATCAATTTGGGAAGAACTAGTATTTTTCCTATGTTGAGTCTTTATATACTCTAATAGTCTATTTCTCCTCTTATTTAGATCTACTTTGATTTCTTTTCTTTTTTAAAAGAATGTTTATTGATTGATTTGCTTGTGCCAGCTGTTAATTGTGGCGCGTGGGGTCTGGTTCCTTGACAAGGGCTCGAACCTGGGGCGCCTGCACTGAGTGTGTGGGGTCTTAGCCGCTGGACCACCAGGAAAGTACCCGATTTCCTTCCTAAGTGTTTTCAGCATGCACGTGTGCACATGTTTTGATGGATTTATACCTAAGGACTTCATTGTTTTGAGTGACTGTCCGTGGTCTTTTGTTTTTAATTTTAGAGTCCGTTCACATGATTCGAGGTGTCACACATTTTGTTATAACCATCAAGGCTTAAGCAGCGGTGGCCTGGGGGCCCAAACCACCGTTTGGTGGAAAGGAAAGTTGGCTACACTTGGTGGCTAACCCAGAGGAGAGTGAGACTTCCTCTGGCCAGCACCCCACGGCTGAGAGCCCAGAGCTTCCCTCCCAGAACCTCGGATGGGTTATCTCCTCAGTGA
The DNA here is from genome assembly GCF_042477335.2 of Ovis canadensis. Lineage (NCBI taxonomy): Eukaryota > Metazoa > Chordata > Mammalia > Artiodactyla > Bovidae > Ovis > Ovis canadensis. Next base: position 65,784,761 of record NC_091266.1, on the reverse strand, counting down.
GACTCTTGGAGCCGATAAGCAGGCCACATGGTGGGGCTGTGAGCGGTCACCCTCAGGATGAGGGCAGGGGTCTGTGAGAGGCTGGTCAGAGCCCATGGGGCCCAGGTGAGGAGGACACGTGGGCACAGAGGAGAAAGCTGTGAAGATGCAGGTGGGGCTGGGAGAGACGGTCACAGCCCTGGACCGCCAGCAGCTGGAAGAGGAAGAACCCTCCTCTGGAGCCATCAAGGGAGTGTGATCCTGCCCACACCTAGGTCTCAGATGTCTGGCCCCCAGAATGCAAGAGAAGAGATTTGTGTTCTTCTATGCAGCTTGTTTATATTAATAACAATTTGCCATAGCAGTTCCAGGACATTGTCACATGACTCTTGAGACTCTCTGTCCATCCCCCATGGTTTCCATGGGGATGGCATAGGGCTGGTGTGAGCAGGTGGGCATGTCCCACTCGTCCACTGAATGAGCCTCTCTGTCCATCCCCCATGGTTTCCATGGAGATGGCAAAGGGCTGGTGTGAGCAGGTGGGCATGTCCCACCCGTCCACTGATGCTCCTGCTTGTTTCCTTGCTCTGAGCACTCGGCACTGGCTGACCAGTGGAATGCTGGGTGGGTGGGCTGGGAGGAGGGGAGAGCGACAGGCAGGAGTGAGGGGTGATGGGGAGAGGGGCAGAAGGGTTAAGCGGAAGGGGAGCAGGAAAATAAGACCCTGCAGTGGCTGCATCCTTCCAGGCCCGTGTGTCCGCCTGGAAGGGAGACAGAAGCCCAGGTTTAAAGGTGGAAGGACGAGCCCTCCTCCAGGACCCCCGACAGTGGGGCAGTGGCCTGCAGTGCGCGGGGCTGCTGACACATGCTCCCAGGCCGTGCTCAGGGGCAGCACGGCACGCTCCGCCTCCTTCTCTGTGCTGGTCACCCTGTGTCCGGCTCGGGCAGCCCCGCCGCACCCCGCCGCTGCCTGGCCTCCCAGTGTTTTTCTCCGAGGGCCGATTTCCCGTTACTCATCCTTTTGAGTCACGCGCGATGGATAGCAGGGCTGCTCATTTCTGAAGAATCTTCTCTTTTTTGTGTTTCTTTCAATCAGAAGGGATTTGGGAGGCCTTTTCATCTCCAGTGAAGAAAAACCCTCAGGAGCCACAGCACCATGCCGCCCAGAGCCTCGCTGGCCTCATTAGAGAGTTAGGGCCACAGCTCTCGGGCTGCTTAATCGCAAGGCCCCTCCCCTTCCTTGGGTAGCATCAAGTCACTGGCATCTTACACGTGAAAGAAACCATCAGAAACCTAGACGCGCGTGGCTGTTTCTGGAGGAAACTTCCTCTAATTCAGGAGAATGAACTTGAGCATTGCTCGTAACGTCAGAGATTGGGTGGGAAGTGGTCCAGCCCGCAGCCCCTGTCTGAACTCAGCTCTGAATCACCCCGATTTAGGGCGATGAGTCTGAATGGGGTGCAGGTGGAATGTGAAGCCCACGCTCCCTGTGAGTGGAACGGGAGTCCTTCATGCCCCTGGTTCTGTGTGACGGGACAGCTGCCCCCTTCTCTCCTGTTGACCAAGCATCCTCGCTGGCCCTTCTGGGCCCACGTCTCACCCTTTCCCGTCTCCCTCTTCCTCTTCTGCTGCTCTGTGTGTTCCCTGAGACGACACCTTCAGCCTCGCTTGGCCCTGCTCCTAGGATGCCTCTGGGCATCATTCCTTTCTCTGTCCTGGGGCCTTTGCATCTCACCCAGGACGCATCTCACCCAGGAAGTGCCTCACCTGGAGCCTCTTCCGTCCTCCCGCTTCTGGCCAACTCCTTCCTCACGCTCTTCATCACTGCAAACGCCCAGGAACTTCCTCGCTGCTGGGGGCACCTCTCCCACACCCTCCACCTTTGTGGTCGCCACATCTGGGGTTGCTGGACTCCTCGCTCCCGACGCCCCCTGGGTGAGCTGTCTGGCTGCTAACACTGTCCTGGCATGTGGAGAACAGACAGACAGGGTCCCAGAAGGGACCGGGGTGCTCGTTAGCTGACAAGTTGCGTTTATGATACTGACACACATCGGCCCCCAGTTACAGGTGTATGACATTTATCTCTTCCGGCAACAGAAATTATAGCATCATTTTGATAAAATAATCAAGGGCAAAACATAATATGAGGTTCAGGGACACTTTAAAGAAAAGTATGGATTAAAAAAAGGGAAGTAACTTTTCATAAGAAGCAACAACCACTGGGGAAAAAGCAGTGTTCTTAGGAGACTGGAAGGTATTGAGCAGTAAATTGCAGCTTCCAGCTGGTGTGCATGTTTAGGGCACAAGAAACAGCCCCACATAAAAGGAGAGGTGTTTTCAGCAGAAGCACGATTATCCCTGTGACTGTGGGTGGGGGGACGCTGCGGACGCTGGGTTCTCTGTTCTGAGGATGCTCAGGAGGCGGGTAAAGAGCCTCATCTGTCACCGAGCGCTGAATGCTCACCAGCAAATCTGTCTGTGTTTAAATCACGCCCCTTTTGTCAGCCACATAAGCTAATTCCAGGGAAAAGCTGTTCTGACAGTTACTAGAAGTGGAAGGTCCTCGTCCAGCCCATGGTCTCTCTTCTCCTGGACAGGGCAGACACTGGGGAGGGTGGAGGGGTCCTACCACCCTGCCATCCCAGGGAGATGGAGTGGGGGCATTTGGGTCTAAGCGGCGGCAGCCTGGGGACCCCGAGGCTCGCTCACTGGCTTTGTGGCCTCTGTTTAGGGGACTGCCTCGGCTTCCCCATCTGTGCCCCAGCTGAGGGCACCCCCACCCCGTCGGGCATCTCCGACATACCCTCCAATGCGGGGCTCAGAGACACTCCGCCCACCCCACCTCCCCTTCCCTCCCCCACCCCATCCTCCACTCTTCTCAAGTAGAGACCCCTGGGGTTTGGGACGGCGCCCCCCGAGGCCCTGGGCCTGGCTGTGTCTCTGCCGGAGCTGCAGGCACCCCTGCCCCCCAACCCCCAGGGCTCTGGTGCCAGCGGTTCCTCTCCCTCCAGAGCCTGGGTGCTCCTGTCCTGCCCCTGAGGTGTGGGCAGCTGCAGGCACCCCCACCCCATCGGGCGTCTCCGGACAGACCCTCAACAGGAGGAGGTGGGCCGGTCACCACAGGGGCCGCGTCGGAGACTGACGAGGGGGCACGCCGAGGTCTGGGCCTGGTTCCAGACGCCTCAGCAGACTGGCTGAGTCTCTGCTGGCGCTGCGGCTCAGCAGACCTGGGCCCAGGTGACCTGCGTCGGAAGCAGCGCCTGGGACCTGAGCCTCGATGGGGAGCTGCCGCTCCCTCCTATACTGCCTCCTTGCCCACTAGGACGCCGAGTCCCGGCTTAGCAAGGGCGTGCCCCAGCCCCAGAGCCCAGCGCAGACGAGGTGCTCAGAAACGCCGATGATGCTCTGCCTGCATTTTACAGACGCTTATGCTTTTGCTTTGTTTCTCCTTAAAGCTAATGTCTGTGCACAGTTATTTAGTATCGTCTCTAGAGCTCGCTCCTGGTACTTTAGTGGTTTTTCAGTTTAGTCATCAAGTTGCCAAAGATTCAGTCTGAAAGAGGAAGAGGCCTTGATGTGGCTCTGGGCGAGGGTCCAGCAGCTCTTTTGATCCCCAGCTTTGGGTGACAGGGCTTCCCTGGAGTTGGGGACAGGGGAAGAGAAGGTTTTGCTCTGAGAAGATAAGAAATCATGACGTCAAACAGTGAGGGCCGGGTTGGTGGAGGACCGCAGGGTGCCCAGCGAGGAGCACCTTGAGGTGGAGGGTTTCATGGAAGGAAGCACGCGGGCCTTCAGCAGCAGGGCTGTGGGCAAAGCCTGTGCTGGACGCCTCTGCAGACGACCTTCCGGAATTTCCGCTGGCCTGGAGCAGGTGCAGCTGGCTGCGGGGCGTGTGCACGGCAGACGCCTTCCTTTGCATCTTCACGTCCGCCCTTGCGCTCTGCTCTTTCCTGCTTTCCGGGGGAGGCAAGTAACCTTCCAGGCTTCCCTGGGGCTCAGACAGTGAGGAGTCTGCCTTCAGTGTGGGAGACCTGGCTTGACCCCTGGGTCGGGAAGGTCCCCTGGAGAAGGAAATGGCAACCCACTCCAGTACTCTTGCCTGAAAAACCCCATGGATAGAGGAGCCTGGCAGGCTACAGTCCACGGGGTCACAAAGATTCACAACTTCAGTGACTTAGCACGTGCACACGCAAGTCTCCACCTTTGCTGCTGTGATGGGCACTCACAGTTACTTATCAGCCTAACATCTCCAAGCTCTTCATGAAGGCTTGAGCCACGCCGCTCTTTGTTTCCTGAAGGGACATCAGCTGTCTGCAGGGGCGGCCCTTGGGTGGCAGAGGCTGCTTTCGCGGCCCCTGGCACCCTCTGGCTGGTCCAGGCTCTCCGCCTCCCCACGTGCCTCCTGCCCCAGGCTGGCCTGGCCTCGCGTGGCTGTTCTGGGGGCTTGGTGCTCACGAGAGGCAGGCGCGGCCCTGCCTCCTCCTCCCGGGGCTAGGCTGGCTCCGGCCTGAGGCTCCAGGGCCAAGGAGCGGCCTGAGCACAGCTGCTGAAGACACAGCCTTTCTGAGGAAAGCAGGCTTCCTCGCGGGTGGATCACGAGGCTCTCTGAGCTTGGTTCCTCCTGTCTGGAATTGTGGGGGTCCCCTGGGGGGCCCCACTTCCACCACCAGAAGCGCGTCTGCAGGGGAGGCGCAGACCGGGTCGTATTTCACAATCACGTAAGCGGAGCTTTAAAAAGTCACAAGCTGGAAGGTTAGACATTGCCGGTTAAGAATGTTTTAACCTTAAAAGAGATTTGTAAGGAAAAGACTGACAATAAACAGGGGAAGTAAAGTGTAATGTTCTCCCAGACCCCTTGGAAATGTTCAAAGCCAAGATAATACTTTACACTACCTTTTATTTAAAAATGATAGTTTTCAATGTTAAGTTAAACGTCGATTTGCAGGAAGGATCCTGCAGTGTGAACAGCCCGGTATTTCAGGATAAGCACAAGCGGACAATGGTGCCTTTGCTTTAATTAAATCGGGGCCCTGGCAAGGGGCCTCCTCCTGCAGCTTCCGTCTGCAGATGCTCGAGTCTGGGTGTGTGGAAAGCATGTTCCCGGGGAGAGAGTAAAGTTAACTGTCCTCATGGGCTGGCTCAGGCGCTGCACTCATTAGCACCGGCTCCTCCCCTCTCTGGAGCGCGGCTGGTCCTCACTCACTCGAGTCTCGAGCACAGTCGGCAAGGTCAGAGCGTCCACTGCTGCCCGGGAGCCGACGGTGCAGGCAGGGCGTGTGCCCGGCACACCCACGCTCCCTCTGAAACACTGCAGCCAACAGGATGCAGGGCCGCCTAGCAACTCACTAGGGACAGGTGCCCAAGCCTGTGCACGGGCCGTGGAGATGGTGACCTTGACCGCTGACCTACACCCTGAAGGTGTGGCCGCGGGAAGGGTGAGGCATGGGCATGGCTGCTGAGACTCTGCTGGGTGGATGCGAGCAGCTTTGGTCACGTCAGAGGAGCAAGGACTGAACCGGCTTTAATTGCCCCAGGGCTTTCCCACGACCTGGGGAACCTGGACAAACGTGACAGAGGGGACAGGAAAGGCAGAGACAGACAGAAACGCCCAACAGAGAGCCGCTGAGGTGCCTGTGCAAGGGCAAGACGCCCGTGATAGGGCAAGACACCCGTGATGGGAGACCAGGACCTATGCCCAGCAGAAGAGCTGCTGAGGTGCCTGTGCAAGGGCAAGACGCCTGTGATGGGAGACCAGGACCTACACACAGAGCGGCCGGTCGCTGTCCCTCCAGCCCACACCCAGGGCAGCAAAGTCCACACCGGTGGGCCTGACACTGAGGCTGTAGGACTCAGGCCCCCCGTGGACACACGGGGATGGACGAACAGGAGCAGAGCAAGCAGGCGGCTGTACCCCGTGGGCCCTGCCTCCCTGCTCAGAGAGGTGGACAGCTCTCCCCCTTCCAGCTCACGGCGGGGTTGGGGGTGAGGGGCAGAGGAAACTGCACCCAGGAGGGGTGATGGTGCTGCAGGGCTGCAGAGGAGGTGCCCAGGCTGGTGGGAGGCTCCATGCTGCCCCCCCGGAAGGGCACTCAGTCGGTCTCCAGCCCTCAACTGGCCAGTGTGTGGATACAGACCACCTCGTCCTCCCCACGGCCAGAAGGCAGAGTCCTCCCTGTACAGGTCCAGGAGCTCCCAGAAAGACCAGTGAAGTCCAGCAGACGCTTCCTGTGTTACCAGGCTTTCAAGCACGTCTTCCCGACTCAGAGACTGAGGTGCTCCAGGTACTTTATCCTCAACTGTAGATGAAGAAACGGACGCTTTGTCCTTGGGCCAAGGACACAGCTGGTAGAAGGCCAAGCTGGGATCTAAGCCTCCACCAGCCTCACTCCAAAGCTGAGACTTTTCATCTGTCGCTCCGGCTGTCTGTGGGCGTTCAGCAAGTGTGGCCACCTCCGAGGCCAGTTCTCAGGGTGCAGGAGGCTTGGCCTGGGAGCTGAGGCAGAATCGGCATCAGTGTCCACTGAGATTGTTCCCGTAATTCTTGTCCCGTTGGCTGGTTGGAAGGTGGCATTTCACGGCTCAGTCCATCCGAGGGCCCGATGAGGCTTCCTTTGCTTCCTTGCATCTATAATTGTCTTTAAAGCCACCAGGTACCTTAGACCATGATTCATTTACATGGATCATAATTTCAGTCTGGAAATGGCATTTCTGAGAAATATTTTTTAGGAACCCAAGAAACTCTAAGGCTTGCTTGGAGGCAGCAAATACAAGTAAGTAGCAATGAATCTTCCAAGCTCTCTGGGATCACTCTATGGTTCTCAGAATAATATGTTTCCTAAGACAGCAGCTTATAGAACCACTGAGGTGTTTTCCTTTCATTTGAGATCACAGTTCAGAGCTGGTTTGAATTTCTGAGTTCAATCTTTTAGCAAACCCTCAGTAGTGAGGTTTGTGGTCTTGAGAGGATTGGTGCGTGTTTTATTTTAACGCTTTATTTTATATTGGAGCACAGTTGATTGGGGCTCTCCAGGTAGTGCTAGTGATTAAGAAGCTGTCTACCAACGTAGGTTAGACATGAGAGACCTGGGTTCAACCCCTAGGTCGGGAAGATCCCCTGGAGGAGGGCATGGCAGCCCACTCCAGTGTTCTTGCCTGGAGAATCCCCATGGACAGAGGAGCCTGGCGGGCTGTGGTCCACAGGGTCGAAAAGACTTGGGCACAGCGTCACACACACAGCTGATTAACAATGTTGTGTTACTTTCAGGCGCACAAGGCGATCCAGTTATGCGCACATCTGTTCTTCGAATTCCTGTCCCAATTCTGTTGTTGTAGAATGCTGAGCAGAGTTCCCTGGGCTGTACAGTAGCTCTTTGTCGGCCTGGTTCATCTTTAGAGTGAAAGAGGGGCCACAATAAGACAGGAAAGTGGGTGTGTTGCTAGGAAGGAGGCCTTTGTCTGCACAGTGGGAAGGTCTTCACTGGAGGGAAGGGGCCAGGCTGAACGGTGGGGATGCGGCCAGAACAGGCTGTCCTTCAGGAAGGTCGGCGTCGTGGACTGCTATCGTTCACTTTTGGGCAATCCAGGTCTGACTGCGAAAATAAGACCCCGCCTCGACCCGTCTGTGGGCTGACTTCCGGGGGCACCGCCTGCCTCTGAGATGCCCCTCTTCCGGCCCCTCTGTTGGCCTGTCCTCCTGGGGTCTGGTCACCACAAAGTTGCCTTCACAGAGGGGACTCCCCAAGTCAGTTTTCCAGATTTTGAACTAAAAAAGCAGAGAAATTAGAGCCCAAATAACAATCAGGGAACAGCAAGAGACTGTGGGCATTGTTTTCAAAACTGGAATTCGGATCAGCTGGAATTCGGAGCAGCGTCTCAGAGGCTGGACTCTTCAGTGGCTCTGAAGGCAGGAAGCTGGTTGCTGGACGCTGGGGCAGCGCAAGGCAAGAGTGCTCACTGGAGAACTGATCAGAGCGGATGTCTCACCTGCTCCTTACAGGAGACAATCCTTCATGGAGGAGCGTTCACTGTCGCTTCCTGAGAAATAAAGACATTAAAGATGTTTGATACTTAAAAGCATGTTTATGTTGTCTGTGAAATGTGATAAGTATCCCCATGAAGACGGTGGGGAACTTGCCTTCTGCAAAGTTTCAGATTCAGAGCTGGGTCTGGGAGGAGCCCCTGAGGCCTTGTGGGACACGTTGCCCAGGAGACGGCTCCATCCCCTGCGCAGGGTCCAGCCTGGTGACGTGGCCTCGCTGCTGTGTGGTCACAGGCTGGAGGAGGAGGATGCCCCTCCTGCTCCCTCCCTGCCGGGTCCTGGCCCCTGGTCCTCCCCCACCCCAGCCCCCACCCGCTGCCAGCTGGCAGCTTGATCTGCGGCCTGATTTGCTCCCAGGCCAGGGTGAATCTGGGGTCAGCGCAGCCACAGGGATCAGGAAGCCGTCTGATGAAGCCTGGGGGAAGCACAGCTGGGGTGGGCTTGGCATCGACATGCAGGTTTGCTGACTTTGCAGGGCTCTCCCTGAAGTCTTCTTTTCTTCTTCTAAGCTGCTTAATGAATCAGTGTGACTGTGTTGGGTCTTGGCCGTGGCCGTGGGGCCTCACTGGGCTCACGCGGGGTCTTCCGTGGTGACGCACAGACTCTCCGTTCGTGGTGCGCAGGTTCAGTTGCTCTGTAGTCTCTGGGGTCTGAGTTCCCCGACCAGGGATCGAACCCGCCTCCCCTGCACTGCAAGGTAGCTTCTTGACCACTGGCCCACCAGGGAAGCTCCTCCTTGAGGTCTTGAGTGGTCAAAGTGCAAGCATCTGCGAACAAGGCGGTGAGAGCCAGCATCGAGCCTTGTTTTTGGCAGAAGACAGTGCGGCCGATCTCTCTCTGATACCCCAGGTGCACATCAGCTCCACGCGAGGCCTCGGGGGCCTGAGGAGCCTAGTCTGCCAGGGGCGGTGGGGGGCAGGCGCCAAGGCAACACCTGGGTCATTCGCCCATTCACGCGAGTGCTGGGTGAGTCTTCCTCGTGAGCAAATCTCTCTGCCAAGCGCCAAGACTATCGACAGGCTGGGGACATACCCCCAGCAGGCCAGGGCCTCAGAGGGCGTGGAGCGCAAACCAGGACGCTCACCCCGTGACACGGCCCCGAGGGAGGGCTGAGCGCCCCAGGCGGGTGGTGTTGGGATTCCCGTCGGGTTGAACTGGGGCTTGCAGACGCTGCTGCTTCATCCTTTGAGGCGCCCCTGACAACCCACCTCCCCCTGCCCTCTGTGGGCCCCTCGGGTCAGAGGGACTCACTCCACCTGGACAGAGGCCTCTTCCTCTATGACCGCCCCCCCGGGTGCCCCCAGGTCCAGGGTTCCGTGCGATGGCCTCCGCTGGGGCAGCCGTTTCTAGGGGCCCGAGGACCTGAAGGAGGCACAGGGAACGGGGTCACTGAGGGTCTCAGAGGGTGATGGGGCCGGCAGAGCCGGGCAGCAGCCACGTGGCCCCGGGGGAGGCGGGCTGGCCGCGGGGCTCAGGGGCACTGAGAGGCAGGCGGGCCTGAGACCCCTGTGTGCCCGCGTCTCGGGGCGGCTTTGTCCGTGTCTACAAGTGGGACTCTGGAGCCTCCTGCTCAAGGCGAGTGGGGAGAGGCCGCTGGACTGGGACACCTGCTCGGTCCCTGGTCCCGGGAGCTGGGCTCTGGGCAGGGCTCGTCCTGAGAGTGCGTGGGGCAGAGGCACCCAGGGCAGGTGGGAGGGTGGGCCGCAGGCAGGGCAGCGCGCAGGGTGCTGACGCAGCCTTGCTTTCAGGCCCCTTGGGCACCAGGACTCACACAGGGGCAGGTCAGCCCGAGACGGGGCACTGGGTGGAAACCCCACGGGCTCCTGACTTTGTCTGCCTTTGGGACAGGAGGAAGGGTTCCCCCAGGGACCCTCACGGCTGAACTGAAGAAAAGTCCCTCGTTTGCTGAGTTTCCCCCGCCTTCCTCCTTCCTGCGGGGCCAGCAAGGGGTGTGTAATTGATCTTTCCCTGGAATTAGTCCTTGCATAAAACAATATGTAAATAACAATCCTAAATTTGTAACGACAACCACTAAAGCTAATTAAGGGCGATCAGGAAGCCCTTTATTAACCATGAAGACATTATAGGTGGCTTCTGCGATAGGGCGGTAATGGAAGATCAATGCGGCCAGGGGGGAGGACTCAGTGTGATTACACAAATCAACAGGGACTGACTTGAAAGTAGAATGTTTTACACTTGTAAGGCAGATTAATCTCAGAGTCAATAAGGAAAAACAATTACCTAGAGGAAGGTAGCCAGGTGTCCCCACAGGAGGGTCGGGGAAACAGACCTGGGGAGAGGCCGTCGGTGAGGCGGGCGGTGAGTGTGGGGTGGGCACCTCCTCAGGGCCTGGCCACGGGGCGATTGTAAAGGGGTCATTACCACATTGCCGATTGGTAAACTCAGGGCCCCTAATCGTCTTAGCCAGCATTCTAGGTCTTAACAAGTGGTCCCTGGGAAAGCAGAATCTCTCTGATTTCTCGCATAAATGACTGATAATTAACGCTCGGTGGGATATTTCAAATGTCTTTCAGTGTTCGTTGCCACATGATACCAAGTGGCAATTATGTGAGATCTGGGCTTCTTGACACACAGTGGAGTGTTATTCTCTGATTTATGGTTTACCGCTACTTAACATCATATTAATATTCTGAATATAAATGCCAACCAGCTTATGCAAACCCTGCTCTGTAATGGGGAGGAAAAGAAATGACCCCAAAGACTCGGTCATGAGCTAAACGCAGTGCATAGACTCAGGGGTGAAGGGCGAGCTGGAAGGTTCCTGCACACAGCACGTGCAGCCCACCCGAGAAGCTGGGGCTGACGTTGTCTGACCAGAGGCCACGCGGGGACCCTGGGCCGACACTAGCAGCAGGCACAGGAATGCGAGCCTCTCAACCCCGTGGCGGGTCCATCAACCGAGAAGACCCTAGGTCAGCGGCACCCAACTGTTTTGGCACCGGGGCGGCTTCGAGGAAGACAGTTTTTCCACGGGCCGGGGGTGGGGTGGGGAGGATGCTTTCGGGAAGAGTCAAGCACACTACATTTATCGCGCACTTTATTTCTGTGTTATTACATCGGCTCCCCCTCCGACCATCAGGCAGCAGATCCTGGAGGTCGGGGACCTCTGCTCTAGAGGGTCATTGGCGCCGCCTTAATCTGGCTCCTCAGACAGAGCCGGCGGTTGACGGTCTCCCTGCTGCTTGCAGTAGGTCCTTCTCCCGCTTTGCACGAGTTGGGCTCCACACAGCGCTTACCGGCTCTCGCTCGGGCAGAGGTGAATGGCTGCCGCTCCTGCTGGGACAGCAGCAGAAGGGGGGAAATGTGACATCATCCTCCACGGACCCTCCGGTGCCCCTCCCTGGCCCAGGTCTCTGCGGCCGCGACAGGTGGGCAGGCGCCGAGGGCTGCCCTGCCGGGGACGCTCACTCCAGCCCAGAGGACCCCGCTCTTGCTGGTCTGGATTGGTTCCTGGAATTTGGAAGCAACAAACAGATGGAAAATAACCTCTCCAACTGGCCTCCTCTGGCCTCTTAGATCAGGGTGGGTGAGTGTCCCCTCCCCGTGCCCTGGAAGGGGTGGGGGTGCTGCAGCTTTACAGGCAGATGGTGACCGTTCTGATCTGAGTTGAATGGACCTGGAGCAGTCCAGTGGGGCCAGGAGCTGACTCCCTTTGGGGAAATAAGGTTTGTCTCTTTGCACAGGCCTCACACAGAAGCAGAGCTTTTCCCAGCTGCTGTGCACGTTAGGTCAGAGATGCTGATGGGATGACAGGGGACAGGGTCCCCAGAGGCAGGTGCAGCGAGCCTGCATCTCTGGTTTCCCAGCATCATTATTGCCTGACTCCTCAGAGGGCTGATCAAAGGTGATCCAGGCATGCGCTCAGTGAAACCTACCCTTGTTTGCTGTTTGTTATCTAAGGTCCAGATTATTTTTGCTCCACCAAGTGCTTGGTTCGGGTCCAGTCGTGGGCACACGACCAGGGTTTGGCCCAGGATATCAGGTCCAGGCTTGTGGGTGGCCTTCCATCCTGAGCGCTGTGCCCTCTGGGGTGTGGTCCTGAACAAAGGGCCTCAGCCATTTGGCTGACTCTGCACAGGAGTGACGTTGTCCAAAATTATGAATACGGCCTATTGGGAACCAGTTGACCCATTGTTTTGGGTCATTTGAGCAGCTAAACGGCCATGTTGGGGGTCTTATGCAATTCCCCAGGGAGTCGGCCAGCGAGAGGGCGGCTTGTTCAGACTCAGGCTGAAGGCGTCCACTCATCAGGTAAACACGACCTCTTTTCTGGGGCCAAAGGACTGGTCTCACTGGCCTCCACTTCAGGCTAAACACCCCAGGCCCTGTAGGGTGAGAGGGGCAGAACCCCTGCCCACACAGACCAGACACTGGGGAGGGCACAGAGGGCTCTGAACCCCCGCACCCCACCAGGGGACAGTGAGAACCTCACCATCAACTGCCAGCCCCACAGCTGCCAGGCTGCACGCAAGGGAGGAGGGTGGGAAGGGGGGCAGGGGGCACCTGCTTCTCACCTCCTGGAAGGTCTGTGCCCAGTCGCTCAGGCATGTCTGACCCTTTGTGACTCCATGGACTGAAGCCCACCGGGCTCCTCTGTCCATGGGATGTTCCTGGCAGGAGCACTGCAGTGGGTTGCCGTGTCCTCCTCCGGGGGGTCTTCCTGTCACAGGGATGGAACCCATGTCTCCTGCGTCTCTGGCACTGGCAGGCAGATTCTTGACCACTGAGCCACCTGGGAAGCCTCCCAAAGCCCCCTGGAATGTCTGGAATGAGACAAGGCCCTGCCCCTCCTCCTCCTCCCCCCAAAAGCCCAATGCTGGGCTGACACTCACCTTAGCTGCCCTGTAATCAGCACGAAGTTGTTAATCAGAGACTCAAGAAGCAAACACATCTTTGATGATTTTACATATCAAAACAGAATTCCTCTGGCACGTCCATGGGCGACGTTTACTGAATTCCTGTCCGAGGACCAGACTGACTGCAGCTGGTCCATCTCCTGGAGGGGCTCGCGTCCACCTCGCCCAGACAGCTAAGCCACCTGCCCGCTGGCTGGGGAGGGTCCCCAGGCTCAGACAGGCCGCCTCGGAGGAGGGCTGGCTGCTTCAGAGCGAGGCTGTTTGTAGGATTTCCCCCTTGTGACAGTGCAGAGAGGGTCCAGACACCGCGCCGTCACCCAGCAGCAGACACAGGGTTCACTCTGAGTAACTTGCTCACCATCTCCACTGTTCTTTCACGTGAAAGAAAGAAGGTGAAAGAAAGTGAAGTCCCTCAGCCGTGTCCGACTGCAACCCCGTGGAGTGTAGCCCACCAGGCTCCTCGGTCCATGGGATTCTCCAGGCGAGAATACTGGAGTGGGTTGCCATTTCCTTCTCCAGGGGATCTTCCCAATCCAGGAATCGAACCTGGGTTTCGCACATTGCAGGTAGATGCTTTAACCTCCGAGCCACCAGGGAAGCTCTTTCACATGAGCCTTGCAAATTTAAGGCGCCATAATGTCATGGTTAATTATTTTTTCCTAGGTATTGTTGTTCAGTGGCTAAGCTGTGTCCGACTCTTTGTGACCCCATGGGCTACAGCACCCCAGACACCTGTATCTTCCACCATCTCCTGGAGTTTACTCCATCTCATGTCCACTGAGTCGGTGATGCCATCCAACCATCTCATCCTCAGTCATTCCTGTCTCCTCCCACCTTCAGTCTTTCCCAGCATCAGGGTCTTTTCCAATGGGTCAGCTCTTCGCATCAGGTGGCCAAAGAATGGGAGCTTCAGCTTCAGCATCAGTCCTTCCAGTGAATATTCAGGGATGATCTCCTTTAGGAAGGACTGGTTTGATCTCCTTGCAGTCCAAGGGATTCTCAAGAGTCTTCACCAGCACCACACTAAACGTTTAGTGTATTGTTACTGAGCTGTTTACAACATCCCAAAGACGAAGTTCCACACTCAGACAATGGCTGATGGTGCGTGGGTCCACCTGCAGAGCCATTCCTAATTTTAGAGGAAAGTAAAGCTCGGCTGAGATCACGTGTGCACCCGCGGTGACGTGTGCAGCACGCATGATTACATCATCCGCGGTGACGTGCGCAGCACACATGATTACATCATCCGCGGTGACGTGCGCAGCACACATGATTACATCATCCGCGGTGACGTGTGCAGAGGCGTGCCACACTGTGCACGCCAAGAAAATGCCTGCAAGGAAAGGCTTCAATTTCTTTTCAATTATAAACCTTGAGTGAGCTCTGAATCCAGTTTCCCCAAAGGGAAACAGGTCGATGCTGCAAATCATGGGTCTCGAGTCCCTGGCGCAGTCCCGGAGAATCTTCCGGAGGCTGGGAGGACCCAGGGAGGAGGGAGAGAGACCTGAAGGCCCGGCCCACATCAGGGGAGTCTGTCAGGGCTGGGGTGTCCATTGGCTGAAGCTGCAGGCTGGGAGGGCTGGGGCAGTGTGATGAGGTTGACTGTGAGTTTCTCATGGACTCCCTTGTTATTTCTTCAGGTAGTGAAAGAGAAAACGTCAGGCTGGAGGCTGACCCACATGGTGCTGTGGATGGGACCCCCTCCTGGTTGAATAACTCAGGTCAGAGCTGTCAACTGGCCTGGGCAGAGGCCTGGCCGGGCCTGTGGGCCCCTTAGATCACACGCTTAATGTTGTGTGCGGGGTGAACACAGAGTCCTTCGGCTCCCGGGGGACCCCTTGGATTTCATCAAATTCTCAGTGATGTCCAACCCCTTCCTCTAAATGGTAAGACCACTGAAATGGAAACTGCTTATCAGATCCTCAGGGAAATGTTGCGGTGAGAAATGCATGGAATCCACAATCAAAAGTGCTGCGGAAAGCTTGGAGCTACAGGCAGAATCCGGCCGCTTGTCACTAGGTGGAGAGACGGGCCGTCCCGCGACTGTTTCCAGTCTCACTGATGCCAGGGCAACTAGAGGCTATTATTTGCCAATCAGACTCAGAGAAGGAGCACTGATAGGACTGGGGAGAGTACAGGGCTTCAGATAACCTACAGTCGCTGCTTGCTCTTTAGTCATAAGCCACGTCTGCCTCTTTTCGACCCCATGGACTGCAGCCCGCCAGGCTCCTCTGTCCAGGGGATTCCCCAGGCAGGAATACTGCAGTGGGTTGCCATTTCCTCCTCCAGCGAATCTTCCCAACCCAGGGATGGAACCTGCCTTTCCTGCACTTGGCAGATGAACTCTTTACCTCTGAGCCACCCGGGAAGCCCCATAAACTACTGACAGGAGTGTAATTTGATACATCTAGGAGGATAATTCAGTAATTGTATCAGGAGTCGTAAGCACCTTAAACCTAGCAATCCCACCTCTAAGTCAACAAAGAGATGGACAGGATGTTCACCTGGGCACTGTTCAGGGGCAAAAAAGTGAAGCCCACCTCAGTGCCTGGCCGCAGGGGTTGATCAAGTCAGGGCCCATCCACACTAGGACATACATGTGGTGTGCAGGAAGGATGGGCTAGAAACACAGCTGCTGCTGGGAAACGGCTCATGGTGTCATTCGCGTGAAGCTCGGGTGTTTTCAGCAGAATATTAGGGGCGGGAACCAGAATTTCACAGCTGACACGCTTCGCTCCCAACCACCGGCTCCTCCGATGGGGCCCTCGGGGAGTGCATGGTTTACTCTTTGTGAGGAAGGGGTTCATGGCCCCACAGCAGATAAGTCGGTGGTCAGACTGTGATCTCGGCTTCCTTCAGGCCTTACCCTCGGCTCCCTGTGCGCCAGGGACGGGTGTCTGAACCACGCCTCCGGGGAGCAGTGGATGAGACCAGAGACCTCTCACCCCACCTCCAGGGGGTCCTCGGGGAGACCAGGTATCACAGTGTCACACAGCGGGGTCACAGCCCACCTGCCGGCAGGGGGTCAAGGGGCCACAGGGCGGGGAGGAGCCTGCCGTCTGGAAGCCCCTCCAGCCCCCACCTCACAGATCCCGCATGTCTGGGCCTCTCCACCAGCAGGTGGGAAGGACGCAGACGTGTTCTCAGGGAGATGCTTCACCCCCAGAGAAATCCTCTCCAGCGTCTGCTCGGAAACGTCTCTCGCGTGTGTGTCCGCGGAGAGGGGCACATGTCCCATCCCCATCTGCTCGTGGAAGACAGCCGTCCAAGTCTTGAGTCTGCTGTTAATGGTTTCTATAAATAGCTCCTTACAGAAAAGAGGCTGTCATCTAAACAATTCACGTTTCTGAAATAGCTGATGCATTTTCCAATGAGAATGGTTCTCTTTAACGTCAGTCCATTAAAAACCAGGATTTGTATCTCTGTGGGTAAGTGTCCCCACGGTCTGGGAAAAAACCGCGCTGGTGGGGTGGGTGGTGGAGCTGAGGGTGTGGCACAGGGGATGCCCACAGGCCCGCCAGGAGGTGGTGCTCGGCTTCTGGGTGTTTGAAGGACAGGTGATCACACGGCCAGGCGGGACCCCACCGGTGTGGAGCTGGTCTGCTCTCTCCCCTGGGCCCCGTGTCTTAGTGGAGTCCTATGGGTCTCCGCCTCCTGTGCAGTGGAAGCGAATGTGCTTACTTCAGGGGCGTTCTCTCTCTCTCTCTTGATCATAATAGCTTGAAAGTCTGCATTTTGTCTGGACCAACACCCTACTATGAGGCTCACACTCCTTCATTTCTGGGAGAGGTCCCTCAGGATCTCTCAGCAGCACCTTCATCCCAGTGGCAGCATGGACGGGGGCAGCCTGCCCTTCAAAGCCGGTCTCGGCCTGCTCTGGAACGAGCTGGCTGGATCAAACATGCCACCTGCAGCAGGCAGAGAAGGTGTTACATGGTGCCCGACATCAGCCACACCGCCGTCTCCACCCTCCGCTCTTCACAACACACGTGGTGGAAACCAGAGAAGAGGAAGGCTCTGCCACCCCAGCGTCCTGCACACCCCGTATCCTGACACCGCGTCCTGCACACCCCACGTCCCGACGCCAGAGCTCAGGGCTGGTGCCCTGGTCTTCTCACGGCAGCTGTGAGTCGGGGGGTCTCAGTCTCCGTCAGTGCGGCCGCTGTAATGGAGCACAGGCTGGGAGGCCCAAAGGACACACGTTTATCCCTTGCAGTCTGGAGGCTGAGTCCGCGATCAGGTGCAGGCAGAGCCTGTGGCCGGCGAGGGCCCTTGCTGACCAGCAGGCGGCCGTCTTCTCACTGTGGCCTCACGCGGCCGAGGGAGCGAGCTCTCGGGCCTCTTTTTCTTCTAACGAGGACCCCGATCCCTTCGTCGGGCTCTGCTCTCGTGACCTCAACTCACCCTAACCTTGCTCACCAGGGATGCGCCGGCCACTTCTGCACTCCGCGCAGACCGGGAGCCTGGGGGTCTCCTCGAAGCAGCGATGAACAAGCCTAGGAGAAGAGATGCAGGCCAGGCTCTCACATCCTGGGAAGCTGGCACAGAGGGCCTGGCCCACCAGAGGGCTCCTGAAGACCCGGATCCTGGGGACAGACCGTGTCCTCCCATGTGGACCTGCCCAGGCCGTGTGCCCACCCCAGCAGGCTGCCTGGGGGACTGCAGCTGGCCCGTGTGAGGCTGGACCTGCCCCTCGGGAGGTGTTCCCGTGTCCTGTGCCAGGGAACAGAGCCCACCCAGCTCGGCACACGCACGGCCTCACGGGCCACGGGAAGTGAAAGCGAAAGGCACAGTCGTGTCCGACTCTTTGCGACCCCGTGGATTATACAGTCCATGGACTCTCCAGGCCAGAATCCTGGAGTGGGCAGCCTTTCCCTTCTCCAGGGGATCTTCCCAAGCCAGGGACGGAACCCAGGTCTCCTGCATTGCAGGCAGATTCTTTACCAGCTGAGCCACAAGGGAAGCCCAAGAATACTGGCGTGGGTAGGCTATCCCTTCTCCAGGTGGATCACTGAGTTGGGCACAGCTCAGTGCTTCCCCGCTCAGGGTCCCAGGCTGCAAGGTGTTGCTGCATTCCCCTCTGGGGGCTTGACTGGTGAGGAGGGGTTGTTTCCAGGCTCACACAGGTGCCAGTCACTGCCTCGCAGTAGCAGGACTCAGCTTTTGCCTGGCTGTTGGCTGGAAGCCGCGTTTAGCTCCTGGAATCTCGTCTCTTGGAGGCCTCCCCACTCACTCAGTGTCACACGGAAGTGGACACTGAGCCCTCTTAGGGTCTGTCCCCCACGACCTAAGAGTGAGAGCCCCCAGCCGCGCAGACTCCTCACCACGAGGGAGGTGTCCAGAAGGCACTCGTCCTGTAAAAACGCTCACCTCACTCCTTCAGGAATTTGGAGGTGTCACTTGAATGTAACTTGTTGAAAGCACATTAACTTATTTTTAAACAAATATTAACATTTTCATAAATGCTGACATTTAACATATGTCTGTGTTCAAATCACAAAATTGTTCTACTTTTTAACCACGTGTGCTCACTCAGTCGTGTCTGACTCTTTGCAACTCCATCGATGGCAGCCCACCAGGCTCCTCTGTCCTTGGGATTCTCCAGGCTAGAAGGCTGGAGTGGGCTGTCATTTCCTTCTCCAGGGATCTTCCCGGGTCTCCTGCGTCTCCCGTCTTGACAGGCGGGTTCTTCAGCACTAGCGCCACACCTGCAGCTTTTAAAATGCGTCGTCCACACGCCTTGGCCAGCTCTCCTGGGAAGCTGCTGGCTCTCCTCGTGGTTACGAGGTGGAGGAGGAGCCAGCCGTCCCGCGGGCCGGTGGAGCATCCCCGCCAGCCTCAGCCCGGCCACCTCCTCAGGCGGGCTTGCTGAGTAACGTTGAGAGAGTTCGTCCCCCTGCTTCATTTCCAAACGCAGGCGGCATCTGCCCCGTCCTCTCTGGTTTGTCTGGGAGGTGGGCAGTTGAGCGCAGACCTGGGGACACCCTGCCATCCACCTTTAACCAGCGGTGCTGTGGGCAGAGACGCCACGGTCAGCGGCTGGAACCCACGGCTTCCCTCCTCCCGCCCGCCCGACCGCCTCTTGCTGGGCCACGGCCTTGACCTCGCCCTCATTTGAAAAATGATCGGTTAAAATGTTATTTTATTTTCCTTCTCACTGGCTTCCTCACTAAAGAAATACACGTGAATTCCCTGCAATTTGGAAAGCGAGTCACAGTAAGGAAACAGAATCACCTACAGAGCCTGAGGCGGGCCTGTCCTGCTTTGTGCCCATTCAGCCTTTTTCTCTGACTTGCGTGCGTGTCAAAAGGTGCTCTCATTGCACGCGTGGCTTTGTAACTCTTTTCTCCTAATGGCTCATCACGGACGCCCGCGGCAGGCTCTCATGTTCTTCCGCCGCACCGTTTTTGCTGGTTGCCTGGAGTCCGTTCCTCTGAGTCGACTGGTTTATCAACTACTCCGTCCCCTGCTGTTGGACACTGGTTATTTCCAGGGCTTGTTTCCATGCTATATATGAGTGACCCTGCAGCTAACACTCCTTTGGAGGAGTCTCTGAAGACAGCAGATCTTCCTGAGGATGAGGCTCTGGAAGCCGTCCGTTCCCCAGAATCTCTCTCCCTCACTGGCTCCTGTGACCCACACTCTCAGCCTCTTCACATCTGTGCCTGAAACCCTCTCTGTTGGCTCTTCGGCCTCTACTGTCCTTCCTACAAAACTGACCCTCAGAACACCGTCCCAGCCGTCTCCTCTCGTGTTCATCGCTGCCTCTGTATGTAAGTCATGAACCAGAATACCAGAGCTCAGTCCAGAGCAGGGTCTGCAGACTGTAGGGAGGACCCCTGCCCCGCAGCCCAGTATTGCTCTCGCGTGTGTGAAGCCTGGGTCCCTGTGGGCTCCTCTGGGCTGGGAGGGGCCTCAGAGACACAGGGACACGGCAGCTGGGAGAACAGCGCCGAGACTCAAGGAGGTGGGGAGACAGCCTGGCTGACCCACCGATCCCAGCCTTCATCTGAGTCTCTGCTGCGTAAGGCTGAGCCTGCTCCCGGAGGTGAAGGTGTCCCACGCCCTTGGAGGTACAGGGCTGGCTGAGGCCGCCTGAGAGCTGGCGTGGAATGATCTCAGGCACAGGGACCGGTGTCGACATAAACGTTCTGTGCTGAAATGATGTTCCAAGTTTCTAAGGTAAAAGTTTTCCTGAAAGCTGCTGAACTGAACTCCATGATCCCTGCAGTGAAAATCTTAAACAGGCCCTTGTGACCTCCTGCTAACAAGTACTACAGTCCTTTCCTGGCTCATATCCCTGTAACCATGTTCCAGCGATGGTAACCCAGGAAAGAGCTGAAAAGAGACACTGACAGCTCTGCCTCTGAGCAGGAAGGGGTGCTAAGGGCCACACCGAGCTGTAAGGGCCACACGGGGCAGGAGCACCGCACAAGAGCCCATCACACAGCAGTGTGGAAGACATTTGACGCTAGAGAGTGCACACAGGACAGCGCCGCCCAAGAAGCAGAGCAGACAAGGCAGGCTGCAGCTTCTCCAGCTCACGGCCCGGAAGGTGCTTCCAGGCAGAGGTGAGCGGGGAGGAGCCCTGGGGGCTTCCTGTGCTGAGGAGGCTGAGCTGGACTCGGGGCAGGGGCCTGAGGTGGCCAGAGTTCACGGGGAAGAATGTGGAGAGGCTTTCAGAGGACTCCGCCCTAGAGTTTGCGGTTGAGTCGATGCAAACTAGAGGAAACCTCCCGAGGCGAGAAAAAGACCCTAGAGGAAGAAATCAAACAGCCCCGACACGGAGTCACAGAAGACTCTCGCCAGTCCCCGTCCTCACCAGCCAGAGCACGCCGCCTCATGATCCATGGGGCATCTGGTGGGGGCCCTCAGGAGGGTTTGACTCACTCGTTTGGCAAAATCGGCCCCAGAGAGGGCACTGCTGTTGCCACCTAATGTATCTTAAAAGTGAGGATTTGAAGGTTCAAACTTTTCTCAAGTAACTTAGCTGCACCCTGAACAAAGAGCAAGACTATTCATAGGAACGCAAAAGTGTAGAGCACTAATGGAAGGAACACACCGTGCCCGGCGCTCCATCAGACCTCTCCACCGAGCAGCTGATGGAAGGAACACGCTGTGCCCGGCGCTCCATCAGACCTCACCGCCGAGCACCCAATGGAAGCCCAGCGCTCCATCAGACCTTGCCACCAAGACAAGGATGAGGGAAAAACAGCCCACAGGAGGAAAAGCAAACAGACGCTGACGCAGAAGTGACACAGGGCAGAACTAGTGGACAGAGGCCTGGAACAGTTACTAGGATCAGATTCTCACCTTCAAGACCTGGGGCCTGGCAAGCAGAGTCATCGAGTGGACACGTCCGACTCCAGCTCACGGAGGCCAAGGCTACAGAGTCTCAGCTGGAAACAGTGAACCGGACGGGGCAGCATACATCAGGCATCAACTAATTAGTGGGCATTAATATCTCATCGCGTTAGACAGTGCACTTGTAAACTTGGAGTCACATAAACAGAAACCATCCAAAAGGAAAAAGAACGTAAAAAGACCGACAAAGTGAACAAGGCCATGGTAAGAACTCAACTCACCTAATAAGCTTGTGGCTAGAATCCTGGAGCGATGGAGAGGATAAAAAAATATTTAAAGGGGTGATAGCTAATGATTTTCTGATTTGTTGAAAACTGTGAACTCACAGAATCCAAAAACCTTAACAAACGCCAAGGATTAGAAATGTGAAGAGCATTGTACTAGGAGGAGCCTGGTGGGCTGCAGCCCACGGGGTCGCAGAGTCGGGCACGACCGAAGTGGCTCAGCAGCCGCGGCAGCAGCAGGCGTGTCATAACACAGCTGTTTAGAGGCAGTATTCAATGATAAAAGCAAATGAAAGCAGCCAGAGGCAAAAACACACATATGTACAGAGACACGGATGCAAGAATCACGGCAGATTCCTCAGTGGAGAAAACTCTTAAAGCTCTAAGAAGAGGAAAATCCACTGAGCTGGACTTCTCTGCCACTGACGCTGTCTTTTGAAGACTTTGCCAGACACGTGAGAGCGAAAGAGTGTCCCTACCAGACCCACACCAGGAGAAACCCTGGAGAAGGCGCTGCAGGCAGAAGGGCTCCACTGCCGGATGGAGACACGCATTTACACGCAGTACCAGACACGGCAACCACACGGATACGTGCAAACACACTTCATTCTTGTAATTTAAATATTTTAAAAAGATAATTGATTGTTTAAAGCAAAAATAAGAACGATATGTTGGGAGTTGGCAGAAGCAAACTATGTGGAAAGGAAGGCTGAAGGGGAGAAATGAAAGCATTTTCTATAGTGAGGTTTCCGTGGCCTGAACAAGAATGTCATCAAGACACACATATTTATATCCAGTAACCCTCAAAGTTGTCACCAGAATAGCAAAACAAAGAGCTGTAGTTAATAAACTAAAGGAGGAGATGGAGTGAAATCATAATAAACACTAAACTCAGAGAAGAAAGGAGCAAAGGACAGATGAGGCAAGCAGAAAAAAATAGGAGGTATAGACGCAAACCCAATAATAAAGATAATTATAGTAAATGAAAATTGTTTAACTGCCCTAGTTAAAAAGCAGAGATTGTTAGACTAAATTTTAAGAAGCAATATCCAGCTATAAACTACTTACAAGAAACATAGTTTAAATATAAAGACACAGATGCATTGAAAACAAGATGGTGGAAACAAATATACCGTATTCATACTCTTCCACGTGAAGCTGTATCAGTGTATTAACTGCAAAGTAGATTTTGGAGGAAAAAGACATAGCCAGGGATAAAGGAGTTCATTTTGTAATGTAAAAGGGCTAATTCATCAAGACGGTGAGACAGTCCTAAGGTTTATGTACTTAATAACAGAGTTTCAGAAAACAAGGAAACAAGGGCAGGACTGCAGAGGAAAACTCTCTACACACAACACTTAATTCAGGTGAGTCATGGACATCAGTGTTAAACTATAACAGAAGACAGCATAGGAAAAAATTTTTGTCTTCTTAGTTTAGGTAAACATTTCTTATTACTCTTCAGTCACTGAGTCGTGTCCACCTCTTTATGAGCCCATGGACTGTGACACTCCAGGCTTTTCTGTCCTCCACTATCTCCAGGTGCAGTGAAAGTCACTCAGTTGTGTCCAACTCTTTGTGACTCCATGGACTATACAGTGCGTGGAATTCTCCAGGCCAGAATACTGGAGTGGGTAGCCTTTCCCTTCTCCAGGGGTTCTTCCCAACCCAGGGATTGAACCCATGTCTCCTGCATTGCAGGCGGATTCTTTACCAGCAGAATCACAAGGGAAGCCCTGGAATTTCCCAGAGTTTGCTCAAATTCATGTCCACTGAGCCAGTGATGTCCCATCTCATCCTCTGTCACCCCCTTCTCCTTTTACCTTCAACCTTTCCCAGCATCAGGGTCTTTTCCAATGGGGTGGCTCTTCGCAGCAGGTCACCAAAGTATTGGAGCTTGATTTCCTTTAGGATGGGCTGGTTTGATTTTGCAGTCCAAGAGATTCTCAAGAGTCTTCTCCAGCACCACAGTGTGAAAGGATGGATTCTCCGGCGCTCAGCCTTCTTTATGGTCCAACTCTTGCATCCGTACATGTCCACTGGAAAATCCATAGCTCTGACAATCCAGACTTGTGTCAGCAAAGTGATGTCCCTGCTTTTGAATATGCTGTCTAGGTGTGTCATAGCTTTCCTTCCAAGGAGAAAGTGCCCTGTAATTTCCCTGCTGCAGTCACCGTCTGCAGTGATTTTGGAGCCCCCCAAATAAAGTCTGACACTGTTTCCACTTAGTCCCCTTTTATTTGCCATGAAGTGATGGGACGAGATGCCATGTTCTTCATCTTGATTGTGGTGATGACCTCCTGGATATGTGCATTTCAAAACTTATCAAGTTGTACATCTCGAATACAGCAAACATACCAAAGGCCAGTTATACATCGGTAAAAGGCAAATAGTGAGAATTTTAAAGGGCCACTTGTTAGTGCATCAAAATATTGATCAATACCCAGTTCTTTCTGATGCACAAACCTTCCACTGCAGCTGGCCTGACTGTCCTGGAGGGAACCCAGCAGCTGCTGTCTTCTGTCACAGCCACAGAGGGGGTCCTGAGGATACGGAGGGAAGAACAGCTGTCATAGCAGCTTGGACGCCACCCCCGTGACCACCCCCGCACAGCAACCCTGAGATCCCCCACCCATCGGCTCCCACTGCCGCTTTGCAGTCAGCCAAGTGTGAAGGTCATCTTCGCCCCTCAGTTGCAGCACGGGTCACCCTGAAAACAGAAGGGAAAACACAGAAGCCTGCAAGATGACTTAGGTGGAAACTGCTGCCTGTGAGTTATGGCTTTAATTAAGAGCTTTTTAAGCTTTAATTAAAAAGGTACATGAGCATTCAGTATTTAAGAAAAATGCCTTTGTGTTTGGGTCAATTGAATAACATAAAATAAAATGAGATACATATTTCTAGTCAGAAGCTTCACATAAGAAAGCAGTGTACATAATTAAAAAGTAAATTTAAACTGATTTGGGCACAAAGGCTTTCTAATGGGGGAAGATGGCTGTGGGGAATATTATTTTCCTTATTGCAATATAGCAGGGCATCTGATCCACGCGTTAATAAGGCTGCTTCCCGGGACAGGTGCAGAGGCAGGAATATGAGCGTCCACCAGAGGGTGTAATTGATGCCCAGAGATGGCCCTGAAGCCTGCAGAGAGTCCCTGCCTGGGTTTTCATTCCATTACTCTTGGTTTCCTATTGTCCTTGGCACCTGTTTGCTGCTCAGACTTGGGAACCACAGTGAACAGCTCTAGGTCAAAGGTTTGCTTAGTAGCACATGAACCTACCATGCAAATGAGCTCAGGGTCAGGAGGAGGGAGAGAAGCCTAAGGAAAGACTTGTTGGGCCCAAGGTCATGTGTGAGGCCCTCAGAGCCGGAGCTCTGGACTGAAGATGCTGCCGTCTTTGCTCTGGGTGGGGTGGGGGGGGGGGAGGTCAAGGCACCCCTGTGTTTGGGCTGCAGACCCACCACAGAAGGAGTGAGTGGCACCAGGTGGGGTGACCCCAAGACACAGGCTTGCTGGCACGTGTGTATTCTGGACCCACAGGCCCTTTGCACAAGGAGGGGTGAGGGTGTCAGCGCTGTGAGCCCGGAGCCTTAGCTCAGGGTGGCACTGCAAGGTCACCCCGAGGACTGCAGAGCCCTGGGGGTGCCAGTGTCTGAAGGGCCCTGCCATCTGTGGTGACTCACCCGTGGGCAGCCCCATGCTGCTTCACAGGCTGGGCTTCTGCACACGCAATGTCCTCCCATGCCTGCTCCTGAGTAGGACCTGGGAAGTTTCTGGAAGGTCTCAGGCTCCTGAGCACCACTGCAATCCCGTCTGCAGGGCTCTCATTGGCAGGGTTACCTGGAAGCTCAGTAATGACGCCGACCCACGTTGGGCCTGGGGCAGCTCAGCAGGCAGACTTTCCGCTTTCATCCTCAGGATTCCTTGCTGTGTCTTTTCTGACCTCCTGGACACTCCCCAGGGGCTGGCGGTGTCCTGTCCACCCCTTTTTATTGATTCCTTGGCACCTGCTCAGGAATCCACCCCTGCTTGGCTTTGAGGTCAGCTTTTGATGGACTGGACTTCCCCTTGGGGCAGATGGTCAGCACCACTGACCCAGCTTGAGCCTGGCTGATCCCCACTTGAAGGAATCCTGCATTTAGGAGAATGGACTTTACTGATGAGGGAACCATTTGCTTCATACTTGGGCAACAAAAGGATGTATCAGACACACTGCTTTCAAAGGACAAGCTTGACTTCTCCAGGTGATGCTCTACTCACCCTCTCGACGGGAAGCTCTGCACACCTTCGGAACCTGTTCCCGCCCACCTGGAGTTCCGTGTGCGAGGTTTAAGACGCCTGCTTGCCTTTCCTTTCAGTTACATCTTGTTTCACTTTCTGGTACTCTGTGACTCTAAAGCAGCACAAATACAAGAGAGAAAAAGCATCGAAACCTCGCAGGGATTCTATACACCTCCAAGGCCTGTCCAAAATACTTCCTTTCTAAACTGTGATTTCTGCTTGCTCATCACGTGCAAATCAGGCCTCAGGAGCTGAACAGACCGCTATTATGGAGCAAAACACAATTCATTCCAGGAAGGCTGGCTTCCCAGTTCAGCAGCACAGTTTAAATGGCTGAAGGAGAGTCATAACTTAACTCAGGTAAAGGGTGGTCCCAGCCCCACCTTAAGTTATTCCAGTAGGTGTCATTTATGCAGGCGTCTACTCCCTGAGGACGTGGAGGACACCAGCTCAGCTTGGCAGCTTGAAAGGGCATGTTGTTTATTGTACTTCTCACCTCCTGGACCACAAATCACACACGAAGACATAAATTGCCAAACATTCACGTCGCTGAGCAGCTGGAAAATCGGTTTGTTTTTCAAATCACACTTGTGATAAGTGGTGGAAGATAAACACCAACTGTTGGATTCCTTAAGACAAATATAACGCTTCATAACTAAATGGAAAACATATTACAAAGAGCTGACACATCGACTTTCAAAACCTGTCCATGCTCGGCGCTCTAGCATCCCAGACTGCCTGGGTTTTTTGTTGTTCAGCCATTAAGTTGCGTCCGACCCTTTGTGACCCCGTGGACTGCAGCACGCCAGGCCTCCCCGCCCTTCGCCATCTCCTGGAGCTTGCTCAGGCTCACGTCCATCGAGTCGGTGATGCCATCCAACCATCTCATCCTCTGTCGTCCCCTTCTCCTCCTGCCTTCAGCCTTTCCTAGGTTTTCAATTGCTAGCAGAAAACTTAGTTCACTTGGACCTGATGAAAATCATGGAACCTTCCTCCTGCCAGGCCCTGGGGCGTGCTCTCAGCTTTCGAGAGGGCAGGTCTGCAGAGGGAGGAGGGGGAGGGAGGGAGAACACAGTCTCGGGGCAGCTCCTGGACTTGGGCGTTGAGAAGCTCGGGGCCTGAGGGGTGGGGTCTGGGGCTGGAGGGTGGACCCCCCTTTCGGTCCTCTCCACTGCCCCTTAGCTCTGCAGCCTTGGCCACAGCGCCTCTGGGGAGCCTCAGACTCGTGGTCTCTAAAGCGGGAGAAGTGCGTTAATGGGCCTGGGGTTAGCATCAAGGCAGGAAATGTGACCCCACCTCCTTGCTCTTTGGATCTCTAGAAAAGAAGTTTTGCAGCTGAGGAGAAACCTAGGGAACTGGGTCAGCGAGAATTGTGGCATAGGCAGTTCCAAGGGCTGGGCCGCCACAGAAACACCAAAGACAAACAAACAAGAAAAAAAAGCGAGAGAGATGGAGGAGAAAACAGTTGGAGTCCAGACGTTGGCAGAGCTCTGCAAAATAGTCAGAGGCTTAGGACAACCACACGGATGCTGTGTGAACACTGCAAACCTTGGTCCAGGTTAGAGAGGCGAGTCCAGCCCCCCGCATGGACGCCAAGTGTTCATCCAGACGCCTGCTCCTAAGCGCGGCTAGATGCTGCCTCTCTGGGAGGGCCTCCTTCCCTGAGCCTTGCCCAGGAGCCCGAGGGACCTTGTCCTCCGAGCTCCGGGATTTTGCGGGCAGCTGTGGGTGTGGTCTTCCCTGAGGACAGTGAGGTCAGGCTGCTGACCGGGGGGTGCTGGTGCCGGCAGCTGTGCTGTGACAGGAGAGCCGGGCAGTGGCCGAGGGCATTGGGGTGCCCTCCCAGGCTGCTCTGCGTGTGAGCTGGGGCACAGCTCCTGACTCTGACCTTGGTGTGTCCTTGGCTTTCCCAACACATGAACTGCCTGTCATTTGACACCCGGCTGTCGGGAGTGAAGGACCTGGGCAGGTTCCATGGACACAGCCCTGGGCACCCTCCTCTTCCCGGGCACGGCCGTGTTGTTAGACAAAGCAGAATGCATCTCCTTCGCTGGGAGGTTCGACCCTGAGTCGCAGGAGCGTCGGAAGCCACCTGTCTGCTCGTCCTTTAATCACAGCCGCGCTGGAGCCCTGATTGCTAATCAGGAGCGCGGTGGAAGCGCTGCTGTTGTTAGGTTGCCATCAAAGCGCTGCTTTCTGTCTCCAGGAGCAAGCGAGCCCTTGATGTGCCCGTGAATCTGTTATTTGTACGGGACGAGTCAATGAAAACAAACAAAAACCACCGCTGAAATATCTCATCTTTTCAAAGGCAGATACGGCAACAGCTTCTCAGTGGTGGGGGCTGGGTGGGGGGAGCTGGGGTGAGATGAAGTCTGGGCTCTGGGTGGTCCGAGGGGTCCTGGTTCCCCAGTGTGTCCCCTGCTGTCTCAGAAGGTGGTGCTATGGAGCCCGTGACTCTGGAGTTGGATGGAGCAGGGGGTTTAAAGTCCACTCGGCTGCCAACTGCCCGTGTGCCTGTGGGCACTTCGCAGACCTCCTGCCCCTGGAAACTGGGGGCACAGAGCTGCTGACTCCAGAGTCTGGGCAGGAGTGGGAGGGGAGGGTGAGACCCCTGGCCTCGAAGTGCAGCCAGCAGTCACCACGCGGCTCCGATGGGCTCGGGAGGTGTATCTGACCCCTGTCTCCAGGGCTGCCTCTCACGCGGAGGGAGCAGAGCCTCTCCTGGGGTGGCCGCTGGAGAAGGCAGGTCCCTGCTGGTCTCCCCCGGGGCTTGGGCTCCTTCTCCTGCCTGACCCGTTGGGGATCCAGCTGAGCAAATGCAGAGAGATGCAGGTAGAATGGTACTTGTTGGGCGTAACCCATCCTCATGTCAGTTACCTGCTAAAATGACAGCTTGTCAGATGGCCCACGAGGCCCTGGTGGCCCCCACGCAGTGATCCCCAGTTTCTCCGTCAGGGTCCTGACCTCAGCTCCTGGTGGTCCCCCCCTGGCAGCCCCTGATGGGGGCCCCGGGCCTGCGTCCAGCAGGCCCCACTCTCGGCCCCCTCACCTGCAGGGTCCACACACACACGTGTTCCCTGCCGCACCGGCGGGCCCCAGGCCTCAGCCTCCCCTCCTGCTCGCCCCCTGAGCCTGCACACCTGGTGACCGTGCCTCAGGCTCTCAGAGCACACGGGCAGGGCAGGCGGTCCCCACTCCTTCTTGCCTCGGCCTGGGTGGCCCTGGCTCCCGGGATCTGCTCAATAAAGGGCCGTTTGGGTGACGCTCTGCCCGCCCTGACTTCCCACTCTGGGTTCCAGACTCTGCCGAGGCCCCGGGCTTGCATCAGCTGTGGTCTAGCTGTTTCTATGAGGCCCCGTCCTCTGTCCCAGGCCTCTGCCCTGCACGTGACCCACTGCCTGCGGCCAACCCACACCGTCTCCAGGGCCTGCCCTCTCCCGCTCCAGGCCGCTGAGGGTTGGAGCGCCCCTCCCTTCTCCTGGGGGGCCAAGACCACCGGCGGGGCTGCGGACACCCCTGCAGCAGGTTCTGGGTGCTCTCTGCTGCCGCCGTGCATTCTTCCCATGCTCACGGGCGGGCCTACCTCTGCGTGGGCCTCCCAGCAGGGTTCCTCGGCCACGTTCAGTGGTCAGGCAGCCGAGCAGCGGAGGCTTCAGGAGGCGGAAGACCTGCATCCCACGTGTCTGTCTTCTGAGGAGCCCCCAGACCCTCGACTTGGGCCACAGATGCTGCCCTTAAATCCAAAGCTTGGGTCCAGACATCCCCCTGCCCCGTCCTGTGGGACTCACAAGCACGTTGTCCTGGCAACCAACTGCCCGCCATCCCAGGAAGCCCCACGGAGAGGCAGAGCTCTCCAGAGATGGAGACAGAAATGGGATTAGGACCCAATGGGCAACATGAAAAGAGCCGGCTCCTCTGGTGCTCGCTGCGGATGCAGGTTTCCTTGGCAACCGATAGAGCTGGGCAGGGAAAGGGGGCTGTGGGGCTGGCGGCTCCGTCTCTGCCGGCACAGGGGCTCTGGCGGCTCTGTCTCTGCAGGCGCAGGGTTGTGGGTGAGCTCAGGCCTGGAGGCCGGGCAGGGCTGGCACAAGGATGCTGCAATTAGAAAGTGGAGTTTTTCGTCTTTAAAAGAGAGGAAAAAACTCTAAGCTTTTTCCATACATAAAAGTTTTAATTACGCATGTAGCAACACTTAAACATTGTGTTTTGATTCAGAAATATAACAGTCCTTTCACTTCGGTGTGACAGCTGTCGTGCCCGTGCTGGGAGGGGCGTGGCCTGCGTGGCAGGAAGTGCCCCTCTGCGGTTGGGGGCGCTGTCACCCTCCGCACAGCTGCTCTTCTCTGCGGCCGCCCGGCGCTCCTCACAGCAGGCCCCGTGCTGGCTGCTCGGGTGGCCGTGCTCCCCTTCCTCCTCCCCTCCCTCCCTCCCCTTCTCCCTCTCTTTTCCTTTATTCATCCCCTTCCTTTCCTATTCTTGGAGGAGAGAGAGATGCTTGGAGAGCTTAGGTACCTTGCTGGCATCAGGTGTGAGCTTGGGAAGACTGCTCTGGCCCTGGCCCCAGTGCCTAGCCCCCTGTACAGGCCCTCTAGGTGCAGGGCGCCAGGTGCAGGTGCCAGGAGGGGGCCCCGAGGTGCAGGCCCCCAGCTGCAGGCCCCCAGCTGCAGGCCCCCAGGTGCAGATTGGCACGTGCAGGTCCCCAGGTGTGGGTCTCCAGGTGTGGCGCCCCCTGGTGCAGGCTGTCCCAGAGCAGGCCCTGGGCAATGCTTCCCCATGCCTCCAGGAAGTGTCTGGACCTTTGTGTCCAGAGTCCGGTGGGGGATTGGGCTGCCTCCACGTGGGGGTGGGATGAAGAGTGGCATGCGGGATTGAAGGGCTCTGGCCGCCTGGGGAGCACACTTTCCCCTCCTCCTGAGCTGTGGGGCCCTCTTGCTGGCCCCGGGGAGGGTGAGCCACACTGCACGTGGGCTCAGGGGAGACGCCCCCTGGAGCAGGTGACTCGAGCTGACCATCCCTGAAAGCCGCTCCTGTCACCTTAAAGGTTTTCACTCAAGAATAAACCGCTTCTGGGACCCGATGGCGCTCTGCCCCCAGCCCCGTGTGGCGCTCGCTCTCTGTCCTTTGGAACTTCTGTTGACGGAGCTCGAGCCACCCTACCATGACCAGATGTCTGTTAACTTCTCTAATATTTCGGCCTCTTCACCTCCGTGTGCCATCTTTCGTGATTTTCTCAGCTCTGTCTGACCGAATCCAACATTCTTTCTTCAGCTGTATCTGGTTTATGACTTGGCTCCTCGTGACGTTTTCAGCCCATGACTGTTTTCACATCCAGGGTTTCCACTTGAGACTTTTTCAGACTTCTCTGGTGTATTTTCTTTGTTTCATTTGGGCTTTTATTGCTCCTCTGAACATTTTAGAATATAGAAGGATAAAAAGCCAAGACGACTTTTTAAAATGAGTTTTTATTGGCGTATAGTTGCTTTACAGTGTTTCTTAGTTTCTGGTTTACAGCAAGGTGAGTCTGCTGTATGTACACATGTGGCCCCTCTTTGTTGGATTTCCTCCCCATTAGGCCACACGGAACACCGAGTGGAGGCCCCTGTGTTATTCAGTAGGTTCTCATTCTCTACTTTTTACATAATCCAGGATGATTTTGAAGAGTAGAATAGGTTGTCTTGCCCTATGAGATATCAAAGTTTATTATGAAGCTGCATGACTAAACAAATGAGAACAAATACATTGACAGACTGGCAAAGCGAATTTTGTCGCCAAGAAACTGGCTTCTATTCACGAGAGGACTGGCGTTAGAAAGCTGATGCAAGGAAGAAAGGGGCCGCGGTGCGTGGGCTGGGGAGATGGGCTGCCTCCATAACTCAAGTTCTATTTCACTCAATATAGAAGAAGAAATTCATGAAGCTCTAAATGTGTTACAATTGTAGTTGGCCGTAAGGTAGAAGGTCATAATAGCTTCATGACGGATGACCCAGGAAAGGTTAGTACGTCTCGCTGCTTTCCTCATGCCATGCTCCCCTCTAAAGCAAAGCAAAATGAAACAAAACGAAAGGTAAAGAAAAGAAAATCTTTCAAAAGAAATGAAAAGGGTCTTAAACACTGTTGTGTGTGTGCTCAGTTGTATCCGACTCTCTGCAGCCCTATGGACTACAGCCTGCGAGGCTCCTCTGTCCATGGAATTTTCCAGGCAGGAATACGGAAGCATGTTGCCATTTCCTCCTTTAGGGGATCGTCCCGACCCAGGGATCTAACCTGCATTGTCTGCATCGGCAAGAGGATTCTTTAACACTAGCGCCACCTGGGAAGCCCCCAAACATAGTTAATTGTACAGAATTACAAACCGGGGGAGGGCATTTGCAATGTACATAGCTCACAAGGCAATGGCACCCCACTCCAGCACTCTTGCCTGGAAAATCCCATGGATGGAAGAACCTGGGTGGCTGCAGTCCATGGGGTCGCACAGAGTCGGACACGACTGAAGTGACGTAGCAGTAGCAGCATACAGCTGACAAAGAGTTGAGACCAAGAGAGGTAATGACCTTCCACAAACTGTTGAGGAAAATGTAGGGAACTGAGTCGATAATTGAGCAAAAATGCAAACAGAAAATTTAGAGCAGATGAAACCAGGAAAGGCAATGAGTAAGAACAAAGATGTTCCATCCCACTTGCAATTAAAAAGTGCCAATTAAAACCACAGAGGAGGGGGCTCTGCCTCCCCCAGGGAGAATGGAGCTCTGGGGAATCGCTCCCTTCCTGTAATCAGCCAGGAAACCGAATAAAGACTCGGAAGCACCCGTCTCCACATGTGGGCCGGCAGGGAGTGCAGGACCCTGACTGGTGAGTCGCTGAGCTGCAGGGCAGAACAGAGCATCTGGGGAGACCCGCGCGGTCTCATTAGGTCGAGGGTGGGGTTTGGAGGAGACAGAGGGAGCCGGATATAGTCGTCAGAGTGCTGGAGAGGAGGGACGTGCGAGGGAAGGAGAGCCCAAAGTTATGGACACGGCCCCCAGAGGCTCCGCCTGGGTCCTGATCTGCTTCTTCTTGGGCCAAGTCCTCAAGGCTGGAGAAGGAGCCCCCAGACAGCAGCTGCTGCGGTGGACACAGCCAGGATGTGGAGAGCTTGTGATAACAGGGCGCTGGGGCCCCACGCTGACTCTAAAACTCCTACTCGGGGACTTCCCTGGTGGTTGTGGCTAAGCCCAAGCTCGCAGTGCAGGGGGCCTGGCTGTGATCCCTGGTTTGGGATCTGGATCCCATGTGCCCCAACTAAGACCCAGCACAGCCAAATAACTAAATATTAAAAAATAAAGAAAGCTTATATGGGGATGTAAGGGATCTCGAAGAGCCAGAGCAATTTTGGAGAAGAACAAATTTGAAGAGTTACAGCAGCTGAGAGAAAAGTGCACTGTGGAGCCTGAGTGATCAGCGCAGCATGGTATTAGCATAAGAATAGACGCGCATAAGTAGAACAGGACAGAGCATCCAGAAATAGAACCACACATGTCTGCTAAATGATTTTCGACAAAGGTGTCAGGGTAATTCAATTGGAAAAGAATATTCTTTTCAACAAATGCTTTTTTGAGAAATTGAATATCTGTGTAAAAAAATGTAATCTCAATGCTTACCTTATACCAGGCGCAACGCTTAACACAAAATGGATCATCGACTTAAAACTTCTTAAAGTTTTCATATTTTAATATAAAATTGCAGGTTTAGTTTTAAAATAGGAAAAATATTTGTGACTTTGGGGTTAGGCAGAGATTTCTGATATGAAAGGCATAACCAGAAATGCAAAAGAAATTGGTAAATTGGACTTCATCAAAATGAAAAAAATTGCTATTCAAAATATTTCAGTAAGAGCAAGGAAAAGGCAAGCCATACCCCAAGAGGAAATATTCCAAAACATGTGTCTGATAAAGATGTCTGCATCTATAAAGAACTCACACAATAATTAAAAAAGAAACTTTGCTAACAAAGCTCCGTCTAGTCAAAGCTATGGTTTTTCCAGTAGTCATGCATGGACTATAAAGAAAGCTGAGCGCCAAAGAATTAATGCTTTTGAACTGTGGTATTGGAGAAGACTCTTGAGAGTCCCTTGGACTGCAAGGAGATCCAACCAGTCTATTCTAAAGGAGATCAGTCTTGGGTGTTCATTGGAGGGACTGATGTTGAAGCTGAAACTCCAATACTTTGTCCACCTGATGGGAAGAGCTGCCTCACTTGAAAAGACTCTGGTGCTGGGAATGATTGAAGGCAGGAGGAGAAGGGGATGACAGAGGATGAGATGGTTGGATGGCATCACCAACTCAATGGACATGAGTTTGAGTAAGCTGCGGGAGTTGGTGATGGACAGGGAGGCCTGTTGTGCTGCAGTCCATGGGGTCACAAAGCATCGGACACGACTGAGCGACTGAACTAAACGGAACTGACAACAGTTGGGCAAAATACTTGAGAAGATATATGCATATTAACGGCCAATAAGCATGTAAAAATGTTCATCTTCATTAGTGATTAGGGAAGCATAAATTAATGCGAATTTTCGATGAGCACAAACTAGTGATACCACTTCCCATTCGCTTACACAGATAAACAAACAGAAACAAGTAAACCGGCCTGTGCACCCGCTTTACAACAGGCCAGGACCACACCCAGGGGAGGGAGCATCCCACATGCCTCTTGAAGGCAGCATTTGGACTTTGCACCCTCCAGACAGAGATAAAGGAACGGTAAACAAACCTGCAGTGGTCTTGTGAGCAATTCTGGAAGCACTGAATGTGCTTCATGGAACCGAACAAATAAATAACTACATTGTCGTGATGGCGGTGAGGTTCCTTATTGCTGGAGAAATGGGAATGTGGCTGCTGGAATTAACCCGGTGGACTTGGACTTGGACTTGAACTGGAAGAGCTGGTGTGAACTCATGTGACAGATGATCTACAGATAGGAGTGGAGACAGATGCAGTGTGTGTGTGTGAGTGTGTGTGTGTGTGTGAGTATGTGTGTCTCTGTGTGTGTGTGAGTGTGTGTGTGAGTCTCTGTGTGTGTGTGTCTGTGTGTGTGTGAGTCTGTGTGTGAGTGTGTGTGTATGTGTGTGTGAGTCTGTGTGTGTGTGTGTGAGTGTGTGTGTGAGTCTCTGTGTGTGTGTCTGTGTGTGTGTGAGTCTGTGTGTGAGTGTGTGTGTGTGTATGTGTGTGAGTCTGTGTGTGTGTGTGTGTGTGTGAGTCTCTGTGTGTGAGTGTGTGTGTGTCTCTGTGTATGTCTGTGTGTGTGTGAGTGTGTGTCTCTGTGTGTGTGTGAGTGTGTGTGTGTCTGTGTGTGTGTGAGTCTGTGTGTGTGTGTCTGTGTGTGTGTGTGTGTCTGTGTGAGTCTGTGTGTGTATGTGTGTGTGTGAGTCTGTGTGTGTGTGTGTGAGAGTCTGTGTGTGTGTGAGTCTGTGTGTGTGTCTGTGTGTGTGTGTCTGTGTGTGTGTGTGTCTGTGTGAGTCTGTGTGTGTGAGTCTGTGTGTGTGTGAGTGTGTGTGTGAGTCTGTGTGTGTGTGTGTGAGTCTGAGTGTGTGTGAGTCTGTGTGTGTGTGTGAGTCTGTGTGTCTGTGTGTGTGAGTCTGTGTGTGTGTGTGAGTCTGTGTGT
Organism: Ovis canadensis; assembly: GCF_042477335.2. Lineage (NCBI taxonomy): Eukaryota > Metazoa > Chordata > Mammalia > Artiodactyla > Bovidae > Ovis > Ovis canadensis. The sequence goes on along the minus strand of NC_091266.1, from coordinate 65,749,358 downwards.
GTGAGTCTGTGTGTGTGTGTGAGTCTGTGTGTCTGTGTGTGTGAGTCTGTGTGTGTGTGTGAGTCTGTGTGTGTGAGTCTGTGTGTGAGAGTCTGTGTGTGTGAGTCTGTGTGTGTGTGAGTCTGTGTGTGTGTGTCTCTGTGTGTGTGTGTGCACATGTGAGTCTCTGTGTGTGTGTGTGTCTGTGTGAGTCTGTGTGTGTGTGTGCAGTTCACCAGAAGGAGCTAGGAAAACTATTTCTGGAGAATTCTTTCAACTAGACCTGGGCTAGGGATGGGGGAGCCAGGTGGGCTGCCGTCTATGGGGTTGCACAGAGTCGGGCCCGACTGAAGCAACTTAGCAGCAGCAGCAGCAGACCTGGGCCAGGCAAGAACAAGACGGTCCTGGAATATCTTTCTGAGACAGAAAGCAAGAATACACTCAGAGCAATGAGACATGTCAGAAGGACACAGGGGTCAGCAAAAAGACACAAGGGGCGCCTCAGAGGAACTCCTAATGGCCAAATATGAAACAGTCTGAACACTAAATAAATGACCAGAATAGGTGATAACTTATAGAAAAGATAAGAATCCATGAAATTTCATCGACCACACACAGACACAAGGAGAAGAGAAAGTCCTCTTCCTTCCCATAGCGTCCCACAAGTAGTTAAGGTAGAAGGGTGATGGAATTAGAAAGTCATAATCTATCAGCCACCACATCAGTAGCTGCTTCAAGCAAACGTCACCAACGGATGCTTCAACGCCTGGGTGAGAGTTGGAAGAGAAAACAGAATCTACAACGTCTCCCCACAGAGTATCTATAAATGCACAGGAAGGATACTGACTTCACAATGCAGAGAACTGGCGGACAGCACTTTTACCAAGCGCCCAAGGGTCACATGGCCAGCCAAGGGATCGCTTGACATCCTGCCTCCTGATGTGATGTGCTTACTGACACCTGTCACTTTTGTATCATTCCTGACAAAAACACATCACCTGAGTCTAACCATGAAGAAACAGTTCAGTTCAGTTGGGGGGCTCTTTGCTCCATGAATCACAACATGCCAGGCCTCCCTGTCCATCACCAACTCCCAGAGTTCACTCAGACTCACATCCATTGAGTTGGTGATGCCATCCAGCCATCTCATCCTCTGTCGTCCCCTTCTCCTCCTGCCCCCAGTCCCTCCCAGCATCAGAGTCTTTTCCAATGAGTCAACTCTTCGCATGAAGTGGCCAAAGTACTGGAGTTTCAGCTTCAGCATCAATCCTTCCAATGAATATTCAGGACTGATCTCCTTGCAGTCCAAGGGACTCTCAAGAGTCTTCTCCAACACCATAGTTCAAAGCATCAATTCTTTGGCACTCAGCTTTCTTCACAGTCCAACTCTCACATCCATACATGACCACTGGAAAAACCACAGCCTTGACTAGACGGCCCTTTGTTGGCAAAGTAACGTCTCTGCTTTTGAATATGCTGTCTAGGTTGGTCATAACTTTCCTTCCAAGCAGTGAGCGTCTTTTAATTTCATGGCTGCAGTCACCATCTGAAGAGAGAGTACACAACCCCAAATCAAGTGGAGATCATCCTCCAAATTAAATGGCCTGTGCTTTTCAAAAATGTCCAGATTATTCAGGTAAGAGTTTGGGATTAACATACACACACTGTTATATACAAAATAGTTAACCCACAAGGACCCTGTACAGCCTAGGGAACACTACTCAACACCCTGTAGTAACCTACAAGGGAAATTACTCTGAAAAAGAATACATATGTACATGCATAACTGAAACACTTTGCTGTACATCTGAAACTAACACAGCATTGTTGACCAAGTATATTTCAATCTAAAAAAGCGAGGTTATGAAGAGCAAGGGAAAACTAAAGAGGCTGGCGCAATACATGGGATGTAAGATTGCCTTCCAGACGTTTTTCTTTATAAACGTTAGTGTGACCATTGGCAAAGCTGTACTGCATTAACGCCCTGCTTTTGATAATTGTGCTACGGTTGTATAAAATGATGCCTTTATTTTACAAAATAATTGTTGTAGTATTAGATCCCTGTCCCAAGTTGCTTAGTTGTGTCTGACTCTGTGTGACCCCATGGACTGGAGCCCACCAGGCTCCTCTGTCCGTGAGATTCCGCAGGCAAGAATACCGGAGTGGGCTGCTGTTTCCTCCTCCAGGGGGCCTTCCCGACCCAGGGGTCAAACCCGAGTCTCTCGTGTCTCCTGCTTTGCTGGTGGGTTCTTTACTGCTAGTGCCATCCGGGAAGCCCGTTTATGGGTGCCAAAGTAGTATTCAAAAACTTACTATCAGATGGTTCAGAAAAAGTGCTGGTGACAAGAGAAAGAATGAGGAGCCGCGACGGTGGAATTCGACAGTTTTGAAATCTGAATGAAGAGGAACAGGCACTGTTTGTATTAATTGGTCGACTTTATTTTGTCTGAAATTTTTTTCAAATAAAATATAAGTGAAATGCAAAAAATTGGTAGCAGATTAAAATATGCTGAGATTTGTCATATTCATGATTTTGAAAAATGAGAGAAATGTGGCAATATCAGAGGGAGCCCCGTCTCTGTTATTGAAGGGGGTGTGACCTCTGGGTGGAGATGCCCCACCCCGTGACCTGCCAGTTCCGTTCTAACAACTGTTGGAGAGCCCCCAGATGCAAACAGACCCAGGTGCGGTACCTGTCCTGTCGCAGAGAACTGGTCACGACCAACCACGCAGAAGGGCGCCTCGACCTTGTTACAGCCGCATCAGGGACAAGCATGTGTGCAGGTCAAGTGGAGGATTCCGAGTTCGTGAACCAAGATGCCATGTTCTCCAGAACAGCACCGAACAGCTCCTGAACGGTCTACACGTTAGGAAGCACGGGGTTTAGAGCCAGCAGGCTGCTATATGGCCTATGAATGCACGCTGCCTATTGTGAAACTATGACATGGAGGTCAGGAACGGTGTTAATTTCAGCGTAGCTGTTATTTCTGAGGATGGAAGGTGAGTAAGCAGGCAGCTTCAAAATTGCAGATAATATTTCATTTTATGATAAATGACTTGAACTTAGTATGACAGAATGTTAAGATCTATTTATGTGGGTGATGAAGATGTATGTGTGTTGAGTTAATCTCTGTTTTTTTTTCTTTTTTTTCAGTGTCTTTGGAGTGATTGGAGAAGGAAACGGCAACCCATTCCAGTACTCTTGCCTAGAAAATCCCATGGACGGAGGAGCCTATTGTCCATGGAGTCGCAAAGAGTTGGACGTGACTGAGCGGCTTCACTCACTTGGAGTGATTCTTCATGAAACAAAGCAACCCAGAGGAGGGTGCACTTTGGCTCTGCCCCTCTCCCACCTGGTCGGGGTCCCAAGCCCATTCCCAGGCACCCTCTGCCCTGAGTTGGGATCAGTGGGTGGGGAGCAGGGACAAGGATGAGGGTGGGTGACCGAGGGGCCTCTGGGAAACAGGACTCTCAGTGCTGGCCCAGAAGAGTCCTGGGAAGTGTGGACGAGCTGGTCATCTCCGGCAGAGGTGGGGACCGTTCCCACTCCCTTCCCCAGAGTCCAGCCCCACCAGGCAGCTCCCCACGTGTGGGTCTTGCTCTTTCTACTTCCCTCCTTCTTCATCAGACTGGAGAGCAAAGCTGTCCACTGTGACCAACTCAGGTCCCCCACCCCGGAAGCCCCCACGCCCTGCCTGCTCCATCACCCCCAGGTTCCCAGCTTGGAGGTGACACCTCCTCCCAGCCTGCTCCTAGGACCTGGGCTCTTCTCTTCGCAGGCCTCCCCAGCTGCTCATTCCACCTTGCTAGGCACCCCATGGTGCCTCCAGGTTGCAGGGTTTGTCTGCCCACCAGAGGGACTTCCACAGGCTGCTGGGAACGGAAGAAGGCATCTCGTCTCCCGGCCAGGCTGTCAGTCTCCCCCCATGGTGGGTGGGGCCCCCCTCACCCTGGCCCCCACCTCTGTGCCCTTAGATAGGGTCTCCCCTGCGAGCACACCCCTAAAGGGCAGTGCCCACCCTTCCCCAAGGAGCAGAGGCGAAGCAGGGCTCAGGGTCCAGGAGCCTCTGGATGGGAGGTGATCCATCAGATGCGGTTTTCTTCCCGACTTTGAGATTCCGGATCAACTCTGAGGAGCAGGGATTTCTGGGCGCCGCAGCTCCCCAGAGTTTGGGGTGAAGGCTTTGTTACCTGCTGTCAAGAGCCACGGTCTTTCACAGGACACACGCTGACCCGGTGCTTCGGCTGCTCCGCTGCAAAGAACAGCTATGCCAGCTTGGGCAATTTTATGAGAACTTCTCACTGAGGTGCAGTAAATATTTCTATTCTGAGCCTCTCATTTGTCTGAGAGCAACTTATGTTCATTTATGACCCAGGGAGCTCATATTTCAACTTTATCAGGTTTAATAGGCTGTAAACTAAGAACACCAAATCTAATGCAACATAAAATTGTAGAAACGCACCAAACAGGTGTGTAATTGGCATCCGAATGGCTCTGAACTGTCGACTTTTGTACGGAACAACATATTTTGGTTGTTTCTAGGTGGGGTTAGCCACAGGTAATACAGTTGGCTTTGCTCAGAAGGCATCTACTTAATTGTGTCATTTCTTTAATTAGGAGAGGCAGCTAGAAACCCATTTTCACATAATGAAATACAGGAGGTTCAAAGTAAATTTTATTAAAACACGTGGCGATTTCTTAAGCTTAGCCTGAGAAAGGCCTGTAGGAAATAAAGAAGAATGCGATTTGATACTGGAATTGTAAAAGCAGTTTTAGGATATAAATTCTGTTTTTTGAAGTCATGATTTTGAGAGACATGCTATTGATAATCTCCTTATATAAGTATATGCATAAACATGCAATTACCTGCTATTACAATCCTATTAAAATGTGCCAGGCTTTCCATTTAGCAGACACTCAATCTTAATAGAATTGGAAACTTAGAGAACAGCTCATAAATTCACTCCTGGGAGGAGCAGAAACTTTGTTGACTCACATGGCTGTGCCCAGAGCCACGTGGGAGCCCACAGCCCGTACCCCCTCCTGGAGGCAGAACTTCCTCGCCCGCCCCCCGCCCCGCTCATCTGGGCTCCCGCCTCCCCCTCCCCAGTCCCCTCTGGGGGACACTCCCTGGAATGTTCGGGCTTGTTCCTGTTTCCTGTCTCCTTCTCCTGCCTGCTCTCACTGAACCCTGGAGAGCTGCGGCGGTCACTGTGTCCCTGCCCAGCTCACACTCTGGACCGGAGAAGCTCCTGGCCTCCCACACTGTCTCTTCTCCCAGAGCCGCGGCTCCTTTCAAGCCATTGCCGCCCGCTCACACCTGTCACTCTGCCCCATCACATCCACGTGTTCACACCTCGGTGCCTTCCTCCCGTGTCCACCAATCCCAGGAACCTCAGCGTGAACGCAGTCGACCACTGCATACCTTGGCCTCTTGTTTCTGGAAACTTCCATTTCCCATGATGCATCTTTCCACCATAGTAGTCAGGGTTCTCTGAAAAAACAAGCAAACAAACAAACAAACCCAGAACCTATAGGGTGTGTGTCTGTATGTGTGCATGTGTGCTAAGTCACTTCAGTTGTGTCCGACTCTGTGAGACCCCATGGACTGTAGCCGCCAGGCTCCTCTGATGGGATTCTCCAGGCAAGAATGCTGGAGTGGGTTGTCAAACCCTCCTCCAGGGGAGCTTCCCAACCCAGGGATCATAGTGAACTAGTGGGCAATCCTGATACACACATGGAGGGTCCCTTTACAGCCACGAGGCTACAAAACTACAGTCAACTCGGCAAGGTTGTAAGAAAAAACAAAACAGAACCAGAGAGTGAGGATTAAAAGACCTTGGTTTTCTCTCTAACTCTTCGTTCTCTAAAGGAAAGCACGCCGTGTGTGCAGCTCAGCCGTGTCCGACTCTGCGACCCCACGGACTGCAGCCGCCAGGCTCCTCTGTCCATGGGGTTTCCCAGGCAGGCACACTGGAGCGGGCTGCCGTTTCCTTCTCCAGGCAGCTTCCTGAACCAGGGATCTAACTGGCATCTCTTGCATCTCTTGCATTGGCAGGTGGGTGGGTTCTGTTCCACTGGTGCCGCCTGGGAAGCCCTGAAGGAAAGCGTAGGCAACGCCGTTGCTGTGAGACACAGACGATCTCAAGGCTGAAAAATTAAGCCAAGTGAAGAGGCACATTTTGTTTTGGTAAATGAAGATTAACTGTTGGTGTTGTCTGAGCTTAGGTTCTTGAAAACCAAACCCTGAGACAAAGGTCTGTGACATGAGCCTGTAAGATGTGGGGATTCGGGGAAAGGAGATGGGGTGGGAAAGGCCTGTATATGCTGTATGTTAGGGATCTCCAGGGAGACCTCCAGAAGGGTGTCTGCTTATCCATCTGTCCATCCGTCTCTCTCTCTCTGCCTATCATCCACCTATAATGCATCTATCATCTCTCTCTCTCTCTCTCTATCAATATCCATGTCTCTGTCCTCCCATCAGTCTGTCTTTCTGTCTATCTACCTGTTTATCTATCTAAAAAGATTTATTGTAAGAAATTGAGATTTGTTATGGAGACTGCAAGCCTCACCATCAGCTCTCTGCAAGCTGAGACCCCAGAGAGCTGGTGGCATCGCTCCGAGACAAGGAAGCCGATGTGTGAGTCTCAGTCTGAGGGGGAGACCGATGTCCCAGCTCACATGGGCTGAGAGTGTGAACTCCCGCTTGCTTCCTTCAAAATTAAATAAGGAAATGCATGTGAAGCACTTGGAATCTTAAAAGTGTACTATTAGAATATGATAAGGATGGCAGCCATGAAATTAAAAGACGCTCACTCCTTGGAAGGAAAGTTATGACCAACCTAGATAGCATATTCAAAAGCAGAGACATTGCTTTGCCAACAAAGGTCCGTCTAGTCAGGGCTATGGTTTTTCCAGTAGTTGTGTATGGATGTGAGAGTTGGACTGTGAAGAATGCTGAGTGCCGAAGAATTGATGCTTTTGAACTGTGGTGTTGGAGAAGACTCTTGAGAGTCCCTTGGACTGCAAGGAGATCCAACCAGTCCTTTCTAAAGGAGATCAACCCTGAGTGTTCTTTGGAAGGAATGATGCTAAAGCTGAAACTCCAGTACTTTGGCCACCTCATGCGAAGAGTTGACTCATTGGAAAAGACCCTGATGCTGGGAGGGATTGGGGGCAGGAGTAGAAGGGGACGACAGAGGATGAGATGGCTGGATGGCATCACTGACTTGATGGACGCGAGTCTGAGTGAACTCTGGGAGTTGGTGATGGACAGGGAGGCCTGGCGTGCTGCAATTCATGGGGTTGAAAAGAGTTAGACAAGACTGAGCGACTGAACTGAGCTGGACTGGACTGGACTGAATGATGGCAGCTGTTATTATTCGATTTTCTGAACCTTTAATCACGTGATGAGAAACTACTCCTTCAAGTCTCACTGGATTAAAATAAATGATTATAGAGTCCACAGAAAGGCAGTTAAAATAAAAAAGCCAATCACGCTTTCAGACAATGAAATACCAAAAGGAAACAGCACAAAAGTTGATAAAACTATGATTTTCAAAGTTGAGGCTTGAATGCTGTTAAATAATTAAACAAATCCAGTATTTTGGGGGATTTAAAAACACATTTTATTATAGGAAAAGGAAAGAAGACAAAATTGGAGATGGGGCAGGTGTGATGGCAGAGTCTAAGAAGGTTTTTCTTGTTTAGGGAGCGTGAGTGTTATGCAGAGAGAAATGGTATTAAATTTAAAAAGTGTGGAGCTTTTGTGAAGATCATTTCCCCCTAAAGTCTAATAAAAAACCAGAGAACTTGAAAAATTAACTATTGATAAAATTGATTGTAAAAATTTATTGTATAATCACTCTAAAAATGTGCCAGGTTGTAAACAAGGAAATTATTTTAAAATCTCAGGGAGCTTATTATTCACATTGTATGATCTGTCCCAAGTTCAGACAGAGACAGAAAACTCACCCATTTATTAAGAGAGGTGTGCACTTATGAAATAAATTTTAAAAAAAAGTAAACAGATCAGAGTGGATGTCAAATCCTAAATTAACAAGCAAAGCAGAGCAAAGCAACCCATAACTGTGTGTTAAAAGACTATCTCATCAAAACTTAAAACATTTTATCCTATAGTACAAATTTGCATTTAAATTAGAAAACTTAAAAAAAAATAGCATCTCAATGGTATAAACAAACAGTTTTATGTAAGAAAGTGAATAATTGCTAAAAAGGTCCTTGATAAAATCAGACTCCAAAGGTCCTGGTATATACTTCCTCACCATGCTAAAAATCATATTGATCTAATCACCTCACATCTCAGCAGTGACATACGGCAGGGCTTTCCACCCAAAACAGGAAAGGAAGATTATGTTGTTCTTGGTGGTCTGGGAATTCTAACCAGTGCAACAGGCTAAAGAGAACAGTGAGATATTTAAGAGTTGGAAAGGAAAATGAAATTAAAAAACGCTTACTCCTTGGAAGAAAAGCTATGACAAGCCTAGACAATGTATTAAAAAGGAGAGGCGTCACTTTGCTAACAAAAGTCCATCTCGTCAAAGCTATGGTTTTTCCGGTACTCATGTATGGATCTGAGAGTTGGACTATAAAGAAAGCTGAGTGCTGAAGAATTGATGCTTTTGAACTATAGTGTTGGAGAAGACTCTTAGAGTCCTTGGGACAGCAAAGAGATCAAAACAGTCAATCCTAAAGGAGATCAACCCTGAATATTCACTGGAAGGGCTGATGCTGAAGTTGAAGCTCTAATACTTTGGTGACCTCATGCGAAGAGCCGACTCTTTGGAAAAGACCCTGATGCTGGGAAAGACTGAAGGTAGGAGGAGAAGGGGCTACAGAGGATGAGATGGTTGGATAGAATCATTGACTCAATGGACATGAATTTGAGCAAGCTCCAGGGGCAGGACAGAGGAGCCTGGCACACTGCAGTCCACGGGGTCATAAAGAGTTGAATATCGCTTAGCGATAAAACAACAACGCACGAAAATCTGATGTCAAGCTATTTGCAGATGATCTGATTTCTTCCACCCGCCCCCCCCAGGGGATTCACTTGAAAAATGTTTAGAAGATATTTAAATTATAATACTGGGGCATAATAAAGGTGTTTGAATTAATAACTTCCTTGCATCCCAGGCATTGCCAGTCAGAAATACAATGGAGAAAATCATACACTTGAGAACAGTGGAAAAATACGAGGTCCACAAGTATGAGAAAAGTATGGGTGCTGAAGTAAAGCTTTCGTCTCTTTACTTAACTATTCAAGTAAGACTGGACTAGATGGCCTGGGGGAGGTTTGCTGGGCTCTTAAGCTGGAAAACCGGGAAAAATGTGTAAGAATGACGTGTATATGCCATTCTGTGCCAAACCCAAGTTCCAGAGAGGTGAGAAAATAAAAACAATTAATCTAGGGTGTAATACATTAACGAGGCTGAGATATTTACTCAAAAGAATGGAGACGGCAAGAACTATGACGTCAACATATTTTGTGTGCCATTAATAAAATTAGCATAAATCATGCAAATTGTTTCACATACATACATATGATGTTGGGATGTGGCAAAATCTCTGGCACACAGTCAGATCTTGATATCACATGCATGCATGCCCGCTAAGTTGCTTCAGTTGTGCCCTATTCTGTGCGGGGCTATGGGCTGTAGCCCACCAGGCCCCTCTGTCCAAGGGGTTCTCCAGGCAAGAATGCTGGAGTGGGTTATGGTGCCTCCTCCAGGGGATCTTCCTGACCCAGGGACCGAATCTGTCTCTTAGGTCTCCTGCCCGGGCAAGCGGGTTCTTTACCACCAGGACCACCTGGGAAGCCCCTTTGATGTCATACTATACACTAAAATAGATTCCTAATTAAACTCTGCAGTTAAATGTGAAAATAGTTTAAACAAAATAAGAGATTATAGGTAAATATTGTACTTGTCTCCAAGTAGGGTGGTGTTTAAGACGAGGAGGAAGAAAAGTGTTCTTAAAATAAGAAATGATGGGAGAGTAGCAACAAAAACTACAACATATCCAGACTCTGCAATTTCCAGTGAAGACTCTAAGCCTGAGTCTTCTCATCTGTAGAGTGAGATCGCAATCGCACCCACTCTCCGTGCAAGATGGAACAATACCACTTGAACACAGACCAAGGTAAGTCATTGGTGTCTGCTATAAACTCTAAATCAATCACCTGAACAGCACAGCACATAGTGATAACCAATACGCAGGCTGGGAAGAAAAGATAAATAGGTAAGAAAGCGCCAAACATTCGACATCTGTTCCTAAGGAAAGGCCTCAGCAAACAAGGAACAGATCCGAAGCTCCTTCACCGGATAAAGGGTATCGACTGCTGCTGCTGCTGCTGCTAAGTCGCTTCAGTCGTGTCCAGCTCTGTGCGACCCCATAGACGGCAGCCCACCAGGCCCCCCCTTCCCTGGGATTCTCCAGGCAAGAGCACTGGAGTGGGTTGCCATTTCCTTCTCCAGTGCATGAAAGTGAAAAGTGAAGGTGAAGTCACTCAGTCGTGTCTGACTCTTTGCGACCCTATGGACTGCAGCCCACCAGGCTCCTCCATCCATGGGATTTTCCAGGCAAGAGTGCTGGAGTGGGGTGCCATTGCCTTCTCCAAAGGGTATCTACAAAATCTGACAAATTACACCCCACTTCATGGGCTGAATGCACTCCACCTCAGAACATCTACCCTGATTCAGTTCAGTTCAGAGGACCAGAGGATGAGATGGTTGGATGGCATCACTGGCTCGATGGCATGAGTTTGAGCAAGCTCCAGGAGCTGGTGATGGACAGGGAGGCCTGGCGTGCTGCAGTCTATTGGGTCACAGAGTCAGACACGACTGAGCGACTGAACTGAACTGAACTGCATTATTGTCTGCTATTCAAGTAGTCCTAATCAAAACTCCAGGCTTTTTTTGTTTGTTTGTTAAATTGATGACTTTATTTAAAAATTTACATGGAAATTCTAAGTAGCCAGAATAATAAAACAATCTTGGAAAAGAATAAATTTGGAGGGCTAACTGACTTGAAACTTATTTTGAATCTACGAGGGGGGTCACAAAGGGGCAGGAGTGAGCTTTGGGGGTGAGGGCTTTCGTTTATTATTGTGACTGCAATAACGGTTTCACGGATGTGTGCATATGTTGAAAAAAGTGAAAGTGAATGTCAGCCAGTCATGTCTGACTCTTTGCAACTCCATGATCTATACAGCCCATGGAATTCTCCAGGCCAGAGTACTGGACTGGGTAACCTTTTCCTTCTTCAGGAGATCTTCTCAACCCAGGGATCAAACCCAGGTCTCCCACATTGCCGGCGGATTCTTTACCAACTGAGCTACAAGAGAAGCCCAAGAACACTGGAGTGGGTAGCTATCCCTTCTCCAGGGGATCCTCCCAACCCAGGAATCAAAGCCAGGTCTCCTGCATTGCAGGCAGATTCTTTACCACATTAAAACTTATAAAGTTGTATACTTTAATATGTGCAGATTATTGTATTTCAGTCAATTATGTCTCAATAAAGCTATTGAAAATGACTAAACTAAAAAGTCATTTGCTATGATTTTTCCATTAGAATGATGTTCATTGACCTTGTATCTCATTTGGTAGTGAAGCCATAAGGCATCACTTTTTAAAAAATCAGTCTCTCTCTCATGCACACACATGTTATATAAATGGTATAACATAACATTTTAAAACAAGGCTGCCCTTTTGGTAACCACAAGCAAAAACCTGCAATAGATAAACAAAAGAGAAAAGAGAAGGGAAGCCTCTATATCCCTGTGGAAAATCATCAGTTTGCAAGGAAAGGCAGTGAAAGAAAAAGAAAGGGACAGGGGAACTGCGAAACAGCCAGAAAGCAGTGAATCAGGCGGCTACACTGTCTTTAGCTGTCAGTTATTATTTTAAATGGCAGTGGGTTCAATTCTCCAGCCTTTTGGCATAGAGTCACAGAGTGGATGAAAAGTCAAGACCTATTTGTATGCTGCAGGAGACTCACTTCAGCTGTAAGGAGATCCATAGGCTTGTCAGGAAGGGATGGACAAAGATAATCCTATTAAAATGAAAACCAAAAGAGAACTGGGATTGTGAATCTTGTATCAGACAAAATGGAATTTCAGCCAAAAACTGTAACAAGAGACAAAAATGGCCATTATATAATGATAAAGGTACAAACTCGTCGAAAGGATATAACGATTGTAAATATATACGTACTCAGTATCACAGTACCAAAATATATTAAGCAAATACTAACAGATCCGAGGGGAGAAGCATATAGCAATATAATAATAGTAGGGACTCCAATATCCCATTTTCAATAAAGGATAGATCATCTAGGCAGAAAGTCAATAAGAACACAGTGGACTATATCTTAGACCAAATGGACTAACGGACGTATACAGAACACTCCACTCAACAGGGGCAGAACACACATTCTTCTCGGGTGGACACAGAACACTCCTCGAGATAGATCATAGATTAGGTCACAAAACAAGCCTTCACAAGGGCGAGGAGACTTGAAATCACACCCTTCTCAATCATAAAAATATCTTGAGAGAAACAAAAATGGAAACACAGCATACCAAAACGTATGGAATGCAGCAAAAACAGTTCTGAGAGAGAAGTTTATGGTGATAAATGCCTAACATTAGGAAAAAAGAAAGACCACAAATACATCCCAACTCCACACCTTGAGAAACTGAAAAAAAAAAAAAAGAAAAAGAACAAACCAAACCTAAAGTTGTGAGAGAGGAGAAATAAACCTCAGAGCAGAAATGGACGAAATAGAGACACCCCCTTGGACTGCAGCCCGCCTGGCTCTTCCGTCTGTGGAATTCTCCAGGCAAGCGTACTGGAGTGGGTTGCCATTTCCTTCTCCAGGAGGTCTTCCTGATGCAGGGATTGAACCAGGGTCTCCTGCACTGCAGGCAGATTCTTGACCATCTGAGCCACTTGGAAAGCCCCAGAAAAACGATAGGAAAGATAAACAAAATTAAGGGCTGTCTTTTAAAAAAAGATAAACAGAATTTACACCTTTAGATACATTAAGAGAAAAAGAGAAGACTCAAGTAAAATCAGAAATGAGACAGGAAACATTCAGTTCAGTTTAGTTCAGTCGCTCAGTCGTGTCTGACTCTTTGTGACCCCATGAATCGCAGCACGCCAGGCCTCCCTGCCCATCACCAACTCCCGGAGTTCACTCAGACTCACGTCCATCGAGTCCGTGATGCCATCCAGCCATCTCATCCTCTGTCGTCCCCTTCTCCTCCTGCCCCCAATCCCTCCCAGCATCAGGGTCTTTTCCAATGAGTCAACTCTTCGCATGAGGTGGCCAAAGTACTGGAGTTTCAGCTTTAGCATCATTCCTTCCAAAGAACACCCAGGACTGATATCCTTCAGAATGGACTAGTTGGATCTCCTTGCAGTCCAAGGGACTCTCAAGAGTCTTCTCCAACACCACAGTTCAAAAGCATCAGTTCTTCAGTGCTCAGCTTTCTTCACAGTCCAACTCTCACATCCATACATGACCACAGGAAAAACCATAGCCTTGACTAGACGGATCTTTGTTAGCAAAGTAATGTCTCTGCTTTTGAATATGCTATCTAGGTTGGTCATAGCTTTTCTTCCAAGAAGTAAGCGTCTTTTAATTTCATGGCTGCAGTCACCATCTGCAGTGATTTTGGAGCCCCCAAAAATAAAGTCTGACACTGGTTCCCCATCTGTTTCCCATGAAGTGGTGGGACCAGATGCCGTGATCTTCGTTTTCTGAATGTTGAGCTTTAAGCCAACTTTTTCACTCTCCTCTTTACAACTGATCAAAGGAAAACAAAACTCAAGGAGGTTGTGAACAATTGTATAAAATGCAAATGAGCTATTTTCGACGACTCTGTGAAACAGATGCTCACGGAACGCTCTATCCGTTCGCTCATTAATTCTGCTGAGTCCCCACAAATGGCTGCTCAGCACCCACAGCTGTGATTGGGGGCCTGTGTGGAATGGTGCCCTCCCCATCTTGCGCCTGGATTCTCTGTGGTTCTGATCTGGGTGTGGATGGGGGGAAGCCAGAAGCCACCTGCCTTGCAGGTGAAGAGGCGAAACTGGAAGGCTTTTGATGGGGAAAAGAGTGGACCCTCTTCAACCCTAAGGCCATGTCCTACTGGTCACTTCTGGTGGACAAAGACCGGAACTGCTTTCTGGTTGAAACCGGCTGTGAAGATAGAACTTACCATATTTATGCAGAATCGAGTTAACCAGACATCTGGCGATTTCTAGGGCATAGCAGAGAAGTCTGTTATAATGAGATTTTACTGTACCTCATTTAAGGAAATACAGAACAGCCATTCAAAGGGCTATTCTTGGCCCTCAGAGAGTACAGTGTGCCCAGCTCTGCAGCAAGAAGGAGAAAATGAGCTTTACACCATCCAGCTGCAAGCACAATGCAGTTAACCAATATGCTGGCTGTCGAATATCATTGCATTCAAAGCAAGAGCCACACTCTAAGGCTTAAGGAGACAACCAGCATGCTGCTTTGGCACTTATGGAGTTGCGTTTTTACAAGTCACATCAGTGACCGCATGGAATTTACCTTAAGAGATGCTTTCTGTTCCCACAGTTCGTATTCTGGAATTGTGCCTTGTTTACATAAGAAGTTACGTTTGGTTGTTATTTGCATATCTCATTGACAAACTGCTATTTTGAACAATGGTGGCAAAGTTAGCAACAACAGACATTGGCAGGCCCAGTGTCTTCTGAATAGGTGCTGACTGTGAGCTCCAGCTCTTGGTAACACGGGTTCAAACATTCCCTCGTACCTAAGTGTCCAGAGGACGAGATGGCTGGATGGTATCACTGACTCAATGGACATGAATTTGAGCAAACTCCGGGAGATGGTGATGGACAGGGAACCCTGGCATGCTGCAGTTCATGGGGTTGCAGAGTCAGACATGACTGAGTGATGAACAACAGCCAAGTGTCCGCAGGAGCAGTTAACATGTGTGATAAAACGCCTGCAGTTCCTAACGCACGTTCTTGGACGGCAACGGGGCAGTTGAACACGGTACCAAGTGCTGCTCACCTGCGGGGCAGCAGACAGTCCTGAGGGGTGTTTCCACAACCTGACCTTCCCCTTGTTGCCTGTGTTTTACTTCTTGGTGACCTGAGAAGCAACCAGGGCACTTTCTAGACACCCAGGTCAACGCAGGAGGTGAGGAGGCCCTGGTCTTGTTCCCCGTCCTCACCCTCAGGGGTGGGGTCTCTTAAGGCCAGGCCCAGGCTACCACGTGGAGGGGCTCCCGGAACACATTGCAGGGCTGAGGCCAGACAGACTGGGGGAAGCAGAGGATCACTCACGGAGGCTCTGCAGCTGCCCTCAGAGAGGATCCGGGGGTCAGACTGCTTCTCCTTCTCAGCAGAGGGAGAGAAAGCCCTCTCCTCTCCCACTGTGTCCCTTGAACCTTGGGGGGCCCTCCCTTAGGGCCCCAGTGAGTGAGCTTCCACCCAAGGAAACCCTGAGCTGGCAGTGCCCCAGGCCTAGTGAGGGGAAGGACGGATGGCTCACCCTGCTTCTCCCCGTGAAGGACGGACGGGTCACCCTGCTTCTCCCCGTGTTTGCTCCAGCACGGTGCATCCCACACGGATGCATGAGCGGGACCCTCTGCACAGTCTCGGCCTGAGCAGCAGCCCTGCCCTGCTTTCAGCTTCCAGTCTCAAACCCCTGGCCACTCCCAGCCACCCTGCAGTGGGCAGAGCCTAGCAGGACAGGGACCAGGGTGACAGCGTCCTGTCAGGCGCGAGATGTGGAGGGGACCAGCTCGGGCTTTACCGCCCCGCCCCCCCGGAGCCCCTGGCCCCTGCTTATGTGCACCTCTGGTCTCATCTGTCCTGTCGGAGGACCTTCCGGTGGGAGAAGAATGGGGTGCCTGCAGTCAGGTGGTCCTGGCTGTGGGTCAGTTGACGTCTTTGATGTGCTGAACCGCGTCTTGGCGGCTGCACTCACAGGCGGGGAGATGTTTGCGGAGTTGGCACCAATTCAAGGCTCGGGGCTCTTCCCTGCGCTCCCAGGGATGCAATGACCCTGGGCTGCAGGAAGCTTTCCCAACCCCTGTCCCCTTGGCGCCTTCGAAGCTGCACTGCCCTCCCCTCCGTCTCTGGTCCCTGCCGGGCTGCACGCACCTTGGCGGCAGGTGTGGTCCTGCTCTGCTTCACTCCTCTGGGCAGCGCCTGGGAATCTCTGCAGGAAGAAGGAGGGATGGGGACCCTGAGCCTCCCAGGGACTGTGTGCTCTGACCCCGCCCCGTCCTCCGTCTCTCCCTGGTCTCTGCCCCTCCCTTCAGCTCCTCGGAGTCCTGCACAGCGTTGACAGCCCGCCAGCCTCTGCCCACCTGAATCACCATGAGGAGCACCATCTGGGACTTCACCCCCAATATCCCCGCCGGCTCCCCTCTGCACTCAGAGCCTGAAAAATCATGTAGCTCGTGAAACTTTGTCTTGGAAAACCTGATAACCAGCTATTTTCATAAGCGACTAGGCTTGGCAGGAGACAAGGCTGAACTTTCTGGGTGATAAATCCTGACTTTGATTGGGGTGAATTCTTCCCTTTGGGATTCTGAGTAGGAACGGAGGTTCAGGAAAATAAAACCTTTCTTTGTGCAAAAGCAGCTCCTGGTGTTTAACTGCAGCCAGAAGCCTCTCAATCTCATGCAAATCCAAGAGGATTCCAAGGCGGCCCTGCCCTAATGACATTCCCCAGAGCCTCTATCCTCGGGGACGCAGTGAGGAAAGCAGCCCCTGGCCCAGCCTGTGCTGCGGAGCCTGGAGCAGGTCGGCTGGCCGTCCATCCCGAGGTCCTGCTGTGTGTCCAGAGCTGACCCAGGTGGGCTGCTGACGGGCGGGACCCCTGGGCTTGTAAAGCGGTGCCCTCATCTGTCTTGGGTCTTCCTGTTCCGTCTGGGGTCAGGCTGGGCCCTCTCGCCCCACTCGCTCTGGCCCTGCGTCTGCTCGCTGTGTCTTCCCGTCTCCCCGCACGCCGCCTCTGGGCCCCTCCCTCTCTCCTTCGGGGAGAGGCTGGCCTCTCCCCTCATGTAGTTCTGTGGTCTGCACCGGGCTGGGCTCTGCCCTGCAGACCCTCCCTCTGCCGTGCAAGCTGCAGGAGATCAGCGTCATGAGACTCAGACCCCGGGAGCCCCCGCTTGGAAGTGGAATCGCTCTCAGGCGGCCGGGCCCCTGGGTGCTGAGCAGCTCAGTGCAGCGTGGGACGGTCCAGCGAGCCAAACCCACGCTCTTGGGAGGCCAGCTTTTTGGCCTTGGCTCGGCATAGCGGCCTGAGAAGACAGTTTGTCCTACAGCGAGGCCTTGGCCCCAGATGGTCCGACCTGGAGGCCTTGGCCGGGTACACAGCCGTGTGCTGGCTCTGCGGAAGTGAGGGTCAGGCCGGGGTTGCCCTGCCGTCACGGCACACCCTGATGGCCGATGGCCACTGCGCCTAGCAGTCCCCGCCCTGTTGGCATGCCCCCTGTAGCCCTCCCCATGCTGGCTGTCCCCGTGGGCCCCTCTCCCTGTGGGGCCAAGGGTGCTTGCTCTCGAGGTTGCCTTGTCCAGCAGAAGCAACCGCTGCTCCCTGTGGCCTGGGATGCTCTGTTCAAGCAGCTGTGCATTGAACAGTCACTATTCGTGTGTCTGTCCCCCAGGCTCTGTCTGTCCAGGATGAGGACTTACTATCCTGTTGGTGCCAGAGCAGGGCACAGTGGGTTCACAGATGGAGATGGTTTCCTAGCTGAGTTCTAGGAGCTCAGCATTCCAGTGTCTTCTGGAAATCCAGAACTGCTCCCCAGCCCCCTCTCTGCAGGGGCCCTGCGGGCCTCCGTCCCAGTGGCCCTGATGAGAGTGACCGGTTCTGAGCAGCTGCCGTGACAGGTTCAGAGGAGAGTCCTTTGCAGACGTGGTCCGCGTTCCCCCTTCTCTGTGCCCTGGGCGATGCCCTCGCGTCTCCATTTTCACTTCAGAAGACTGAGACTCGGAGAGGGTCATTCGTGCATGTAGGTTCAAGGCGGCCCCTCCAGGCACCTCTCTTTCTCTCTGGCGGCGGGACCGCAGTTCCCCTTGAAGCTGGGGGAGGGTCGGGGCTGGTGGCTGGTGGGAGGGGAGCTGGAGCAGGAGCCGCCCCACCCTCTGAGCTGTGGCTCTGTGAGTGGGGCCCCCCTCTCCAGCTCTCAGCTCCTACATGGCTCTCCTGTCCTTGCTGACGCCGCTCCTGCCCGTGCCCTCTGGGGCGCCAGGCTCCCAGCCTCCTCCGCACCTTTCTTCCCGCTGCACGGCTGTGCTGACAGGGCTCGCTTTGGTTGGTGTTCCCGGCAGGACGTGGGCAGAACCCGAAGCCTGGGCAACCGGGTACCTGGGTCAGGGTGGGAGGCATGCGCCCTGTGGTGCTTCCCTCCCGCCAGCCCCGCTGCGGCCGAACTTACGGACTGGAAACACGGCTTCCCACGCAGTCTGCCCTTCCCACTACGGAGACGGCCCAGCTGTCTGTCCACGTCTCCATCAGAGGGGATCCCCCACCCGACCCGACAGTCTCTCTCACTCCCCTCACCCACCTTCTGGGAATAGCTTCTTAAACCTTTTATTTACTTATTTTTAACCCGGTTTTGTTTTTGCATTGAGATGCAAAAAATTGTTGCTGGATTTTTTTTTTTAATCCAGTACTTACCACAGCAGAAGGGAAGTTGCTCAGTCATGTCCGACTCTTTGCGACCCCGTGGACTGTAGCCCACCAGGCTCCTCCCTCCATGGGATTTCCCAGGCAAGAATACAGGAGTGGGTTGCCATTTCCTTCTCCAGGGGATCTTCCCGACCCAGGGATCGAACCCGGGTCTCCCGCATTGCAGGCAGACGCTTAAACCTCTGAGCCAAGCAGAAGGTAAAGCTATTTGTGGGTCTTCATAAAGGTTCGCAGGCCAGGAGGCTTTAGCAAACAAGCGGCCTTGGTGGCCTGGCCCTGGTTTCTCCTCGTGGCACGTGTGTCCCTCTGAGGATGTGAATCCAGTGCTCACACTTCCTGTTGCTGGTTCTCACCGTCTTTGTCTTCAAGCACGTCCCAGTGCAGGGTCGCTAGAGGTCAGCACCCCATGAGCTAAGAGAGCGCAAGGCGGTGGATCTTCGGACCTGCCAGGCTGGGTCTGCCCTCGACGCTGGGAGTTGTGGGGTGAGCCCCACAGGCAGGCTTGGGGGAGCTTCAGAGAGATCCTGGGGTACAAATGAGGAGGAAAAAGAGGGCGGTCCCTTGCCCTCCTGCAGCATCTAAGGGGGTGGCTTCAATTTCTATTGCCAGCAGCAGTTTTGGCAGCAAGCTCTCCCAACTCTGACTATATGCATATATATTTGGTGGGGGCGGGGGGGGGGGGTCAGGGATTAGATTAAATGCTGACAAAAGAGCAAACATGACCCCGTGGGGCTCCTCCAGGGCTGTCCCTGCTCCTTTTAGTCTATTGCCAACCCACCTTAATAACTGTGGATCCCGTGTATGCAGGGCGAGGTGAGACGGCTCCTCCTGGGCCCTAGCAGTGGGTGGTTGGAGGCCCAGATGCCGCAGCCCCGGGAGTCCCTCCTCCTCTGCAGGGCCCCCGCCCCTCCCATCCTGAAGGTGCACAGGGGAGGTTTCCTGCCGCCCTTGTTCTCAGTTGGTCACGGGGATAGGCGTGTAGGAGACCAGCTGTGGAGCTCTTCCTGTTGATCTCCTGTTGAGATCAGGACCACAGATAGCATGACCGGGAGAGCTTTCCTCCTGAGACTTAACATAAGCACAGAAATAGGCTTCCTGGGCATACCGGAGAACTCGCGTCCATCATCACTGTGTTATTTCGCTCTGTGGACACAGACCCAGGCTGGCCCCCTTCCTCCCAGGGCCGCGAGGGTGGACGCAGCTCCCTTCGACATCTTCGCCCTTGTTTACACGGGCATCTCTCTGGCCGGGTGACTTTCACAGTCGGGGTTGTCCCTCAAAAGACAAGGCAATGGCTGAGAGGGCAGGGCAGAATGCAGGAGACAGACGGACTTTCCCTGTGTCCTCGACTCTGTATAACCCCAGGGTCTCTCAGCCTCGAGGATGCAGCTGACCAGGAGGAAGAAAGGCCAGCTGGAGAAGGAGTCTCAGCATTTTGGTGATTCTCCCAAAGATTTGCAGAGACAAAGACAAACCAGTGCAGAGAGCGAAACACTTACAACGGTGCAAAGGTTCATTCCGGGGACCAAGAGCTGAAGCTCCTTTAATGAGCAGAATTCTGTGTGACCCTTTCAGCACTAAGCTTGTGGATTACATTTTGCAGAATCCAGATTCGCCAATATTCTCCTGATGGAGGGAGGGCCGTTATGGCTCTAAGACGGAGACATTCCGACGTGGGCCTTCACGGTCTATTGAAAGATGGATCTAACAAGGCCTTTAATCATGTCTTAAAATTAAAAATGAATCCTCCAGCTTGGTCCCCAAGACCCCAGCGCTGTCGGAGCTTCAGGGGCTTCTCTCTGGCCAAGAACAGAGAGGTGGAGTCAGAGGCGCTTTCAGCTTGTCTGCATGTTATTGGATTAGCTGAGTTGCTCTTTGCTCCCAAACGACCACCCCCAAGGCTATTTTGATCTCGAAACACCAGAATTTGTCTGTGTCCAATCTCCCTGCCCGTGTGAGTCATGGAAGATATCATGTCTGGCTTTTCCCTTTCTGGCTCTCCTTCTCTCTCTTCCATTCATGCGTTTCTCCCCAGGGAACACTGCCCCCCAGGGAGGTGGCGGTCATCACAGAGGGGCCTGGGTGGGGCCTTAGGCATGTCACACTGCAGCCCCATCCCCTGCTCCCTCCCGGGAACAACCGTCCCTGCCCCAGCCCGTGAGCCACCTGCAGTGGCCAGGTTTGCACAGAGGATATAACGTCAGGATTCTGGTGACTCACGATGGTGATGATGGTGCTGGTGCTGACGCTGGTGGCGGCTGGGGGAGCTTCTCAGGGTTTCAGAAGCTCTCTATCAAACTCTAGCTGCTGGTAAAGCTAACATAACAGGAGTTTTAGTGGCCATGCTCGACAGAAAATACAGACTTCAGAAAATCATTTCAGTAGGGTCACTAAACCAACAGCAGCAATAATGACTAGAAATAGCAACAGCAAACCCAGGTGAGGAGGAATCAGGTTTCCGGAGAGACAGCTGCTCACAAGGGTCCGGGGTGGGGGGTGTGCCCAGGAGCCGGGGAGGAAGGGCACGGGGAAGGAGGCCTTCCGGCAGAGGGGCGTGCCGTCCGGCTGTGCAGGCGGGTTCGCTGTGGGGTTAAGCCCTACAGAATCGCACAGAACAGACACGGGCTTGAATGAGCCGAGTATGGCAGCTCCCGGGGCCTGCCCCAGGGCAAGGAGCGGCCCTGCCAGTCTCCGGGGAGGTCCCTCCGTGTCTGTGGCATGAGCCTCATCCCGATTCACTGCCGCCACAGTCTTGCTTTTCCTTAGGGTTAGTGCCCAAGGGTGGGCCTAGATGCCCAGCTTGGTCCTGCCAGCCTTGTTTATAAATTTTTACCTTCTAGTCCCTTTCTTTCTAGCTTCCTCGTCCATCCCCTTTTCTGGGTGGCTTTTCCGTTGCTGAGTCCAGGGCTTCGGCCCCGGGTTGCCCAGCCTGGCTTTGCTGAGTGCAGGCGCGATGCAGCTCACTCTCTCCTGCCCTCGGGCTCTGTTCACGGTGCCTGCACACAGAACCTTGGTGGGGGGGTCCCATGTGAAGAGTCAGGCTGGTGTCTCCTCCTTTTACTGAGAGGCATGGAGCGTCTGCCGGCTTCTCCCTGTGACGCTGGCAGCTGCCACTGGTCGCCCATCCATCCTGGGATACAGAGTGGTTGGTCTAATTGCGTCGCTGTTTCCATTCCGGAACTGAAATACTCGGATAAAGAGAGAGTTCTCGTAACTCTCATCTGTGTGTGTAACATTGGGACGGTCCGTGGAGGAGCTGGAGCCTCCCGGCCAGTTTTCAGGGTGACGAGCTGGGACCCCGCTGTTCCCTGAACAGCATGTTCTCTGAATCTTCTTATTAACGTGTCCATTTAGACTTATTTAATAGCCCTCATTCTGTGCGAACCAGCATCCTTTCTGAAACTCAGGAAGTCCCTGTTTGGGGAACCTCCTCACGTCAGCTCCTGAGTTGGCATGCCACGTTAGCGACCTTGGTGGCCTCGCCACTACCTGGCGTGACAAGATGCCCCAGGCCCATTATACTGCCCTCCCCTCCCGCTCCCACACACAGCCCCAAGGCCAGCCTTTTCTCCAAGAAGCCCTGCTTCTCTCAGTGGGGAAGGGATTCCAAACCCGTCCTGAGGGCACAGGGATGTTGTGGGGAAGATCTTAGGGTCTGTGCTGTTTCTTAGATTCACCCTGACGACAGGCGCTCATTCAACTACTGCGTAGCGTCCGCACCTCCTTCCTTCAACACCACAATCAGGGACACACAGGATGATGGATTAGAAAACTGACAAGGTCACTCTTTTATGCCCCCATAGCACACAAGGCCTCAGCACCAAGATTATCCGCACGCACGGGGATCAGCCCCAGCACACACGCAGCAGCATCAGTATTACCACCACGCTGCTGTAAGTGCTCAGAAAAGCTAAACCTTTCTTCTTTTGCCGTGTATTTCCTGCTTCATCCTTGCTTTGGACGGGGTGCTGCGTCTCATGCCAGTTTGCAGAGCCATTATGCATAATATCTTCTCCCTTGCAGCCTCATTTAATTTTCTGCAGGTAGCTCCATGAGTGCTAGTTACCAGCCTTCAGTTAAAATCTCTGTGGTCATTTTTGTTTAAAGCTCATTTTCTAATTACCTTCCTCAGGACGGGCTCACGAGAACAATAGCTCTGATGACTTGAATGTTGATAACACTTCATGTTTTTATACTATTATGCTTTGAAAGTCCACTTTTGCTGGATTAAAAAATACTTGGTTCACATTTTCCCCCTGAAGCACAGTAAACATAACATTCTCCTTCTTTCCGGCATAAAGACTTTCTGTGAAGAATGTGTGATAGGATTTTTATTTCTCTTATTATCTTACTGTTTTACTTGGCTGCCTAAAAGATGATTTTTTTTTTTGCTTTTTTTGTAAAAGTTGATTAATTTATAGTAATTTATAAGCCTCTGTCTTTCTCGCAGTTTTTCTGGTCTGTATTCTCAGGTATGCCATGTGCTTTCAATACAGCAGTGGTTTTAAAATATCTTTTTAAATAAGGAAGGTTATCTTGAAACACAGTTTTTTAGTATTATTTTATTCCCTTTTTTGATTTCTTCTTCAGGACTCAGAATCATACATAAGGTTGTCTTTGCCGGTCTTCAGAATTCCTGTTTTTTTTTTTTTTTTTTCTTCTTGAATCCCTTTTCTTTTCTTCATTGTATAAAAAGCCTGTCCCTTCTATTTTCTGTTTTCCTTAAGGTATTATCTCATTCTAGTCATGTCTCTTCTGCCTGAGTTTTCATTTCTGAAATGTCTTTTAAATTTCTGATTTTCCCCTCAGTTCTGTCATTCATTTCTGAAATTTTTTGAATTATGACTTTTGCTTTCTTTCATATCTGATATCATCCTTGAACCTCATTTTGGAGTAGTACTTAACAATGGTTTCAATATATTATTTGAACCTGACTCTCCAGCATGCTTTTGTTGTTCATATAGGTATTATTCTGTGCTTTATCAATATGTTTATAACAGCTTTCAGTGGCAATTTGATATGTCTCATTTAAAAACTTTTAATTTTTAACTGTGGTTAAAAACATGTCACATAAAATTCACCATCCTGACCCTGTTTAAGCATGCATTCCCATTATTGTGCAACAAGTCTCTAGAACTTCTTCATTTTGCAAAACTGAACCTCTCTGCTCATCAAACAGCAACTCCCCATCCTCCTCCCCTCCTGCAGCCCCGGACACCCTCCATTCTAACCTCTGTCTCTAAATTTGAGGGCTCTAGGGATAAAAAGCAGAGACGTTACTTTGCTGACAAAGGTCCATCTAGTCAAAGCTATGATTTTTCCAGTAATCATGTATGGATGTGAGAGTTGGACCATAAAGAAAGCTAAGTGCTGAAGAATTGATGCTTTTGAACTGGAGTGTTGGAGAAGACTCTTGAGAGTCCCTTGGACTGCCAGGAGATCCAACCAGTTCATCCTAAAGGAGACCAGTCTTGAGTGTACATTGGAAGGTCTGATGCTAAAACTGAAGCTCCAATACTTTGGCCACCTCATGCGAAGAACTGACTCATTGGAAAAGACCCTGATGCTGGGAAAGATTGAAGGCAGGAGAAGAGGATGACAGAAGATGAGATGGCTGGATGGCATCACTGACTCAATGGACATGAGTTTGAGCAAGCTCCGGGAGTTGGTGATGGACCTGGAAGCCTGGTGTGCTGCAGTCCATGGGGTCGCAAAGAGTTGGATGTGACTGGGTGATTGAATTGAACTGAGGGGTCTGTGTATGTGGAACCTCACAGCATCTGGCTTTGACATCTGGCTTATAAGGTCCTCAAGTTTCATCCGTGGAATAGCCTGTGTCAGAATTTCCCTCCTGCTTAAGGCTGAATAATATTCCTTTGAGTGGATGGACTGCATTTTGTTTATCTGTTTATCTGTCCAAGGACTGATGTGTCTCAGTTCTATGGGGAATTAGTTTTTACTTAAAAATTAAAAAAAAAATGGCTATGCCATGAGACGTTTGGGAACTTAATTCCCCAAGCAGGAATTGAACCTGTGTCCCCTGCATTGGAAGCAGGGAGTCTTAGCCCCGGGACCTGCTGAGAAGTCCTGGGAGGCCAGTTTTTCTGAGTCCTGAGCAGGAGGCATGGCTCAGGCCAGCTCGCTGACCTCCCAGAGCTCCGTTGTGGGTTGACTCCTCGTGGTGCTGGGAGTATGGGGGTTGCTTCCTGCATCTTCCTGGCACCTCTCCTGGCCTGGTCTTGTTGGGTGCCCCCACAACTTTCCCAGCACTCCCGCCTGAGACCAGCCCTCCTGGTTCCAGAGTCTGCTGCTTGGCTGGGGCATGGTGAGGGCAGACTTGCCGGCTGTTTGGGGTCTCCTGCCCTCAGGGACGCCACCGGTCCCCCGGCTTCCACCTCCCCTCCTGTGGGCACAGGTGCCCTGCAGGTCTCCTGGCAGTGGGCGGCTTGGCTTCACCCACCTGCACTTTGGAGTTCTGGAGGGGTCCTGTCTCTGCCATCGGCGTTTTCTGCAGAGTTTCGCCTTTGCCATCTAGTCGACGTGACTGCTTTCCTGTAAAGATCTGAAGACTTAAAACATTATGCTGCCACTGCCTCTCTGCTTCCAAAATCCTGTGGTAGATTCCCCTCTATTCACAGGAAGACCCGCCAACGGTTCACGTCGCCACAGCCTGACCCGCTCCCTGCGAAGTTCTTCATCGCTACGCCTCCTGATGGCTTCACCCTCCAATGCTGATGCCATTTCCTGAAACAGCATTTCATTACAGGTTGCAAAATAGAAGTTTTCTAACTCTATCGTCCCCTGCTTACTGATGAATCAGGTTCTTCTACAGGAGGGTCGTCCCTTGTTCGCCGGAGCTGTTAGTGTCTTTGAAACATAGTTCTGCTCAGAAGGGCAGGATGAATGCCCTGTTCTCTCCTTTCTCTTCTCTGTTTGTAAGAGTTGTATCAGGCATCTTAGCAACTGGCGATGGAGTCCGGTGCGTTCTGTTCCATTTCTCCTTCTTCCTTTCTTGAGTGTCATCATCGACGCTTGTCTTTTGTATAATTGGTGTGCCGTAGGCAACAGTCTCACCCCGTCTTTGGCTGTCTTTGCGATGCTTCCTGTAGCCCCGACTGCCAGCTTTTATTTAGTTCAGTTTTGCCTCGTCCTCATCTTTCACCTGCCCTCCATCCTTCCCCACCGAGTTCTGGACCCTAGGAGCTCGTGCCCCTCGTATGGACCCCGTCACGGGGCTCCTGTGCACTCTGGATTCTCACTGGGTTTGGCCAAAGGGACGCCCTCATGGGAGATGCAAAGATGGGGCAGGAGTGAGTCTGGACTCGGGAGGCTGCTCCCAGCCCCCCCGGGCGCCTGCCTTCTCAGCGTCTGCAGAGGGAGCGGGCACCGCCTTCACCCTGGCTCCCAGCCCCCAGAGCTGAGGTTATAAATCCTGTTCCTTTAAACCTCCCAGTTTGTGCCACTTTGTTACAGCACCTTTAGGCAAATAATACACACGCCAAACCAGAATTTTTATAAGATTAATATGCTATGCACAAGTACCACTTCTATTAGGAATTTAAGTGTGGTTTAAAATGAAGAAGTGTTTTAATATAATTTATCACATTAATTTTTCTAAGTATGCTTATAAAATCACCTTAATGAAAGGGATTTGATTTTCCGGGACCCTATTCCCCAAAAATGCACATATGTGTCTATTATGTAGAAACATCCTATGCTTGTCCATCTAACAACCTAAAAATTCATCTGAAAATCTATGGGAATAAATACAAAAGAGGAAGAACGGCCAATAAAGAAAGCACCAACACCAATGAGTTTTGCAAATACCAAAGCATTAGCAACAGAAAGGGTAATGAGCACAGTAACTTCGTGATAGTGGCCCAGCATAAATTCCTGGGAAGCAAATTTAAGCAACATGCAATCCCATTCAAAACAATCTATAAAATTTTACTGAAAGATATAAAGTAAGACGAATGAAAGGAAGGATTATTGACCCAATACTATAAAGATGCCATTTTTCTCCTAATTAACCTAAAAAAGCACAATCCCAGTCAAATTTCAGATGAGTCTAAAGGTTAGCAAGATGAGTGAGTGATTTTCACACCATTGAGGGGAGCTTGCTCTACTAGATGTGAAAATATTTTCGAGAGTCAAAATCAGAATGGATCGTGCCTGAGGTCAGATAGAGGGTGGGAAATCAGGGAGCCAGGACAGAAAGCTCAGAGCGTTCCAGGCGAGAATGCCGGAGTGTTGTGGGGCACTCACATCCCGTGTAGAAAGACCGGGCTATGCTGTCAATCATAACGGGCCAGCTGGTTAACTTGGTTGGGAAAAAGGTAAATTCAATCCTTAGCTCAACCTGCAAAAAAAGCAAGTTCTGCACTGGCAAAATATTTAAAGAGAAAAAGTATGAATGCTTCAAATCACAAAAAATAAAAGCAGGTGATCCTCCCGGCCGTAGTCCTAGGCGCCAGGCAGGCCTAGCCCAGGAGCCGAGGAGGCCATCGTCTGGTGGCTGAAGGTACAGCCCCTTCCGTGTCATATGGTGGCTGGTCTGGGAGAGGGCCTCAAGTCTCTGTGTTCCAGTTTTTGCATCTCTGAAATGGGAGCCCCCTTGTGAGGTTACTGCAAAGATGAAGTGAAATGACATGTAACTTGCTAAGGACGGAGCATTCTGGAAGTGTTAGCTACGTCTCGCTTACCTAACAACTAAATATGGTGCAGACAAAGCCTTGGAGAACCAATGTCACAGAACGTCTGTCTGTATGACGCGGGCGCTGCCTCTGACAGCGCATGTGAAGCTTTGACTACTCATGCTTTTCATGGAGGCGCTCCCTTCCTGCCCCTGGCCGTGCATGCAGGTGATCAGGAACGGTTTGCAGCACACAGGGCGGCGGGGACGCTGCTGTCCACCCAGCGCCGGCACCCGCCACGGACGACGCTGCTCCTGGGGGCAGCTGCCACTCCATGGGGCTTGGGGGGTTGCTTCCAGCCAGGAGGACGTGTCCTCTTGGGCTGCTGACCAAGAAGCAGGCAGGACCACCGCACTCTCGACCTCCTTGCCTGAAGGCCAGAGCCGGGTGGTCTGGGAGAGGACGCCAAGGGCCTCGGCTGAGTCCAAGGAGGGATGCAGCTTGGGACCCTGGGTCACCATGGAAGGTGGCCCCGGCACTGCTGTCGTAGTCCTGTTCCTAATACACCAGCATTCGGACACTCTGAGAGCCCCTCTGTAGGCCTTTTCCCACTGAAGGTGCAGGAGAGCAGGACAGTCCTAGCCTGAAAACTGGGGACCCCTGTGGTCCAGGGCCAGCTCTGGCTGGAAGAAGTCCCTCCCGGTGTGTTAGTAAGTGTAGGTTTTTTGATATAAGAGCCTGAGGATGAACCAGACATAAGTAAGCAGACGGTTAATCCTCCCATTGCATGCATGCGCGACCAGTCGCTCAGTCGTGTCTGACTCTTTGCAACCCCATGGACTGCAGCCTGCCAGGGTCCTCTGTCCACGGGATTCTCCAGGCAGGAATACTGGAGTGGGTGGCCATGCCCTCCTCCAGGGGGTCTTCTCGATGCAGGTGTCAAACTCACATCTCCAGCGGCTCCCACACTGCAGGCAAATTCTTTATTGTTGAGCCTCCGGGGAAGCCCAACCTTCCCGTTAGAGACAAGCAAGTGTGAAGAACCTACCTCAGAAGAAAACACAATTCCAGAGAACTGAGAAGAGGAAAAGGAGGTTTGTGAAAACAAGGCAACACGTTTAACCACCCGAAAAACAGCCGCAGAGCTGACACGTGCTGGGAATCCATCGGAAAAGACGGGCCTGAAAGAATTGAACCGATGTGCACAGCACAGCGAACGCAAGTGAAAAGGAAAACAGTGATTAAGACAATTAGAGAGAAGACGGTTGCCACGGAAGGTCATACAAAGGGAAGTTTATGTGCCAAGGGACCCCCGCGACCAGGGACTTTGGAGAGCCCAGAAAATGGCATGAGGCATGCCGTCAGAGTTATCACACAAGAGGATTTCCTCCAGCTGCAGAAAGTGGAGAGGGGACTGGAAGAAGATCCGCAGAGACCTCAGCACTGACTCACCTCGTGGGTTGGCTGGGCGGGCTGAGCCTCGGCGGCAGCAGCAGAGCTGAGCCGTGTCACCCGGATGGCGGAGCTGAGCCGTGTCTCTGGATGGCGGAGCTGAGCCGTGTCTCCGGATGGCCAGGCCTCAGGCTGTCTCCCTGCCGATGTGCTTTCTGATTTTCCTTTGATGACAGAGTCGATTTCCTTGTGCAGCGAGGCGTGGTTAAGTCAGTAAATGCATGGCGTGAGGAGGGTGGGGTACGTAGGAGGGGCTGCTACTCTGTTGCCCATGATGAGATCCTGACGGCGGCTTCTCCCTGGAGGAAACTGTGTTGAGGGCTCTGTCCATGGCTGCCAGTGCTCCACTGGCCGCCTTGGGATTTGTGAGCCTTGTGTCTGGTCTGGTCCCCTGAACCCTGGACTTGTTGACCTCTGGGTTCCTGCCTCTGGAGGCCCAGGCCGGTGGTGGGCAGCCCCCTGGGAGAGGCGCCCCGGGGCTGCGTCCCCTGGGGGTTAGCTCCATTACCCTGCCGGCATCGCTAAATGTGCATGGTTGGTTCCAAGAAAGGATGCGTTTTCGGATGTAAAAACAAGATTCCTTTCATTATTCAGAAACTTGGTTCTGCAGCACTTGGACCTCTCCAAAAGCTTTTAATGAATAATTCATCCACGAACACAAAGTTTCGGAACTTCCCTGACAACGTATAACATGTCCCTTTTTTTTATTATTTCTTGGGGATGATCCAGTGTCATTGAATTTTACTGTCCCGAGGGAGCGTTTTCAGAGACCTGCCTGGAAATCATATCTCGAGTGAAGTTTTAATATAAACCGCAAAGACGACAAGCGACTTTATTATATTAAGAGATCATTTATTCCATACATTCTCAGAGTAAAGTTATCTGCAGTCTCAGTTTTATAACCATCTGCAATTTAAATGAGCGCCTTTATTGAATCATCACATATTATGCTATGCACCTCACTGCTATTTGGAATAAGACAATGCTTTTTTTTTTTTTTTTTAATGAAGTCTCCTCACCCCCACCCCAGATTCCAGATTAAAGAAGCCTGCATAATTTCCATGTATATGGTAACATTTTCTTACTTCAAAATGCAAAACAAGTCTGTTTTTAAAACAGCAAACACCAGCTGAAGGATCGCATGGTTTCACAACCTAATTATAAGCACTCAGTGATCTCTGAAGGCACAGCAGAGCAAAGAATTGTGCTGCTTTGGCAGAGGAATGGCGTTTTTGGAGTAAAATTCTGTGTGCAAGGAAAGTAATTAGGGCGAAGCATTCATCCTGGCCCCCTGCTGAAGCTGACCGAGGCGCGCTTGCAGCAGGCTGGAGAGCTTCCACACTGTGGAGCGGGGAGGATCTGAAAAGCAGCACAGTGAGCCCCGGCTCACAGCTGGGCCCCCGCCTTCTATGGGTCACAGAACACACAGTGTCCGCCAAAGCCACTCCGTAACCGCGATGGGTCGAGACAAGCGCCAGGACCCCTGCGATCTCATCTGAGTGCAGACATGGGCTCCCCGTCCACGTTCAGTGACCAGCTCCTAGGGCCTGGCTGACGAGCGTGGTGGCGGCTGCTTTGCCAAGATGCCCATTCGTGCCATCTCTCCCACTTCCCGGCTGTGTCCCGTCCTGAGCAAACTGCTGCTCTCCTGGACCCAACAGGAGCCCTCAGAGCAGGTCAAACCCCATTAGAGGTTCTTTCTGGTATCCTCTCACCGACACACCCCTCGTGCGCCCCTGGTGTGTGTCGTCCTTTGCTGAAAGGTGCAATAAGCCTACGCGTTCAACCACGGGGGTGTTCCTGGGGGTCTTTGGCTGGACGGCGCTAGTTGGAGTTCATCGGCCAGGATTCTGCAGAGTCACCTTGCTTCTCTCATCGGTAAGACTGGCTTCCACTGTCTTGTCCACCTGGGGCTTCCCAGGTGGCGCTGGTGAAGGACCCTCCTGCCCGTGCAGGAGACATGAGAGTCAGATTTGATCCCCAGATCAGGAAGATCCTCTGGGGGAGGAAATGGCAACTCACTCCAGTATTCTTGCCTGGAGAATCCCATGGACAGAGGAGCTTGGGGGGGCACAGTCCATGTAGTCTCAAAGAGTCAGACACGACTCAAGTCACTGAGCACACAGGCACGTCTTATTTGTAAGGACTTCCTGGGGACTCTGCCTGCCAAGCCCCAGAGGCCTCATCCTGGTCTGACCACCGCCTGGCCTTCTCTGCCCTGGAGCCTTCATTCAGCATCGGTAGGAAGGTGAGCCTCTTCCCAGCTGAGCCCCCTGATTCTGGCAGGGACAGCATGGCTCTGCAGGCCCGGGTGGCCATGCCGGACCCTCCCCGTGGCCCGCAGGGGCTACTGGGTCTGGCCTCTGGCCACCTGGCCGACCTCCTGGGACTCAGGTGCACGGACCTTCCCTCCGTGCCTCGGGGGAGCTGCGCGCTACCTGCCCCAGGGCTGTGCCCTCTGCCCCGTGCCTGGAGGGACTGACTCCAGCATCTTTGCATGGGTACCCTTCCCACCGCTCCCTACATGTGACGACATTGGGGTTTTACCGGCTGAACTGATTGCTTCCTTGTCCACCGTCTCCTTCACCAAGACAGAAATTCTCTACGGCGAGGGTCTGGTCTGTCATGCTCCCTGCAGCACCCGGTGCCCAGAGTGGGAGCCGACACCTTGTCTGTGCTGCTGAAGAATATTTCCCGTGATGAAGCCTCAACAACCCTCACTCGCTGCTCCTGTGCCCGAGAAACCCCGAGCCACCGCTCCATTCCTCCTGGACCTGTCCTGTCTCTCTCTCCTCACTGGCCACGCTTCCCACCCGCCCCGTCTTTACAGGGCCTCGCGTGAATCTTGGGGTAAAGAAGGGGTGCGGATGGTCTGGCAGGACTCAGGGACCGAGGAGGGCTGCTCCCTGCTTCAGACAAACCCATGCCCTGTAACTCGGGCTGGAGGCCTCGGGGGCATGCAGAGCTCCGGCCCTCACACACTGTCTCCCCAGGGCAGCCGTGAGTTTGCACCAGTGGGAGCAAAGGGGACCAAGAAACAGGCTGCTGTCCTCACGTGCTTCAAAAGCAGCAAGGAGCAACCCGGGGGAGCATGGCTCCCTGGGGGGCAGCCGCACAAGAAAACCAGCCTGAGCGAGCTGACTGCGACCCCGGGGGCTCCTCTCCAGTGACGCAGTGCCTGTGGTGGACACGTGTCCCCTCCTGCTGGACGCTGCCCTCCGTGTGTCCTGTGCCCATTGCCACGCCTCTGGGGTCCTCTGTGAGCTCTGACAGTGTTCTCCTGTGGCCCCCGTGCCCTCTGACCCAGTCATGCCTGCACTTCTTTCCGTCTCCCTTCCAGAATGTGCTCCTCTCAGAGCGGGGGCCCTGCCTCCTCCGTCGTGGGCCCCCACCCTTCAGGTTGAGTGTCCTGCTCTTTCTCTGCGTGGGAATTGGTAAATGTGAGAGCCCTTCCTATCTTGCAGTTGGTGCTTTGGGGACACGGCAGCCTGCCCTCATCCAGCCCAGGATAAGCTTCCTGATGAGATGAAATGATTGTGGCTGTTCCCCTGTGAAAATGCCTGAGTTCTTGCAGGGCTGCAGTCCCTGGTGGTAAGGACAGTCCCGTGTGTAGAAAGTCCCATGTGCAGGGAGTCCCATGTGCAGGGAGTCCCGTGTGCAGAAAGTCCCGTGTGCAGGGAGTATGTTGGTCTCTCAGTTGTGTCTGATTCTTTGCAACTCCATGAACTGTAGCCCAGCAGGCTCCTCTGTCCATGGAATTCTCCAGTTCAGAATATTGGATTGGGCTGCCATTCCCTTCTCCAGGGGATCCTCCACATCCAGGGATCGAACCTGGGTCTGCCACATTGCAGGTGGATTCTTTACCATCAGGGAAGCCCTGGTCTGCCGTGTGTGCTGTCTTGTAATCGGCATCCTCAGTGGCGAGTATATGTGGACAGCTCTTCCCTGCAGCAAACCCTGGTGCAGGTGCTGTGGCATTCCAGAAGAGCAAGCTTTCCTTAGCATTGTCCCCAGTGAGGGACCTGGACCACCCGCGGCCCTCCTAGTAAGTGTCAGGAGCAGACTCCGAGGAAAACGCACCCTGCGAGGGGTGGGGGCGGTCTGACGGTGTGGGCTGTCTGCTGCGGCCACTGCTTCCGCTGGCTGCTCTCTCTAGTCTCTGAAATTCGACCAAGACTCTGGTTGGAAATTCAGGCTGAGCGTTCTGCAATCACTAAGCAGGTGTAATGAAGTCCAGGCACATATGTCTTTGCAAACTTCTCCGGTAATTTCCTCTGTCTAAATGACAAGAGGTGAGATTTCTGGGTATACTCTTTAATGCGTTTTGTTAACATTTTGCTAAATTATCCCCTGGAAAGGATGTATAATTTTACGCTTTCGTAGGCAGTGCAGAGTTGACAGCAATTTCTCGGGCTCAGTTTATCGCTCAGAATCACGTTTGCAGACCATGTTTCCCACAGCCGTCTCTGACGTCACCGAGACCCACAGGCTAGATGCCATCATGACCCTAGTGTCTGTTTGCAGAAGCTTTCCTGTCCTTCTCAGCCTGTTTCGAGGTCCGGGGTTCTCAGCACGAACCACACAGACCACCTGCCTGGGGGCCCGGTGGGGAGCTGCTGAGAACACAGCTCTCTGGAGGGGGACTGGGGAGTCTGCCCTCCACAAGCTCACCCCGAAGCCCGAGGGCACAGCTGCCTGGTCCTGTACAGAGCTCCTCTCAGGAAATGCATTCAGCACACTTGATGGACCCCCCAGCATCCACTGCCACATAGCAGGCCACTGGCAAGTGAATAGGCATCACCCATCTCAAAGGCCAACCCCACGGCCGCAGAAGTTGGGACTGAGCAGAAGCGCATTTTAACATGGTTTTTGCTGCAGGGTTTCTCCGTGCCTGTATCAGCCAATGTGAGTTATGAGCAGGGTGGGCTGTATCAAGGTCCCTCCCACACCCCACAGAGGAGGGGAGCTGTTGGAGGCTTCTTCTCTGCCCCCAGCTCTTCCTCCAAACTCCCCCACAGCCTGGGACAAAGCGGATGGACGCCCTTGTCCTGCTGTTAAAGCGCGGGAAGGAGACGGAGGGATGAACCCAGGGAGCAGCATTACCGTCCGTGAGACAGCCAGCCAGAGGGCGTTTGCCGCACGACTCAGCGAGCTCCAGCCCCGTGCTCTGTGACAACCTGGGGAGGGGACAGGGTGCGGGGTGGGAGGCGGGAGCACGGGTGTGTCTACGGCTGATTCCTACTGGTGTGCGGCAGAAGCCGACACAACATTGTAATCATTCTCCAAGTAAAAACAAGCTAGAAAATTAAATTAACGTAAAAAAGTCAATGGCACAGAATTAGTCATTGTTGGGATCTTGACACCATCTGTGAAAGTTTAGCATACTACTTTAAGGCACAAAGTAGCAACAAACGGTGGACAGTGTAGCGTGTAACTTATCTGTGAGGATGCTATATAGTCATTTTTGAGAGCTTTCTATGGCTTCACAATGGTCTCTCTTTCTTGAGTTTAAGGGTCCTAATTTCATCTTACATGGACTGTAGCCCGTCAGGCTCTGAGGTTTTCATGGACTTTTCCAGGCAAGAATACTGGAGTGGGTAACCGTTCCCTTCTCCAGGGGATCTTCCTGACCCAGGTATTGAAGCCTAGTCTCCGGCATTGCAGGCAGATTCTTGATCATCTTAGCCATCAGGGAAGCCCAATTTTATCCTAAAGAGGCATTTTCTATGAATACTGGTTTCCTGGATCACAAAGCAGGGTCAGGTGTAGGAAATACTGAACCGGAAGGGAAATTGGTTGCTGGCCGTGATTGCTCCACTAGCTAGCTCTGTGGCCTTGCCTCCACTCCTCACTTTTCTCTGTTATAATTTCCTTAGTTGTAAAATAGGGCTGTTAATCAGCACTCCTCTGGGGCCTTCCACTGCTTTGAAGATACTTTTGGTCTCTGGAAATGAAAGACACAAGTCCACACATTTTTCTCTAGTCTTGCTGGTGGAGGGGCCTCGGGGCACCAGTCCAAACCCATCCGTGGGCCTGGCGAGTCGCGTGTGCTCAGCGTGGTGACCAAAGCTAACCACACTGTGTTGAATTCTGGAAATTCGCTAAGAGGAGATTTCCGGTGCCCACATCACAAACAAACGACTGCGGTCTTTTCACTCTGCGTCTGTAGATCAAATCATCATGCCCACAATTTTTATTAATAAAATATATTAACTTTATGATAAACATTTAGAAATGAAGACAGAGGCCCCAGGAAGGGTGGCTGCGCTCCTGAGAAAGAGGCATGTGCTCTGCTCCAGCGTCGATCTCCTGGCTTCCCGACTTCCATGCAGCACCAGTTACTCATTTATTGTCCGAATAACTGAAGCAAAGGACTTGTCATTGTTTCTCTCTTGGAAAAGCTGCATCTGGTGCAGAAATGGCTTGTGGATTTGTTTTGCTTGACTGTGTGTCTTTGGTCGAACACTCCACTCGGGCAGGCTGAGCCCTGAGGTCTCCACACTAAGGAAGCATCGTCCCGTTGCCTCCAGCAGCGATGATGACTCCGTATCCCTGCCTTCACTTCCCGCCTCAATACCTGCAGCCCCGACCCCTCAGTGCCCAGGCCCACCCAGACCTCCTCCCGCTGTGCTGGTGCAGCCGTGCTCGGGCGAGCCGTCCCACAAGCCCTGCTGCACGGTCATCTCTGCCCCGTCTCCGGCACACGTGCCCGCAGACCTTCGTCGGGTAAATGAGTGTGTCAACACACGCGGCAGGCCCTGTTCCGTTCAGCACAGGCTTGGGATCCTAGAGACGACACAGTTCAGGATTTCCTCTGGAAAACATTCAGGGTGCTCCCTTCGAGTGTGACTTACCCTCCGGGAGTGAGCCTCCTGTCCTCTAGAGGCCGGAAGCCTAAGCCACACGTGACCAGAGGCCCTGACCATCAGACCAGCCACGCGCTTCTTGGGGGCAAGTCTGAGCAGCCGGGCTCTGAGGAGCTGGCTCTGCGGCCACAGGCTGGCCCTCGGGCACAGGTATGGAACTGGCTGTCCATCTAGCCCCCAGCATCGGGGGCGGCAGCGGCGCCCGCAGTGGGATTCCGATTGGAACCCTGTCCCACAGCTTCCCCTGGGCACGTGGCTCCCAGATCTACAGCTCCCAAGCTTGTGGCCACACTTTTGGAGGCAGTGTGGGCTAAGGAGCCCTCCACAGTAGAGCCTGCTGGAGTGGACTCTGATGGCCACGTGTAGGAGCCCTGACCCGTCCCTGCATGGATTGCAGCTTCCAGCCCCTTCACCTCACACACAGGATTCTGGCATCTCAGTTTCGCTCAGCACCAGCTCTCACCAAGTCCAGGTTGCAGCCAACAATTGGGAAATCAGCTAATCCATTCCCAGGTAACCAAGTGAGTCCCAGAATCCAGAATCTCTAAGTTTCCAACCCATTTGCATAATTAAAATTTATTTAAATGTATGTCCTCTTCTCCTAGGTCCAGCGTCTTCAAATAGATACCCTTCCGTAGTCTTCAAGTTTTCCTTCTGTTACCAACAATAACCTTGAATGTCTTGTAGACGGTGCGTCTTCTCTCGGCTTGTATGCTATAATTAGCTTCCTGGGTCATAAAGAGCGTCTGCCCCTAACTATAGATCTAAAGAAAACGGGGGGGGGGGGCGGGTAGAGACAGGGCAGGAGCGACGCATCTTTGTCAACACAAGGCTCTCTGGCGAGGCCTGGTCGTGCTCCGAGGCAGCAGCAGCTCCAGCTGTGGCAGGAAGCGTTGCTGTTTCTGTCTGTGAGGCTCAGGAGGTTGGTGGTTTGGGAGGAGCCCTGGCTTCATTAAAATCCTCCCCAGCACTCTTGTCCCAATTTTTAGCCCCACCCCACCTTCCTCAACCAGCGCCCTACTTTTCATTTAAGAGATCTGCAGAGGCACGTGTGCAACAGACTTCTCACCCTGTGATTCAGCAACCCGAGGAATCCGACTCTGCATCGAGTTATCCAGCCACAGGAGACAAGGGATTCACGGAAGGCAGCCACGGAGTCGTCTCATCCTTTGATCCCATCTTATGCTGAGAGGTTTTAGCTTTGAACTTGTTTTATTTTTAGGTTCCTCGTCATGATTAGAAACCACCCACCTGACTGACAGGCCTTGAATTCCTCACACCCATCCTAATGACTTAGAAATGCAGCATCTTGCCGTGCCCAAGCCTTGGCTTCCAGAGGCACGTCATCCTCGGGCTGGGTGATCGTGATGTAGCTGCTCCATTGCCGTGTGCTGAGGCTCAGGGCTCAGCCACCTGGTCATGAAGGCCCAGATTTACTACCTGCACACCTCCAGTAACAAGGTTCTTAGCTGCAGAGAGAACGCTCTGTTTATTCTAGCCTAGAGGGGTGATTGTGTACTGGTTGTTCAGAGAGTACCAGTTACTCACAGCATTTATAGGAGGGTCCGAGGACCAGAGGGTGAGATGGTTGGATGACATTACCAAGTCAATGGACATGAGTTTGCGTAAACTCCGGGAGTTGGTGATGGACAGAGAGGCCTGGCGTGCTGCAGCCCATGGGGTCACAAAGAGTCAGACACGACTGATTGACTGAACTGAACTGAACAGTGGGCCAGGCAGGAATGGCTCACAGTGAGGCAAAGGGAGCCAGGAGAGACGCCTGACCACCGGGGCGCGAGTCCAGTGGAGACCCAGTGTCCCCCACTCATCATGCCTCAGACCAGGACCAGAGCCCTCCCTGCGTTTGTCCTCAGAGAGCTGAAACCCCCCAGACGACGCGACTCTGGCTCCCACTCACAGCCACCGCTGCACCTCGACGCTTCGCTGGGCAGTCCCCAGGGACATGCAAGCCTTGGCTCGGCTTGGGGCGCTTGTTATTCCGCTTCCGCCCTCCCCCAGGCCGGGGCTCCAGGGGAGGAGGGGGCATGGCTGAGCGAGTTTTTCCACACTGGGAGCCACACTTTCCAGCCACCGAAGACGCCCTTTTCCTTCCGTGGAAAGACAGCTGTGCCCCTAGCTCTGTGCTGCATCATTTGTTGTCCTAACCCTCCGGCCTCCGCCCTCCGGCCTCCAGATGCCCCAGGAGCCCACCCACTTTTCATCAACGTAAAGGATTTAAAAAGTCTTCAAATGTCTGATCCACCACAATTAGAACAATGACGCTTCTAACAGTCGACACGCCTGCGATAATAATTTCTGCAAGAATTGCATAAGGCCTTTTCTCTTTTCAGTTAGCAAGGTTATGAAGCGGAGTTTGGTGATGGGTGTACTGCTCCTGGGAGGGGGCAGGGCCACCGTCTCCTTGATGCTGGGGGAGGACCAGGCTAAATAGACGGGGTGGGGGGTGCCAGGTCCCGACAAGGGGCACACGGGCCACTTTCAGAGAGGCGGGCAGTGGGTGGAGGTGGGCAGGTTCATTGGTGGGAGAATGCACTCCCGATCCAGGGCTGGGCGAGATGGGGTGCGTCCGCAGGGGAAGTGTCTGGGGTCTTGGGATTCGGGGAGGATGAGCTCTGTTTTACACACACGTGGAATCTGAGGTTCCCAGGAGCGTTCAGGGGAAGATTTCTGAAGAGAATGGGGCGTTTGCTGGAGCTCAGGACTGGGTGAGCTCTGAGCTGGCCCCGCCAGTCTGTGATGTTATGGGTATTTGGGGTAATTGGGGCTCCTGGTAAACCGTGTTTCCTCTGATTTTCTTCCCCACAGAAAAGATAAGGCTTTCTGCTGAGGACTTGTCAGACTCTCCGTTATGATTGACACTGGTATTTTTTTCAAGTATTGAATTTTATGGGAACTGTCAGCCTTTGACTCAGAAAGAGACTTTTTATGCTTTGTGGCACGTTCCGTGTCATTTCAGCCGGATCCAGGGCCCTGTTTATTGCGGGCTTATTAGTTCCAAGCCCATAACTCACTGTTTGCATTCGGAATGTGATGTCTGCAAGTTTTCAAGTTTTCTACTTTTATTCCCCGTTGGGAATTCCTCACAAGACAGATACTGACAATCGAGCTGCCAGGAAGCAGCTTTGCGCATGAGTCTGCCGTGTGTTCTAAGATGTGTTTATTTGTGGAAGTAAACCAGGAAAATCTCACCCCGTCCAGCTGGCCTCTAGTGAGCTCTGGGGCTTGTGGGAGGGGCCCACACTACAGGGGACAGAGGCCCCGGCCGCCTGCTCTGCGCCCCGCCTGCCTTTGTCTGTCTCTCTGCCTCTCTCTTCCCCTTGTGATCACAGGTGTGCAGAGAAGGTGAGGCCGTTCGTCAGGACGTCACAGCGAGTGCCCTGCTTCACGCCTGGCCCACTGGCTGTGATAGGGCTGCCTGGGACTCAGGTCCTGATCTTGAGTGCTGCCCAGGCAGAATCCGTTCTCATTTCCTGGAACCACCTGGAAAGTCACGTGCACTCATTGACTGATGCAGCTGGGCGGAAGGACTGACAAGTTGGCTCTCTCTCAGGAGAGAGGGCAGCGAGGTGAGGCTTGCTCTTTCTGCCCTGCTGCCTGTGTATGCAGGATGGCAGAGAGATGCAACCTTCCATCGGAACCTCCAAGGTGCCTGTGCCCTCCAGGACTCTGTCTTCTCCTGTCTGCCAGCTCACCAAGCTGCCCGCCACCGGGCTTTTTAAGCAGCTTACCGTGAAGGGGCTGGTCGGCTGAAGCTGAGTGGTGGCGGACCACCGCCTTTGTCCACAGTGATTTGCAGAGCAGACATTTCCAGAGTCAGCACATGGAGGCCTTTGGTTGAAATTGCTCTTTTCTCCTCCCGTACTCCAGAAGCATCGCATTTGCAACTTTCTTTGGCCTTTAGCATTATTTCATGGACTCCCTTCAACAATTCTGAGTTCCTCTCTGCTTGTTATAGAAAATGACACGATACTTTTTTTTAAGCAGCGG
Organism: Ovis canadensis; assembly: GCF_042477335.2. Classification (NCBI taxonomy): domain Eukaryota; kingdom Metazoa; phylum Chordata; class Mammalia; order Artiodactyla; family Bovidae; genus Ovis; species Ovis canadensis. Next base: position 65,709,690 of record NC_091266.1, on the reverse strand, counting down.
AGCTTCTGAAATCATTCACGTCCTGTTTTTAAAAGCACGCAGCTGGGGAGCCAAGTGGTGCCTCACAGTGTTGTAGAACTAGGTTTTTCCTGCGTCCCACTGGCCACGTTAACTGACACATTCTTCTCCACATCAAGGCAAGAGTCAAGAATCATTAATGCTAAAAGATGTCAAATGGTTCTGCCGTCTGCTTTTGCTTTATCTTCTTTTCCCTGCACACAAAACGTAAGAGACACTCCTCTGTGTGAAATCACCCGATTCACGATGACCCATCACTGCCCTCTGTGCTTCCTGTGATAACTACTCCAGCTGCACAGATGGGAATGTTTCGTCTGCGTTTGTCTTAGAGCAGCCGGCGGCAGGTCCACCTGAGGAGACCCTGGTTTTCAGGATCAGTTTCCTTACTGCCGATCCTTTCCTTTGTTCTTCGTTATCAGATCGTGTATTCTGCCTCCAAACGTATCTCGTTTACTCATTTGTCCCCTTTTGAGACTTATGGGTCTTCTCTGGTTGTTCAGACTATAAAAAAATCTGCCTGTAATACAGGAGACCTGGCTTTGATCTTTGGGTCTGGAAGATCCCCTGGAGAAGGGAATGGCTACCCACTGCAGTATTCTTCCCTGGAGAATTCCATAGAAAGAGAAGCCTGGTGGGTTACAGCCCGTGAGGTTGCAAAGAGTCAGACACGACTGAGCAACTAACACTTTCTGAGACCTTAAAGACGACTCCTTAGAGATTGTGGCTATATATGAGGTGACCCCTTCCTCACCCAGCTGAGGGCTTTGCTTTAAATATGCATTTACATGGAATGCTGCTTTAGGGGTAAGTAGGTAAAATTGCAAATTAAAGAGAGCAGGAGCGTTTCACCATCTTAATTGCTGGGAAGAAGCAGCGTTCATAACTTTTGCTTGTTTAACTTAAGAGAGCCTGTTGTGTCTCCTCCTAGTTACCAGTGCCATCCTGTGTTGTGGGTTTCTACCTCGTTGCGAACCTGGCTCCTTTGATTTCATTAGCTGACAGTTGGGCTACGTGTCATTTTCAAAGACGAGAGAAAATTTAACCGTTAATCAGTGAAGCCTTGCTGGGGGTCAGTTAACTTGTTTATGCCTTCTCACGATCTCCATCCTCCGGGAAAATAAAACCCATGGTCCTTCCCAGGAGCAACGCTTGACTTGGATTCAGCAGAGGAGAGCGTGTCCTGAGACAAGTATGAATGAGCCAGAAGATTCTGGTTCCAGATGCCAGGTGCACCTTCACAGCTTTGCTGAATGAATGGCTGAATATATTTGCTGGCATTTTCTATCTTATTATGACCACGACTTGGTGTTTTTAGCACAAGTGCTCTGCCCAAACATCAATAAGTTTTCCACGGCGGCCTTGGAGCCTTCAGCGACATGGGGGAGTTCTATGCAATTCCCATTTCTCAGAACAGGAAGCTGCTGTTATTGTTTTTAATAACAGAATTGTTTTCACTCTTGCAGAATGCTCTCGTGTGCCCAGGGACACTCCTGTCCTTTGCGGCTTCCAGGAGGAGCCAAGTCCTTCCAGCTTTGCCCTCTAGAGCAGCACACTTATCTGCCGCAGCCCTGGGGTTGGAGACAGACCCTCCCTCTGAGGGTCAGCTCCTCCTCCCTCAGGCTTGAGGCAGAGTGACGGCGGCCCCGCTGTGCCCGATGAGGACATCTGAGCAGGCTCCCGGTCGGTATAGAAGGGACTTCCCTCAAGCCCTGCCACCTCGGGAGCAGGGGTCCCGGATCCTTGCAGGGCAGGATGACCCTGCCCTAGACCTCTATCTAGGGCCACTCTGCGGGCAGCCTGGGCAGTGGGCTCTTGAGTCTTGCCTACGTGGATGGATGATAAAACTTGTCTGCAGGGGTCCTCCCAGAGTGAGGAGCTGTCCTGACCCAGTGGAGAGCCCCGAGGAGAGTGAGGTGAAGTCTCATCTGACACTCATATGGGTGGGCTTGGAGCAGGGCACCGTGTGGACTTGCTGGGACCCCGGGAGCCCGGCTTTATGAGCCAGGGAGGCTGTGTGGTCTCAGTGTAGACAGATGCGCACCCACACACGCGGAACGACCCTGTCCCCCCCAAACAGAGCACGCCCTGTGCGTACAGCCTGGGGTCCTGCTTGTTTATTTGGTTTTCCTCTTAACAATGAGGACTGCTTTTTTAAAATTATTAACTGAAAGCCTTAATGAGCTTATTTGATGCTGGTTAGGTCTTGGCTGCAGACGGCTCTGCTGTGGTCTTGAGTTTCTGGAATCTCACGATTTCTGTCCCTTTTGCTCAAGGATCCAAACAAAGCAAAACCACGCAAACATCCTGCACTAGACGAGCGCCGTAAATAACCGCAAAACTGGACAAGATTCTGGATGCAGGACCACAGCATTTCCTATACATTAGTGTTTCCTGGTATAAAACCACGCAGACACCATGCACTAGACCAGCGCCGTGAGTAACGGCAAAACTGGACAGAATTCTGGGTGCAATGCCACAGTATTTCCTGTATATTAGTGTTTCCTACTGTAAACTCTTATAGCCTGAGCAGTTTGGTCTTACTCATTTAAAACTATTTTTAATTACAAAGGAGATACATGTTTAATGTTGAAAATTTATACGAAAGCAGAGAGTAAGGAATCCCCCCACCATAGTCACCGCTAATGTCTGGTTTATATCCTTCTAAGCATTACGAAAGGAGGAAAAAGTACATCACATTGTATATTGAATAAATCATCCATGTTTGACATTTTGAAATTTTATTTTTAATGTAATTTTTAATGTATACTTCTATAAATATATATGTATCTAATTTACTATTTACTATCATTGCTAGTTGGAGAAGGAAATGGCAACCCACTGCAGTATTCTTGCCTGAAGTATCCCGTCGACAGAGGAGACGGGTGGGCCACAGTCCATGGGGTTGCAAGGAGTCAGGCATGATTGAGCGACTAACACACGCACACACGGTTGCTAATGCATTTTTTCATTCTTATTTTTGTAGTCTGTTCGCACACAGGAACACTATTATTTCGCCTGGTTTCAGCATATTTTATGGGCTTTGCAGGAGGCAGGTGGGAGCAGGCCTTCCATGACTAAGCACATCCCACATCCATCTTCCTGCTCACACTCCTCCGTCAGCTCTTTCTGTCCGGTTGCGCTGCTCTCAACAATCCAATTTCAGGCAGAAATAATCCAATTTCAGGTGTTTGGCATAAGAAACATGTTTACAAGCATTTTTTCCCTTTATTTAAATACGAGATATTTCTTGTGTCAGATAAGTGCTGGGTGAAATAAAGAAATAACTACAAACCAAGATCCTGGGATGGGGGACCAGGGCAGCAGTGGGGCAGTTTTATGTAGGGAGGCTTTCCTGATTGGCAGAGAGGGAATAAAACGGGGGTGCGGGGCTCCACGTTCAAGGATCCAAACGAAATAAAGCCGTGTGAGCATCAGACACGAGACCGTCACTGTAAACTACTGGAAAGGAGAGCGGAGAAGAGCAGGTGGGCGCGAGCTCGGTGGTGGGGATTAAGCGGAGGCGGGCTGGCTAGAAGCGAAGTGCTCCGAAAAGCTGACGCCTGACCTCCGCTGAGCAGGCCCAGGCCCGGCCCCGCCCGGCCCCGCCCCGCCCGGCCCCGCCCCGCCCGGCCCCGCCCCGCCCGGCCCCGCCCCGCCCCGCCCCCGCCCCGCCCCGCCCCCGCCCCGCCCGGCCCGGCCCGGCCCCGCCCCGCCCCGCCCGGCCCCGCCCCGCCCCGCCCCCGCCCCGCCCGGCCCGGCCCCGCCCCGCCCCGCCCCGCCCGGCCCGGCCCCGCCCCGCCCCGCCCCGCCCGGCCCCGCCCGGCCCCGCCCCGCCCCGCCCCCGCCCCGCCCCCGCCCCGCCCGGCCCGGCCCCGCCCCGCCCCGCCCCGCCCGGCCCGGCCCCGCCCCGCCCCGCCCCGCCCGGCCCCGCCCCGCCCCGCACTGCAGGACCCTCCCCCGCCACGCCCCCACCCCGCCCCTCCCCCCCACCCCGCCCCGTGTTGCAGGCCCCGCCCCTCCCCGCCCCGCCCCGCCCCGCCCCGTGTCGCAGGCCCCGCCCTGGCTGTGTCGTGCATGTCCCTGTCTGCCCTCGCAGCGACCCCCCTGGAGGAGGCAGCACCCTGTTTACCTCAAGGAAGCCGAGGCGCAGGAACGGGGCAGGGGGCAGTGAGGGAGTAGCGCCCGGGCTGGAGGCTCGTCTTCTAAATGCCTGGCCCCGCCGGGCTCGGGCCGTCCGGTCAGCAGGCGCCCTGGGCATCCCTGCCGCCTCCCACCTCTCGTGACCACGGGTCCTGAGGCTGCCCGCAGTCCCCGCCTGGACACCGGACTCACGGGAGCCAGAGGCTCTGCCCCCTGAGGCGGTCTGGACCCCTTTCCTGGGCGAGCCGTCTACCCCCAATCCCACCCGTTATTCTTTCTGTAACACTGGGCCCGGTCTGTGCCGGGGTCTTTACAGTTCAGTTGCTCAGTCGTGAGCAACTCTTTGTGAGCCCATGGACTGCAGCACGCCAGGCCTCCCTGTCCATCACCAACTCCTGGAGCTTGCTCAAACTCATGCCCATCAAGTCAGTGATACCATCCAACCATCTCATCCTCTGTCATCCCCTTCTCCTCCCGCCTTCAATCTCTCCCAGGGGTGTTTACAGTCTTGCAAAACCAGCTGACAGCGTGACCTGGGCAGCCCCGGGCACGTTTGCACCTACAGGAGAGCAGGGCGTGAGGTGCACGGGACATTGTCAGTGAAGCAAAGAGCCCCCTCCCCGGACTCTGGGCATCCATGCAGCCGCCTGGTTTTATGGTGTTTCCTAGCAACCCTGTGGCTCCCTGGAGGAGGTGTGAGAGAACTGGCTGATTGTGAGAGGCTGTGGGATGAGGTGCGGGCAAGTCACCAGTGCCAGTAAGACCAGGCCCCAGTGTGGACAGCTTCCAGACCCCAGGCCCCTCCAGGCCCCTGGCTCCAGACCAGGCAGGGAAACGGGGTCCCTGAGCCCCTCCACCCCTCACTGCCCTCCTGTGGCTGCACGGCCCTGCAGGAGTCCTTGCTGGGTGAACCCAGGACGCTGTAGCCGAACCTCCAGGAAAACAATCCTGGTTCTGAAGGTAAGACCCAAAGGACTGCCTGCCTGCCCAGGTGAGACTAGGGACAGGACCAGCTCCTCCAAGGCAGGGGCTGCATCTGTATTGCAGCCTGTGTTTTGGCCCCAGATTGTAGGCTGTGAGCAAACCAGCTGGGAAGCCAGGAGTGGAGGTGAATAATGCCACTGGCATCACGTTTAGAAAGAAAAACAAAGTTTGACAGAATTTAACTAATTTCCTCACTGTGAATCAACATATTACTGTGTGTGTACACCCGACCGGTATCCTCCTCTATGTAAATAGTTGTTTTATTAGATTATTTAAAACACAACAGTGTTTGTCATTAGTGTCTCCATGAATCATCTGAATAATGGTTTGTGGTTACTGAACTAAAATTCAACCTTGAAGCATGTTGTGATATATTTTTGCAATAAAAATATCAAGTTCATTTAAACAATTACTTTTTAAAACACTGTCTCTCACCCAGTGGGTTTTCATTGATCGGATTATGAAAGGCAATCGCGTCCTGATGGTCTCAATAAATTCCCCATGTGAGACAAAGTGGTCATGGCATCGACTTGCTGGGCAACCTCGAACCAGAGCTCGGGGTTGGTGGGGATCCCAGCCCGCCACGTGCGAGGCTGCGGAGGGAAGTGGCGGGCAGTGGCGGGCAGTAAACGACTAAGGCTGTGTTTTGAGGCAGTTAATTTATTCATGTCATTCTCCAAGGTAACTCCTTGGAGTGTTTCTGAATTGTCGTGATGGCGTGAAAATGCCGTCTTCTCCTGGGAATCCGGTTCTGATGCTGCCTTTCCTCCCGCGTTAGGTGTGGTGGGCTCAGGCCTGGGGAGGTGGCCCTTTCATCACCGTGGCATGGATGTGAGGCAGAGATAGTCTGGTCTCCCCGGTCCTCAGCCGTGGGCCTCCCTGTGATGCCAGGGCCTCCGTCTTGGGTCCTTATGGTGGTAATTATAGGGCGTGGCCTGTAAGATGCCCTCACTGGGTCCTCTGGGATGCCCTGGTAGGCACCTGGCCCTCGGTGGCTCCCAGGTTGGAGGGGAAGACACAGAAGCCCCAGCGCCTGACCAGAGGCTGGGAGGGGGCCAGCGGGGCTTTAATGTTGGGCGGGGGGGCGGGGGACTCACACGAGTGCAGAGAAGGAGGGACCCTGGTGCAGCCAAGGCTGTGTACACCCTCTGCCTCTGCAGACAGTCCGGGGCAGCGGACGGGTCTCTGTAGCTGACGTGACCAAGGAACGCAAGCTGAGGCGTAACACACCAGAGGCGGGTTCTCATGGGTCTGGAGGCCCAGGGACTGGGGTCGAGGCCGCTCATCCACAGGACACAGGGAGCCATGCTCCCCGCAGCTATGGAGGAGGAAGAGGCTCCGAGGGACGAGGTTGTGGTGGCCTGGGAGGAGGACACCACCTGACAGGCACAGCTGGGGCAGGCAGCGGGGATGCAAGGCTGGCCATCGCACAAGGCTGGTGCTGGGATGCTGTGCTGGGTCACAGGCGCGGCCCATCGCAGGCGTGGCCCATCGCAGGCGCGGCCCAGCGGAGAGGGGAGGGGCTGCCCCACGGGAGGAAGCGGGGAGCAGGAGCTGGATGCTCCCAGATGGGCCGGCAGGGAGTCTGGGGGGTGCAGGACAGCCAGGAGTGACCACAGGGGGGGCGGCAGGACCCCACCCGTGGGCCCGGAGGGTGATGAGTGCAGAGGAAACAGGAAGGTCCACTTGGGTGTTTTGAGTTGGATACACAAGCAGCTCCAAGACGAGACCTCACAGGCCTTCGGATGGCCCTGTTGAGTCGGAGTCCAGGCCCAGGGCGTGGAGTGGCGGTGTCCAGAGCAGCTGGCCAGGGCGGTCCGGTCTGCCATCCATTGAGGGCTTGGAGTGGGAGGAGGGCAGGTCCCGGTTAGAGGGGTCATCGTGAGGCCAGCAGGCTCTAGGAGGGGGTTCCCCGCCAGCATCTGAGAGCCCCAGGCCAGCAGGACAGGCCTGGACACGAGGGCGGTGGGAGGACCCAGACACACTCAGAGCTGTTTCCGCGGATGCCAGGCGTGGACTGCAGAGTCCCACAGCGCTGCTCCCCGGGGGCGGAGGACTGCATAGCGCCACCCGCCCAGTGGGCAGGGGCCTGGGGGCCACTCCTGAGTCACGCAACCCCGGGGGCGTCTGGCGCGAGGACCCTGCTCTGGCTCAGCACGCTCGTCCCTCATGGATTCTCGTGGGAGGGTGTCTTCAAGGATCCCAGCTCAAAGACTCGGGGTTTGAACTTGTCTCTGTTTATAACAGGCTGGCTTGGTTGCTGGAATCAGATGTTTTTCTTAAAGAAAGTTTATACTTGCACGATTTACAGAAAAAGACCCAGACATTTTTTTTCCTTCCCTGTTTGAAGCCCATCCACTCACTCTGCAGCGTGGAGAAGAATAAGATTGGATTCCGGGTGATGGACACCCGTTTGTCCTGGTTACTGTGAAATCGTTGCCTTGGCTCCAATAACTGGCGGAACGGCTGGGCCGGAGCCGAGAGCGGAGGCGGGTGGACTATTTTCTCTGCACTTGCAGACTCTGCCCCTGGCTGAGTCTTGGTAATAGCGGAGCGTTTCCCTTGGTTGAGAAAGGCCATCAACGCACCCGCTGTCTTTAAATGACTCCCTGGCTCCAGCGATCAAGACAAAATCGCTAACGGGCCGCGCGGGGATGCGGGGAGCCAGCTGGCAGCGGGCCTCCGCAGCAGCCGCGTTGTCACGGGGTTTGGTGGCTATCGAGGAGCATGGCGGGGCCCCAGTCCGAGGCTCACCCTGGCTCTGGGGGGACCCCTGTGGTCAGCAGGAGGGGCGCTGTCCACCACCCGGCTCTCAGCCCACACTGGCCCCGCGACCCCAGCTCCTTAGCTGGGATTCCTCGAGCCCTCGGTCTGGCCCAGGCCTGGGACACTGGCCCTGAGGAAGCCTCCGGGCTGCAGGCTCCTGGGCTGGAAGGCGGGGCCCTCTGGCGAGATGAGGGCGGCTGGGGCGGCTCTCGGGGTACAGTGGCCCAGGGAAGCGGCTGCTTAGAGGTGCTGGCGAGGTGGCGCCTTTCTGTTCAACAAACATCAACAGAAACATCCCAATCCACAGAGGGCACCTTTTGCCATCTGTTTTGGTCGGGGACTTCCACCGGAGGGGGCCGTGGGGGCGGGGCGGGGCCAGCCTGGCACTTGCCCTCCCTTGTTTAGGAAATGCCCTCGGTGCCCAGGATCACTGCCTGGAGGTCAGCCTCTCTCTTGTTGAAACGCTGTAAGGGGCTCTGTGCTCAGCCTGCCATCTTTCTCTCCCTCACAGTCTGTCCAGGTTCGCAGGATCTGGCTGGATTGTGTGGTTTTTTGGGAAAAAAAAAAAAAAAAGCGTTCTGACTCTTTCAGACTTCTGTTTGGAGTTTGTAAGCGTTTGTGCCTTCTGTAGCTTTGGACGTGGTCGGCTTTAGGTCTGCTGCCGGTTAGCTTCTCTCATTTAGCCTGTCTGCTTTTTGTCCATTCCTCTGCCTTCCTTTGGATTATTCAGTGACTTTTGTACTATTCCGTTTTATGTATTCTGACTCTATGCCAGTCTTTTTAAATCTGCGCTGTTGCTGAAGGATTTAATATGGAGCCGTAACTAGTGATCAATGGTGAGTTGATGTTACAACACATCACAAGGGAGGAACATAAGATTCCCACAACAGGAGACCTCCCGTATTTCTGTTCCCACTTACCCTTGGTGATTGTTGCTGTTGTCTTTATTTTATTTCAATCAATTATAAACCTGATAGTCATCATTAGCAATTTGCAAACAGTTGTTTATCTTCAAAGTAATTAAGAAAAGAGAAAAATATTTCCACCATGTATTTATATTCTGATGCTTTTCCTTCCTGCCTGCAGACCCCAGGTTCCATCTGCCGCTCTTTCCTTTAAGGCTCAGAGCTTCCCTCTGCATCTTGTCCTTAATGTTGCTCGTCTGTCGGCTACAGATCACTCGTTTCATTTACTGGAACTGTCTCTGTCCCTCCTCCTCCTGTCTCTCCTCCTCCTCTTTGCTTTCTCCTCCTGCTCCTCCTCCTTCTTCTCTGAGTGTGGAGTTCTGCGCTGGCAGGATGGATTTTCAGCTCTGCATTTTGCTGTCCTCCTGGTGGAGAGGTCATCATCCTTCCCATCATCCCCCTGAAATAATGTGTATTTTTCACTGACTGTTTAGCTTTTTCTTTATCTACTCTTCCATCAGTTCGGCTAGGCTGTGTCTAGTTGTGGTTTTCTTTGAATTTGTCATTTGATGTTGCTCAGTCACTAAGTTGTGTCTGACTCCTTGCGCCCCGTGGACTGCAGCACACCACTTCCCCGTGCTTCACTATCTCCCAGAGTTTGCATATTTGGCATTTATTATGCTCCTTGAATTTGTGGGTTTCTTTTTATTTTCATCAAATTTAGACAATTTCCAGCCAGAACCTTTCAGATCTTTCTCCCTGCCCCATGCTTCATCTTTCTTCTTCCGGGAATTTAATTACATGTAATGTGGACCTCTCAATGTTCTTCACGTGTTGTTGATTCTATGTTTTTCCAGCAATGTTTTGGTTTTTTTAAAAAAATAAACGCTTTCTTTTGGAAGGTGTTTAGGTCTGTGGAGTGGCTGCAGACGCAGGGCAGGCCGTCCCCTGGCGGCCTCATGCGCTGCTTCTCCTGCTACTGACCTCCTGCTGTGGTTTGATAGGTTAGACGATATCAGTAAGCCAGTGTGGATATGTTAGCTAAGCCCATGCTCTATCCATACTTCTGATGTCCTTCTTCTGCCCCAGACTCTCACCCAGGGCCCCGAGCAGGACGGCACGTCATGCTCAGTCTCACGTCTCCTTCGGCTCCTCTTGGCTGCAACAGTTGCTCAGGCTTTCTTGGTTCTCGATGACCTCGACTCTGAGCAGAGTGCTGGTCAGGCATTCTGCAGAGTTCCCTCAACTGAGACCTGCTTCTCTAGCAGCTGGGCTGGGCAGTGTCTTTGGGAGGAAGACAGCAGGGATAAAGTGCCCTTCTCATTGCCGCACACCAGGGGTCCGTGCTCTCAACAGAACTTATCACAGCCCGTGTTAACCTCGATCACCTGGCTTGAGGCTGTGTTTGTCACATTTGTACTAGCTGGTTTAGAGTCCTGGTTTGCTGCTTCTAACAGTGGGATGAGCCAAGAAATCGCTTCTCTTCACTGTGTCTCACTGCATCATGGGTAATGTCTTTTACTTCCTTGCATATCTTGTAATTTTTCGTTTGATTCTGGACATTGTTTATGAAAGAAGAGTGGAGCCTTAAGTATACCTTGATTTTGTTTCATTCCTTTCCCAGATGGGGCTAGGCTGATTTTTTTAGATTTCCCAGAGTCTAGCTGAGCTGCTTCAGAGTCACTGCTTTAATCAGACCAGGTTCAGTTGTGGTCACCCAAATGCCGTGTGCTTTCTGGATCTTGTCAGTATGTGAGCTAGAGGGACGGTATGTGAGCTAGAGGGACAGTATTGAGCTAGAGGGACAGTATGTGAGCTAGAGGGACAGTGTGTGAGCTAGAGGGTCAGTGTGTGAGCTAGAGGGACAGTGTGTGAGCTAGAGGGACGGTATTGAGCTAGAGGGAGATGGGCATTTTTGGCTCAGCTTTGGCTTCAACTCCAAGAGAGCCATGGCACCGGACACTTCGGCAGCAGGAGAAGCTGTCGATGTTCTGGCCGGCGTCTCCTCCACTGCTGATCTTGGCAAGACTTGGGGAGAAGTGACTGAGGGACTCACTGAGCAGAATGCTCTGCCCTTGCCTTGGGGTTCTTTCTTGCAGACTCCAGTCCACCCTGTACTCACACGATCCTTCGAGTCCACTGATGTCCCCTCACCTCTGCAAAGTTTCTCCATGTGGACACCTTCGCCCGGTGTGGAAGCCGCCACGGTTCTATCACTTCCTACAGAGAGCTCCAAAATCTCAGAAGTTCTGGTCAAAAGGTTCCTATTTCTGCTCCTCTTTGCTAGCTCTGTATAAAAATCTGATTTTTATTTTGTCTCATTTGTTAGTGAAAGGCATTATTCTTATTAGTGAAAGGCTTCGAGGTTATATATCTGCCTCTGACTGTAATACTACTTTACTCTAAAAGGATACATATTTTGACATCTTAGTCTCACTTACTTTTAAATTAATGGTGTCAAGAGAAAATATTTGAGAATGAAGTAATCCGAAGATTTTGTCAGCCAAAGAAAGTTTATTTCAAAGATTACCTGTGTCAGTCAAAACCCCCAGATTGCAATAAGTGCATACCTGAACAAAGTTTTTCTAACGGATTGAATGGCATGGTACATTTAAAATGTACAATTTAACTCAGATATCTTATATGCCTGTATCATGGATATTGTTTCCAACTTTTCCAAATACTATTTTTAGAGACATTTTAATTAATTGGTTTATTTCCTTTGGCTCTGCCGGGTCTCAGCTGCAGCATGTGCAATCTTAAGCTGTGGCCCGTGGGATACAGTCCCTGAGAGGGACTGAGCTCAGGCCGCCTGCACTGGGAGTGAGGGGTCTTACCACTGGACCACCAGGGAAGCCCCTCTAAACACCATTTTTGCAAAAGATAGACTTTAATGGAATGCTGAGAATAATTTGATAGTGTCTTCTCGTATGTTAGTGTTTTCTCTTAAAAAGCTGCTTTTTTCTGAAATACAGCAGCCTCACAGATCAGGTAAAACCACAGGGAAGTGAGCGGCGGCAGCCTGTGGGAGTCTGGTGTCTTACTGTGAAGTTGAACAAGGTTTCAGTAAGGTTGCCTAAGCAACATGAATCCAGGTAGTCTGGCATTTTCAGAGGAAAGAAGAGATGGCAAATATTCTTTATGTATTTTAAGAATTTGAAGTATAGAGCTAAGCAAGTTTTGCCCGGAATTAAATTTGTTTTCTTAACAATTACACACGTTTAGGGTTAGATGACCAACCTAGACAGTATATTCAAAAGCAGAGACATTACTTTCCTCACTAAGGTCCGTCTAGTCAAGGCTATGGTTTTCCCAGTGATCATGTATGGATGTGAGAGTTGGACTGTGAAGAAGGCTGAGCGCCAAAGAATTGATGCTTTTTAACTATGGTGTTGGAGAAGACTCTTGAGAGTCCCTTGGACTGCAAGGAGATCCAACCAGTCCATTCTGAAGGAGATCAGCCCTGGGATTTCTTTGGAAGGAATGATGCTAAAGCTGAAGCTCCAGTACTTTGGCCACCTCATGCGAAGAGTTGACTCATTGGAAAAGACTCTGATGCTGGGAGGGATTGAGGGCAGGAGGAGAAGGGGACAACAGAGGATGAGATGGCTGGATGGCATCACTGACTCAATGGATGTGAGTCTGAGTGAACTCTGGGAGCTGGTGATGGACAGGTGGCCTGGCGTGCTGCGATTCATGGGGTCTCGAGAGTCGGACACAACTGAGCGACTGAACTGAGCTGAGCTGAGGGTTAGATGCGCCACACGGAGCACATTCTTCAGGTCCTGGTCGCTGAGTAGCTGATGGGATGGAGCTGCCTGGATAAGTGTACTTTTGATCACATGTGTTATTTGCCTGTGTTGAGATGTTTGTGCATTTCATTGCTACACACTTGAGGAACCATACGCCCCTGTCCCAGGAATGTATTGAAGGTCACAAATGCTGCTTGACGGGGCACCAGGAACGTGCAGGATGCGTGTGGGAGACGCAGGCGGGTTCTCTTTTCTCTGAGCTGCCCACGGCAGCAGACTCTCCTGACTGTTCCTGGGGTGCAAGGCGTGACTGGGCACCCTGAGCTGCGCCCAGAACCTGGGGTCTCCCGAGGCCTTCAGTGCTGCCCAGGGCCTTACGGGCTCTAAAGTGGAGGATCAGATCCCCTGAAGTTGAAGAACGAGCTGGGAAAAGGCCGCATCCGCCGTACTCTTTCTGGACATGTGGGCATTTTACTCACCCATTCGACAGACATCGCGATGTATCTTGAGGCTAATTTAAAAAGTTTGTGTGTGCTCACTCACTTCAGTCGTGTCCAGCTCTTTGTGACCCCATGGACTGTAGCCTTCCAGCCTGCTCTGTCCATGGGATTCTCCTGCAAGAACACTGGAGTGGGTTGCCTTGCTTTCCTCCAGGGGATCTGCCCAACCCAGAGATGAAACCTGGATCTCTCACAGTGGCAGGAGGATTCTCTATCATCCAAGCCACCAGGGAAACCCCTAAAAGCTCTGTGCAGGAATTGCCATAGGTCACAAGGAAAAAGAGTGGGGTCTCATGTAGATGGGGGTGGGCTTGCAGGAATCCATCCATCACTGCCTCCTAAATTGAACTGTTTCACCTTCCGGCGATAACCCACTGAGAAATCTCTCCATAGTTTCCATATTGTTTTTCACTCAAACACCCAGGATCACTGACAGATGTGCCTGTCACTTACTGCCAAGTAGGTCTATTTGTAAATGTGATGAGATTTTTCTCTTTTTGTGCTTGTTTTAAAGCTATATGCTCCTTTTAAAGTTTTTAGTAATTGTAACAGATTTTTTTAAAGTTAAAAAATCTAGAATCAACAGGTGGAGCCTGGTGTGTGGTTTCTCAAGGTGAAACCGAGAAACACTGGTCTGAGGGGTGCAGCCAGGTGCTTCTGTTTCACAGCGGTCCTCGTGGTGACAGAGGCCGACAGCCATCGGGCATATGCCATTTGGGCTCAGATCGCAGTCGCAGGATTTAAAGGTCTTAATCCACATCAGATCTTCATTCATGGTCCTCTTTGTAGACACTGGACAGTGGTAATGTAGCAGGTACTTTTTCTTAGAAATTTTAGGTTAGCCACCTCAGGGCTTACTGTTACCATCATCCAGTAATGGTAAGATGACATAAAACTGTTTTGTACTGAAATACAATCTTGTGCTTTATAAACCAATGTTTTTACAATAAATACAAAATTTCCATCAAGGCTACTTTAGCCCTTTTCAAAATGTCATAAGCAACAGCATAAACAACTGATAAAACAATTTAATTTACTATAACTGGATTTAAAAAAATCTCTGGCAGTTTCTCTTATTCTCAAAAAACAAACAAACAAAAAACAACAACCTGACAATTCATAGACTTTGGACAAAACAGACTGTTTCCCCATTTCCCCCGCGGGTGGTGGTGGTGAGCGCCTCTGCACACGCCTGCTGGCCGTCGGTGTTTCTTTGGGCAAAGGTCTGCGGGCCCGTTTTGGGCTGTCCGTGTTTTCTCAGTTACGCTGCATGAGCTGTCTATAAGACTTGGACCTGAGCCCCTGCCACGGGCACGGCTTGCCGCCGCCTCCCCTTCCTGCCCTTTGCCCGCTGCTTCTGTGGGCTGCTTCCTGTGCCGGGTGGGGCGTCCGGGTTTGCGGGACTCACGCCTGTCTGGTTTTCCTTTTAGCGCTGCTCCGTGTGCTGAGTGGAGCGTCCGGGTTTGCGGGACTCACGCCTGTCTGGTTTCCCTTCTGTGCGCTCTCCCCGTGCCGGGTGGGGCGTCCGGGTTTGCGGGACTCACGCCTGTCTGGTTTCCCTTCTGTCACCTGTGCTTTTGGTGACACGTGTGTGACATCATCACTGAGACGAATGTCAAGAAGCTCTTCTCCTGCATTTTCTTCCAAGAGTCTTACAGTTTCAGGCCGTTTATGTCCAAGTCTTCGATCCGTTTGAGGTGATTTTTGCATACGATGCCATGTAAGCCTCCAATTACATCCTTCTGTATGTAGCACTCTGGTTTTCAGCACCATTGGTTGAAGAGGCCAAAAGAGTCACATGAACACAGACAAACCAGCAGAACAGGAGAGAGCCCAGAAATAAACCCAGGCACACAGCTGCCTGCCTTTACATACTGTTTGGAATCGCTTCATGGCAAATAGATGGAGAAACAATGGAAATAGTGGCTGACTTTATTTTTTGGGGCTCCAAAATCACTGCAGATGGTGATTGCAGCTTTGAAATTAAAAGACGCTTGCTCCTTGGAAGAAAAGCTCTGACCAACCTAGACAGCATATTAAAAAGCAGAGCCATTACTTGGCCAACAAAAGTCCATCTAGTCAAAGCTATGGTTTTTCCAGTAGTCATGTATGGATGTGAGAGTTGGACTATAAAGAAAGCTAACACTGAAGAATTAATGCTTTTGAACTGTGATGTTGGAGAAGACTCTTGAGAGTCCCCTGGACTACAAGGAGATTGAAACAGTCCATCCTGAAGGAAATCAGTCCTGAATATTCATTGGGATGCTGAAGCTGAAGCTCCAATACTTTGACCACCTGATGTGAAGACCTGACTCACTGGAAAAGACCCTGACGCTGGGAAAGATTGAAGACAGGAGGAGAAGGGGACGACAGAGGATGAGATGGTTGGATGGCATCACTGACTCGATGGGCGTGAGTTTGAGTAAACTCCAGGAGTTGATGATGGACAGGGAGGCCTGGCATGTTGCAGTCCACGGGGTCACAAAGGGTCAGACACGACTGAGCGACTGGACTGAACTGAAATGATAATGAACTGATTTTGATAAGTCGCCCAAGAATATGCAATGGGGAAATGGTCATCTTTAATTTTTCTTTTAAGAAGTAAATCTTTGTGCTTGTTATAGCTGCTGCTTAAAACTAGGGTTTTTGCTGGAACATTTAGAGACAGTTCCCTGGGGGTTCATGGCAGCACTTTGTGTGGTCCATCTTTCATCTGTAAATGTGTTATACACAGAGCCAGAGATTTCACCAGGCATTTACTGCACCTATAAACTTTTAGAACAAACACGCGAGTGGAAGTAGGGGGAAAATATGACTTACTCCCTGGGACGCACATTGGTCGCTAGCCCTTTACTGCCACGAGGAACTTGCCGGATGCCTTTTGTCACCGTTAAAGGTGCTTGCTCATACATGCGACGTATTCCAAGACTCCATCACCTGCCAACAAGCCCCATGACCCTCAGCCAGACATTCAAGGCCCATCACAGTGTGCCCCTGAGGCCAGCATCTACCTGGTAGATTTGTGTAGAGATGAAGCCGGATCATCCCCAGGAAGGCCTGAGCCAGTGCCCAGTACATAGAATGGGCTCCATGAAATTGACCTTAACAGGCATTTCTGTCTTTCTTCCTTTTTCGTTTTATATTTATTTATTTATGTGGCATCTTTTGTTTGTTTGTTTTTTCTTTGGTTGTGGCATGTGGGATCTAGCTCCCTGCCAAGGGTTGAATCTGGGCCCCCTGCGTTGGCAGCATGGAGTCTTAGCCACCAGACCACAAGGGAGGTCCCAGGCATGGCTTTCAACTTGTGTTTACTCTCTCTTAACTTGAGTGGAGAGCAGAGTTATGCGGACAAAGTGTATATGAATGGAACAATTGCCACCGAGGGGCTGGGCCGACAAAATGCATTTTAACTGGAGTCAGTAGTGAATTTGAATAAACTTGGAATCCACAGACAAGACGGATCTAATCACTTACATCTGCATAAACAGCTGGCTGCTAGGGTCGCTCAGACAGCATCCTTTTCTTCCTGGTCCCATCTGGAGAAAAAGGCCTGCTGGCCGGCTGTAATCAAAGATTGGAGAATATTTGAATGCAGTTTAATGCGACGCCGTGGATTACAGCTGCTTCCTTGGGGTAACAGAGCCCAAGAAATGGTCAGATTCTGGAAGGAAGAAGCTCTGTCCCCTGAGGAGGCGCACGGCAGGGCCAGGCCTGTTTTCTGGCTGCAGGGCAGATCCTGGGCGATGTTCCACCCGGGTTACTTTATGTGACCATCCCCGTGACCCCATGATGGAACTTCTGTGATTATTGCTCTTTACAAGGAAGCAGATGAGAGACATTGCCAGATTTGCCATCTGGTCGTCAGCACTGTCTTGCCTTAGATGCCAAGATGCCCATGTTGTGAAGTGCTGAACCCACCTAGAATGGGCGGGCTGTCAGAGCCGGGCCTCTGTCTCCCCGTTGTCCCCAGCCCCATCCCTCTGGCTAGGTCATAAGAAAATGACACGCACACATTTCCACATGCAGCAGCTGTCGCAAAGGGTGGCCCAGGGACTGCTGCACTGGGTCCTGAGCTGTCAGCCCGGCAAGGGGAGAGGAGAGTGAAGCCTCCTGGCATCCCCAGAGAGACGAGTAGCAGAGGACTAAGAAACCCGAGTCCCGGATCTGCAGAGACCTTGAAGCTCAGCCCTTCCCCAGTCGGAGGAAAGGCGAAAGTGAATTCTGTGAGCACTCCGTCTCGGATTCACTGTGCGGTGCTCGACCGAAATTAGTTGGATGTGGCGAGTGTGATGGCGTGAGCTTTCTCCAGGCAGCTTGTATCAGCCTCCAGTCTCCAAGACTGATACTCTTGTATCAGTCTTCAAGTCTCCAGCTCCAGAGCGCGGCTGCTCACTGACTCTCCAAGCTCTGCCTCTGGATGCTCTGTTCCCGAGGGCCCGAGCCTCCCGTCGGCTCGGGGTCTGTCTGGGTCCTGTGTGTCCTCTCGCCGCCGCCTTCTTTCCCGTTGGCTGTTTCTGCTGGGATTGTTTTTTTTTTTTTCCTGTAACAGAAATCTCTGATCATAAAAAGAAAACGGGCTGAGGGATTAGCTGAAAATAAACCTCAGCTCCGTCAGGGAACACTGGCCAGGCCTGCCCTGGGGGCTGAGTTTGCAGGTCCTGCCGGATTGGGTTCCTGGGAGGGGTCAATGCAGCTGGCCAGGATAAGCCACGTCCCCAGGTCCCCACGGCCCAGGCCCGGCTCAGCGTGCAGCCACCGAGGGCCCTGGCAGGACCACCCTCCCCGCCCGAAGCCTCGACCTTGGAAAGAGGTGAAAGGCTTCTGGGCCATCAAGCCCTAGAAAGCCCTTGGAGCCAGAAGCCAAGTCACAGACCAGCTGAGCTCGACCAGCGACAGGGAGTTGGCTCCCTGGAGCCGGGTCGTCTCCGTGGAGCAGGCGGCCTGGCACCGCGCTTTCTGCTGCCCGGGCCTGGCCTGTCCACTGGGGCCTCCGCCCTCCTTCCCAGCCTGGTGCCCTGTGGAGCGTGGGCCCCAGCAGCCGCCTGCCCTTCCTCCAGTAATGGAAAATTTCCCTTTGGCCTCATAGAATTAATGCCAGAAACATTCCCGCTAATTCCCCCTAGAACCCTAAAAACTGCAGAGCTCGTAACCTCAAAACTAAGTGCCGCGGAGAGACCTTTCGGGAGTCTCATTTGCATTTTGCCTGCTTACGTGTTTGTGTCCGGATGAGTCTGGGAAGGTCTGAAAAGAACTTTCCTGGCCTTGAGCGACTTGTGACGCAGGGAGGCTTCAAAGGGGCGCTGTGCGCTCCGCCGGCCGGCTGGGCGGTGGCGAGTGAAGGGTGCGTGGCGGGGCCCCGGGCTCCGGCAGAGGGACAGTGCGGGGGCGGTCTCCTCACAGAAGTCGCCTCTCCTGTCTGCACGTGGCTCTCGAGGCAGGGAGCCCCGGGGGAGCAGGCCCGGCCCATGCCGACTGTGGGCCCCTCAGCAGGAGTCCTGGGCCTCGTGGCTGTGTTCCCGCCACGGCTCCCTGCTCTGCAGGGACTGCTGACTGCAGGCCCTTCCTGAAGAGCAAGCCGTTCATTTTAAGGCCCTCTGCCCTCCCTTTCTGTCGCCTCCTCTGAAGACGGTCCTGCCTGGTTCTCAGAGTCTCACTTTCCTAACTGACCGTCTACTCCACTGCGGCTGAGGGCAGCTGCACTCTGAGACTTGCAGCGTTTGGATTCCGGGCTGCAGGGTTTACGGCATAGACGGCAGGGCCTGGCGCCTGACCCTCGGTTGGCTCATCACTTGTTCATTGAGCAAGAAGCCATCGGCATCTCAGGAGATGAGATCCCAGGCCTGAGAGCTAACACGCAGCAGGCGCTCGGCTATCCACACCGTCAGCACTGAAGTTCTACCGGTGTCTGGGGAAGGCCTCCCCTGCTCAGGACTGCGAACCTCCAGGACCAAGGGAAGGTGACCAGATGACCTCCCTGGGCACCCTCAGCTCAGACAGTCTCTGAGTCTCTGATGTAAATGGCAGTTTGATGCCAGGTCCCAGCCAAGCTCCGTTGCCTGCCCAGCAATCGGGGCGGTCCTGGGGGCCCTCAGCAGCATCTTCTGTGGTCATCCGGGTTTCAAATCTGTCTTAGAGCAAAAATAACAGAAATGTTTACATGGAGATGTTATGTGCTTCTCAGTTAACTTTAGAAACGTTTTGACATAGTAGGCTGGCTTCTGTGAAAAGGGGCAAAAAAGAAAAACCAGGAATTGTATATTATTTGCTCTCAATTAAAGCTGTCATGTGAGAAACTTCTTTGCTGAACTAGATAATAGTTTTGGATACTGGAAGAATATTTTTCCCATTATTGTTCTGTTTAAAATGTAAGCTAAAGCCGTGAGTTTTAGTGCTTGCCGATTTCTGTGGTGTAAATGCTCCCACCGTGACTGAGTTCTGCTCTGAAGCTACCAACTTGCCAGACCAAACAGACATGAGAGAGGGTCCCAGAAGCACTGGGTCGGAGAGCACTCTCCCCACCTGGGTGCCCTGGTTGCACAGAACCCAGAGCAGAGAGAGCAGTAAGAAATGGAAAAATAATTGGAAACTGTGAAGTTTTGAATGCTTGCTATCTTTGTTTTTAATATGGTTCAGCAGTAAGTTATATGACTCATTTTCTTTATGATCGTTACATCTGACAAGCGGTTTAAACTCCCTGCAGACACGGCAGTTTTGTGAGCCAGGCCATGCTGGCTTCTTCCAGGACAGGACAGTCTCCTTGCTGTTACTCCGGACAGAAGGTGCAGTGATTTCCTGCTTGTCTCGCGGTGGATGCAGGTGAGCGTGGAAGACACACCATGCTTCTTATAGGCTTTTGCTCAGAACTGTGGGATCTCACATTCTCCCAGTTTCCACTGGCCAAAGAAAATCGTCTGTCCAGGCCTGACGTCAGTGGATGGGGAGGTATGGTTTACCCAGAGGAGAGTCATGGAGGGAAAGAAAAATTTAAACGAACAGACTCACAGTTTGAATGACCTTTGGCTGAGTATAAAATCCGAGGTTGACATGAGCTTTATCACCGCAGCATTTTGAAATTATCATCCATTGTCTTCTAACATCTGTTGACGATGAGAATTTCATTCTCAATCTAGTGATGTTTCAGTTACTTTTTCTCTCTTCTAGTGGTTTTAGAGGTGTCTTCTTCATTCCTGATCTGCATTCCCACTGTGAGTGGTTTAAGTCTGGGTTTTTCCCCTGCTCACCATGTTGCCGCACCATTCCTTCAGGAATTCCTTTTCAGAGTTGAAGCTTAATTATATATCTTTCTTGAATTACATTGGAATTCAAAGTTCTGTCTTGTATTTCTTCTTGACTGCATCTAATATAGGATTGATTAATCTATTAAAATTTCAATTTAATTGATGATATTATTCATTTCTAAGAGTAGCTATTCGTTCATTTTTATACCTATTTATTACTGTTTTCTTTCTTTTTATATTTTAAAAATCAATCTTGTCTAATGTTTAATGGAAATCATGCATCTTCAGTTATTTTTTGATCAATGGGCTTCTTTGGTGGCTCAGCGGTGAAGAGCCCACTTGCCGATCCAGGATACCTGGGTTCAGCCCCTGGGTAGGAAGAACCCTTGGAGAAGAAAATGGAAACCCACTCCAGTACTTTTGCCTAGGAAATCTCATAGACAGAGGAGCCTGGTGGGCCACAGTCCATGTGGTCACAAAGAGTCAGACATGACTTAGCAACTAAGCAGCAATAGCTTTCTGAGCACACTAAATACAGTTATTTTTAAGTACTTGTAGTCTTTTTTATAGAAGAATTTTTCATCTAGAGTAAATCGTTGTGGCAAATATTGATTTTGGTGGGGGGTGGATCTATTTCTAAGCCCTAATATATCTGACACTGTCTGGGTTCTGGTTTTGGAGAGAATCTGTTTGACTGTTGCTATGTTTGTAGCTTTGCTATTTCTCTCGCCCAGCTGTGTTGCCGGGGCCTCTGGGCCCTCAGTTAAGAGTTAAGTCTTTAAGAAGTAGTTCAGAGTCTCAGTCACGGGAAGATGTGGAGACCACAGCAGCTCCAGTCCCTGGGCTGGGGAGCGTTTCTGCTTAGATCCTGCTGATAGGGATGCTCTGTGTCTGTATGTTTGCTGGCCCTTCACTGTGGCCTCGGGCAGCATTTAGCAATGTTACTACATTTGCGCAGGTGGGAAGACCCTGTTCCATGCCCAGCTTTACCCTTTAGCCTGATTCTGGCTTCCCTGGTGGCTCAGATGGTAAAGGAACTCCCTGCAATGCAGGAGACCTGGGTTCTATTCCTGGGTGGGGAAGACCCCTGGAGATGGGAATGGCTACCCACTCCATATTTCTTGCCTGGAGAATTCCATGAAAAGAGGAGCCTGGCGGGCTGTGGTCCACAGGGTCACAAAGAGCTGGACGAGACTGAGTGACTGAGCAGGCTGGTTCTACACAAGCCAAACTCCTGGCAGCTGCCTTCCTGCAAGCCTGCCGCCCGCAGACCCAGGGATTCAGCCTTGCTTGCTGCCCCACAGTTCTGCTGTTTCTGGTTCACAAAACAAGATTTATGTCACTTCTGATGACGATGAAATCATCTCACTTCTGAGCGCTGGAATCTCTAGTCTCATCTTTTTATGTTTCCTCCATTATTGCTCTGTTTTTGGACCAAAGGGGACGCATCAAAGCGTGGAGTTACGATGCCAGCTTGACAAAAATTAAGGTCATTTGATCTTTACTACTAACTGGACTGGATGGTTCCTGGGTCTGGGGATTAATCTTTGTAAAGATATGAGAACAAAGCTAAACCACATGAAACCAACTTGTATGTATTTAACTCGAAGCTGAATATCTCACAATACATTAGGGAAGCTGGTGCCAAGTTGTGCTTTGAAGAGATGGGACACAGTTGCTATCTTTTTAACCACAAAGAACTTCAGGATGCAGCGTTAAGCTCCACGTCTGTAGTCACTTGAAGAGAGAACGGATGACAGCTGCAAAGTTTAGAAAAAATTACAGGCATGAGCACCCAGTTATAAACTAAATAAGCCATGGGGAGGTGTTGTACAGCATGGCGGCTGCAGTTCCTAGCACTGAGTTGCATGCTTGCACGTTGCTGAGACAGTGTGTCTTAAAAGTCCTCATCACAAGGAAGACACATTTGTGAGTGTGTGTGGTGATGAGTGGTGAGTGTGTTTGTTGTGATGGTCTTTTTGCAGCATATACAGATGTCTAATCATCACGTTGTGCACCTGAACCCTAATATCCTGCTGTATATCAATTAAAATTAATCCTGAGATTGCTTACATTATATTAATACATCTTCATAGCTAAGGAAATAATACTTGGCCCACAGAATCACGGAATCTTCCATTCTGCAAGAGCTGATGATGAGGCTTTTTACTAGATTCCTGAATTGTCCTATCCAATCATGGCCTCAGATTTCCCTTCTGATAATTTTGTCTCCCAAGGAACAGAAGATATGAAAAGCATACTTCACAGGACAAGAGGGAATTTATAGTAGAAATAGATATGACCTAAGAATTTGAAGGAGCTGTCCTCTCAGCGTGAACTTGTTATAGCTGGTGGGGGAATTGGAGACATCAGCTAGGGCACTAATAAAGGAGATTTCAAACACATTCAGAGGGAAGACAGGAGGCCTGATTCCACTGCCTGAAACTGAGGCAGGGACAGAAGCCCAAGGGGATTGGACAACTACGACAAAATGCAACTTGATTGGGTCATCACGAATTAATCTAATGAGAAAAAAAAATGCAACTAAAACCTCAGACTCTCTTCATTGAGGTCAGCTTTGAAGAGGACCCAGAATCTGGAGAGACGGTTCCGGCCCTTAGAGAAGAAGGCTCGGAGCAGGTGTTATGAGGCTTTGAGATTCTGTGAATACACAAGGAGACGAGCGACTTGATGAGCGGGGGCTTGATAGAGTGCTCAGGAAAGACACCTCAGTCATGACCTTTCAGCCTGGAGGATGTCTCAGGGATGCTCAGGGCTCCCGCTTGGGCCACTGATGAGATAGCCTCATACAAAGAGGCCCAATTCCTATCTTCACTCAAAGGAGCAGTCTTTAGACAAAAGGGCACCTTGTCCTCGGTGAACATGGAGTAGATTGTTCAGAAAATGAGAGGTGGTTGTCCAGGGGCCCTGATGACCACTCTGGAGAACTGGCAAATGAGCTCCCTGAACCAGGGTTGGTGATACTGGGAGGCTGGTGGGGGTCAAGCTCAGTGTCAGGGAGCTGATACAACAGCAAGTCGCTCCAGCTCCCCAGAAGATGCAGGAGAGAGAGATGGCTTGCTGCACGTCTGTGAGCCTGGTGCTAACTGTGGACCTGACTTAAGGAGGTATTCTTAAGGAGCTGCTTTGCACACTGGTAGGGAAAGGAACAGTCATCATGGGGACACATGAGATCACTGAGAACACATCTTTCCAGGGAAAATCGTTCCCTGCTCTGGCAGGTTTGCCAGCTGGACGGGCAGAGAAAGCAGTGGCATCGACCTCGGAGAGAGACCGGAGCCGACCCCGGCAGGCACCTGCTGGCTGCGTCTCTGGCCTGGGCAGCGGGCAGGGTCAGTCTCTGGCCTGATGGCTCGAGAAGCCGATGCTGCCTGCGCTGAGATTTTTCCTTGCCCACCGAACCGCTTTTTAAAAACCATTCGTTTGTTTGGCCGCGCTGGGTCTCGCCTGCAGCACACAGGCCTCTGTCTTCGTTCTGGCCTGTGGAATCCTTAGTTGCAGCATTTGCACCCTTATCTATGGGCACATGGCATCTGCTTCCCTGAGCGTGGATCAAACCTGGGCCTCCTGCGCTGGCAGCTCAGAGTCTTGGGCTCTGGCCCACCCAGGAGGTCCCCCGAACCTCTTTGATTCTTCCAGATGCTTCAACAGGTGGAATATTCAGTCCTGAGCGTCACGAATTAGGAGGCCATGCTCCTCTTCAGGCACAGTTCTTGGACCGAGTGCTGAGAAAGAACAGATTTATCTAGAAACCCCTGCTTCTTGTGCTGCGTTTCTGCAGGGGAAGCCTAGAGCTTGAGGAGCAGGCACACACGTCACATGGATTCACATGGCCCTTGCACTCAGCTGGAGTTCCAACTGTTTGCTTGCTCTTAAGACACTGTATTTTAGCTGCAAATACTTGTAGAAACACCGCCTGACTAGTTCTCTGAGGTCTGCACCATTGCTCTGAGAGCAGCTGGTTTAAGGAAAGAGTGAGGTCTCTGCAGGGCTACCCCAGACGCACATCTGCACAGCATGGACATGACTTTCCACTGGAGGTTGCCATGGAGCCAGGCTTCCTTAGAAATTTGCAGGACACGAGGACGGCTCTTTGAGATGGGCCTTAGTTATTAAAAAAAGAAAAAATAGTACACAGTGTTCAGAAGAGAAAGATCTGCTTTGGATTCTCTGAGGACTTCGCACCCAGACAACTGAAGAAAATGTTAACTGACACATTTATCACCGTCTCTTCTGTGTTTGTGAATCTGCAGATGTCCTCCTCTGCTCAGCCAAGACCACAGGCTCACTTCTGAATTTTGTGTGTGTGTGGCTGACTTAGAGGATGCTGAGACCCAAGGGGAGGAATTTCAGGAGCAATCACTCACCTGCTCCCTTGCCTGATAGACAGCTCCCCAGATTCACTGCCAGGAGCTGCCATGTACAGAAAAGGTGGGGGATTCGGGGCTGGGCCCACAGGCTCCCTCCTCACACCCTCCTGTGGGACAGGGCCAGAGGAAAGCATCTCCAGGAAGTCTGGGGCAGCGAGAAGAAACTCAGCAGCCTCCTGGGCCAGGGGGGCTGTGTGCGGGGCTCAGCTGAGCGGGTGGCCACATGGAGAGTCTGGGCAGTGCCCGTGGCAAAGCGCATCTCTGGCAGGATGACCGTGCGTGAATGTTAGGCTGGCGTCTGCGTGGAAAGGGGCCTCTCGTCTGGAGAATGTGCCACAGCCTGACCCTTTATTTGTACCTCCTGGCATCTGAGATGGGTGTCTTGACTGGGAATCTCCCAGAAGCCGCCTCTGAGACCAAGATCCCAGGCAAGGGGGTGAGGGGGTGAGACATGATGGAGGGCTCTGATGACGTGCACACACCAAGTCGTGCCCTCAGTCGCGTCTGCCTCTGTGCGGCCCCATGGACTATAGCCCGCCAGGCTCCTCTGTCTGTGGGATTCTCCAGGCAGGAGCTCTGGAGTGGGTTGCCATGCCTTCCTCCAGGGGATCCTCCCAACCCAGGGATCGAACTTGGTGAGGTGATGATCGAATTGACCTGATGATATGGTATCAGGCCACCTGTCACCGTGGGTAAAGGAGATTAATCCTGTGGGAAAGTTCTGGAAGACTACATAACACACTTGCCCCAGAGCCAGGTCGAAGGAGCTGAGTACTTACAGCCTCATTGCTGTGAATCCTGGGCTGGAGGCAGCTCCCAGTGAGGGATGACACCCAGCACTTCGGTCCTGCCCCGGGGCTGAGTTTGGTCCAGGGTGTGTGGGTTAAGAACCAACAGCATCCCGTCTGCCACCGGTGGGCTGGTGACCCTAGAGTGGTCCTGGGTCTCCTCAGCCTCTGAGCATTGTACGCTGCAGGGACTGGCTAGGTGTCCTCTTCACCTGTGTCCTGGGAGCATCCTCTTTGGGCCTGGACCTTCTCTGCAGGTGGGATTATGAGGTAACCAGGTCTAGTTCATCAGCAGAAAGAGTTCTCTTTGGCCACCACACAGGCACATCCACTGATACCCCATCTTGCAGGACTCACTCACCCAAATCCCCTGGGTCCTGCTTTGTGTGCCGGCTGGCCCTAGGGGATCACAGTCACGGCTCTGCCATCCCAGGTTCGCAACACACAGGGAGTGAGGTCTCAAATAACCACGTTCCAAGCAGACTGTAGTCCTTGCTCCCAGCGATGCTGAGGCTGACCTGAGTCTTGTGGAAAGCAATGAGCTTCAGGCATTTTCATTCACGCCTTCACTGGGCCCCTGTCGTGTGCCACGCCCTGAGGATGCAGAGATGGGAAACAGATGCAGGCCCAAAAAGTGCAGAGAAGGAAAACTCTCAGGGCAGAGGGGTGCTTTGGAAGGTCACTGGACTGCGGAGTAGGAAGGACATTTCAGGAGGTGGGGGTGGTGGACGGAGGGCAGGGGAGGCTTCCCAGAGGAGGTGGTCCTGGAGCAGCTCTGAGAAGACTTAACTCCGGCATACTTCGCACAAGAAAATGGCACAGCCTCTTACAGCAGAGTTGCTAATAAAAAGCATATTAATTATCCCATAAAATTGATGGCAGGGGAAGCGCATGATATAACAGCCTTCTCACCAGCGCTTCTGGAAACATCGCCGTTAAGTCATCCAAGCACCTAAGCTGAAACCGCAGGAGCTATTTTTCCCTCCTGCCGCCCTCCTGATCTCCACTGCACCGGACAGTTTCACAGTCCTGAGCCTTCTGCTCCTGGGCCTCTGTCAGCTGCGTCCACGTGCTCATTCCCTCCTGCCGCTGCCCTGGTCCAGACAACCACTCTCTCTCACTAGGATCGTCCCAGCCCTCCAGCTCGTCTCCTTCCCTGCCTCTGACCTGCTTCAGCCCTTTGTCTTCTTCCTGAATGTTCTAACAGTTAAGCCTTCCTGGGACTCAGGCTTTCAGGGTCAAAGCAGTAAGGAACCTTTGATGCCCAGACACACACGTTTCCTCTGCCGGGCTTAAATAAGAGCTGCCTTCAGGAAATGGCAACCCACTCCAGTACCTTTGCCTGGAAAACCCCATGGATGGAGGAGCCAGTGGGCTACAGTCCCTGGGGTCGCAAAGAGTCGGACACGAGTGACCGACTTCACTTTCAAGCACCTGGCTCCCTCTGGTATACAGGGATTACACACACAGACACACACAGGCTCATGAAACTTGTGGAAACTCTAAGAATCACACTCATCTTGTCAGACTTTGCAAGGTGAAATTTCAAACCGCATCTCCTTCCTCAAGGCTGAAGTGTAAAGGCTCACAGGAATCGACTTTTATGTAAGAGTTGGTGCCTACTTCTAGCAGAATTATGAGGCCATTAAATTGGCTTATAGGGTATTATTTCTGTATTTCCAAGCCTGACAAGGACTGATGGGTGGATATGTACCTTAAATGAAAGATAATTAAAGAGATAATTGAACTGTTTTAAAATCTTACCCTGAATTTGAACTCAATAGCTTTTTTGGTTCACAATGTAGGCAGACTCAACAGGGGGTGAGAAATTCCTTGCCTTCCTCTCTGAACTTCTATTTCAGGCAATTACCTGAGTTCGAGCTGGTGATCTATTTCCTTTTAGCAACAGATTAGTAATCAAAAGTTGAGAGCTTTCAATTTGCAGAAGCTTTGAAAGGCTGGGAACACAGAGTCTGTGAGGAGCAGTCCCTCTGGGACAGGATCATGATATCACTAGTGCTGGAAGAGCTGAGAGTGCGTTCAGGGTGTAAGAGGGGAAAGGAGGGGGAGAGAAGCAGCAGCAGGAGAGAGGGACAGAGACGGTCAAGCCAGCACCCTGGGCGCTCCTGCACCTTCGCGTTTTCTGAGGGGACTGAAACACCACTGAGAATGCTGTGTTCTGAGGGAGGTTTCTGTGGGCTCACGTGTGCGTGTGATTCCGTGTGTGCCTGTGGGAACATCCACACCTCCGCACAGAGATGTGCGCCTGGAACCCAGGGGAGGGGGTGCAGCTGGCAAAGCAGGCACAGAGGAGCCAGAGGAGCCCGTGCTCTAACCCAGCGTGCAGCACAGCCACTCAGGAAACCCCACTCACCGCCTGTGCCCTGACCCAGCAGGTGTGGGAAGCGCTGCCCAGGGAGCCCCAGAGGCCCCAGGCTTCACGTGTGCCTGAGTTAGACCCACTCCTCTCCACCAGGGAGGAGACTGTAAATCAGAGTAAGGACACTTTTGGGCTTCCCTGTGGCTCAGCTGGTGAAGAATCCGCCTGCAATGTGGGAGACTGGGGTTCGATACCTGGGTTGGGAAGATCCCCTGGAGAAGGGAACAGCTACCAACTCTAGGATTCTGGCCTGGAGAATTCCATGGAGTATGCAGGCCATGAAGTCACTCACTGAGCGACTTTCACTTTCAAGGACACTTTGGAAGCAGCTCCTACCTTAGTCTTTCCTCCACTGGAAACCAGCTTTCTGTGAGAGGATGCAAGCCCTGCCTTGAGGGGAACATAAAGCATCCAACGCTCGGTGCCTCTAAAAAGAAGCTCAGACAACCCAGCACTTAGATGGCTGTGGCTTCACCAGCCACCAGCTTGAGAGTTAAGTTTCCGTGATGTTTATGAGCCTTTGGTTGCGCTGAATTCCTAGGAGAAAGGTTAGCTCTGTTCTAGAACCAGATTTAAGACTAGGTTCACGAAAACAAATGACAGCCATCAGATACTATATGAAACTCTCCAAAAATGAGCCAAGGATGATGAGTCAACTACTCTCATTTTGGACGATGCTTGGACCTGGAACAGGGCCATGGGCAGACTTAGGATGGGACCGTGCTGATCACTGGTCTGCGCCCTTCATCCGATCACCCAGGACTGGTGGGTGCCCACCTGTACGCTCTGTGATGGAGAGACATCAGCAGAGCCCCACCCCTCAGAGATGCCAGCTGGAGAGACAGACCGCGGGCGTGTGCACGCACACAGCAGTGCTTAACTGCAGACTGTGGTCGGTGCTAAGAAGGCAAGAATGGTAAAGGGGAGAATGGGAGGGGGTCATTTAACTCAACTCGAAGGGTTAGGGAAAACGAACCTGGAGAGATTCCAGTGCAGCCGAAATGAGCAAAGTTTCCCAGTGGGATGGGAGTGGGGGAAATGCGCAAGACAGTGGGAAATGGGCGAAGCATTGAAGCTGGGAGGAGCTGGGTGGACGGGCAGGCAGGGAGGGGCTGCGGAGGGTCTGGTCTTCACTGCCATTGCCCGTCCTCAGCCCTATCTCGTCAGC
Source organism: Ovis canadensis (assembly GCF_042477335.2). NCBI lineage: Eukaryota > Metazoa > Chordata > Mammalia > Artiodactyla > Bovidae > Ovis > Ovis canadensis. The sequence continues at coordinate 65,680,660 of NC_091266.1, read as the reverse complement.
CAGCTGGGCAGACACCTGCTTCCTGTCTTGCATCCGCCGCCTCCTCTCTCCCCAGAAGTCGGAGCCCGTCGCTTTGTTGGGTGTGCAGTTGTGAGAGGAGGGGCGAGGGTGAGGGGATGAGGCAGAGACAAAGGGAGCCCCCGAGCGGGATGTTGAACTGACGCCTGCCGAGGGCAACTGACCCTGTTTCCAGCCCATCATCCAAGATGCCGTGGGAGCTGCATTTGGACTCATCTCTTGGGCAGGGAGGAGGCAGCACGGGGAGGCGCCCCCCGGTCGTGTGTGTGACCCCGGTCGTGTGTGTGACCTTGGTCGTGTGTGTGACCTTGGTCGTGTGTGTGCCCCTGGTCGTGTGTGTGCCCCTGGTCGTGTGTGTGCCCCCTGACTGTGTGTGTGACCCCCTGGTCGTGTGTGTGCCCCCTGGTCGTGTATGTGACCCCGGTCATGTGTGTGACCCCCTGCGGTGTGTGTGACCCCAGTTGTGTGTGTGCCCTCTGGTCACACACGTTTCCCACTGTTTGTGCATGTGCCCCACGGTGTGTTAACTGCCCACACGTCCGGGTGCTGTGTGGACGGGGGCTGGGTGGTCCTGGGACTTTCACCTCCGACCTGGCAGAGCTGGGAAGAGCAGCTCATGCTGCCTGGTGAGCATGAAGCTCCTAAAGCTGCCCGCTCAGCGAGGGGTGGAGCAGACGTCAGATGAGCCCGGGGCTTTTGGACAGGAGGGAGGGGGTCTGATGTTCCCCAGAGATGCAGGCTCCCCAAGCAGAAGGAGAGTCATAACCACATGAGGCATCCCGCGCCCTGCTGGCCTCGCCGTGACTCCAGGCCGCTGGCATGGCCCGACGGCTCCCCTTGGCCCCTGCCTTGTCCACGATGCCCCGGGCTGCCTGCGCCCTTCCCGCTCGTGGAGCTCACGGGGCTCCTCCTGCTCTGGCCTCGGTGCATGCATTTCTGCTGCTCTCGTTCTCGGAGGGCCTCAGGCCGACTCTCTCATCCACCAGGCTGAGGTATAAGCAGCCCCTCCTCGGAGGGCCCCCCTGACAACCCCCTTGGACCACCTTGCTCCCCTCTCATCAGACTTCAGGTCCACCCAAGTTTCCAGTGCCAGGCCAGGGCTGGCCTGACCTTCTGCCCTGGGACCCAGCACCCAGGTGAGCGGATGCAGGCCCCGAGCCCGGTTACTGCACACTTTCGGTTAGAGAAAGTGTACTTTAAGAATCCCTTTGTTTGTTCTAATACAAGAATGCTTTATTGACTCCTGGTGAGGTCTGTAAATCATCTTGATGACCAGACATCTCAGTCTGTAAAATTGGATATCTCATAAATTCATAAGAAGTCAGGACAAGTGGAACACAGAAGAATCAGCAGACCGGGAAACTATGACAGACCCACCTGTAATTCCTCGCGATCCCTGGGCTACGATTCTGTCAGAAAAATCCAAAGGAATCGCCACCTCCTCCCCCATCACATCACTTGGCGGAAGCGATGATTTTCTGGAAATGGAGATTTCTGGTTCCCTTAAACAAGCTTCAGTTCATATGAAAGTGGGAAAAACCCTTCTCTGAACTTGTCAGTTTGAACATCCAAGTTGTGGGAACATCCCCGACCCCAAAAAACCTCTATCTCACTACACTGTCTTTTGGGGCCACAAGAATATTCTGAAGAGATGTCAAAGTGTGGTCCTGAAGAAATGAGGCCCCGATGGCTCATGTCAGCTGGACACTGAGAGTCTGAGGCACAGAAGCAGAGGTCAGCTGGGTCTGAGCCTCCGTGTCTAAGCATAGGCAGCCCCTTCTGAAAGCCCTCTTCCAGGATAATCGAGGGCAGTGACGTCACCTGGATGGGGCTCCAGAGATCAGAGCATCTTCAGACGGGGTGCTGAGGGTGTGGACGTGCCCCTTGCTCCCGGCTGCCTGCAGGGCTGCAGCAAACACTGCCTCGGGCGATGCCGCCTCGCCTCTGGGGCTGCGGGAGCTGTCCATGGTCCTGTTTCGCCGCCCGGCCTCCCTCTGCCCCAGGACCAGCCTTTCCCGGAGCCTCTGCTGATTCTGCAGCCTCGATGACCTCCCCCGGTGAAACCCTGCTCTGGGCCCAGGCCTGCGGCTGGTGTAAGCCCGGAGCAGGCTCACTTGCCAAGACTCTGAACTCCTCGCTGCCGGGTTGGTGCCACCGCTGGGTCACTTCTGTCTGCTCCTCCACAGGGTGAGTGTGCTGAATGCACGGGTGGCCCAGGGTCTTTGGGGGGCTGCAGGAGATAATGGGCCCATGGCACACAGCTCAGCACTGGGATGTGCGCCCCGCACGTCTGTGATGAAAGCTGCGATTGTTTTGGACAAAGGGCCAACTCCGAAGGAGTCCACTCTTGGCTCTGCACTCACTGGCCTTGCCTGGTATCCCTGGACAAGCCCCGCAGCCATGGTTGCTTCTGTGGGGATTCGGGGATGTGCTGAGAATTAGTGAAGGGGAGCGTGCTGTGTGGGGGACAGCTCCATTTCACCGCCTCTTGGTACTCATCTCTTTCACGAAACCCTCCCCCGACGTGCTCCCATTTCAAAACCTATTGCCAAGGGAACCAGCCGAACCTGTTAAAAGACCTATTTAGATCACCAATAGAATCTTGAATATTATTCAAACTAATAATGGTCTGGACGGGAGAACATGTCCTGTTATTATTAATTTAGGAGGAGACCACAGCTTCCTTAGCAACGAGCACGATAACAACTGAAAAAAAAAAAAAACACCAAAAAACCAACAGTAGGAAGCATTCCTGCAGAGGTGCACTACACCAAGCTGTCCTTTGGGTGCAGATAATGAATTTCTGTAGAGAAAATGAGGCTCTTTTCTCCACATTGCTGTTAGCCAGACACCCTCTTCCTCTCAGTTGATACCATCCTAGAAATTACCAGTGCCTTGGAGGAAATGCAGCCGAGACCCATTCATACAAACTCTGGCTTCCAGAATTTCCTCTGAGTCCAGTTTCACACTTATACTGTGTCTAGGACTATCAAATTCCTTATGAAGGATAGAAATGAGGAGTCATCTTGGTTAATGGCTCAGAAATTTCAAATATCTTAATTTTGAATTAACGCTAGAGTAAACACCCAATTACTCTCCTCAGACATATTTATTAAATGAATCCCCGCGAGTCCAGCTTGGATCAGATGATAGCCCTAATACTTGGGCTACCCTCGTAATTAATCAATACATAGCCTCATTCTAAGTGGCAGACAGATAAACACGTACAGTTTTAAGCGTCACGAAGCCTGAGGGTATTTGCTATTTTTCTCAGTAACTGTGTTTTCTTTTTTCCCCTGATGCCCAGTCTCTGTTTTCTAAATCAGTAAAAACTTATTGAAAATGACTTGGGGGTTTGCAAAAAACTAATTGAAATAATGCTTTATGGAATGACAACATTTTAGAAAGTCAGTAATGATAAAAAAAAAAAAAGTCACAGACAAACGACCATGTCTCACAACATCTCTGTGTATCTATTGTCTATTTTTAAATTGTTAATCAAAGCCACTGACTTAATGCCTATGGGGAGATAGGAAAAAAATCTTTAAACCCCCAAAGCTTCTAGAATTATTCACTGTGCTTACTACTTTGCTTCTGAAGGGAGATTATCCCCTGTAATTGGAAATGTTCTATTATTTGTGTCTGAAATGTTGGAAAGGACAAGTTGGGGCTGAACCACTATTAATAGCCCACTGCTGGGGATGTAATGAAAGACCATGCTGTACGAAGGCCGCTCATCGCCGGGCATACAAAGCCTGTCGTTTTCATTAATCATGACTCCAACCCACAGCACAAGTGGTCTGGGTCCCGTTTTATTTTATCAAGTGTTTCGTGATTTCAGCCTCTCTTACTTAAGGCAGCATTGTTGTTTCTTCAGAGATGTTACCCAGAACACTGGGTTATGGCGTCTCTACAGCCAGCACAGCCAGCACCAGAGCCCGGCCTCCTTGCTGGGGTGTGTTTTGATGCTGGAAGTCGATCTTGGCTGGCTTCAGCAAACACGGCCACAGGAGCATGGTGTCCTTCCAGGAGTGGGGACAAAGAACTGGCCAGGCTCCCCAGTGCCTGATTCTGGAGCTGAATTTTCCTTGGCCTTATGGTTATACCTGGCTATACCTGGCCAATGGTGCCCCACTCCAGTACTCTTGCCTGGAGAATCCCAGGGGCGGCAGAGCCTGGTGGGCTGCAGTCCATGGGGTCGGGAAGAGTCAGACATGACTGAGCGACTTCACTTTCACGCATTAGAGAAGGAAATGGAAACCCACTCCAGTATTCTTGCCTGGAGAATCCCAGGGACGGGGGAGCCTGGTGGGCTGCCGTCTATGGGGTCGCACAGAGTCGGACATGACTGAAGCGACTTAGCAGCAGCAGCAGCATCACATCAGTCTCCAAGAAGGCTTTTGTCTCCAGGAACGTGAACATAACTTTGGATCTCAATGGCAATTTATTGTTAGCATGACCACATAACGTGGCACCCAGAATCTGGAAGCAACAGACGAGATTCAGAGAAAACATCAGGACTTGTAGGAACTGGAGACAGACTTCTAAGAAACAGAAAAGCCTGGAGTAACAGGTTAGCTCTGAGGAGCAGGGGACCCACATGCCCTGGAGGCTGAACCCCAGGTCCCCAGTCTCCACTTCTTCCAGCCTCAGTCTTCTGGTCTGTAACTGGATGACACAAGTTCAGCCCCTAAGGGGTGGTTGAGACAAACGCAGGAAGCCATCTGTGAAGGCTCAGTGCAGGCCCAGCAGGCGCTCAGTCCATCTTAGCTGCAATTTCCGAATGGGATCAAAAGAACCATCATTCTCTTTCTTCTTCTTTTTAAGTCAGACAAAATCTGTGTAGCAGCAACATTGTATGCAAGGCAGATCTCAGAAGGTCTGCCCGCCCTCCCTTCTCTTCCCCTGGAAATCAGTCAGCAATTTCCACCCTGGGTTTGGAAAGAGAAGGAAATTTGCCCAAGATTTCTGGATGAAATCTCCCAGGCTGTGTGGGGCCTGAGTCCTTACCTGAGGCACAGCTGCGGTCCCCATGGGCACTCTCATGGGCCCACGTCTGTCTTTGCAGGTGCAGGACCCCTGCCTCCCCTGGTGTCCTGAGACCCAAGCCCCCATGGGTGCATCAGTTGAGGGCCAGCCCACACTGAGAGCTTCTCACCTGTAGCCACCAGCCGGGCAGTGCGGACCAGCATGGGAACCCATGCTGTTGGACGTAGTCCAGCCCCCAACCCCACCCAGAAGTGAAGTCAGGGCTGGCTTCCTGCTGCGGTCCCTGCCCAACAAGCAGAGGTGACTGGATGAGATGCTCACTTGTCTCTTCCATAAAGCCGCCTTTGCCAACTGCACCTGGTACGCAAATCACGCTGCAGCTTGAGCACAAGGAAAAATAGTCCTTCCCTGGTGACGTGGCATTTTCCCTTGAATCAGACAGGAAGAATGACTCCCCTTTGAGTCGTCAAGGCCAACAAACACAGCTCTAAATTTAATATTCAAATTTAGCAACTGTGGGAGATGTATTTTGATATAATTATCCCATTCTTTCCCCACACTGCAACTGCCTTATTTTAAAGAACTACACACACACACACACACACACACACATTTTTCTTTTGTAAATGCTTTATTTACATAACTTTCATGCCATACGATGAGTTTAAATGTACAATCATAGGTATGTGCAAACAGGGTTAGCATAGTTAATTTTAGATCATTTTCTTTACTCCAAAAAGAAACGCACACCCCTTGGTCATCGCCCCTCGACCACCCCTCCGCCGGCCTAGGTGACTGCTAGTCTTCCTGTCTCTGTAGCATTTCCCTCTTCCGACGTCTCGTGCCAAGGGGAGCCCACAGCACGTGGTCTTCTGTGGCGGGTTTGCGTCACTTGGTCTCCTGTCTCCAAGGTCCGCCCATGCTGTATCAGTGCTTCCTCCCTTCCTCGCCTGAACTCTGTCCCGTTGTTTGGAGAGATCACATTTTGTCTATTTATTTGCAGTCGATGAGCACTGGGGCTGTTTCTGCCTTTAGGCTGGTACAAACCACTCCGCTGAGGATGTCCTCCTGATCAGATGCCCCATTGTGTCTCTCCTGCTGCGACGTTGCTCTCGCCTTCTGGCCCCATGGTCCGGGAGGCTGGTCTGAATGGACCGAATCAGCGGCTTCTTGCTGGTTTCAGCCAAAGGGAGGCCCGAGGGAAGGAGAAGCCATGGGGGCATTCACTTCTCTGGTCCTCTCCCCGGGGCTCCTGTCTGCTGGCCTCTATCTACAGCACCCTCCTTGTCTCTCCCTCACTCTCGCCAGGTTAACTCGGACCAAAAGGCACCGTACTATCTTGCTGCTTTCTTATTTCACCTCTTCTCCTTTTCTTAATGTAAACTTTTCATGTTGTATTGGGGGTCTAGCCGATTACCAACGTGGTGATGGTTTCAGGTGAACAGTGAAAGGATTCAGCCACACACACGTGCCCATTCTCCCCCAAACTCCCCTCCCATCCAGGCTGCCTCACAGCATTGCGCAGAGTTCCCTGTGCTGGACAGCAGGTCCTCGCTGGTTGTCCATTTTAAACGTAGCCGTGTGCACACGTCCATCCCAGACCGCCTGTTCCGCCCTCCCGTTCTCTAAGTCTGTGAGGCTCTTCCTGTTTTATGTGTTCATTTGCATCATTTCCTTCTAGATCCTACACATAAGGGAGGTCACGCGCCATCTCTCCTGTGTCTGACTGACTTCACTCTGTGCGACACTCTGGGTGCGTCCGTGTTGCTGTACTTCCACCTCTTCTTGATCCACCAGGGCAGGAGCCTGCTGTTTCCTCTGTGCTGCAGTGGGTGCCGAGGAACATAAGCAGCAGGCACCCTGATGTCTCTTGGGCATCGTCCATGCATCTCTCTCCTATGGATGCATCTAGAGAACTGGAATCATCAAGATTAAACGTTTCCTTCAGTCAGTCATCATCGTCCCTAAAATTTACTTGGCGTATTTGCCCCTGGATTAAACTCCCATTCAATCATACACCCTCCTTTTACTTGGAGAAGTACATTTTTAATTGGTTGCCTGTACCTCAGCAAAATGCCCTGACCTTAGAGAAAGCATAAAGATTCTAGTTCCTCTGTGACTGAACCTCAGTCACTACCCCTCGTGTTCTGACATTGTTCATCATTTTAAACCCTTTCCACCCATCTTTTTTGTTACTTAGTCACTCAGTCGTGTCCAACTCTTTTCGACCCCGTAGCCCATCAGGCTCCTCTGTCCGTGAGATTCTCCAGGCAGGAACACTGGAGTGGATTCCCATTTCCATCTCCAGGGGATCTTCTGGACCCAGGGATCAAACCCATGTCTCCTGCACTGCACAGGGGTTCTTCACCATTGAGCCACCAGGGAAGTTCTTTTACCTACATGCTTATCTCCAAAATGGGCCTTCAAAAAATGCCAGGCTTCACAGCAGTTAAAGGGTAGGTTTTCTCCATGTGGTCATGGACACCATGAAAATCAGATATTATATACTAAGGATTTCTTGCCCGTGAACAAACAGATCCAAGTTTAATCTCATTTTTATGGACATTTCTTCATAATACCTGTAACAGGGGGCAGGACACAGGTATCCAAAGTCCCCGTTCAAGGCAAGTCAGTCCCCTTTAACAAAGGAAGCCCCGCCCCTATAATAAAGGAAGTCCCACCCCTTTAACAAGGGAAGTCCCGCCCTGAGGGCTCACGTGATGCCCAGGAAACCGCAGGAGTGCTCTGTACCACTGTGGTGCCGACTTGACCTCAGAGTTACATCTTGGCTTTAAAATGCAGACCAAGGAGCAAGAAGTAACTTCAAAGTAGTAAGAGATTTTCTGTGGGCGACTGTAAGAAACGCTGCGGGAAGAAAGAGCCACCCCTATGGACCGTTGATCAGGGCCTTTATTGGGCAGTTGCTTTCGGGCAGAACTCCTGGGGCGGGTGAGCAAGGAAGCGAAGGGAGTCTGCCAGGTATGAGGGTGGGGAAGGGTTTTATAGTCAGGGCCGGGCTCCCATATAAGGAAGAAAGTGCGGGCTCAGCGGTGATTGGTGTCCAAGGGCTCCGTGTCGGCACCTGATTGGACAGCTTGGTTGTCGGCCGCCTCCGGGACTTGTCTGCGGCACTTTTCCAGGGCATGCCTCAACATGCCCGACCTTGCCCGACCTTTCAGCGACCCCTTTCCGCCTCGTGCCCTCCTACGGGAGCGATCCTGTCTTCGCCCGTTCACCTCACGTTTAACGTAAAGCTTTTCAGGAAAAGTCAGTGAAGTCCGTTCTCTCCCTCTGCCTTTTTGAGCTTTCAGCTCCCCCAGTTTCAGCGTCTGAGAGAGCGTCCTCCTCTTAGACGGTCCTGCAGGAACAGTAAAAACCCTCCTGCCAGTGCCGGGGCAAACCCGAGGGTCCCTCCCTGCCAGGCCCGGCGCTCAGCTCCTGAGGAGGGAGGCGATCCCTCTCCCGGGGGTCAGGAGGCTGCAGGGTCCAGCTCTCAGGCGTCTCTAATGGTCCCTCCTGAGAGGGCGGGGCCTGAAACTGACCGCGGGCTCAGGGTTCCTGCAGCTGCGTTGTGTTTACTGCCGAGAGAGCCCGCCTCTCTTCCCCAGACCCTGCTTACCTGCACCAGCGTGCTTGCCTGCCCGGAGCCCGCTCCTCTGCCTGGACAGCGCTCCAACCAGCAGCGCCTAGACTACATCCGCTGAGCTCTCAGCTCCAAGGGGTGCTCGTGGCTGCCAGGCAGGGAAGCACATTGGTCAGTGAGCGGCTGGCTCTGGGTGGCTTTACTGCTCTGTTCCCTGTAAGTGACGGAAGTCAAACACGAAACCCAGCTTATTATTAGGTGGAATTTGAGAAATACGCAAGTGAGCCCTCCCTAAACAAGGAAAATGACAGTGCCTGGCTCATCAGCCTGAGTTAAGGGAAATAACACCCTCCCCAGAGCGCTGACATTTCCACACTGGCATTTCATTAGGGCGGCAGGCCGAGGGCCGAGAGCAGACAGGGCGTGCAGCCTGGGAGGTGGGAGGAAAGGCAGAGTGTCCTCTGGAGCTCGAGGGTGGAGGTCGTATGGTGACTGGAGGCGCTTTGACGACATTAAATTTTGAATAAGGATCAGTTCAGTTCAGTCAGTTCAGTCGCTCAGTCGTGTCTGACTCCTTGTAACCCAATGGACCGCAGCACACCAGGCCTCCTTGTCCATCATCAACTCCCAGGGTTTACTCAAATTCATGCCCGTTGAGTCTGTGATGCCATCCAACCATCTCATCCTCTGTTGTCCCCTTCTCCTCCCACCTTCAATCTTTCCCAGCATCAGGGTCTTTTCAAATGAGTCAGCTCTTTGCATCAGGTGGCCAAAGTATTGGAGTTTCAGCTTCAACATCAGTCCTTCCAATGAACACTCAGGGCTGATCTCCTTTAGGATGGACTGGTTGGATCTTCTTGCAGTCCAAGGGACTCTCAAGAGTCTTCTCCAACACCACAGCTCAGAAGCATCAATTCTTTGGTGCTCAGCTTTCTTTATGGTCATCAGCACTACGAAGGATCAGAGCTCCAAAATACCAGCACGTCTCCTGCCACTTCACTGGTCCTCCCCACGCTCTCTTCACACATATCACACAGGCAAACGCATTTCCAGATTGGACCACACACGTTTCTGTCTAAGTGTGAATGAGTTGCCTTGTTTCAGACCTGGGAGTGGGGGTCACTGTTCATCTGAAGTGGATCCGTCCAGCTCGGTTTTCCAACAACATTGCTACTGACCGCTGTGCACTCAGCGTGATGGACGCAGACCTGCAGAGGGCCCCGCAGAAGCGTCCCCCACTGCACCCCATGGTACCCCATGGTGGACTCCCCTCCGCTCACCAGCTGGCAGAGGACCCGTCGCAGGGTGGCTGGCCAGGGAAGGGACAGTTTGCTGAGCCTGGGAGCCCAGGTTCCCTCATCAGGGGCTCGCTTTGTGGGAGACCACCGTGGCTGCCACAAGCTGCTCACAGCAGAGGTGGGGGGAGGAGGGAAGGGAAACAGCCAGGAAGCTCCCCAGGAGGAAGGGCGTGGGGTGCGGGCCTCGTTCCTAGCCTTCTGTGACCGTTCTCCGGCAGGCGGCAGAGAGCAAGTTATTACAGTGTGATCGATGGTATAGATTCCCTATTTACCAGGTTCCAAACCCAACCACCAGCTCCAGGACGGCTGGGAAGCATGAAAGAGCGAGGAAGGGAGCTCACGGAGTAGACACAGGCTCCCGGCTAGAGAGGGGTTTCAAGCTCGTCAGCAAGGACAGCATTTATCCTATCAAGAATGTGATTTATTGTAATTGGTGTCACTTAACTGTCATTTAACTATTGGCAAAACAAATCTCTTTGCTAAAGGTTCCACAGTAATCTCCTGACAAATTTTCAACAGTCACAGATGGACACTAAATAATAAGAAATCATGTTGATTAAGAAGAGTCGCTTTTAATCACCTTGTTAAACACAGGTCCATTCCTCCCTGCCTGGTGGTTACCGTGGTGTTCGTGGTTAATGGGGGAGCAGGGCCGTTCCGCTGATCGAGGGTGGGCTGTGTTAATTTGGTGTAGCTACCAGGTTATAATTACTCTCAAAAGACACTCTCTTTTTTCCCTGGTGCTGAAACCATTTATCCGACGGGAGGAGCAGGGTGTGTGACAAGCAGCGTTTAGATGAAGTCTGATCCCGTGATTTATTTAGGTCACGGTGCAGTTAATAATGAATGAGGCTGGCTCTGCTGCTCTGAGAGCGGTTCTGAAGGACTCCCTCTCTTTGCTGCAGACTCTTGCTATTCCGGGCAGCCTGCGACTCAGCCTCTCAGATCAGCTCCACTTACTGTGTGAGAGTCACGTTGGCTTGTGAAAGGCTCAGCGGATGAGAAAAACTATGTTAACATCAAAAGGCCCCCAGCCCCCCACGCACACACAGTAAGGACCACACTGCAGTCACGCTGGGCGCCAAACGGGGGAGTAAACAGAAGCAAACACATGCCCTTCCCCGGGCACCGCCTGGACCCCCCACAAGTTCCCACAGACAGGAAGGGAAGTGCACTGAGGAATGGCCGGTCATTAAAAGGAGGTCTTGTCATCTGAGCAAAAAGCCTAGACCCTGGATCCAGACAGACCCCCATTCCACCCCTGGCCCAGCCCGTCAGCAGCTACCTGACTCTCGGACCCGGATCTGCAACAGCGGAAGACACACAGATGCCGCCCCTCGCTCACTCCCGCCGTCTTCCTGTTGGAATTCGCTGGCTGAGGCTCACGGCACCCGCGGGGCCAGCGCTGCACCCTGTTCACAGAGCAGAACCTGAGCTGCAGGGGCTGTGTGGCTCGGGCTCGGCTCTGCCTCCTCTCGGCTTGCTCCACGTGCCGTGCAGACTCACCGATGTTCGTGTTGAGCACGTGGCAGGGGGCGGATGCACCGGGGACCATCCCCAGTGAGGTCACGGCCGTCAGGTCCACATCAGTTATTCATCAAAGCGCCCGTGAGGGCGGCAGAAATGGCTGGGGCTCTGAGTGGCTGTTTGGGAAGCTCCTCAGGGGCAGGGAGTGTGGGGCTGGTCCAGATCACTGAGTGAACACCGTGGCCCCCACTTACATCCTGCATGAGGTCATGGAACTTCATTTATCTCGTTCAGACAGTGCATTGTGAGGTTTCTATTACTGATGGAAACTTTCCGAGTTGTGGTGGGTACCGAGTGGCTAAGCACCCAGTGGCTGGGTGGGGTGCAGGGTCCTGAACCGTGAATCTCAGTGAGGTGGGTGCTTCTCTACAGCCCCTCGTTCCTGGAGACCCCTGGATCATCCTGTCTGGAAGGAGCCTGTACCTGTGGCTGCAGGTGTGAGGTGACCTTGACCCAGTCCCACTGGGTGAAGGAAGCTGGCTTGGAGTCAGGGTGGGTGGCTGGAGGCCCCATGATGCCCACCCGGTGCCCAGTCAGCCTGGTGTGAGAGGGTGATTAAATGCTGAAAGGAAGTTCGCACGTCGCCTCTTGGTCCTGGCGCAGGTGGTGCTGAAGGCAGAGGGGTAGCAGCCTCGCCCTCCCTGCCTCCAGCTGAGGGGTGGCAGCTGCGGGTGTCCACGCATCTCCCCCTTTGCTCTGCGCAGAGCCCAAGAGAGGGGTTGTCAGTGGGGCTCTGGGGCCCAGAGAGGGTGAACATTACAGCCAGAGTCACACAGCCTGTCTCCTCCGTGGGGGCCATGCGCACCCGTACGTGAGTGGCTATTGCCAGTTGTTCAGTGGCTCATGGGAGGAAAACACGAGGTTGGGAGGCTGTGAGTTCACCAGGGTGAGATGTGTTCGCGTGAAATAAGGATAAAAGCACGTGTTTCTGGAGGCCGTAGAGTCCTGGGGCTGCAAGCGGGACAAGAGGAGCGGGCTCACCGTGTGTGGGCCAGCTCCCACCCAGCCTGGGGCCGCCAGCACCGCGCGCTCAGCCTGAGCCGTCTCCACCCGAGGGCTAGTCTGACACTGCTGGGACGGGGTGGGGGCACCCACGGCTCCAGGAGAAGGGCTGCGTCAGAGGGTGAGCTTCGTGAGGATGGTTCCTGCTCCGGATTCCTGCCAGCCTGACCGGGCACGGATTCAGACCCACTCGGTGTGTCCTCCAAGGCAGTTAATCAGGGCCTTAATAACCGGCTCCCCACGACGCATGCCGGGTAATTATCTGCTAACTTCTCCAGCTGGCCGGTGCAGATGCTGTGCTGGAGCGGAGGGAGCGGCGTCTGCGGGAGGCACAGCAATGGAGCAGGAACTGCGCCTCCATGGTGCTGCCCTCTCAGCCCAGGGCCAAGCAGGACCTGCCAGCTGAGCGTCCAGATGCCACCAGGGGCTTCACACCCGAGGACAGCCCCCACCACGTGAGCGTCCTGACACCACCCTGGGGCTTCACACCTGAGGACAGCCCCCACCACGTGAGCATCCTGACACCACCCTGGGGCTTCACACCCCGAGGTCACCACAGGAGCATCCTGACACCACCCTGGGGCATTATGCCTGAAGATAGCCCTGCCATGAGATCATCCAGACACCACCTGGGGCTTCACACCCGAAGACAGCCCTGATTTGACCATACATAGACCACCCTGGGGCTTCACACCCGAGGACAGCCCCCACCACGTGAGCATCCAGACACCACATGGGGCTTCCCATCCTGAGGACAGCCCTGGCAGATAGGGAAGGGCAGAGAGAATTTCAGTGCTTAGTTTTAACGCTCATGGAGATGGAGTGCCTCTCATGGGCATGGGTAGTCTCCATTCTTTTTTCCTGAAGCCGACAGGATTCTCAGGAAGGCTCCTGTGCCTCCCCTCGCCTCTGACACTGGGGAGGGGCCTCTGAGAAGTCTGTCATAGAGGCTGAAGCCCTCCAGGACGGGCCTTCACCCTGCTATGGCCTCTGGAGCGTGAGCCCCTCCGTGACCACGTCTGGGTGTATTTGTCATTTCAGAATTTCTCAGATGTTCCCCTTTATTTACTGCTGGAGAACGTTCAGTGCGTTGGATCCGGCCCTCTGCTCTCAAAGGGTGCCTCTGACACAGAAGTGCTGGCTGAGAGTTTGCGGCAGGGGGCGCACGTGTGCGGTTTCCTGGGGGGATCTGAGGGGCCCTTGGGGACGGCTGAGGACTCGGCACAACCCAGCTGGCCGGTGGACACCCTCTGCCCAACTGTCAGGCGCAGCCCTGCTGACCGGCTCCCTGAACCCAGAGGACCATCCGCATGCTTTTGGCTCTTCGTGTCCTTTTCGTCGGAGATGTGGAGAACGTTGAGACTGTCGGGTGCACACTCAAGACCCTGGACAGTGACGCTCTCACGGCCTGCACCCCCCAGCCTGCCCCCCCCGAGCCCGCGCTCCCTCCCTGCACTCCAGGTAAGTGATGGGGACGTAGAGGCCAGTGGTCCCCAGGGAGCCTCTGAGTGTCAGGCTCACCCGGGGGAGCAAGGTGCAGCCCCCGCCGTGGCCAGCTGAGCTGCGCGGCCCAGACCCCTCCACGCTGAAGCCCTAGGCCCGGGGCGCCTCTCGGAATGGGTGGTCCCTCTCTGCTCTGGACAGGCACGGTGAGGTCACTGGGACAGACGCAAGGGCACCCCTCTGCTGACGTGCCTGTGGGCAGAAAGCTCCGTGTTGGTGCCCCGTCCAGAGACAACCCCGGTCCCCTGGGCCTCAGGCGCGGCCTCCCTGCTCGTCTCAGTCTCCTCTCTAACCCAGGTCCTCCGTCTGACCCCCTACACAGGGTCTCTGTCTACAAGAGGCAGATGCATGGAGCTCACTCCTCAGAGGGCTCCAGCGGACAGACTGTCTCCACGCACGGGAAGCGCCCAGCACCTGGCTGTCTCTGCACCCGGCCACGCCGCAGCCTACCCTGGAGGTTCTCACAGCGTCTTCATCCGCCAGCTCGAGGCTGTTCCTCCTCCACATCAGCCTGTGCCCGCCTCCTGGAGCGCTGTGTGTCATCTGTGGAAAAATTATTTTGACATATACTGTGTATTACTCATGAAGAGAGCCTTCAGAGGATGCGTGTGAGCCTGAACTGTGATGGAAAGGTAACTGCGCCCTCCCTCTTAAACTCCTCTGATCCTCCAGGTGACGGGGTGGGGAGATGGGACCACCTCTGCCCTGAGCCATGAGAGCTGGGGATGAGGGAGAGCTGGTGTCTCCTCTGCAGCTGATTATGCTCTGAGCATCAGGAATTTGGAAACCTCAGCATTTGTTGGCTGCAGCTTTTCCCTCTTGAACATGTTTTTTCATTAAACTTTTCACTATCAGATAATTGTAGGGATATCAATACACCAGTTGTAAGAAATCCGGTGGAAAGGGTCCATGTCTGCTAATCAGCTTCTCTAAGTGGCAACAGCCTGCAGACCTAGTGCCTTATGACCAGGGCAACGGCAGTCACTGCTCTTTAGTGAAAAAAAACAAAAAAAAAATGAAGTCTTAGAATCCTTTAAGAGAATCAGTGAGTGCGTGCTTAATCACCTCAGTCATGTCCAACTCTTTGTGATCCTGTGGACCATAGCCCCGCCAGGCTCCTTGGTCTGTGCGATTCTCCAGGCTAGAGAATATTGAAGTGGGTTTCTGTGCCCTCCTCCAGGGGATCTTCCTGACCCGGGGATCGAACCCATGTCTCTTACATTTCCTGCACTGGCAGGCAGGTTCTTTACCGCTAGTGCCAACTGGGAAGGCCCTAAAGAAGAAGCAGAGGTGTGCACAATTAAATGCTTAAAGGAATTTGAATTGCAGGACACCAAGAGACAAAAATCAGAAGAAAAAAAAGTTTTAGAGAAATACTCTATTTCCATAGTAAGCTTAATACTTCTTGTATTTATCACGATCGATCTAATTAATCATTTTTTAACAGATAATGTCAGTTGATTTAACACCATGTGTATACATTCCAGCAGATCAACCTGATGTGAAACACAAAAGGTTAAATCTCAGTGAAACCAGGGATATGATGAGTGACAGAGGCTGAAGGATAGGTGTGCAGAAACACAGACCAGATGGATCCCGAGAGGCGGCTTTAACACTCAGGATGGATCGTGCCTGCAATCGGGGAGCTCCATGGGGCCAGTGTTGCCTAGTTATTCATGCAAGCGATCGTCGGTTTCCCGTCGTAACCTAGGAGAGCGGAGATAATTGCTCAGTGGGACGTCAGTCAGAGGTGACGTTAAGGGTGCTGCTGAGCTGAGGGTCTTCCGGTGAATCACAACCGCGCCCCGGTGACTGCAGCATGAGCACGAAGCCAGGACGCCTTAGTGTTCATCTGTCGTGAGTAGGGGGACAGAGCAGGTGACAAACGGAGGAAACGGACCAAGCCCAGGGCAAGACGTGACGAGGGGAGCAGGGAGGCGGGAGTGGGGGTCGAGGGCTGGAGGGCTGAGACACGACTGCTAAACACTGGAAGAAGAGCTAAAGCTGGCGCTGCATGTGGAGACAAACGGTGACAGCCCCTTGGGAACCGGGGCTGCATATGTGTGGTCCTGGCTGCCGAGATGCTTTCACAGTGAGGATGGGCAGGCGCTGAGGAAACGTGAGCACATCCAGGCGAGTCCCATCTGAGATCCTGGAAGTGTGAGGGGCATCCTGGAAAGATGGGTTTTCTAGTGGCTCTGGATGGAAGCCATGCTGCTCGGCATCTGTTAAACTGCTCTCTAAACGCAGCTGGGGCTGCACACCCAGCAGAGACTCGTCACAGAGAAATGTGGATCCAAACCTTCATCTGGAAGAAAGGGCCATTGAGCGAGAACGGAGCGATTCTGAAGCCTTTCACAGGGTGGAGTTCCGTGGGTGGATCCTGGGCATTTTGGCTCCTGGAGGTAGCAGCACCTCCTCGCGGGTGTGGACGTGGAAACACCGTTTGTCAGGCCTCCTCCCTGGCCCCAGCAGAAGCACGCTGTTGTGTGCCTGCAGCTGCACAGCCGGCCCAGAGCAGGGCGCGGGCAGGAACCAGAGGGCCTGGAAGGCAGCTGGCGGGACAGGAGGTGAGGTGGAAACGGGGGTCAGCACGGGACTTCTTGGGGGGGCGCCCGTCCCCTCCCCAGAAGGAGCTGTGACCAGACACACTATCAACACAGCCGTTCCTCTGTCCTGGAAGCTGTCTGACTCTCCCGGTAAGCTGAGATGCACGCAGTCCTGACAAGCCGCTGGACTTGGGTGCCGGGGGTGGGTGGGTGGGGGGGAACTGCTCCCTGCTCCCGCCCCGCCCTCCTCGTGACCATCTGTCTGATGGTCCTAAGCAATCACGCCAGGCCTGGAATTACCAGCAGCTTCACTGCTGGAGGGAGCTTCTTGATTTGGGCCAGAGGGTCGTAAAGCCCTGCCAGTTAGCATCGTCTGAAATCAGTAATGGTCTCCGTGCCGAGTAAACAGGCATGCCCAGCTGTTCCCCTAGTCTAAGGTCCTCAGTTTGATTGTGACAAGCCACAGACTAGCTAGAAATTAACCAGGGAGACACAGAAAAGGCACAATGAGACTTCTCCGCCATCCCCAGTCTCCCCAGCACTCAAGTCCAGAGAAGACTTGTGAAAGCTCAATGGAGCTCCAAGTGGGTATGGGATGGAAACCACTTGGACTTTGAAAGCTCTCTTGAACCCAGAGACAAATCCATTGGCAGAGGCGGGACGCTTGAGCGCAGATTCTGACTGGTTGTTGGTTGAGCAT
Source organism: Ovis canadensis (assembly GCF_042477335.2). Classification (NCBI taxonomy): domain Eukaryota; kingdom Metazoa; phylum Chordata; class Mammalia; order Artiodactyla; family Bovidae; genus Ovis; species Ovis canadensis. Next base: position 65,663,491 of record NC_091266.1, on the reverse strand, counting down.
AAGCTCTGCAGACGCAGGGATGACCGCTGGGAAGCTGGGCGGAGAGAGGAACAGCAACCAGAAAACCCCGAACAAGACAAACAAGATGTCAGCGGCTGCGGCTCCGGGGGAAACAGATGCCACCGTCATCCAGGAAGACATAAACAAACAAGCAGCCAAACCAACGACCCTCCTGAGGGGGCATTGGAATCCAGATTCTGTGCACTCTATTGCCTAACATATCCAGGATGGCTCTGCCACCGAAGCCAGACAGACATCACAAACAAAGGAAACGGCAGGCCGGCATCCCTCGTGCATATAGACGGAAAAAAACCCTTAGCAAAATTTTAGCAAGCTGAACCTAGCAACACAGAAAACAGATCAGTTGCCAAGTGGGATCTGTTCCAAGAATATAAAGCTGGTGAAACATCTGAAAACGATTTCATGAAGTCAATCATATTAATAGAACAAGGGACAGAAATCTACCCGAGCATCTCCTAGGATGCAAAAAAGCACTTGACGAATCCACCATCTACTTGGAACAAAACACATTCAATTAAACTAGGAATAGAAGGGAACATTCTCGGCTTGATAAAGGACATTTACTAAAATCTCTCAGCTCACATCCCACTCGGTGGTGAGAGATGGAATTCTCTCCGCTAAGATAACAAACAGGGCAAACACAGCAGACCTCAACACAGCTGTCCAGCTCAGAACCGGAGGGTCCAGCCACACAACGGCAGCAAGAAAGTCAGAGCCGTTGTGACCGAGAGAAAAGTGAAACCGTATGTGAAGATGATCTGATTTTGTGTGAAGAGAGCATTGAAGGTTTCAGAGAAAAAACTACTAGACATAAAACACAGGCTTAGCGATGCTGCATGATATAAGATCGACGTAAGAAGCAGATTGCATTTTCATTTATGGTGGTGTTCAGTCGCTAAGCTGTGTCCTACTCTGTGCAACCCCATGGACTGCAGTGCGCCAGGCTTCCTTGTCCTTCACTATCTCCCGGAGCTTGCTCAAACTCATGTCCATTGAGTTAGTGGTGCCATCCAACCATCTCATCCTCTGTCGCCTCCTTCTCCTCCTGCCTTTATCTTCCCAGCATCAGGGTCTTTTTCAATGAGTCAGCTCTTCACATCAGGTGGCCAAATATTGGAGTTTCAGCTTCAGCATCTGCCCTTCCAATGAATATTCAAGACTGATTTCCCGAAATCAGGTTGGATCTCCTTGCAGTCCAAGGGACTCTCAAGAGTCTTCTCCAACACCACAGTTCAAAAGCATCAATTCTTCAGCGCTCAGTCTTATTTATGGTCCAACTCTCACATTCATACATGGCTACTGGAAAAACCAAAGCTTTGACTATACAGACCTTTGTTGGCAAAGTGATATCTTTGCTTTTTAATAGAATGTCTAGGTATATCATAGCTTTTCTTCCAAGGAGCAAGCGTCTTTTAATTTCATAGCTGTAGTCACTGTCTGCAGTGATTTTGGAGCAAAAGAAAATAAAACCTATCACTGTTTCCACTTTTCCCCCATCTGCTTGCCATTAAATGATGGCCATGATATCGGACGCCATGACCTTCATGTTTTGAACGTTCTATACGTGAGCTGTGAATAGTCTGAAAATGAGATTAGGAAAACCAGTGCGTTCACCATAGTTTCAAAAGAATAAAATGCTTAGGAGTGATTTTACACAAAACTTACAAGACTTAGGCACTGAAAACTGCAGCATGTCCCTGAGCAAAATTAAAGAAGAGCTAAAAAGCCAAAGACATTCCGTGTTTATGGATTAGAAGACAATGCCATTAGGAGGCTTTTTCTCGGGGAGGAGAGTCTGGGGGACAATGGACACGTGTGTGCGTCCGGCTGAGCCCCTTCACTTCACCAGAAACTGTCACAACACTGGTCATCAGCTAGACTCCAGAACAAAATAAAAGATTTTTAGAAATATTTTTTCTTCCTAATCTATAGAGTCAGTACAATCCCTATCAAGCTTTTAAAAATAGCTACTGACAAAGTGATCCTAAAAGGAACAAAGAATGTAAAGGACATAGAATAATCGAAATAATTTTGGAAAAGAAGAGCAAGTTGGAAGATTTACTCTATCTTATATCAAAACTATTGCAAAGCTATAGCGAATAGTACAGTGTGATTTTGCCATAGAGAGAGGCATCCAGATAAACTCAACAGAGCAGAGTCTAGAACTAAACCCTTAATTGTGTTGCAATAGATTTTCAACAAAGGCATATTCAGCAATTCAGAGCTCGAAACATGATCTTTTCAACAATTCTGTACCTCCATGCAAAAAAAAAAAACTGTATGTTTCTATCTTTAGCCAAGCCCCCAAATTAACTTGAAATGGATCATAAATTTAACGTAAGACATAAAACTGCAGAAATTGTGGAGTAAAACATAGGATGAATTCTTCAAGACCCTCAGTTAGGCAAAGAGTTCTTAGACACAAAAATGTAAGCATGATTCATAGAAGAAAGGTAGTTTTGATTTTATTAAAATTAAAACCATTGTGCTTCAAGAGATGCCATGAAGAAAATGGAAATACTTGACAGAGGCTTGGAGAAAATACTCGTAAATTGTATTTGGGGAAATTGGGCCCGTAGAAAAATTCTTACAGCTCCATCAGTTAAACAACTCAACTAAAAAAAAAAAAAAAAAATGATCGGCTTCCCTGGTGCTGCTGCTGCTAAGTCGCTTCAGTCGTGTCTGACTCTGTGCGACCCTATAGACGGCAGCCCACCAGGCTCCCCCGTCCCTGGGATTCTCCAGGCAAGAACACTGGAGTGGGTTGCCATTTCCTTCCCCAGTGCATGAAAGTGAAATGTGAAAGTGAAGTCACTCAGTCGTGTCCGACTCTTCGCAACCCCACGGACTGCAGCCCACCAGGCTCCTCCATCCATGAGATTTGCCAGGCAAGAGTACTGGAGTGGGGTGCCATCGCCTTCTCCCTGGTGGCTCAGTGGTAAAGAATCCACCTGCCAATGCAGGAGACACAGGTTCAGTCCCTAATCTGGGAAGATTCCACACACCAGGGCAACTAAATCCACGCTCCACGATTGCTGTGCCTGAGCTCTCGAGCCCGGGAGCCATGACCGCTGAAACCAGGCACCTAGAGCCTCTGCTCTGCAGCAAGAGAAGCCCTTGGGATGAGAAGCCAGAGCCCCACAACTGAGAGCAGCCCCCGCTCTCCGCAGCTAGCGGAAGCCCGCGCCGCAGTGGAGACCCGGCACAGCCGGAAGCAAGGAAATAATAACTTAGAAAGTGAACAGGGCTCTGAACAGCCATTTCACTCAAGAAAATACGCAAATGGCTAAAAAGTGCCTGAGAAGTTTAACGTCATTTGTTGCCAGTAACACGCATGTTAAAATTACACTGAGGTGGCTCTGTGGACCCCTCAAGGCCGTGGTGGAGAGCACAGAAGGATGGTGAGTGGGCAGAAGAGGGGAGAATCAGTGACCCCAGGCGCTGCTGGCCAGAATGGAAGACAGAGCGGTTGCCTTGGAAAGTTTCTTGGCTATTTCTCCGAAAGCCCACATTACACTTACTGTCTAACCCAGCAAGGCCTTGCCTAGGAACCTCCCCAGAGATAAGGAGGTGTCTGCGCAGAAACATGTATGTGTAGACTTCATCATTCAGGATTTCCCCAAACTGAAAACAACTTTCAGAGGCATACATAGGTCAGAAAAATAAAAAGTGGTAAAGCTGTATAATGGAATGCTATTTGGCTGTAACAAGCAATCAGCTACTGCTGTAGGCTACACCTAAAAATCACTATGTACATGAAGGAAGCCTGAAGAAATGTCTACATATTGTAGGATCCCATCTGTATGACAGTTCCTGAAAAGGTGCATCTCTAGAGATGGAAACAAGACTAGCGGTTTCTGGGACTCGGCATGGGATCCTGGATCAACTGGAGATGGGCACGAGGGGACTTTGGGGTGATGGAGTGTGGGGACAGGTGCGCAGACTGTGAATCTATAAAATCAGAGCATCGCGCACATGCTGGCGGGTGTCTCTTTGTCCAGCCTCCACTGCAGTAAAGCTCTGCTCACTACCCATGCCTTCTCCCTGGAAGCGGGCACAGGGGCCTCCAGGGGCTCTGGAATCTGTGTCTGTGGTGACCCCACATCGGGGCAGCATTCTGCCACCTAGGGGCTCATGCAGCCTCTGGGGGTCTCTCTCCTCCGCCCGATGGCGTCCACTTCTCCTTTCCCCAGACGCCAACCACACATTCTGATCCGAGGACGTGGCTCCTTCCCCTGGGGGCAGGGCTCAGATGCCGCCTGCCTGATCCACTGTCCACCCTCCCCTCCGGTCACATCTCCTTTTCAGTATCCGCCACTCCCTTTCCTCTCCCACTGTCCCCCACGGAAGCCTCGGGACACACATTTCTAGGCCACGGGGGCAGATAAACAGGACCCTCTCAGCCAGAGGTACTGGTTCCCCAGGTCCCACCAGCCTGGCCTGTCCGGGATGGAGATATGCCCACAGCTGCTGTGTGAGTCCCAGGATCCCGCCCCACACTCCCCCGAGGACAGGTGATCTGAACAAATGAGTGACTTTGAACAAAGTCGCCCAGCGAGCAGGACGGCATCACAGAAAGACGCAGCTGAGATTCTATCTCAAATAGGAACCTCGAGCAGGCCAAGGAGTCGGTGATTCCAAAAGAGGCTGACCTGTCAGCAAAGCCAGCCATGAGCATCTCTGAGAAATCTTCAGTATTTCAGAAGGGAAAGGGGTCAGTTCGCCTGCTGGCTGATACCCACCCCCCAGCAATGCCCCCCCCCCGAACATACCTAGAAAGCAGTTCAGCTCAGTTCAGTTTGGTTGCTCAGTCATATCTGACTCTGTGACCCCATGGACTGCAGCACGCCAGGCCTCCCTGTCCATCACCAACTTCCAGAGTTTACTCAAACTGATGTCCATTGAGTTGGTGATGCCATCCAATCATCTCAACCTCAGTCGTCCCCTTCTCCTCCCGCCTTCAATCTTTCCCATCATCAGGGTCTTTTCCAATGACTCAGTTCTTCACATCAGGTGGCCAAAGCATTGGAGTTTCAGCTTCAACATCAGTCCTTCCAATGAATATTCAGGACTGATCTCCTTTAGGATGGACTGGTTGGATCTCCTTGCAGTCCAAGGGACTCTCAAGAGTCTTCTCCAACACCACAGTTCAAAAGCATCAGTACACATATTTTAATGCAGCACATCGGGGCTGGGCATGGCTACACATGGACATCACCAGATGGTCAATACTGAAATCAGATTGATTATATTGTTTGCAGCCAAAGATGGAGAAGTTCTATACAGTCAGCAAAAACAAGACTGGGAGCTGATGATGGCTCACATCATGAACTCCTTATTGCCAAATTCAGACTTAAATTGAAGACAGTAGGGAAAACCACTAGGCCATTCAGGTATGACCTAAATCAAATCCCTTACAATTATACAGTGGAAGTGAGAAATAGATTCAAGGGATTAGATCTGATAGACAGAGTGCCTGAAGAACAACGGACGGAGGTTCGTGACATTGTACAGGAGGCAGCGATCAAGACCATCCCCAAGAAAAAGAAATGCAAAAAGGCAAAATGGTTGTCTGAGAAGGCTTTACAAAGAGCTGAGAAAAGAGACGCAAAAGGAAAAACGTATCCGTCTGAACGCAGAGTTCAGAACAGCAAGGAGAGATAAGAAAGCCCTCCGCAGCGATCAGTGCAAAGAAATAGAGGAAAACACTAGAGTGGGAAAGACTTGACATCTCCCCAAGAAAACTGGAGATACCAAGGGAACATTTCATGCAAAGATAGGCTTGATAAAGGATGGAAATGGTATGGACCTAACAGAAGCAGAAGATATTAAGAAGAGGTAGCAAGAATACACAGAACTGTACAAAAAAGAGCTTCCTGACCCAGATAACCATGATGGTGTGATTAATTACCTAGAGCCAGACATCTTGGAGTGGAAAGTTAAGTAGGCCTTAGGAAGCATCACTATGAACAAAGCTAGTGGAGGTGATGGAATTCCAGTTGAGCTGTTTCAAATCCTGAAAGATGATGCTGTCAAAGTGCTGCACTCAATATGCCAGCAAATTTGGAAAACTCAACAGTGGCCACAGAACTGGACAAGGTGTTTTCATTCCAATCCCAAAGAAAGGCAATGCCAAAGAATGCTCAAACTACCACACAACTGCACTCATCTCACATGCTAGCAAAGTAATGCTCAAAATTCTCCAAGCCAGGCTTCAACAGTATGTGAACCAAGAACTTCCAGATGTTCAAGCTGGATTTAGAAAAGGCAGAGGAACCAGATCAAATTGCCAGCATCTGTTGGATCACTGAAAAAGCAAGAGTGCCAGAAAAACATCTATTTCTTCTTCATTGACTACATTAAAGCCTTTGTGTGAATCACAACAAACTGGAAATTCTTAAAGAGATGGGAATACCAAATCGTTACCATCTTTCACCTGACCTGCCTGCTGAGAAACCTATATGCAGGTCAAGAAGTAACAGTTGGAGCTGGACATGAAACAACAGATTGGTTCCAAATTGGGAAAATAGTTCGTTAAGGCTGTATATTGTCACCCTGCTTGATTAATTTCTATACAGAATACATGATGCTAAATGCTGGGCTGGATGAAGCACAAGCTGGAATCAAGATTGCCAGGAGAAATAGAAAAAACCTCAGATATGCAGATGACATCACCCTTTATGGCAGAAAGTGAAGGGAAACTAAAGAGCCTCTTGAAAGTGAAAAAGGAGAATGAAAAAACTGGCTTAAAACTCAAAGTTCAAAAAATAAAGATCCAGCCCATCACTTCATGGCAAATAGATGGGGAAAAAAATGGAAACAGTGACAGACTTTATTTTCTTGGGCTCCAAAATCACTGCAGGTGGTGATTGCAGCCATGAAATTAAAAGATGCTTGCTCCTTGGAAGAAAAGCTATGACCAACCTAGATAGCATATTAAAAAGCAGAGATATTACTTTGCCAACAAAGGTCCATCTAGTCAAAGCTAATGTTTTTCCAATAGACATGCATGGATGTGAGATTTGGACCATAAGGAAAGCTGAGCACTGAAGAATTGATGCTTTTGAACTGTGGTGTTGGAGAAGACTCCTGTGAGTCCCTTGGACTGCAAAGAGATCAAACCAGTCAATCTCAAAGGAAATCAGTCCTGAATATTCATTGAAAAGACTGATGCTGAAGCTGAAACTCCAATACTTTGGCCCCTGATGCCAAGAACTGGCTCATTGGAAAAGACCCTGATGCTGGGAAAGATTTAAGGCAGGAGGAGAAAGTGATGTCAGGGGACCAGGTGGTTGGATGGCATCACCGATTCAGTGGACATGAGTTTGAGCAAGCTGCAGGAGTCGGTGATGGACAGGGAAGTGTGGTGTGCCACAGTCCACGGGGTCACAGAGAGTTGGATATGACTGAGCAACTGGACTGAACTGAAGTTGGGCTGCACAGCGTCAAACCCAGCAGTCGTTTCCAAGGCCCAGAGTTAGGCTGGCGAGCACCCCTCTCCCAGAGTCATCTCTGCAGGCTGTCCAAGCACATGGGAATCTGCAGGAGAGGAGAAGGTGCTTCTCATTTTTAGAAACACGCTGCAGACTCAGACTCCGCCAGAGCTCAAATTCCTCACCTGGATCCCCCAGGGATGCTCTTGACCACTTTTAGAATTTAAATTGAATCTTCAAACATTGTAATTATTGGCTTTCCCCTTCAAATTGAATGCATTTTGTAAAAGCTGCATTTGTGGAATACAGATTTGGAGGAGACGGATTTTTCAAAGCCCAGGATTCGGTTAAATCTAGAGAGTGATATTTTGACAGGGAAGCGTTCACATGCAGTTGCGTGTCTGAGTTGGCTCATTATTCTTTCTTGAGCACATTATGGAGAAAGTCATTTGACTGGCGGCTCGGAGACCCCACAGACCCGCGAGATGCCGTCCATGCTCTGGGTCCCGGTGATACACTGACTGGTTTGCTCCTGCCCTGGGAGATTGTTAACATCTCAGCACCTGAGGACACTGAGTTACTCTTTTTCCTACCTCGTCTCTGAAAGACCACCATCAGTTAGAGAACACAGGTGCTGCTGCAGAATGGATTCAGTGGCCTGAAATACTGACTCCTTCTTCCAAGAAATCACATCTCACAAAAGTACCTGAACAGTTGTTGTTCAGTTGCTAAGTCCGGTCTGAATCATTGTGACCTCATGGACTGCAGCATGCAGGCTTCCCTGTCCTTCATTATCTCCCAGAGTTTGCTCAAAACTTATGTCCATCGAGTTGGTGATGCCATCCAACCATCTCATCCTGTGTCGCCCCTGTCTCCCCTTGCCCTCAATCTTTCCCAGCATCAAGGTATTTTCCAGTGAGTCCACTCTTCACATCAGGTGGCCAAAGTACTGGAGCTTCAGCATCAGTCCTTCCAATGGACTGTAGCCCACCAGGCTCTTCTGTCTGTGGATTTCCCAGGCAAGGATAATGGAGTGGGGAGCCATTCCCTTCTCCTAGGGATCTTCCTGGCCCAGGAATGGAACCCAGTTCTCCTGCATTGCAAGCAAATTCTTTATTATCTGAGCCAGCAACTGAATCATCAGCAAGACCTAATCGCTTTTATGTTAAAAACATGAGGCTTTAATGAGGTTAAGTTACTCCTCTTCATATCTAAGGAAAATGACCCAAGTACATTTTATCAGAATTTTTTTAGATAAAAATTTAAATATATAAAAATACGTGCCCTGATTGCGTAAAGTTTAACATTGAGAGATGTGAATTCACAATTAGGAAGAGTTATGCTTTGCTTTGTATAAAAACTCTGATTTCATTTGGATACCTTCCAATAGACGTAACCCTGAAAGGACTATGCATCTGGTTAAAAGAACTTTACCTTGTTGACAACGCTGAGGGTGGAAATGACACCAGAAGGTAAGGAGCCCTTGTTATGAGTTTTGGAAAGAGATGAAGAGGAAGCCACTGGGAAGCTGCAAAAAATGCTCGGTAATGAGGGACCTTGTCAGGCTGAGTGTGCTGCTGAGACAATTTTATGAGATGAATCAAGACAAAAATCTTCAGAGACTGTGGTCAACATAGCAGCTTATTTCCTCTGCAAGAAGAATGTACTGGAGCAGGGGCTCCTTCCCTCCCGGGGCCCCCATCTGCACCCCAAGACCCTCCCAGGGGCCCCCATCTGCACACCAAGACCCTCCCGGGGCCCCATCTGCACCCCAAGACCCTCCCGGGCCCCCCCCATCTGCACACCAAGACCCTCCCAGGGCCCCCCATCTGCACGCCAAGACCCTCCCGGGGCCCCATCTGCACACCAAGACCCTCCCCAATTTTTCTGACCTGCACAATCATCACCTGCTTCCTGCTGGGCAATAGACATGTGAAATTAAACTATTGGTTCTACTACATAATTTTCATAAGCCCTTCCCCTAGTCTCAGTAATCTGGCTACTCACAGGCATTTTATCACAAGGCAAGCAACTTTTACTGCCAAGAATTTATGTTACCTAAGTTAGTTGAACCCAATTATGATCCAAAGTACAATGTTTAGCTGCCTGTACTTTTCTGTCGTTCCTCGAAACAGGGACATTTATGGCTAGAGAGAATGGCCAACCACAGGCTTGCCGACAGTTTGTTAGAGATTTTAGAATCAGTAACTTGCACGTTAGCCAAAGCATGTTAAAAGCCAAACAATTATGATGATGAGATACATACTCATACTCCAGAGTACTACACAGAAATGAACATAAAAGAAAGAAATCTTTCCTGCAGCAAGAACGGGTGTACACATTTGAATCAAAGTAAGCAATACTCAGGGCACTATCTCGACCCTGGGAAAGGCAGTGGTGGACACCGGGGAGCTTTGGATGATCAGAGTCTTCAGCATATGGGGAAAATCTGGTCACTGAAGTCTGTCCCTGCTGATGGCTGTCACCATGGCAGCACAAATTCGTGATTTGGGAAGATGGTATAGAGAAATGGTAGGTGAGGAGTAAGAAGGAGGGGAGGGAGGGAGGAGGAAAGGGTGGCTGTTGCTTGATGCGTTAAGGAAATCTGAAGAGAGACCTTTTTTTTTTAAATCCCAGATCCAAACATTGTAGATTTGAACATAATTTGTTTAGTCTAGGTTATTAACGCACAGTTCAGTCACTCAGCTGTGTCCGACTCTTTGTGACCCCATGGACTGCAGCACACCAGGCTTCCCTGTCCATCACCAACTCCTGGAGTTTACTCAAGCTCATGTCCATTGAGTTGGTGATGCCATCCAACCATCTCATCCTCTGTCGTCCCCTTCTCCTGCCCTCAATCGTTCCCAGCATCAGAGTCTTTTCAAACGAGTCAGCTCTTCCCATCAGGTGGCCAAAGTATTAAAGGTTCAGCTTCAGCATCAGTCCTTCTAATGAGCACCCAAGACTGATCTCCTTTAGGATGGACTGGTTGGATCTCCTTGCAGTCCAAGGGACTCTCAAGAGTCTTCTCCAACACCACAGTTCAAAAGCATCAATTCTTCAGTGCTCAGCTTTCCTTATGGTCCAGCTCTCACATCCATACATGACCACTGGAAAAACCATAGCCTTGACTAAATGGACCTTTGTTGGCAAAGTAATGTCTCTGCTTTTTAACATGCTGTCTAGGTTGATCATAGCTTTTCTTCCAAGGAGTAAGCATCTTTTAATTTCATGGCTGCAGTCACCATCTGCAGTGATTTTGGAGCCCAGAAAAATAAAGTCTCTCACTGTTTCCATTTTTTCCCCATCTATTTGCCATGAAGTGATGGGATCAGATGAAATGATCTTAGTTTTCTGAATGTTGAATTTTAAGCCAACTTTTCCCCTCTCCTCTTTCATTTTCATCAAGAGGCTCTTAGCTCTTCACTTTCTTCCATAAAGCACACTCTTGGTTTTCCCCAAAGTCCTAATTTGGATTAGGGAAGACAAGGGGAATCCAGTCTCTCCTCCTCAGTGACTTATGAGTGAAGGTTGCTCTGCTGAGCAGGAGATGGTTCCCAGGTTAGGACCAGACGACGCTGTGTCTCAGCAACTGAACCAGTGACGCGATGGGATAGGCAGGGCCATGGTGTCTGGCTCGGTGACCGCCTTCACACATAGCACCTCTCCATCTTTGAGCTCCAGAGCCAGGTGGGGGCATCTTTCCCCAGGTTTAGACCCCGATAGGGAATCTGCCTTTTCTGAATGTTTACTATGAGCCAGACACCCAAACTCATGATTTAAATGCCTCAGTGTCTCTAACGACCTCACGATGCTGGTCATCCAATCCACACCTATAGACTTGGGGCCGAGGAACACGGCCACACCTGCATGGGTACTCTGTGACGGTCTGGGGCTCCACTGTAACCCAAGTGGGACTCACTTTGAGCTCGACAACCACCAGCTCCAGTGAGTCTGCAGACATATGCGGCCAAGCAGCTGAGGACATGCCATCAGCAGCGGTCACCCAGTGGGGCTGAGTTCTCCCGTCTTAGTCCCCCTCCAATACAAAGCAAGTCTGGGGGGCTCAGGCCCCAGATGCCCTGGGGCAGCCCCAGCTGTGGAGGGGAAGGAGTTCTAGGCAGGGATGGAACGTGGTGGGGGCGGGGGGCTAAGACCCCCCAGGCAGACATGCTCAGCAGGACGCCACCCAGGGGACTGAGGGGGACAGGGAGTGAGTGAGAGGACCAGGAGGCTGCACAGTGGCAGGTGTAGAGCACGGCCTGGCGAGAGCTCCAGGAGAGCCTGGACCAAAGGGGCACAGCAGCCCTGGCCAGTCTGCTGGTCTCAGGACCGGGAGCCTGGCGGACCCTCAGGCCGGGTCCTGTGAGCGTGACCACAGACCTTCAGGCGTCATCAGCCCCTCCTCCTCAGGACAAACTGCCGTGCCCGCAGAGCTGACTGTGGCGGCAAGCTAGGGGCTGGTGCAGGCCAGGCTGCAGGGCTGTGGGCCTGTGCGGCAGGGCTTCCGGGACAGTAGAGCTCGGGGCCGAGTGGGCTGCCCTGGGGGGGGGGGGTTCCATCAGGCAGCTTGGTCACTGATAAGGGGTCTTCCCTGCTGTCACTGTCAGCCCCAGCCCACCCCCTCGGGCCACCCCACGCTGTTCCTACTTCTCTGGGTGCCCGAGCAGCAGTGATTCAGAATCTTTTCTGTCTTTGGATGGCCCCCAGCCGCTCGGCTCACTCTCTGGGGTCTGCAGCCCAGCTCTGGAGTTGGCTCGGGGTGATGCTTCCCTGGGCTCTCAGACCAGCAGCTGTGCTCACTGGGTCCTGACCTGCTGTTCTCCTGTGCAGACCCTCTGTGCACGTGTGTGCATGTGTGTGTACAGGCCAACGCTGGGTGAGTATGTGCCTGCATGTGTGTGCAATGCGTGTGTGTGTGCGTGTGCACACACCTGTGTTAGAGCTGAAGAATTGGGAGGGGCTGGCTGTCCATGGACCGCCTCACATGGTGTAAGGAGTGTGATTGGCTGTCTGGGCTGCCAATCATCTCTGCCTCTGGGGAGAGACTCCAGGGCTGGAAGCAGAAACTGGTTTCTGGCAAAATCTCCTGCATCCCGCAGTCCACTGGCCAGGCCCTGGGGTGGGAAGAAGGGGGCTGCTCGGCCACTTGCAGAAGGGGCTCCCAGGGCTGAAGGCTGAATCCCCCATGGGCTTCCTGTTGGGGGGGTCCCTCGGGTCCTGGGTGAACTGGGGAGGACTCTGGATGAACTGGGGAGGACTCTGGATGAACTGGGGAGGACTGGCCGCTTCCGGTGTCTGGCTCCTCTGCTGCCACTGACTTCATAAAGCTGGATGAGGCCCCAGGTTTTATCACGTCCTGAAGGCAATCTCAGAACAGAGAATGGCATTTCCTTCAGTCAGGGAGGAAGAGAGGGGAATTGGGATCCCAACCTACAGCATTTTAATCAGTTACCTGGAGTACTGAGGGTCTCCCAGGTGGTGCAGTGGTATAAGGAATCTGCAGGCCTGTGCAGGAGACCCAAGGGACACGGGTTCAATCCCTGGGTTGGGAAGATCCCCTGGGGAAGGAAATGGCAACCGACTCCAGTATTGCCTGGAAAATCCCATGGGCAGAGGAGCCTGGCGGGCTAGAGTCCACGGGGTCACAGAGTCAGACACGACTGCACGTGTCCGTGACCCCATGAGAGTCGGGCGCGACTGCACGCACACACCACCACAGCGTGTGTTGCAGTTTGTGCGTCCACACATGCCTATGTGCTGTTTTAGTCATTTTCATTTTCACCTTATATTTTAGGAAGCTACTGAATTCTGAAGGATTTAGGAATGTTGATTTATGAGGGGCGTTGCTGCTGCTGCTAACTCACTTCAGTTGTGTCCAACTCTGTGCAACCCCATAGACGGCAGCCCACCAGGCTCCGCCGTCCCTGGGATTCTCCAGGCAAGAACACTGGAGTGGGTTGCCATTTCCTTCTCCAGTGCATGAAAGTGAAAAGGGAAAGTGAAGCCGCTCAGTCGTGTCCGACTCCTAGCGACCCTGTGGATGCAGCCTACCAGGCTCATGAGGAGCATAATTCCTTATAATCATATTCCACGTTAAAATATGAAATATTAAGACAATTAACTGAATTCTTGATGCTGCATTTAGCTAACACATTACTTTCAAAGATCTCAGCACTCAGTGTCAGTGCTTAAATATAGGTTTTTAAAACGTATTTGGTAAAGCATGAGAGTATGTTAAAGAGCCAGGCCCTGTGATCCCACTCTGTGTGATGATGATGAAGCCTCGGTGCTATTTCGATGGGACACGTCGCCTGCTCTTCACCAAGTGACAAAGCAAGCAGCGCGGAGTTTTGGAAGGGAAGCTGGAGTTCGTGTTCCAACCTCAAGGAATGAATTAGAGCTGCCATGAAAAGCACGCGGGCGTGTTAACTGAAGGGCGCGATGTGCCCCCGATCTTGGCTGGGGGCTTACTTACATACTTGATGCCAGAGTCCAGGCTTGGAAGCCTCAAGATTAAGGACGCGAGAAACACATCCCCAGAAACAGCTTCTCCTCGTAACAAAGTTCACTAGCAAATCGTGGAAATGTCATATCCATTTTATGTTGTACCATATAATCATTCATTTGGCATACTGCAGTCCACGGGGTTGCAAAGAGTCAGACATGGCTGAGCAGCTGAACTGGATATAATTATTTATAGTTGTAATTATATAATATTACATATTTATATATTATGTATAATATATATATTATATATGTATGCATATATATGTATTATACATATATACATGTATTATAAATGTATATTTCAAATTATCCATTTAAAATTATATATGAGGGAACCACATATGTCTGTCTATAAATCGTGCAGAACATGCAGTGTGGTGTCTGCCCCGTGTCTGTCTTCCTTTGCTCTCCCCACTGAGGACAGCCTTCCCAGGGCCAACGTGGCGCCCGACACAGGGAAGTTTGTCAAAGGCCACAGTGGCCCCGACGCTTGCAGCGAGTGGTCAGCGCCTGCTCTGTACCAGAGTCTGTCGTGCCCACGCCTTTCTGTACGCTGCTCCATGCATTTTCACTTTCCCTTCATTTTTCCTGATCAATTACTCGAGAAAATTTAGAAATGTTGACTTACAAGGAATATTAGTCTTCCTTCCTCTTGGAGAGCGTTGAATGGATGTCTCCATCCTGAAACAGTTGTCTGACTGTCTGTCTATACTCAGCGGTCTCTGATTGAGTCACCAGCTCCACACAAACACATCGCACCCAAAACACCTCTAATTAGGCACAATGACATCAAGCTCATTAACTCGCGGCCTGTTGGTCCAAACCTCCATAGGGGTCTGGTGGCACTCAGCCGACCACAGGAGCTGTATTTGGATCAATATTTGGAACCCAGTTACTTCTTATCTGTGACTGATTTATGACACCAAAGAGACAAAGGGATGGGGATTCCCTGGTGGTCCAGTGGTTAAGGCTCTGCACTTGCACTGCAGGGCGTGAGGGTTCGATCCCTGGATGGGGAACTAAGACCCATCTTGAGTGCTGTGGTCAAAAAATAGGAAAAAATGTATGAAGGGATGGAGGTGCCAGTTGTGCCAATGGTTATCCTGATGGAGCCGCAGAGCCTGTGGTCCAGGGGGTGAGCCTGCTCCCGTTCCACGTGAGGAAATCGGGGCTCTGGTCTGGGGAGACACAGAGGGGACCCAGAACCCGTCAGAAGGACCTGGAGGCTCAGGCGGGGCCTCTCGCCCAGCAGCGGCCTCACCTCCCGCCTGCTGGCTCCTGATTTCCCAGCGCTTGGAAAACGGTACAGAACACTTGAATTCTCAACGTCAGATCAGAAACTCTTCTATTTTCCTATCATGCTATCTATCTTGATAACGTTTTGATCTAACTTACACGGCCTGAATCCCCAAAATGTGTTTTGCCAGCTGGCACGGCTTTATTGAGCTATACATCACGATGGTGACATTGCTGCTAACTAACCAGCCACAGTTACAGATGGCAGCGATGCGTTCTCGGAGACCCGGGCCAGGCAGATGATAGCAAATGCAGTTTTTTAATGGTCTTTCCTTATTTGGTTTTGAAAATGACAGAATATCAAACAATGTGTTCCATAATTCCAGAGACTAATAAGACCGGAAGGTTTTGTTTTCTCATTAAAGATGAATGGCATTGACATTTAAATGGATCGCTTCCAATAGGTCCCTGGGACTTCACTCAGGTAGTTATTAAAAATAGTTTCCAGCACATTGCAGCCCAGCCACATACATCTAGATGTGTGATTCACAGGGAGAGAACCGTGCCTGCTCATCATTTCTGCCTTGCTGCGGCTGCCATGGGGGTCGTCCCAGAATCCCCTGGGAAGAGCGAGGCTGGGCCGGTAAAGACTGTCATTCCAGTGAAGGTTCCCTTAGAGCCTGGAGTGACCCTGTCGATGTGGCCGGTCCTGCCCCAGGGAGTAGGCTGGCCTGTCTCCTCATCTCAGGCTGTTTCCCCGACCATCTTTCTCATGCCACAGCTCTAGCTCCAGAGGACCTGCCTGGGTTCCAGCCTGGTTCCAGCCCCTGAACGTTTGTCTCCCTGGGTGTTGAGCCCAACCGGTGTTAACAGCAGATCTCACAGGTTGGAGTAACACACTGAATGATGGTGTGCCTACTGCTCTCCTTGCTGATATGGGTTGAACAGTGTATGATCACCACGTTTCAGGAACAAAAGCCTTCTTTGCTTGCTGCCCTCGAGGACTCTGGAAGTCTCCATACATTAAGAGTTACTTCCTGGGCTCCTCTCCTGTCAGAGTTTGCTTTTCATCACACAGGAGCTATGTCGGCTCTACTCTATCTATTTGTCCAGCTGGTTGCAGCTGTGACACTATAGGTAATTACACACACACACACACACACACACACACACACACACACACACACACGCAGACATCTGGTAGACCCACTGGTCTCTTGACTCTAGCTGAATGTTACACAAGGCTTCCCTCATTGCCTCAACTCCAAACCTCCAGTGTCCCCTACTTCCTGGCTGTGGAGCCTCCTTCCTCAGAGCCCAGCAGCTACAGGTGCCTCCCTCGGCCAGGGGCTGTCCCCCTGCATATCAAAGACCAGGAAAACCTCGACCTCACCCTTCCTCCCCATGGCTGCATCTCTCTCTCAAGATGCTCCACCTCTTCTTGTTTCAATGCAGGCAGCTCTGTTTCGTCCCTTTTGTGGGGTGATGTTTCCCCTCTCACTTCTAAAGGTTCTCAGCAGGGAGACAGAAGCCGCTGTCCGTGGTTCTGCTCTGTCCTTGTCTCCCTTGGAAACTGGCTTCCAGACTTCACTCTGCCGGCGCCGATTCTTGAATCCAAGTGTCACTAGCGCCATGGTCTGGCCTCTCACTCTCGTGGCCACATAGGTGTGATGGCCCTCCCTGCGCTCACCTGAGTGCGTGACCCCCGCACAGCCCCTCCCTGTGCTCACCTGAGGGCCCCTCTCCATCACAGCCCTGCCCCCCATGCTCTCCTGAGTGCGTGTCTCCACCACGCACTGGTACAGGTGGTGAGTGTCCTGGCTGGTGTCCACAGGGCTCCCCAGACCTCTCTGGTCAATTTCCTGGTGGCTCCAGCAGTGGGCCAGTGAGGGGGTAACCCTGAGTCAGTGTTGAAAGGACACAGCCATTCACGCTCACTTAGTGGTGAGCTCGGCCGGCAGGCTGGTGGCCCTGATTCCTCCTCCTGCTCTAGCCCAGCACCCGGGGCACAGAGGACCCTGTGACACCATGTGCAGCCTGAGAGCCCGGGCTTGTCTCACCCTGAGTCCCTCCCTCAGGGCTCCCTCCACCCTCGAGTCTGCGGCCAGGTGGACTTGGCCTGTGCCTCTGGGCTCCAGGCCCCCCAGGCCTCTCAGCACTCCTTTCCCAGAGCCCAGGCAACCTTCCCACTCCTCTCTGCAGATGTCAACTGAACTAAACACACCCTAGACCAAATTCACCACCTCCCCGAAGGTCACTGCTGATTCACTCTCTACGTGAAGCCACAAGCACTCTCTCCATTCCAAAGACGTGTGAGAGGTGTCCAGCAGTGAGATGTGACCACATCACAAGGAGCTGGCAGCTGACCAGGGTGGAGGCCCTCCCAAAGGGAGGGAGGGGTAGGGCGAGCAGGAGTGGGGAGGAGAAGCAGGTGGAGCAGGGCGAGGTCAGGATGACAACGCCCTGCTGAGCACCCCGCCCCGGCCCTGAGCCCTGGCTGCCCTCGGAGCTGATGGTATGGGCATCAGGACTCTGAGGTCCCTGCCCCGTACTCGTGTCTTCCTGGCTTCAAGGAGAAGTTAAACAGTGCATGGTGGGATGTGCAAGGTTAGAGCAGTGTGGTGGCCATCCCAGCCCTACAGGGGGAAGGATGAAGGACCAGCTCCAGGTCTGAAGGAGGGCCAGGGAGGACCACACACTGCCCCTGCTGGCTTCCTCCCGAACAGGCCAGCCCTGTCTCGGTGCAAGGACTTTTGTTCAGAAATGCAAACAACACAGCATCCATTTGCTGAAATCTTCCAGTTCATGTTTTAAAAAAAGCATAATTAAGGGTTTAATTAGTTCATGTGGGGCCACAGGTGAGTGTCATTAGTGCAATGCCGGGCTGCACCTGGAACTTGTAAATGGTTTTTTCTTCCTCCTGCGCTGAGTCTGATCGACTGTAGCCATTAAACTTTTCCCAATTTAAAGCTGAACTTCAAGTAATAAAGCTGGCTACGTTTGTTTTTAATATGAGGAATTAGAGCCCGATGATGGCAGATCATGCTCAGGCTCTGATTAGTTACGGGAGCCACAGCCTCCATCGGCAGATCCTGGAGAAATTACACAGAAAAATTGCAAAGCAGGTGGAATGTGGTTGGAAGGAGCAAGGCTGCTTAGGACACACATTTGGTGCAACTGTAGCTGTTTCTAAAAGGTAAAGAATCCAACGATCACTTTCAGGAAAGAGAAGCGACGATAGAGCCTTCTCTGTTGCAGAAGAAGACATTTTCTCATGTGAGATCCCCTTGTTGTATGTCTCAGCATCTGTAACTTGCATCCCTAGCCCACATCCATAGCCTACAGGCCTAGACTACATCTTCAGCCCACATCCTGGGCCCAAACCTGCATCTGTAACCTATATCCCTAGCCCACATCCTGAGCTCGTATCCATAGCGTATGTCTCTAGCCTGCATCCCTAAGCTGCATCTCTAGCCTGCATCCCTAATCTGCATCTCTAGCCTGCATCCCTAAGCTGCATCTCTAGCCTGCATCCCTAAGCTGCATCTCTAGCCTGCAAGGAGAAGCTGACCTTGTGAACAGCATGCTCTAGCAGCACCCATTGCAGAGTCTCAGAAAGAGGGGCCAGGCCCATCCTGAGATGCTTTCCAATCCCAGGTCCCAAAGACAGGCCTGGACCCCTTTTCACCATCATTCCAGGCTGCCAGTGTGTCCAGTGAGGGGGGAGATGTATCATAAATCAGTATATCTCTCGCACTCACAGGCACGTACACTCATGCATGAATAAAGGAAACCGGGGAATCAATAAATTTTAACCTGAAAATATAAAATATGGCTAAATGTGCAAGAAGGGATTTATAGTTAAAAATGCAAGTTTTAACGATTTTACATTTTGTTTCCCATTTCTGTTTCCAGTCTCTGTAAGCGACAGGGGAACCGTCTGTGCAGACCCAGGCAGCTCACAGGACGGGGTGTGTTTCTGCTCCCCCTGCTCTCCAGCCTGGCTCCAGGCTCTGCTGCAGCCAGGGCAGTCTTGCTGAGGGGTCTTCACAGCTCTCTGTGCTGCCCCCCGACCACGGGGGCCCCTTCATATCCGCCCCCCCCAAGTGTGCTCAGGGTCTGGCACGTGTTGAGCCCTCATTGAGCGTTACATGAATGACTGCACCGAGCTAAAGAGTAAATTAGTCCACGCATGTGCATTTTCCAGAGTTAAAGCTCTTTCCTTGTGACTCAAGCTTGTTCCTTCAGGCATCATTCTTTCTTTTTTTCATGTGACAAATCCAGAAGGAAATCCTTCAGGCTCTCCGATCTTCTTGGAGCCTTCCAGCTGGCTTGGTGGCTCTGCCTGGAGGCCAGCATGACCCTGATTCCAGCAGGTGCAAACCCCGATCCCCTTTCTGCTTCCTCGAGATCCAGCCTCCTCCTCTGCCTGCTCTCTCCCTCACTGTTCACCTGGTTACAAAACCAGGAGCCTGGGCGTCGTCTCCTGGTTCCCTCTCTGCCTCCCACCTCCCATCTGTCACATGGGGGTCCACACTGCTCTCCACCCCCTGAGGTGGATTTGGGAGGCCTCCTGGTGAGTGCAGCCACGGGCAGGCATCAGAAGGAGACAGACAGTGAGGGGACAGTGAGTTGGCCTCCTCTCTCCCCTCTCCTCCATGCTCCACCCACCTCCCTGCCGCTCCTCCCCCTTCCTTCCCCCTCCCCCTTCTGCCTCCCCTGCGTCCCTCTGGGTCAGCAAGGGTGACTCGACTCCTTTCTTCAAGACCAGGGTGCCTATATGTGACCCTCTATGGGGCATGTCCAGGACAGAGGAACTAGAAAGGGCCCATGACAGGTGACCCTTTGGTTGACAAGGTGATGCTGGGCTGCTTAAGAGTATTTCTGACATAAGAACCAGGTTGCAGAGACAGCAGAAGGCTGGTGCAGGGCTTGTCGTTGGGCCCAGTGAGGGGAGCAGTCAGCTACATAACCCGAGGGCCCACTGAGGAACGATAGTGTGAGGTCCCCCATTCAAAAGCTATTAGGACTTTTAGGATGGCAGTAACAGAGCCCAAGGCCAGTGGCGGGCTCTTGGAGCACCAGGCTCATTCCCTGTGTGAGCCCCATGCCAGGAAGCCGGCTATGCCCAGAAGCAGTAGCTCGTTTCATCTGAGGGTGGGCTTTGGACTGAGTGAGCAAGGTTGCTGAGGGATGATCCAACCCAGGGCCGCCCTGGGCCCTTCCTCACCCCGCAAACAGGAGCACATCAGCCATGAAGTGTGGTTATGTCTCAGAAGAGACGGGTGCTCCTCAGAGCTCACGTTCAGACTCCGCACCAGGAGTCAGAAATCCCGCTCCTGCCGCCAGCATCTCTCATGTGGAGGCACAGCTGACCTCGAGGGGCTCCTCTGAGACCCTCCTCTGGGTCTGGGGGCACGCGGCCCCAGCCTCCAGAGCCACTATGCCCCTGACCACGGACTTCTGCAAAGCTCGGCTTTTAAGGGCTGCATTTTTAGGGTGAGGCAGTGTGCACGTTTGCGCGTAATTCACACTTAGTTTATGTCCAGAGTGTTCTCTAAAAGCAATTCTACAGGAACTGTCATTTTCCCATTTTGAAATTTACTGCGTTTTTAAGCTGACTTTTGATTAAAAATACCTTGTTACACTTCACTCTGGTGAAGTCATAGATCAAGAGAGCTGCAACATATTTCCAAGGTCCTAGAGAAAACACTGCTGGTAACTTCAGTAGCTCAGATCATAAAAGAGGGGAGCTTTGCTTGTGTCTTACGTAACAGCATAAAATAAGGGCTGCTTGCCTGCTACTTTTGTAAATAAGATGTGATTCCCAAGGGATGGAGGGGTTTGGCCCTTTGGGAGGACGGTGCTTTGGGAGGTCGGTGGTTGGTGGTTCCTGGCTTGCTCTGGTGACACTGTGATTGAACAGCCGTGGGACAGGGGTGAACGTCTGGGTCTTCCCCTTAGACTAAATGTTTCCAGTTTGCTGTTTTACATTGTGATTTGGGGTTAAGGCTTAGAAAGAGAGGAGGCAGGAGGAGGTAGATGGCAGCAGTGCCCGAGTTCACTCCAGAGAAGGTGCTAGGGAGCTGGGTCCCACTGACCACGGCGCTGGACACCACAGCCAGGTGGCAGGCAGCGTCATCCTGCCGTATCCAGACCCCGTCCCCACGTGGGCTCTGGCAGGGGGCATCCTCCCTCTGGGAGCTTGTCTGCTTCCTCACCCAGGCCTGAGACATCCCGAGAAGGAAGCCGCCTAGACTCAGCACATGCTGGCCGGGGACTGTGTCTACCATCAAAGAAATGTGTATTTTGAAATTAGCCAAAAAAGGGGCTGGGCTGCGGGGCCTTGCCATTGTAAGCTTTTTATAAATACTTAGTAAAACCCTAATTTAGAGCATGAAGTGGTTGCGGTGCCTTGCATTTGAATGTGCAGGTAAGTACAATCTAAGTGCCAAGCCTGGAGAGAAAGCGCACCAGCTCTGTTTCAGTTCTCACAAGGGCCCGTGGGGGCTGAGTGAAGGGCAGTTGGGCCAGGGTCCTCCCACCAGGAGGGTCCATGCCCTCCCCGGCAAGCTGGTCTTTCCTGCGCCCCGCGCCAAACCCGAGGAAGCTGCTGCAAAAAGTATCTGGAGGCAGGTGAAGAGCGGGGCTGCACCTTGGCCTGGTGGGGGCTGGAGAGAGGCAGGAGGTGTTGGGGGGTAGAGCCGGGCCTGGGCAGGGGCCTTGGGAGCTCAGGCTGCAAAGGCATCAAGCCCAGCAGATCCCAGCCAGAAGCAGGAGAGTCCCTACCTTGCTGGGAAAGGGGTTCGTGTAGGAATGTCTGTGCCAAACACCTAAGTCACGGAGGAAAGTGGGTCTGGAAACTGCCCACAGGAGCCGTTGAGTCAGGGGGTCTGGGAGGCGCACTGTGGCCCGAGTGGTGGTCCAGTATGGAGTCACTGGGGGGGACACCAGGCCCTGAGACCCGCGGGCGTCCCCAGTATCTGCTCGGCCACGGACTTGTTAATGTTCACAGAGGAGGCTGAGCGTTTCGGTGAGTAATGAAGAAGAATGCGCGAAACAATGGAAGGCTGGATGACTCCGCGGGAAAGTAGAGGCATCAGTGCACGTGAAAGAGAAAGGGACAGAGGACAGAAGTGAGAGGGGGCCGAGGAGGGCAGGAGGGGCTGGAAGGGAGCCAGAGCAGGGAGGGCAGGAGAGAGGAGGGGAGCAGGCCGTGCCCCGGGGACGGGGTGGGGTGTCTGCGTCTCGGCTCCGCCCCGACCTCTGCTTCTCCTTCCACTTCGGAGGGCAGCGGCCAGAACCCCCTGCAGGAGAAACCAGGGTCCTCATGTCCTGCAGACGATGCCCTGTGGTGACTGTACGTCCAAACACGGACAGTGAGCCCAGCCACCTCCCTTGCCTGGTGCCAGCAGCCGGGCGGGGCACTGTGACTGTGGGTCCCTGGGGAGACAGGCGGGGCAGGTGGTGCAGGCTGTGGGTCAACCCCCGCCTCCCGACATCCGGGTGGACCCCTGCCTTCCCTGTGAAGCAAGACCCAAATACATTCCTGGGGGTGGATTCAGGGGGAGCCCCGCTCACTAGCAAGCAGGGAGGCTCTGCTCCCAGGCTTCACTGGAGAGGAGGGGCTGCCTGGGGAGCGAGGCCCCAGCCCCGCAGAGGGGCTTCAGCTCACGTGGCTCTGAAGCCCCCCTGTCCTGGGTATCCCTGAAGGACAAGGGACCACGGAGGGCTGTGAGCAGAATGGGGACCGTTTGTCCTCCTGGGAAACAGGCTTGGGAGGCACTGGGATGGTCTGGTCACAGACCCGAGAAGGGAAAGCTCAGGTCTGAAGACGGGTTCTTCACCACGGAGCTCTCGACGTGCCCGGAGTCCACTGAAGGCTCACGGGCCCTGGAGGCTGTGGGTCTTAGTGGGCGACGGACAGGCCGAGAGTGGCTGCGGCCCATAGGACGTGAGGCCCAGGAGACCTCCTGTGGGTGCCCAGCATGGGCAGGTCCAGGGAGAGGCAAGGCTGCTCAGCTGGTGCTTCTGATCACTTTCCTCTTTCTTATTTTCCACGTGGGCAGGGCTGAGATGGTGTTAGAGCTAGGATGTGAGGGGCTGGGGTAGAGGTGGGTGGTGGGGAGCTCCGGGTTTTCTGTTTCCCTGAACCCACCAGCTCTCCCAATTCCCGGTCATTCTTCCTCTGAGAAATTTCAAAATTTATATCACTTATAGTATAAGTGTTGTAATACTTACAATGGTTTTTTGATGGAGATAGCGGTAATGCCACAACTTAAAAATGATGGCAATTTTAGTGTTCTGCGAAATTGCTCTTCACAATGGAAATAAATCAAGTGGTTAGAAGGGAGCCTCGGATGACAGGCATTCCCGGGGCCCCCGCGCGATGCAAGGGTGTCATCTGATGGATCACGTCTGCGTCCCCTACCCCCAAAGCTGTCTCCTCATCCTCATCACATATTCAGAATTAGCATACTCAACCAGATGTGCAGGTTAAAAATTGAAAGTTGGGTAGGCATTTCAGCCCAAGCTCTTTTTCACTGGGTTTGCCTCAAACATTAATCAGTCTTCCATTATAAATGGCTCAGATGTGGAGCAGAGCTAGACGGGTTTCAAAGACATCCTTCCCTAACAAGTATGCCCTGATAGTTCCTAAAGCTAAAAGGGTGGTACATGACAGAGGAGGAAAAAATCATTACAGTCATTAAGGACTGTGGCTTTGCTTTAAAGGCTGCTGAGAACCTGGAGACTGTGGGCACTCCCCTCGCACGCCTGGGAAGCCGGCTCCTTCTTTTATTCATAAGCCCCTATTCATTAGCCTCCTGTGATGGATCTGGGCGGGCATGGGGTGGGGTCTTCGCCTCCACAGGAGCCGCCTCTGAGGCCTCTGCTTTGATTTTTTATGTTTAGAAACAAAGGTTTCAGCACTGTTCCCTCACTAGCAGACACTTTGCCTTTTCAAGAAAAGCAGTTTCTGGAAGAAACCAATGACTAACATTTTTGTTATTGTTGATTAAGACACAGGTGCCTAGCAGCCTCCAAAGGTGCAGGGCTTGAGTTCAGAATCAGCGGCTCCTGGACTTCAGCCCCAGTTCCAAGGCTGCTGGAACCTTCTGCTGGGCAAGTGTGGGCTGTCTGTGGCCCCCGTGAGAAGACTTCGGAGGAGCCCAGGGCCTTGATGGACCTTCACCTTCCGGGGCGTAGCCCCTCCCTGTGGAGCCGCAGCCTCTTTCCTCCAGCTGCGTGCACTCTGCCACGGCGAGGGATGTGCGGGCAGGTGGGGAGAGGCCAGCCTGATGGGTGGCCACCTGGCCTCAGGGCTTCTCAGTCTCTGCGGCCTCAAAGTACGTCTGAGCCTCTCTCCTTGTTGCGCCGCTGCTGGACACACAGGCGGATGTGTGCACAGAGGCTGCTCTGTGACAGAGCAACCAAGCGGCATCCTGTCGGAGCCTTCCCAGGACAGAGTCCCCCCAGCCCACATCCTCTGCCTTCCTCTTGCTTTTAGAGAAACTTCAGCCCCCTAGGCCTTCCCCGAAAGAGCAAGTTTAATCAGAGAAGTGAGAAAATGCAGAAACAGAGGGAAACAGTCAAGCAAGACAAAATAGCCAGAGCTTGGCCGTTTAACAAGTCAAGGGCCTTTGCACCTCCTTCAAGGGCTATAGTATCGTGGTTTACTCTTATCGTACGGCGTTAAAATAATACTCTGAGCCGTGTCCTGTCAGCTGCTTTGCAGATACCGAAACCCCCGCCACGTGGGAGAAGCCGACTGCATGCTGCCCCCCAGCAGTAGGCCCCAGAACAGCTGGAACCAGAAAGTTGATGATGGTGACTCCCAGTGACCTCATCACCAGCCAATCAGGGGAGGGCCTATGAGCTGGCCACACCCCCTCAGACCCCCTCCCTCATTCTCTCTTTGAAAGCCTTTCCCCTGACGCTTTCAGGGAGTTCAGGTCTTCTGAGCACGAGCTGCCTGGACTCCTTGCCTGGGGCCTGCAGTGAGCTCTGCACTTCCTTCCCCACAACCTGGGCGGCAGACGGGCTTCACTGCAGGCAGGCGAGCAGACCCCAGTTCAACTCAGTGACAATGGCGGTTCTTACGCTGTCAGAGGCCTCTTCCTTTAAACAAGAAAAGGAAAAGGCAATAGGAACAGTGAACCAGCAGCAGCTAGCAATCTGACCCACTGCATTCAGTCCAGCTCCCAGGCTTAGGTGACATTTACTCTTAACCTTGTGTAGGAGGTGGACTTAAAATACATGCATCAATATATTGAAAGAGGAACCTTGGACCTGCAGAAACACACTCCCCTGTCACCCTCTTCACAGTTGTGTTCTTGGGAGCGGGGCCGGTTGGCTGACTTTCTTCTCATCTTGCTGACTGATGTGGAAAAGTGATATTCCATGATTGCTGGGTCTACCCAGCCCCTCTGGCTCCGGTGATGACCCCCTCAGGTCCCAGCGATGCTGGAGCCTCAGTACGTCTCAGATCTGTGGTTCACTCCACCCACACTTTCCACCAACCACGAAGCATTTAGTAACTAATCTTCAAGCAGTGTAAAGGATTCAAGATCCTCTAATAAGTCCTGTCACTTTCTCTTTTCTCACGAGAAAATCTGTTCTTACCAATCTTCTTGAAATCCCTTGTAATACACACGAAATTAAAAACAGAGGTCAAACAGTATGGAGCAAAACCCTGTGCAGTGGTGGAGATTCTTACTTGAAATTGGATTTCACAACATGGTTGACAAGATCACTGAATTAAGCGATTGTCAAAATATTTGCTGTTTGCTCAGCAGATGCAGGCCCTTTATTCCTTGGAATTTAAAATAATACACAGTTCCCTACCACCCACTGTGATCAAAACTGCAGAATTAAACAGTGATTTCACACTAAGTTTCCAAACTTAGTATTTTTTGATCTAAATAGATTCATCAGGCTGAATCATCTGTATTCAGCTTCCCAGGTGGAGGAGACATTTCTTTCCATCATCATCGCGTGTCAGAGTCCTTACAAGTCCCCCAGGAAACAGGCCTGCTGTGTGTGGGTCTCGCCCCCTCACAGGTAATCTTTCTGTCTGTAGGTTGGTCAGGAAACCCTGGCCTGGGCGCCTCCCTTGGAGACGGTGGTACAGAGAGGGGCCCGGGGATGCTCTGAACATGTGCACACACGGAGATCTCGTTCCTGGAGACACTCCCCCTCACGGAACCGTCAGTTCCCCTTCCACCTGTGGGTCCTCAGTCCAGCAGGCATGGGGCAGACATGAACCAAGCCTGTGGGATGCAGGGGGCAGCTGAGCTCGGTCAGCCCCGGGCCTGCTTGGAGCCGCGGGTTCCCAGACACTAGGTCAGCCCCCGGCCTGCTCGGAGCCGTGGGTTCTCAGACGCTTGGGGACAGAGTAAAGTGAATCAGTTATGTATATATGTACATCTGTCTCTCCATATAGATAAACATTGATTGCCCTCAATTAATGTCTCCATTTGATCACTATCAACTTCAGCTGGCCTACCTGACCATGGAGCATTGTCCAGCAGGAAAGACCCCTCACGAAACCTCACGGAACTTGCAGCCCATTTCTGACGCACTCGGTCAGTCACAGCGCCTTCCATTCACTGCTTTGTGTGTGTTTCAGGCGTGCGTTGATCTGCCTGAGAATAATAAAACATAATACACTGAAAATGACTTTCCTTCCATTTTCAGTATTGAAATAGCTACACAAAAATTCACAAATTTTGGTAAGTTTCTCTTGTTTTAATGCACACTCATATGACAGATGTCACAAGACAATCTAACCAAATTGTTCTGAATGAAGCTGAAGGCAACTAAGCGCTTTCAGGTCCACCTTATGGAAAAAACAAACGATCTTTTGGCCAGCCCAGCATTCCTCCCTTCTCTTTCAGGTTTGCTGCTGCTAAGTTGCTTCATCGTGTCCGACTCTGCGACCCCACAGATGGCAGCCCACCAGGCTCCCCTGTCCCTGGGATTCTCCAGGCAAGAGCACTGGAGTGGGTTGCCATTTCCTTCTCCAGTGCGTCAAAGTGAAAGGTGAAAGTGAAGTCGCTCAGTCGTGTCCGACCCTCAGTGACCCCGTGGACTGCAGCCCGCTAGGCTCCCCCATCCGTGGGATTCTCCAGGCGAGAGCACTGGAGTGGGGTTGCCGTCACCTTCTCCACTTTCAGGTCACCCTAGCCTTTTTGCGGAAGGTCATGCTCTGCTCCTGGGCTCGGCTCTCCGTCACTTGCGCAGCGAGGCCCCTCCTGTGCACGCTGGTTAGAGTGCGTCTGCCCACCCGGCCCAGGCGCCTGCCTCTGCAGCCTCTCTCAGTGCCTGGGGATTAGGCGTTTGTTCGCCGCCGCCCCTGGTCAGCAGCGGAATGTCCAGAGTTGCCTGCACAGGGCTTAGCCACAGTCCATGCCCAGTGAGACCCGCGTGGGGAAGGATGAATCAGACTGTTGAGACCACAGAGACTTTAATCTTTACCAGAACTTCTCAAGCAGCCAGGCTGGGTGCTCACCGCAGAAAACTCTCCTTGAGCTGAGTCGTAGCCCACTTACTGTTCGGATTATCTGAATTCTGTGTCTGGTTGAGGACAGTTTAAAACTCAGATCGATGAGAGCACGAGTTCTTCCACATGCGTCATGGCACAGAGCTTCTAGATCTGTCTGTTCAGCTCAGTGCAGTTCAGTCGCTCAGTCGTGTCTGACTCTTTGTGACCCCATGGACTGTAATACGCCAGGCCTCCCTGTCCATCACCAACTCCTGGAGCTTGCTCAGATTAATGTCCATTGAACCAGTGATGTCATCTAAGCACCTCATCCTCCGTTGTCCCCTTCTCCTCTTGCCTTTTTTTTTTTTTTTTAAATCACTCCTAGTGATTCAAACAAAGGGCATTTACCTCTGTGTAGGGTTAATTCTTCTCTAGCGTCAAGACATCCCATGACACAGGCGATGATCAGGCTGCGATAGGGAGCAGAGTGCATTTCCAGAGCCTTCCTTCTTCATGGGCCTGGCTTCCCCTCGTGGCAGCTGTGGGCACTCTGCCAAGTCCCCACTGGCACCTGTGAAGGTAGAGTTCTTTACACTTAGGGCTGGGTAGCAAGAAGCAGCTGGTGGTTGATCCAGGATCCGCGTCGCCCCTGGAGGGGGGTGAGTGGGTGCTGACGCCACTTTTCCTGTGCCCGGTCAGCATCTGTCCATCCTTCCAGAGGCCCGGGGAGCCCAGTGGACAGGTTAATAGCATTCCGTTTTCTATTCATGCTGCCCTCATGTTCCGTATGATCATTCTGACTCTCCCATTTCAAATGGCCATGATGTCCCATTCGTTCCGGTCACTTATCTATTGTTTTCAAAATATAAATTTGAACTAGACACACAGACATACACACAGGCATACTTTTCCGCACCAACCTCTGTGCCTGCCAGGAGCAGACCTCCAGTAACGCTACCTAGAAGGAATTGATTATGTCACCTGATATTTTATTTCAGTTCAGCCTTGGTATTCTGTCTCCACGTTAATGGAGTGAACACTTGCCTGTAAACGAAGAACTTGCCTTACCTTTCCTCAACCTTTAGTTGCCAGCACAACATTTGAACAGTGCTTGGCTCATCATAGCCACTTAATCAGGCCTTGACGACACGTGCAGTGCATGAAGCCACAACTGCACGCCTCCCCACACGGCTGTGATGTGTGGATTTGGTGCAACGACTCTATTAACGGTCGTCATCTGGCAGGACGTGGATAATCAGGAAAGCACTGTGACGTCTTATTTAATAAGCTTTTGTATGTGTGCGTGCCTGTGTGTTCAGCCACTTCGGTGGTGTCTGGCCCTCTGTGGCCCTGTGGACTGTCGCCTGCGAGGTTCCTCTGTCCATGGGATTCTCGAGGCAAGAACACTGGGGTGGGCACCACGCCCGCCGCTTCCTGACCCAGGGATGGCATCTGCGCCTCTTCCATCTCCTGCATCGGCAGGTGGGTTCTTTACCACCAGTGTCACCCGGAAAGCCTGCATTTGTACACAGCATTTAATAAATAAAATTGTTTTTTTCACATGAGTAAAGTAGGCACTTTTCACTGGGATATGTTTAATCTTATCAATTTTCACATTACGATGTAGATGTATTCTCACTAACTATCATAAAATCTAAAGTGAGAAAACATCACAAATATAAAAATAAAAGCCTAAAGACCAAGAGCGATCATAAGCAGCGGCGAATATCCTGAGCCCAGTACCAGGAAACTCGGCAGATCCTATTATGAGTAATTGGAATGCACGCGATAGAGTTTTCAGTGAATACAAGGGTACTTTGATGTTAGGAGGGGCTTCCCTTGTGGCTCAGCTGGGAAAGAATCCACCTGTGATGTGGAAGACCTGGGTTTGATCCCTGGGTTGGAAGATCCCCTGGGGAAGGAAAAGGCTGCCCTCTCCAGTATTCTGGCCGGGAGAAAAGATTCAGATACAACTGAGTGACTTTCTCTTTTACTT
This sequence comes from Ovis canadensis, assembly GCF_042477335.2. Taxonomy (NCBI): domain Eukaryota; kingdom Metazoa; phylum Chordata; class Mammalia; order Artiodactyla; family Bovidae; genus Ovis; species Ovis canadensis. The sequence continues at coordinate 65,633,811 of NC_091266.1, read as the reverse complement.
TGACGTTAGAAAGTGTTTCGATGTGCTCTGGACTGTCAGATGGTTTTGGAGTAAATGAAAAAGCACTGTTTGGTGATGTCAACAAAAATTGAAGGGACATTTCATAAATTGGACATGTATGGCTCTTAACAAAGATTCATTCAGTTCCTAATCTAGGAAGAATTTTTTTCAATGAGAAAAGGAATTCATATCAATGCTTCCAGGCAACATGAGCAGCCACAGTAAGGATTGCAGGGTTTGAAAGTTTGAAACAGAGGAGCATGGTTCCTGCCACCACAATTATTCGATATTAGTATTCTCATTCTAAGTAAAAATTAAATCATGAGGAGAAAGATGTCCTGGTATGAGAAGAGACAAAATATCACAACATCTTTTGAGCAGTCTATTCAGAAATCCAAGCTACTAAAATAAATATCACTTGGAGGGCTAAGGAAGTTTGATCACTGGCTGGTTAAAAACAAATTTATAAAAATTGTCTAAATGCCAAGAACAAATGTATTTGAAAACATTTCAAATATATTGGCACTTATTTATAATGGTAATAGCAAATGGTTATGGGGCTTCCCTGGTGACTCAGACGGTAAAGAATCTGCCTATAATTCAGGAGACCCAGGTTTGATTCCTGGGTGGGGAAGATCCCCTGGAGAAGGGAATAGCTACCCATTCTAGGATTCTGTTCTGGAAAATTCTATGGACAGAAGAGCCTGGTGAGCTGCGGTCCCTGGGGTTGCAGAGAGTCAGACACAACTGAGAAATGGAACAGTAGCAAGTGTTCAGGGGCATGTTTATCGAGACACGTGGATGGCCAAGCAAAGAAGGACCACAGAAAAAGCCCGGGAGCCTCAAGCCCGCAGAGGGGCAGGCGGGCTGCCCAGGACACACGCGAGAGCAGCGAACAGGCGGCAGGCCGTCTGGAGCCCGGGGTGGGGGGGTTCATTTCACACACACTTTGCTGCGCGGCGCGCACGGAGCAGTCACAGCTGAATGACGAGTAAAGAGAAACAGCTCTCAAACTGTATGTGTAATGTGACCTCAGTTCCGTTTAAACGTGTAACTGTGTGTCTGTGGGTGTAGCTGTGTGTGTTTCTGTGCGTGTGTGTCCATGTCTGGGTGCCCAGGTGCCCGTGTGTGAGTGTGTGTGTTGTGGGTATAGCTGTGTGTGTTTCGGTGTGTGTGTGTCCATGTCTGGGTGTCCATGTCCCTGGGTGTGAGTGTGTGTCCGTGGGTGTAGCTGTGTGTGTTTCTGTGTGTGTGTGTCCATGTCTGGGTGTCCATATCCCTGTGTGTGAGTGTGTGTGTTGTGGGTATAGCTGGGTGTGTTTCTGTGTGTGTGTGTCCATGTCTGGGTGTCCATATCCCTGTGTGTGAGTGTGTGTGTTGTGGGTATAGCTGTGTGTGTTTCTGTGTGTGTTTGTCCATGTCCTGGTGTCCATTTCCCTCTGTGTAACTGTGTGTCCGTGGGTGTAGCTGTGTGTGTTTCTGTGTGTGTGTGTCCATGTCTGGGTGTCCATATCCCTGTGTGTGAGTGTGTGTGTTGTGGGTATAGCTGTGTGTGTTTCTGTGTGTGTGTGTCCATGTCTGGGTGCCCATGTGCCCATGTGTGAGTGTGGGTCTGTGGGTGTAGCTGTGTGTGTCACTGTGCGTGTGTGTCCATGTCTGGGTGCCCATGTGCCCCTGTGAGTGTGTGTGTGTTATGGGTGTAGCTGTGTGTGTCACTGTGCATGTGTGTCCATGTGGCTGTGTGCTGTGATATCACCAGACAAGCGCTTTGTTTCCAGCTTGGTGGTTTGGTGTCCACCTGTGATTTTATTTCAAATTTAAAAATGTGATCATTCAATGATCTCCTTTTAGCAGCTTTCTGGGCTCTTACTGTATTTAGCTGGTGCCTTTTGAATGCATTGTAGGGAAGGAGCCCCCAAGCAGGAGATGGTCCCCTCAGTGAGACCCGCGTGAGCATCGTGTGAGAGGCTCAGAGGAAGAATTCCCGCGGGACGACGACTGTGACAAGCGCGAGCTTCTGCAGCCTTTCTGGACGTTTGCCTGTCAGACGTCTCCCAGCTGCTTTAGTTCTACTAACGCTTTCCTTCTTCAGGAAAAGATCAGATCCTTCAGTTCAGTTCAGTTCAGTCGCTCAGTTGTGTCTGACTCTTTGCTTCCCCCATGAATCACAGCACGCCAGGCCTCCCTGTCCATCACCAATTCCCAGAGTTCACTCAGACTCACGTCCACCAAGTCAGTGATGCCATCCAGCCATCTCATCCCCGGTTGTCCCCTTCTCCTCCTGCCCGCAATCCCTCCCAGCATCAGGGTCTTTTCCAGCGAGTCAACTCTTCACATGAGGTGGCCAAAGTACTGGAGTTTCTGCTTAGCATCATTCTTTCCAAAGAAATCCCAGGGCTGATCTCCTTCAGAATGGACTGGTTGGATCTCCTTGCAGTCCAAGGGACTCTCAAGAGTCTTCTCCAACACCACACTTCCAAAAGCATCAATTCTTCGGCACTCAGCCTTCTTCACAGTCCAACTCTCACATCCATACATGACCACAGGAAAAACCATAGCCTTGACTAGATGGAACTTAGTCGGCAAAGTAATGTCTCTGCTTTTGAATATGTTATCTAGGTTGGTCATAACTTTTCTTCCAAGGAGTAAGCGTCTTTTAATTTCATGGCTGCAATCACCATCTGCAGTGATTTTGGAACCCCCCAAAATAAAGTCTGACACTGTTTCCACTGTTTCCCCATCTATTTCCCATGAAGTGATGGGACCAGATGCCATGATCTTCGTTTCCTGAATGTTGAGCTTTAAGCCAACTTTTTCACTCTCCTCTTTCACTTTAATCAAGAGGCTTTTTAGTTCCTTTTCACTTTCTGCCATAAGGGTGGTGTCATCTGCATATCTGAGGTTATTGCTATTTCTCCCGGCAATCTTGATTCCAGCTTGTGTTTCTTCCAGCTCAGCATTTCTCATGATGTACTCTGCATATAAGTTAAATAAGCAGGGTGACAATATACGGCCTTGACGTACTCCTTTTCCTATTTAGAACCAGTCTGTTGTTCCATGTCCAGTTCTAACTGTTGCTTCCTGACCTGCATACAGATTTCTCAAGAGGCAGGTCAGGTGGTCTGGTATCCCCATCTCTTTAGGAATTTTCCACAGTTTATTGTAATCCACACAGTCAAAGGCTTTGACATAGTCAATAAAGCAGAAGTAGATGTTTTTCTGGAATTCTCTTGCTTTTTCCATGATCCAATGGATGTTCACAATTTTATCTCTGGTTCCTCTGCATTTTTTAAAACCAGCTTGAACATCAGGAAGTTCACGGTTCATGTACTGCTGAAGCCTGGCTTGGAGAATTTTGAGCATTACTTTACTAGCATGTGAGATGAGTGCAATTGTGTGGTAGTTTGGGCATTCTTTGGCGTTGCCTTTCTTTGGGATTGGAATGAAAACTGACCTTTTCCAGTCCTGTGGCCACTGCTGAGTTTTCCCAATTTGCTGGCATATTGAGTGCGGCACTTTCACAGCATTATCTTTGAGGATTTGAAACAGCTCCACTGGAATTCCATCACCTCCACTAGCTTTGTTCATAGTGATGCTTTCTAAGGCCCGCTTGGCTTCACAGTCCAGGATGTCTGACTCTAGATGAGTGATCACACCATTGTGATTATCTGGGTCGTGAAGCTCTTTTTTGTACAGTTCTTCTGTGTATTCTTGCCACCTCGTCTTAATATCTTCTGCTTCTGTTAGGTCCATACCATTTCTGTCCTTTATTGAGCCCATCTTTGCATGAAGTGTTCCCTTGGTATCTCTAATTTTCTTGAAGGGATCTCTAGTCTTTCCCATTCTGTTCTTTTCCTCTATTTCTTTGCATTGATCGCTGAGGAAGGCTTTCTTATCTCTTCCTGCTATTCTTTGGACTCTGCATTTAGACGCTTATATCTTTCCTTTTCTCCTTTGCTTTTCACCTCTCTTCTTTTCACAGCTATTTGTAAGGCCTCCCCAGACAGCCATTTTGCTTTTTCGCATTTCTTTTCTATGGGGATGGTCTTGATCCCTGTCTCCTGTACAATGTCACGAACCTCATTCCATAGTCCATAAGGCACTCTATCTATCAGGTCTAGGCCCTTAAATCTATTTCTCACTTCCACTGTATAATCATAAGGGATTTGATTTAGGTCATACCTGAATGGTCTAGCGGTTTTCCCTACTTTCTTCAATTTAAGTCTGAATTTGGTAATAAGGAGTTCATGATCTGAGCCACAGTCAGCTGCTGGTCTTATTTTTGTTGACTGTATAGAGCTTCTCCATCTTTGGCTGCAAAGAATATAATCAATCTGATTTCGGTGTTGACCATCTGGTGATGTCCATGTGTAGAGTCTTCTCTTGTGTTGTTGCAAGAGGGTGTTTGCTATGACCAGTGCATTTTCTTGGCAAAACTCTATTAGTCTTTTCCCTGCTTCATTCCATATTCCAAGGACAAATTTGCCTGTTACTCCAGGTGTTTCTTGACTTCCTACTTTTGCATTCCAGTCCCCTATAATGAGAAGGACATCTTTTTTGGGTGTTAGTTCTAAAAGGTCTTGTAGGTCTTCATAGAACCATTCAACTTCAGCTTCTTCAGCATTGCTGGTTGGGGCATAGACTTGGATTACTGTGATATTGAATGGTTTGCCTTGGAGACGAACAGAGATCATTCTGTCTTTTTTGAGATTGCATCCAAGTACTGCATTTCGGACTCTTTTGTTGACCATGATGGCTACTCCATTTCTTCTGAAGGATTCCTGCCCACAGTAGTAGATATAATGGTCATCTGAGTTAAATTCACCCATTCTTCCATTTTAGTTCGCTGATTCCTAGAATGTCGACGTTCACCCTTGCCACCTCCTGTTTGACCACTTCCAATTTGCCTTGATTCATGGACCTGACTTTCCAGGTTCCTATGCAATATTGCTCTTTACAGCATCGGACCTTGCTTCTATCACCAGTCACATCCACAGCTGGGTATTGTTTTTGCTTTGGCTCCATCCCTTCCTTCTTTCTGGAGTTATTTCTCCACTGATCTCCAGTAACATATTGGGCACCTACTGACCTGGGGAGTTCCTCTTTCGGTATCCTATCATTTTGCCTTTTCATACTGTTCATGGGGTTCTCAAGGCAAGAATACTGAAGTGGCTTGCCAGTCCCTTTTCCAGTGGATCACATTCTGTCAGACCTCTCCACCATGACCCGCCCATCTTGGGTTGCCCCGCAGGCACGGCTTGGTTTCATTGAGTTAGATAAGGCTGTGGTCCCAGTGTGATTAGATTGACTAGTTTTCTGTGAGTATGCTTTCACTGTGTCTGCCCTCTGATGCCCTCTTGCAGCACCTACCATCTTACTTGGGTTTCTCTTACCTTGGGCGTGGGGTATCTCTTCACGGCTGCTCCAGCAAAGTGCATCCGCTGCTCTTTACCTTGGACAAGGGGTATCTCCTCACTGCTGCCCTTCCTGTCCTTCAACGTGGGATAGCTCCTCTAGGCCCTTACATTTAAATAAACAATTTCTTTACGTGAAGTCAAAGAAAAATGGTAAGAAACATTCATGGAAACAGGACAAATTGCAGTGGGCCGATAGCTTCCTTAGATAAGCAAAAATTCTGGGACAAATGGGCAATAATTTGTTGGGAAAAAAGTGGAAAGAATGGTGTATAAATAACAAATGGAAAGGAAACACTTGACAGTTTGGGTCTTTTTACTTGTTTTCTGTATATCTTGCCTTGGGACCCACGTGTCACCCCCACTTCAGACCGCGGCCCTCAGGGGCTCCCCCTTTTCCTCCTACATCTGCACAGTCTGACCATGCTCAAGAGTCTGGAGTGCCATCCGGCTGGTGAAATCCTCACAACCCAATCTTGAAATCACAAACGCCCTCACCATCCAACACAGACAAGTGATCATTAATTCCCCAAAGTTAAATTTCAGATTTACCACCATCCTGCTCAAGTCAGAATCTACCGCTCCTGCCACCCCAGGCTTTGTCTAAGGAAGCGGCTGATTCCACAGGTTCAGAGGTCTCGTGTGCAAGAGCAAACACGCCCGCACTAGGGGTTGGACAGACAGCCCTTGCCCGTGAGTGGCCCTGCGCTCCGGCCCTCTCAGTGTGGGTCCCTGCCTCTGGTGGTCCCACACCCGGTGCTTCACCACTGCATGACCTGCCAGCCCCTCTGCCTGGGGTGAGGTGCGGATGCCCCTGAAGGTGGCCTTAAAGGATGTAACTGGAGCGTTCTCCAGGGTGCTGGAGGCGGGAACCGGTGCAGGCGTCACCAGAGGACGGGCCTGCCTTGCAGAGCCAGTGTGTCAGGAGACAGGATTGATCAGACGTGAAGGGGAACGTGGGGAGGAAGCAGAAAGCCTGAGGGAATTGGCTGGAGCGGAAGAGGGGGTCAGAGGTCAGGCTCCACGCAGGGCTGAGACTTCTCCGCTGCAGGCTGCTGGCCCCAGGGGAAAAGACCATGAAGTGGAGCACAAGCCAAACAAGACCCTGCGGGCCAGGCCATTTCTGTGCAAACTCACTGAGCTTATAAACTCGAGACCTACTCACAGGAAAAACCCTGAAGGCAAAGGAACTGAGTCTGCGGGGAGTGCCCGCCCTCTGGTCTCGCTCTGAGCCTCCGGATTAGGTAAATTCTGCATCTCGACTTCCTGGAAACCAAGGGAGGGGCCCGGAGGCGGGATGCGTCTCTCCCATAGTAATGAGATTGCAGCGCAGTCTGGATGTTTCCCCTTCCTGACTCCTTCCTGCATTTCTCTGGCAAAGTCCCAGACCTTCAATTTTTTGCACGTTCAGAACAAATGGAGATGGTATTTTCAAATGAAAAAGTGGAATAGACATGCAAATCATCTATGCTCCCACCTCTCCCCTCCCCTTATACAGAAGACATGCTGGTTGAGAGGAGCAGGAACTTGAAGAAGACAGTGCTGCCCGAAAGCGATTTGCGTTTGACAGGAGTTGGGGCCACCCCAGGCCGGGGGCTCCAGGGGTCCCAGAGGGCGGACAGGGGATCAACAGGGAAGGAAGCCCAGCGTCACCAGGCCTAGTGCTTCTGCGGAGGCCAGTCCTCTCACCTCTTGCCAAGCCACCTCTAGCACACGCTTTCCTCATTAGGGCTTCAAACAACAACCGTTCACTATGCCCTCCACACCCAGGGGCTGCCTGGGGATCACCCGGTTGAATCTCAAGTCAAAGATACAGGGCAGGTGAGCACCTGGAGCCAGAGATGCAAGCCAGCACCAACTGAAACCCTTTTTCGCCAGAGCCTTCCGGCGCCATCCTTGCATTCAACCCTCTGCAGAGACTTGGTGTAATCAAATGCTCTAGAAAGAAAACAAACAGAAGCGTAGCTAGCACGTGAAGGAACGTGAGCTCATTCGTTTGGTAATAGCTATTATTACGTTCATGGTGAGCAAACTTAAATATGCCCAAGGTAATGCATATTCATTTCAAGCAAATGTTAATTAAACAAACTACTGTCTACTTTTGGGGTTTTTAAATGGTTGTCTACCAAGCTGAGACAGACTGAAGTCCAGAAATGACAGAACTTTGTATTATTTACCTTATGTGTTCAGGGAAAACGTCCCGCATCTGACTTGTGTGTTTCATTGTTGATATAAATATCTGCCTAGCTAACTGAATAATTTCATACTAGTATTGAGCATTCATTTGTAATTCCAATAAAAGTCAGAAAATCTGACCACAATTTGGGGTGGATTTAATTATCCTACCTTTGGAAAAGGGTGTCCCCCCTCTTTTCGAGATGGAAGAATGGAAACGTCTCTTTGAGTGTTTGCTCTGTGTCAGTCGAGGCCTGGCAGACAGCATGCAGTACAGCTAATATTTGAAGGTCAGGCTATAGGTTGTAAAGATCCAGACTGTCCTCATAAGCAATTGTCCTGTATTCAGAAAAAGAAAACATAGGGTGTCATGTTGTAAGAAATGGAAAGGCACCTCTTACCACGTGACTGAAGCCTTTGGCACTGCCGATCTCTTTCTCACCGGAAGACAGAGCCGGACACAAGTACCGCCTCCCTGTAGCCCAGGGGAGGTGGGGAAATGCCAGGAGCCCTGGGCAGGCTCAGCTTTCCAACCAGAGTGTCTCAAAGGGGCAGAGGCGGGGCTGCACCCTGAGTCTGGGGTTTCTCATTTTGCAGTGATGAACACCAGGAGGAAAGGCCACAGAGTGGGGCTGGAGATGAGTCAGCGCAGGAGAGGGGCAGCTTCCTGCTCAGATTCGTGCCCCCCGCGTTTGCATTCACGCTCTGCCATCCTGCCTGGCGTGGCCAGGCAGCTCCCTTACCCTCTCCGAGCCTCAGTTCCTTCATCTGTTAAGTGAGAAACGCATGCACCGTGACTAACACTCAGCAAGCACTCATCATTCTGATGATCTTACTGGAGACCAAGATCTGTAGATTCCCTTCAGCCATGTCACAGAGTCCTGGAACGTTTGCATTCACAATACGGCCACTTTGAAGGCCTAGGCTGTTTATTCAAGCTTCAAAGGGCCCACTGGGTTGCATGTGCCCATGTATCTAAGGCCGCTTTTTCACTGGATGTACAGCCAGGGGCAGCTTTTTCACACAGCAGCAACAGAGCTGCCTCCTAGGTCCTTGATTTTGTTCAATACCAGCCTTTTTCACAGTGTCTTGGCCCTCAAAGCCGCTGGTCCCAGCCATAATCTGAGAAAACAAGGTCTCCTAAACTTGAATGATGGGCACATTAAATGGTAATGGCCGAGGGCTTTGGAAGCAGCTTTGACCCAATGTTCTGGCCGAAACTTGGGCAGCTGCCCAGACTCAGCTGCTCCAGTCCCTGTAAGACAAGTCCAATCTTGACATCTCTGTGCAGCCACGAAGGGAAAGCCTTCCCTCCCTCATCCCTCTCTGGAGTCCTCTGTGAAAGTGTGTGTTCCCTGGGTTGTGTGTTGGAGGCTGCTGGAAGCCCAGGCTGAGATCAGGGCAGACTCTCCAGGCAAGCCTGGTCCCAGCCCCTCCACTGATCTGTGGGAACCTCAGTAACTGGTTTCTACTAGTCTGTCTGGCCACCTCTCTTAGGCAACATGCATGGGGGAAAGGGGCAAACAACAGAGAGACTACTGGGCCAGACTGACATTTATACCCAAATGCCCACAGCCCCACTCTGGCCCCTGGTGCAGTGCAGGCATGCTGGACACGGTAATACAAGGAGTCCTGTCCCAGGTATGGCTGACCCTGTGTCTTCTGTGTCTGTAGATTGCTGTCTGGTGTCTGCCGGTCCCAGAATGCAAAATTAGTATAAGCAGGCCTTAGCAGGTCCTGTGAGCTCCAGAGGGTGTGAGATAAGCAACATGAAGAGTCAGGCCTCTGCTCTGGAGGAGGGGGCGTATTGTGCAGCTGGAGAATCCTCACAGTTGTTCCATTATTGAGTTGTTCCATTGGTCTATCACTGCTGAGAAGACCAAGTAGAAACCTTCCCCCAAGAGAATAAATAAATAAAAGTTAAAACAAAGCACAGCTACATCTTTGGGGGGGAGCAGCGGCAGAGAGCAGAGACTTAAAAATATAGGGATAGTAGTCATCACTATTGTGTGGAGTCACTCAGTCGTGTCCGACTCTTTGCAACCCCATGGACTGCAGCCTACCAGGCTCCTCCCTTCATGGGATTCTCCAGGCAAGAGTACTGGAGTGGGTTGCCATTTCCTTCTCCAGGGCATCTTCCCGACCCAGGGATCAAACCCGGGTCTCCCGCATTCCAGGCAGATGCTTTAACCTCTGAGCCACCAAGGAAGACCAGTCATCACTATATATCTCTTTAATTTATCAAACTGGCCCACATGAAACTTACCCAGGCCATGGCAGAAGACGGTCAATACGGCCACAGATTCAGCCACCTAGCGCCCAATGCAGCTCTGGGCCGGAAGCGGTCTTTGCAGGAGCAGGTTAGTGCACCATCCAGCTGCAGTCCATGACCATTGACTGGGTGGAAGCCCTCTCTTCCATCCCCTTCAGGAAGGAGCTCGTGAGTGGTCTGTGCTCATGAGGGGCAGACAAGAGGGCATATTTAGGGTCTTGTGGTGACTCTCCAGAGTCCAGGGCCACCTGAACACCCAACGTCCAGCACCACATGGGTCTGTTATACCCTTTAGCTGTGTACAACTCTTCGCGACCCCATGGACTGCAGCAGGCCAGGCCTCCCTGTCCATCGCCATCTCTCAAAGCTTGCTCAAACTCATGTCCATCAAGTCAGTGACACCATCCAACCATCTCATCCTCTGCTGCCCTCTTCTGCTATTGCCCTCAATCTTTCCCAGCATCAGGGTCTTTTCCAATGAGTCAATTCTTTGTATCAGGTGGCCAAAGTATTGGAGCTTCAACAGCAGCATCAATCCTTCCAATGAATGTTCAGAGTTGATTTCCTTGAGGATGGCCTGGTTTGATCTCCTTGCTGTCCGAGCGAATCTCAAGAGCCTTCCTCAGCACCACATTTAGAAAGCATCAGTTCTTTGGCAGCCTCGCCCTTTTTATGGTCCAATTGTCACATCCATACATGGTACTGGAAAATCCACAACGTTGACTAGACAGACCTTTGTTGGCAAAGGGGTGTCTCTGCCTTATAATATGCTTTATAATATAATAATAGGTTTGTCACAGATTTTCTCGCAAAGAGCAAGCGTCTTTTAATTTTGCGGCTTCAGTCACTGTTCGCAGTGATTTTGGAGCCCCAGCTATGCCCATGATGTGTAAAATCAGACCAGTTGAATGGGAGGCAGCAAGTTCCCTGGAGGGCCTAGCAGGTCCTGTGAGCTCCAGAGGGTGTGAGGCAAGCAACACAGAGTCAGGCCTCTGCTCTCTGGGGGAGGGGGTATCTTCAGGGGCTCAGTGGTCTGGAGCATGCTGGGAAATTCCCTTCTGAGCAGAGAACACACTGCAGCTATATCACCTTCCACAAGGAGAGGAGCAGGGAGTCGGTAGGCTCCACGTTGCCCCCTGGGAATGCTGCTCCAGGGTGCTGAGCCGGGACCTGGCCCAGAGCAGGGCAGGGCTCGCAGCAGGTCCAGCTTCTGCTACAGGCTGCCTTGCCTCTTGGGCTCCGTGAGCAGGTAGACCCGGTGTCGAACCAGCAGTATCTGCAGTGGGGAAGCACACGGTGGCATTTGCGGCAAGCCTCAGGAGGAGAATCTAGGTCTCTTGAGTTCCGGAGCACAGCCAGGGCATCTGCAACAAGCACTGTACAGCCTCTGGGAAAACTGCTAGGGAGCCTTGAGGCCTGGAGGAGACGGAGCTCCGGACCGCGGGACAGCAGGGGCCGTGGGACTGGAGCTCCACCGGAGGAGCAGATGCTGCGGAGGAAGCCAGTGTTAAGGGCAGGCGGGCCTGGCAGCTGTGCACCTCGAGATGGAGGAGCCTCCTGGACGGGCCACAGTCCAGGGGGTAGGAGCAGGGCGGGGAGGGGAGGAGCGAGTTTGACCCGAGTGTGACCCCAGTCTCTTCCTTAGCGAACAGTCACGGTTCCCTGGTGAGCTACTTCCCCGGTGGCTCAAACAGTAAAGAATCTGCCTGTGATGCGGGAGACCAGGGTTTGAACCCTGGGTTTGCCAGTTCCTCTGGCGAAGGGAATGGCAATCCACTCCAGTATTCTTGTCTGGAGAATTCCATGGACACAGAAGCCTGGTGGGCTACAGTCCGTGGGGTCGCAGAGAGTTGGACACACACAAGCGACTAACACACACCCATGGTTCCCTGGTGGCGGGCTTCCTTGTGGTCTCACAGGGACATCCTGAGCCAATAGTGGGCTGCGGGTTCACCCTCACCCCGCCCAGAACAACCCTGAGGAGCAGTGGAGAGCCCCCCAGAGAGCAGAACTCGGAACGTACCTGATCGTCCAGCCCTGGGCCCAGCATTGCTGAGACGTGGTTCCGATCCACACTGAAGGCCTGCTTTCCTTTATGCTGACAGCGGAGAATAAGATCTCTATTCCTGTGTGTCTCTGTGTTTTCAGCCGGGGTTTCCGCAGGCCCCTGGGTCGGGGGAAGCGGTGGGCTGCAGTCGGGGCTGGTTCTGGCACCTGGTGCTAGCATGCAGTGCTGACCGGGAGACCAAGGTCAAGTGCAGCCCCTTCACTCGTCCTTCCAACACTGCCCGGGGGCGTACACAGCCACGAACACGCTGGCATCGGTCTCTGGCTCCGTGGAGTAGGTGCATCACAGAGGAGGAACCCAAGAAGCCCGTGGTGAGTCGTCCTGAGAAGGGTTCCAATCAGAGAGGTCAGCTGCCTGAGGTGATTGTCAACTCGGCTTGAGTGCTAGAGGCCAGCAGCACCTGACTACTAAGCCTGCATCCCAAGAAGTTAGAGAGAATCCCGAAGAAACATTCTAAAGCACCCCACGTGGTTCTTTATTCTCTTTTAAATTATCCATAGGCACTTATATTTATTATGTGAGCTATTTTTAGAAAAAGCATTAAATGCACTGCAAGGGTAGCTGAAAGACTTAAATTGTTGCTAAAAGTTAACCAGAGGTCTAAAATGAAATTTACTAATTTCACTGTAAGTGCATTGCTATTTATCCCATTTCTTAATGGAAAATAGTGCACAATAACCTTTAAAAGTTAATACTTGGAGGGAGAGAGTAACGGCCAAGTAGCATTTTTTTTTTTTTTCAGTTTCAGTAAATTACTTTTTGCCCGGAGCTCAAGAGTTCTGGTAAGAGTCAGGCCCCGTGTACCCGAGGCTACATATTTTTCTTTCATTTTTCCATGAGACTACCTCCTGGGGTAGATGTTTCGCCCTCCAGGTTGTTACCAAGGCTGAGCAGGGTAAGCATCCTGTACCCAAAAAGTGGTCCCTAGCACTTTCTCTTTTAAAAGGTTCTTCTTACCTTTATCAAGGTTCTCAGTTACAGAAGATTACAAAGTATCTCTGTAATCGTCTCATTAGCATGAGAAGAATAATCATGCTCATTTCAAAATTCAACTATGACGAGTATGGTCAACTCAGAAATAAAAACCAGAGATAGTCACTGTGAAGAATACTGTGCCTGCTATTTCAGAAGCCTTCCTGTACGTCAGTTGCCACTGTTCTTGTGCGGGTCACCTAGCAGTGGGTAACGCCGTGTTCTGCCTGACTGGCTTTGTCTGTGTTTTATATGGATTAGTTCACAAGACACAGGAAGCCATGGGATTTGCCCAGAGTTGCCCCAGACCTGGGTCTGACACGGACACTCTGACTGCCGAAGCCCCCTCCCGACCAGTCCTACCTGCTAGTTATGGAAACCGCAACTACAAAGAAAGATGTCTCAGTAACACACTCGGGAGCCTGGATTTGTTTTAACATCACTGCGTAGCTAAAGCATCTTTTTGTGTCATATTTTCAAATTATGTTTTAAAGTCTGCAAAACACAGCACTTGTAGAGATGACCAAGAGCTCACGTCTGCAGTCTTCTGTTCAGGGATGCGTCTGTTTTTTGAACCGTTGTTTTCTTTTATACCCAGTATCAGGAAGACTATCGTGTTATAAGCTTGTGCGTGAGCTTACGGTGATGCTTTTGTTTGATGAATGTCAAGGAGAAAGCCGGCCGTATTAAAGAGCATGCATGCATTTCATTTTGTTAAATGTTGACAAACTGACTTTTAACTCCCAGCAGTAAACAACGGGAGTGGCTCTTTTCCCAAATCCTCACTAAATGTGAGCGTCATAAGTCTTTTTCTTTAATCTTTGCTGATCTGACAGAAATAGTAGTGGTAGCTAGTGTTTTTATTTGCATTTCTTTTAAAAATTTATCTATTTCTAATTGAAGGATAATTGGTTTACAATACTGTGTTGCTTTCTGCCATTATTTGCATTTCTTTGACTATTAGCGAGGTTGCGTGTCTTCATATACATTTCGACTCTCTGTCTGGCTTTCGCTAGGAATTTTTTACCCTTGTTTCTTTTAACACTGACTTTTAAATCTTATTATTTTGTAAGGTCACCTTCTGTGTGAAGGATATTGTAGGATTAGTATACAGCAATTAGAAGCAATAAAGTCGGTATCATAAATCAACATAGATTATAGAGTTGAATGAATAAGGAAAAACAGAACAATGCCGATGGCACTCCATTCTGTGTAATTAAGATAACACATGGGTGAGTTCTTTCGGAAATGGTGGGCAAGTTAATTTAGATCGACACTGCCACTGAGAACGATTAGAAGGGCTGGGAAAACTGTGCTGAGGAAATTAAGGAAGACCTAATTAAATGGAGGGATGTGTGTAGTGTGTGGACTGGAAAATTTAATATTGTAAAGTTGTCAGTCTCCCCTTATTTATCTACAGAGGTAATGCAATGGCAATCCAAATACCAACAGGTTTCATTTGTTTGTTTGGGATTTTTTTTTTGGTTAATTTTTAAAAATAAACTAATGGGAGAGAACTTCCCTCATATTAATATTTATTTTCAGTGAGATTTAAGAAAGTTTGTTATTGAACCAAAGATAGACCTAAAGTTTCAGTACAAATCTGTGTGTGCAGAAACTCAATTTATGGCAGAAGTAACACCACAGAACCCAGGCAAATCCATGGGATGGCCTACTGGCTATTCCTACAGGAGGAAAATGAACTCTGGTATTTCCTTCTAAACACAGAAAGTAATTCCAGGTGGATAACAGTTTTAAATGTGAAAGTTAAGAGTAAAATTTTAGGGGCATTTCCATTTCAGGGTAGAATCAAACAGTTGTAGTGTCAAGGCTGCTACTGAGACTGATATGAAAACCCAAGTAGCAGTTTGCAGGGTCAGAGGGCTGCAGGAGCTCCGAGAAGCCGAGTGACCGGACGCTGAGAACAGAGGCGCCTCCTCGCTGGTCCTCTTGCCGATTCTGGACACAAGGGAGGAGGCAGGATTTGGGCTCTACGATGAGGAGGTGAGCAAAGCCCTGGGAGAGTCTCGGGCTGGAGACTGAGAACACAGACCCGGGGCCTCATGCCCGGCTGGCACCCCGACTCGCAAGCCTCTGCAGAGCAGGGAGGCTCTCCAGCAGAGTGCAGGGTTGGCGATACAGAGCCCAGGACCCACCAGGGGAAGACGCGTGGGGAGCCTGCTGGCTCTCCGTCACACGCCCTGGAAGAAGGGACAACGGCGGTGCGCTGCACCTCAGCCTTGACTTCGCCTAGTTCTGGCTGCGCACTTGGCTTTATGCAGAAGCCCAGCAGTCAGTGTTTCCAGCTCTGCAGGCCACGGGGTCTCCGTCACCACAACCCGTGCCTGCTGCTGAGGGAGAGACGCAGCCACAGACACCACGAACGTGGCTGCGCTCCAGTAAAACCACTTATGGCTGGGGAAGCTTCACGGTGGGTCTCCTTTAGACTTGGTGAGAACTATTTTAAATGGAACAGCTGTCGTGGACACATGTCACATCTGGCCAGGGCAGGGCTGCCGGTAGGCAACCCTGGGTTAGATGAAGGTGGTCAGTCCACACCGTGTCTGTCTAGTAGAGGCAAGATGAACGCTCTCTGGCTTAGATAACACCCTTGGGATGTTGTATACACAATCCTGTATCTACAGTGTCTGGCATTAGATTAAAGACTGTGAGCCCTGGGAGGACATAGAGTCATATGATACAAATGGAGAGAAAACAGACAATAGAAAGAGACCCAGATGTAATGCAAACAAGTGTCGGCCTTAGCAGATAAGAACTTTAAAATACCAGTGACTGGACTTCCCTGGTGGTGCAGTGGCTAAGAATTCATCTGCCAGTGCAGGGGACGTGGGTTCCATCTCTGGTCCGAGGAGGTTCCCCATGCTGTGGAGCAGCTGAGCCTGTGGGCGACTAGTATGGAGTCCACTCGGCGCAACTCCTGAAGCCTGTGTCCCCAACAAGAGAAGGACGCCACTACAGTGAGAAGCCCCCATTCTCTGCAACCAGACAGAGCCTGCGTGGAGCAACCAAGACCCAGCATGGCCAAAAATAAAAAATTAGTAAAAATAAATATTAAAAAAGAGTACAAATGAACTTATTATCCACAAAGCCAAAAGAGAGTTACAGGTTAGAAAACAGACTTGTGGGTTACCAGGGAGCAAGGAGGGGAGGGGAAATTGGGAGACTGACCCACACACGCCACTGTGCGTAAAACACATAGCTAACATGGACCCTCTGTACAGTGCAGAAGGCCCTGCTCGATACTCTTCAGGGGTGTGTAGGAGTCAGGAATCTAAAGAAGAGTGGACGTTTGTGTTTGTGTAACATATTGACTTTGCTGTATGCCTGGAAGTAACATAACATTGTAACTAATTTTACCCAAGTAAAATTTTTAAAAATGCTAGCGAATAATATCTTCAAAAACAGTTAATATATAGTAGTGCGTATATATCCATCCCAATCTCCCAATTCACCCCTCTCCCTCTTACTCCCTGATGACCAGAGTTTGCTCTTCCACACCTGTAAGTCTAGGTCCTCTGCGCTCTGTTTTTAGATTTCACATACACGTGATATCATAGGATATAAGGACCTATTACGCGGCACAGGGAACTCTGCTCCACGCTCTATAATGACCCGTGTGGGAAAAGACTCCAGGAAGTGTGGATACATGCACACGTGTAACAGTCAGTGCTGCACGCTTGAAATGAACACAGCACTGTAAGTCAGCTACATGCCCATACAGACTTAGAAAGCAAACTAACAGGTGGGCCAAACAGATGGATAGGTTCACCTGTCAAATGAAAACTCTGGAACTGAAGGATACAATGTGAACAGTTAAGGGTCGGTTTAAGAGACTTAGACATGGCAGAAAGCAGGTTGTGTGAAATGGATGGTGGCAGAATTCCCAACTGAAGCACAGGAGGACAACTAGCCGAGGAAATGTAGAAATGTCAGGAAACAACGGAAAGCAAGTGAAAATGCCTAAGATCCTTGTAACTGGCATTCTAAGCAGGGCATAGACTGTTTCATTTCAAAGAAGCTACATTCGAAGAAAACCTAATTTTATACAATTTGAATTTACAAATATAAAATTTCTGTGAAATGCAATGGTGTAGACTCAAAATGACTTATGAAAGTTGGAGAAGAAAGAAGTAAAATAATAACAAGCAAAAATAATCCAGGCTCTTCATGATAGAGATGCTGAAAACAAGGGAGGTCTTATAGGAGCATAAGAAACACTGCCTTTGCTGGGGCAGCTGTGGGGCTGACAGACGACTTCTCAGCAGGTACGGGGGAAGCAGGAAGCAGAGAACGGGGTCAGCGCCACCAGCAGAGGAGAGCGGAGCCCACCGGCCCAGAACTCTGCATCCAGTAAAAAGATCCTACAATCCTGTGTGTGCGTGTGTGCGCATGTGTGTGCGTGTACACGCGTGTGTGCCTGTGTGCATGTGTGTGCGTGTGTGCATGCGTGCGTGTGCGTGTGCATGTGTGTGCGTGTGCGTGTGCACGCGTGTGCATGTGTGTGCGTGTGTGCATGCGTGCCTGTGTGTGCGTGTGTGCATGCGTGCGTGTGCGTGTGTGCGTGTGTGCGTGTGTGTGTGTGTCTGTGTGTAGCTGCTCAGTCATGACCAACTCTCTGCGACCATACGGACTGTAACCCACCAGACTCCTCTGTCCCTGGAATGTTCCAGGCAAAAGTACTGGAGCCGGTTGCCATTTGCTACTCCAGGAGATCTTCCTGACACAGGGATTGAACCCACGCCTCCTGCATTGCCCGAATTGGCAGGCAGATTCTTTACCACTGAGCCACTTGGGAAGCCCCTTAAACTCTGAATGCAAAATAAAGACATTTTGTGAAAAAAAGAGAGGATTTATTACCAACAGAGCTTCATGAAAAAAAGCTTCATGAAAACCTCTCTTCAAGCAGAAAGAAGAAGACCCCGAATGGACAGGCAAAAATATAATGGAAACCAGGGAACCGGTGGCAGGGAGATGGAAAGGGTAAATACATGTATAAACATAGATCGACCATTTATTGAAAAACAAAACTAATATTGCCTGGTGTGATTTCCAAGGCAGTAAATTAAACTTTCAATACCATTTAAAAAAATTTAAAGGTCAGCTACCTATAACTCAAGCAGGAGGAGCGTAAACGGAAGTGAAGGGTTCCAAGGTTCAGTTGTTATGGAGACAGTGGAAAGCAAACTTGTGTTAGGGTGTAACAGGTAAATGGTGTATGTTCTGATTTCCCTGGCAACCACTAACAGAGCAACGAAAGACTGTATAACTGCCTATTTAATGGAGGGAAAAATCAAAATCATTAAACATATTTGATTATCCTTGAAAAAGACAAAAAGCAAAAGAAGAGACATAAAAGAGATGGGTCTCACTGAAAACAAATGGAAATGGCAGATATAGATGAGAGAGGATGGTGATTTCACTAATGCAAAGTGACTAACTCAATTTAAGGCTGGGATCATCAGACTGGATAAAAGCAATAAACTTTAACTATATGCTTTTTTATAAAAGATGCTATATTTAATACAGAAGTACAGAAAGATTGAAAGCAAGAAAAATAAAGGGATTTATGATGCAAATACTAACTGCAAATCTGTAAGCATCCATCAACCCAGCTTCAGAATACATAAGAATATGAAAATACTGCTCAAATGTCAGTAAACATATGAGAAGGTGTTTCCCTTTATTAATTATCAAGGAATTGCAAATCACATTGTGACATGCAAATTAAACTGTGATGCAACTACAATGGCTGAGATTTTTTAAAAAGATGATAATAGGGTTAGGTAAAAATATGAATTAAATGTACTGCGAGGAGTGTGAAAACTGGCCCAATGGCTTATTTACTGAAGGTGAAGATGTTCATACCCTATGACCTGATGATCCCTAAGTCTGTACCCAGAAGAAGTGTGTGTATTTGTGCATCAAAATAAAGGTATAATAATGACCATCATAGAATCATTCACAATAGCCCCGATAGAGACAATTGGCTGCGCCAAAGTCTTTGACTGTGGGGATCACAAGAAACTGGAAAATTCTGAAAGAGGTGGGAATACCAGACCACCTGACCTGCCTCTTGAGAAACCTGTATGCAGCTCAGGAAGCAACAGTTAGAAGTGGACATGGAACAACAGACTGGTTCCAAATAGGAAAAGGAGTACATCAAGGCTGTATATTGTCACCCTGCTTATTTAACTTCTATGCAGAGTACATCATGAGAAATGCTGGACTTGAAGAAGCACAAGCTGGAATCAAGATTGCTGGGAGAAATATCAATAACCTCAGATATGCAGATGATACCACCCTTATGGCAGAAAGTGAAGAGGAGCTAAAGAGCCTCTTGAGGAAAGTGAAAGAAGAGAGTGAAAAAGTTGGCTTAAAGCTCAGCATTCAAAAAACGAAGATCATGGCATCTGGTCCCATCACTTCATGGGAAATAGATGGGGAAACAGTGGAAACAGTGTCAGACTTTTATTTTTTGGGGCTCCAAAATCACTGCAGATGGTGAGTGCAGCCCTGAAATTAAAAGACGCTTACTCCTTGGAAGAAAAGTTATGACCAACCTAGACAGCATATTCAAAAGCAGAGACATTACTTTGCCAACAAAGGTCCATCTAGTCAAGGCTATGGTTTTTCCTGTGGTCATGTATGGATGTGAGAGTTGGACTGTGAAGAAAGCTGAGTGCTGAAGAATTTATGCTTTTGAACTGTGGTGTTGGAGAAGACTCTTGAGAGTCCCTTGGACTGCAATGAGATCCAATCAGTCCATTCTGAAGATCAGTCCTGGGTGTTCTTTGAAAGGACCGATGCTAAAGTGAAACTCCAATACTTTGGCCACTTCATGCAAAGAGTTGACTCATCGGAAAAGACTGATGCTGGGAAGGATTGGGGGCAGGAGGAGAAGGGGACGACAGAGGATGAGATGGCTGGATGGCGTCACTGACTCGATGGACATGAGTTTGAGTGAACTCTGGGAGTTGGTGATGGACGGGGAGGCCTGGCGTGCTGCAATTCATGGGGCTGCAGAGTCGGACGTGACTGAGCAACTGAACTGAACTGAACTGAAATGGCTATCAGCATTGTAATGGTTAAACATATGCGAATATTTGTGCAATGAAATACCATGCAGTCCTGACATCAGCTAAAGAAACCACACACGTGCCGTGCTCGGATCTCACAGGGGTAAAGCGAGCGACGTAGCCAGTCACAGCGGAATGCGTGTCCCCAACCCTGTTCATGGTCTTAGTACTCAGGCAGTGGTTGCCCTTAGAAGGGAAGGTGGCATCACCCAAAGGTGGCTTGTGTGGCTTCTGGGTGGTCATGTTGCTCTGTGCCCTGACCTGGAAGACGTTCTATTTCTTGTGATAATTCACTGATCTGTGCCTTGTTTTCAATAAAGCTGTTAAAAAATAAATACACATGTAACACTATCATATTTCATAAGGTAAGAATCTGTGACCTCATCCAAGGATCTATGCCAAGTACGACCAAGTCACTCCCCCCAGCTGGTCCGGGTGGGGGAGTGGGGAATGAAGGAAAGAAAGAGGAAATAAGAGGAGGGCAAGGAAGTGGAGAAGGAACAAGAGACAGACCAGCTGATGGGCATCACACGGACATCACGATGCAGAACCATCGCCCGAGAGAGGAGACCCCACCCCTCTCCTCCACGGTCCTTGGGGGGGGCGGCCTCTTTCATCCCCGTCCCATGAGTTCGTATACACAGCGTGTGAAAGGCACTCAGTCTTTCTTATAAACAGCTCAGTAAGCTCGTTCGATGGTCACAATTTACAGAGCATGGGTTTGGGAGGGGACAGGTGGGGCATTGCCCAAATGTCGGTAAGGCATGCTATGGAAAGGGAACCAGATGCTGGGAAGGTGAGAAATGCTCCCCCCTCCCCGACGTGTCCACAAAGAGGAGTCGGGTTAGGACCCCCATGGGCAGGCGTGCATTCAGATGAGCCAGTGAGCGCAGCTCTTGGGGTCACACCTTCCGAGGACTGCGTTGCTTTCATCAGTGAAGAGGCCTCGACACAACATTTAGAGCCTTCTAGATTTTCGAAAAAGAAAAAGGACCTGACAGGATCAGCCTTGGGAAGGTGAATAGTGCTGTCCACCTGCTAAGTGGACACTGGTGGAAGCCCGTTCCCCCTGTGTTGCAAGCGCAAACGGCCCCATGCTTCCGGCGGCTCTTGGAAAAGTTTAATGAAATCAAACTGTCATATTGGCCAAAATGCCTCAGTGTCCACAGCAAACACACAAATGGCATCCACTATGCCCCGCTCTGAGCGGCGGCCTGTCTGAGCTCGGTGGTTGAACCCATAGGGAGGTCACCTTCTCAGCAGCCTAGGACCCAAGTTCAGACCCCGTGAGCTGCCGGGCCCCCAGCCTGTCTCACGTGCTCCAGCCAGTGGCCTCGCCTCTGGGGAGGGGGTGTTTCCTGCGCCGGCACTGAAGGGAATTCTGCAGGTTAGCCGAGCGGTGCACGTGGGAGTGTGCTGCCCAGAGACGAGGCCAATGCTCCGTGGACGTCGTGGTTCCCTCGGCGTCCCCTCCGATTCGAGCCTGGAGGCCAGGGTGGAAGGGGGCTGAGAAAGGTCGGGCCCTGCTCTGCTGTTTCCGAAGATGCTCCCTTGCTGAGAAACCGCCCCCAGCTCTCCGGGGAAAGATGGGCAGATGCGGCCCTTGCTTACAAGAGGAGGAGGGACAGACTGTCCTCCCAGGTCAGACGTACTCTCTGCAGACAGAGAAGAGGAACCCGGTTTCTCATTTGCAGCATCGGTTCCATCCCCCCAAGATGCAGCAGGAAGCCATTTCTGCAGCAGCAGCGATGTAACATTTAGAAAATGGATCTGAGTAGAAGCATACGTCATGTTTATGGTTTTTAAAAAGCATTCGAAGGACATTTACCCAAACGAGGTTATTAAGACAGCCTTTCTGCCTGTCAGATCCACTTGCTGGCCCTTCTCTCTTGTCTTCATTTTTTTTTTTTTAGCCAATGTGAATATTAAAAGATTTGCTTAGGAAACTAATTTTTTAAGTTCCAAGAGAAAAATAGTGGCTGAGAGCTCACACGGCCTCTTCCCTCGTCTTCTCGGTAAGGTGAGGACATTTACTGGGGTCCTCTCCATCTCTTCGTTCACAGACCATTGGTGATAAGTCGTGGGGGATAATGAGTGAGAAAATGAAATTCCCTCTCCTTCTGGAGATGCGCGCTCCCATCATTCAGCCCTGGCACTTTTAACTCTCGCTCTCTCCAGCTCGCCGCGAGACCCATGCAAGACGTCTGGCTGCGCCTTCAAAAGAGAAGGGCCGAGACGGCGCGTGACCGCGTTGTCCGTCTGATTTGAAGTGTATTTCTAGACTAATCGCATCATTACCGCTTCCTCCCTGATGGACCCTCTGCTTTCTGAATGACTGGAGTGCAGTTCTGCTGAATGACTTTTAACAGCCAGGAGCCGTGGGGCCCTACGTTTTCCTGGAAAGGGGAATGGAGGAATGGTTTTCAGAAAGAGGAGCACGGTTCCAGGGCACATTCACAGGGGAAACAGGTGTCCTGTAGGCCTCTGTGAGGGCCTGTCTCCGGGCTTCTCCGGGCTTCTCCGAGGTCTGTCTGAATTCCAGAGGCTTCGGTAGCCCCCGAGGTCTCTGTGACGGGGCTCTGCTCCCTCCCACCGGCCAGAGTCACTCGGTTCCCCTGCTCCCCAACCTGGTCACCTGTCTTCTCTGCCTGCACGTGTGCTTGGACGATGCGCAGGCTCTGGGGGTCGGGAGACGAAACCCAGAGAGGTCCCTCTGCCCCTCGCTAATGGCCACAAGGCTGCGTGGCGCTGGGTGGCTTCAGCTGCTGGCTGCTCTGTGTCAGGAGAGGTGACGGATCTCAATTCCTTTGATTCCCATCCACGCGGACAGTCCTATTTCCTGCTCCTGGGGACTCTGTGACCACCAGTCAGAGGTGCCCTCCCCCTTCCACCCTGTCCCTGCCTGCACCCTGCTCACCCTGTGGGTGAGTCGCCCTCCTGGCCTTGCTGTGTTTCCTTCCAAACCCCCCCACCTAATACGTGCCGGACCTCGGGACCAACCTCTCAAACATTCTCTTCTCATCCACCTTGTCCTCATCTACTCAGCTCTCCTCTGAAGAGTCTGGGATCTTTCTTAGTTGCAAACTGAACACTGCCACCCTGCTCCAGGGCTTCCCAGCTGGCACCGGTGGTAAAGAGCCCACCTGCCAGTGCAGGAGGTGGAAGAGATGTGGGTGGATCCCTGGGTCAGGAAGGCCCCCCTGAGGAGGGCATGGCAACCCGCTCCAGTACTCTTGCCTGGAGAATCCCGTGGACAGAGGAGCCTGGCAGTCTTCAGCCTGGAGGTGTGCGCAGAGTCAGACACGACTGAGAGGTTAAACAGCAGCAACCCTGCTCAGAGCCCCAGATGTCCCTCCCTCAGATGCAGCCCTTACCCCGCAGGACAGTCCAGTTCCCTGGCCACGTGGCTGCCTCCCACCCACACCCTCTGCCCACACCAGGCGCCTGTCATGCGAGCGACCTCAGCTCTTCCTGAGCCCCAGGCTGGCACTCTCATCCTTAGTCCATGCCGCGCACCATTGGATAAGAATCCCAGGGCCATGAAACAACAGAACGAGGAGCCTGACAGTCCCAGACCTGCAGATGTTTCTCAATGGGCATCTGTGGGCCGACTGAGAGAGCGACAGGGGACCGGGGGACAGCAGCAGGGCCCTGAGGTGTCAGAATCTCCCTGAGTCTTGAGTATCCAGGAGTCAGCTGAGGATGGGCTGGCAATTGGAGCCACAGGGAAGGTTCTAGCAGTTCCATCTGGTGAGGCATAGGGCAGGCAGGAAGCAGGGGCTGCAGAGACATCCCAGTGCTCAACAGACCAGACTCGAATCAGTGCTTTACTGGACGAAGGACCATGGGCTGAAGAGCCGTCGGCATTCCCAGAGGGGCCTGGGGCTAGGCTTTTCCGAAGATTCCGAAGATGCCTCTCAGTGCAGGGTGCTCTCAGGACCTCTGTCCTCAGATCTCTGGGAAACGTGGAAAAGACAGATGAAAACAGACGTGATCGACATGCTTCAGGCCGCTCCGATGCAGAGCCCCCGGGTGTGTGCCTGTGTGTCTGTCTGCAGGCGGCCGAGAGTTACAGAGGCGGCTGAGATCCCATAGGAGTCAGCAGAAGTCAGGCTCCCCTGCACAGGATGTCCTGAAGGCTGCGGAAACCGCCCCCGTGCCAAAGGGGTTTTTGTTTGGCCAGCAAAGTAAGAACAGTCTTTTGCTTTTGAGCATCTAAACTGTAAAAGCAATGGTGTTTGACGACGTGAAAACGGTATGGCAGATTGCAGAGCTCACTGACCAGCAACACTGGGCCAGCCCGCCTGTGTGATTCCCTGTTTTCTGTCATTTACGCTGAAACAGACCCACAAAACTGAAAACATTTACTGTCCAGCCCGCCACAGAAAAGCTTTGCAGACCCCTTCCTAGGAGACCAGACCCGCTGATTGAGTGCCCAAGGCCCGGACCCAGGACAGGGGACGTCTGTGAAATTAGCAACTGCTGAGTTAGAGAACTGGACAGGAGCACAACCCCGAGACAAAGGATCTTTGGCCTCCCCGGACTCAGGGGTGGACAGAATTCTCGGTTTAACCTACTGGCCAGTGCAGGCAGCCCAGCTGAATAGTAGAGAATCAGCTTTTACATTAGGAAAGCAGAGTCGCACCACTGCCATTTATGATGGAGTCAGGTGGTGGAAGCTTCCAGAAGGAGACCCACTCAGAAGAGCAGCACGTGGCCTCATTTCCTCCTGCGGGTGGCCCACCAGCCCTGGACCTCAGGGGAGCTGAGCCGTGTCAAAGCTCCACATCATTGGTTGGGTCAGCTCGGGATGCACCTGGTATTCATGTCCTTCATTTCAGGGTCCTCTTCCTCCTTGGTATTAGAAACACGTTTCCTTCCTGCTGGGCATGTGCTGAGGTTCTCTTGTGAAAGTATTAATTCTATAAAATTCAATTATAGCTCCCGCCTTTTCTGATCTACACGGGAGCTCCGTGTCCGTCCTGCCTCAGAACTTACCCAAAGTAGCCGAGCCTCACTTCAGGGCATTTTACAGACACTATATTTCTTTACAAAGTTAAGACTTGACTTTGTAACATTATTACAACATTATTACGTGACTATCATTGTAATAATGAAGTGAAAACTTGGCTCTTCCCTTGGTGTGCTTGGCAAGGCTGGGCTGGGCACCCGGGGAAGGTCTTTGGCGCATCTTGTCCAGAGAGCTGAATGTGAGGCTGTTTTCTCATTTGTCTGGGGAGCCTGTGCTGGACCCCGGCTCCCCTGTTACAGCCACGCAGCTCTCCCTGACAGTGAGCTTTCAGAACCTTGCCTTTATGTCATCAAATCAAATCCAGGGCTGCCTTAGTTGCTGACTGAGGTGCATGCTACAATGACCTGCAAAGTGACCTTTGTCCCTGGCAGCCCCGTGCAGCGTGGTTGCTTCAGCCATCACGACCCCTGGACCGTGGATTGCTGTGACTCGGTTCTGCAGGAGCAGCTGCTCCAGCCACACCAGGACGAGAGGGTAAGTGTGCTGGTCCTCACGGCCAGCTCTGACTGCAGCTGGGTGTTTGATGCCTGCGGCGGACTCAACAGAGTGCCACGGCTGAGGGCTTCGAGCAGCAGAAGTGTACTGTCTGAGGGTCTGGAGACCAGGAGTTCAAAACCAAGGTGTCGGGGGGGTTGGTTCCCGCCAGAAGTTCAGGGCAGGATCTGAGGGTCTCACGGCCCCCTCCCGGCATCCAGGGGCTGCTGGCATGCCGCCGTGGCCCTCGGCGTGAGCCTCTCCCCCATGTGGCTCTGTGCCTCTTCTCTTCTTATAAGGACCTGGGCCACCGGAGGCAGGACCCCCCTAATCAAGCATGACCTCATTTGAACTTGACTATCTGCATGACTACTTCCAAACAAGGTCACACCCTCAGGCCCCTGAGTCAGGGCTCAGCCTGTCCTTCAGGGACACGGTTCAGCGCTTGAGTCGCCGTCTCCCTCACCCCATCTGCGAGGTGCGTCTCCTCTCTGTGACCCGCTCGGCTGAGACGCTGCAAACAAGGCTCTGTTGCTTGGGCATCTCTCCGCTCGCCGGTTTGGTGAGAGGACAGACTCACCTGGCAGTGATGTGGAATGTCACCAGCGGTCTTTCGATCTCATTTTCCCTCAAGGCGGCTGAGCAGAGAGCACTCATCAAGGACCGGATCCTCAAGGGGAGGGTCATGCCCTCTGGGCTTCAGGCGCGGGCTCACCCCCGAGGCACCCTGTGTCCTGTGTGGGCAGGTCTGGGCTGTAATGGGGAACTTTGAAGCTCCTTCCCTCCACAGCGTGTGGTCCTTGGGATGGTTCTTCAGAGGCACTGCTGGTTAGCTGAGCTTCCTTCTCCAGCTGTGTGTGGACCCTGAGATTTCTCTCCAGACACGGCAGGAGATGGGGAATGTAACAAGCCCAATTCCCACATGGGAAAAATGACTGGATCTTTATTTTGTAATTGCCCTGGAGTTTGGGACCTGATTAAAATATCTTCATGATGAGGAAGATCTTAGTAACAGAGTAACCTCTCTCAAAGCTACTGCTTTAAGCTTGAAATCAACTTTCCAAAAATTAATCTGTGAACCACAGTACATGTAGGCCAAGAACTGCCGTCTCCAGAAGGGAGGCCTGGGTACTGGGGTCCATCCTGGGGGCTCTGAGGGCCCCTGAGTGTCTCTCCTTCACAGGCTGTGCCCTGACCTCCCTAGAAGAACGTCACCCTCAGGTGGGGCCTCTTGCCTGCTGTGGGCACCTGGCCCTCAGCAGTGGGTCACCAGCTGAGGCTTCCACACTGTTGGGTAATTAGTGCAGCAATTCTGCTTCTTCAGTTCAGTTCAGTTGCTCAGTCGTGTCCAACTCTTTGCAACCCCATGAATCGCAGCACGCCAGGCCTCCCTGTCCATCACCAGCTCCCGGAGTTCACTCAGACTCATGTCCATCGAGTCGGTGATGCCATCCAGCCATCTCATCCTCGGTCGTCCCCTTCTCCTCCTGCCCCCAATCCCTCCCAGCATCAGAGTCTTTTCCAATGAGTCAACACTTCGCATGAGGTGGCCAAAGTACTGGAGCTTCAGCTTTAGCATCATTCCTTCCAAAGAAATCCCAGGGTTGATCTCCTTCAGAATGGACTGGTTGGATCTCCTTGCAGTCCAAGGGACTCTCAAGAGTCTTCTCCAACACCACAGTTCAAAAGCATCAATTCTTCGGCGCTCAGCCTTCTTCACAGTCCGACTCTCACATCCATACATGACCACAGGAAAAACCATAGCCTTGACTAGACGGACCTTAGTCAGCAAAGTAATGTCTCTGCTTTTGAATATGCTATCTAGGTTGGTCATAACTTTTCTTCCAAGGAGTAAGCATCTTTTAATTTCATGGCTGCAGTCACCATCTGCAGTGATTTTGGAGCCCCCCCAAAATAAAGTCTGACACTGTTTTCACTGTTTCCCCATCTATTTCCCATGAAGTGATGGGACGAGATGCCATGATCTTAGTTTTCTGAATGTTGAGCTTTAAGCCAACTTTTTCACTCTCCTCTTTCACTTTCATCAA
Organism: Ovis canadensis; assembly: GCF_042477335.2. NCBI lineage: Eukaryota > Metazoa > Chordata > Mammalia > Artiodactyla > Bovidae > Ovis > Ovis canadensis. The sequence continues at coordinate 65,606,259 of NC_091266.1, read as the reverse complement.
GAGGCTTTTTATTTTATTTATTTTTTTAATTTTTATTTTTACTTTATTTTACTTTACAATACTGTATTGGTTTTGTCATACATTGACATGAATCCACCACGGGTGTACATGCGTTCCCAAACATGAACCCCCCTCCCACCTCCCTCCCCATAACATCTCTCTGGGTCATCCCTGTGCACCAGCCCCAAGCATGCTGTATCCTGCATCGGACATAGACTGGCGATTCATTTCTTACATGATAGTATACATGTTTCCATGCCATTCTCCCAAATCATCCCACCCTCTCCCTCTCCCTCTGAGTCCAAAAGTCTCCTCTACACACCTGTGTCTCTTTTGCTGTCTTGCATACAGGGTCATAATTGCCATCTTTCTAAATTCCATATATATGTGTTAGTATACTGTATTGGTGTTTTTCTTTCTGGCTTACTTCACTCTGTATAATCGGCTCCAGTTTCATCCATCTCATTAGAACGGATTCAAATGTATTCTTTTTAATGGCTGAGTAATACTCCATTGTGTATATGTACCACAGCTTTCTTATCCATTCATCTGCTGATGGACATCTAGGTTGTTTCCATGTCCTGGCTATTATAAATAGTGCTGCGATGAACATTGGGGTATATGTGTCTCTTTCAATTCTGGTTTCCTCAGTGTGTATGCCCAGTAGTGGGATTGCTGGGTCATAAGGCAGTTCTATTTGCAATTTTTAAGGAATCTCCACACTGTTCTCCATAGTGGCTGTACTAGTTTGCATTCCCACCAACAGTGTAGGAGGGTTCCCTTTTCTCCACACCCTCTCCAGCATTTATTGCTTGCAGACTTTTGGATCGCAGACATTCTGACTGGTGTGAAGTAGTACCTCATTGTGGTTTTGATTTGCATTTCTCTAATAATGAGCGATGTTGAGCATCTTTTCATGTGTTGTTAGCCATCCATATGTCTTCTTTGGAGAGATGTCTATTTAGTTCTTTGGCCCATTTTTTGATTGGGTCATTTATTTTTCTGGAATTGAGCTGCATACATTGCTTGTATATTTTTGAGATTAGTTGTTTGTCAGTTGCTTCATTTGCTATTATTTTCTCTCATTCAGAAGGCTGTCTTTTCACCTTGCTTATATTTTCCTTTGTTGTGCAGAAGCTTTTAATTTTAATTAGATCCCATTTGTTTATTTTTGCTTTTATTTCCAGAATTCTGGGGGGTGGATCATAGAGGATCCTGCTGTGATTTATGTCAGAGAGTGTTTTGCCTATGTTCTCCTCTAGGAGTTTTATAGTTTCTGATCTTACATTTAGATCTTTAATCCATTTTGAGTTTATTTTTGTGTGTGGTGTTAGAAAGTGATCTAGTTTCATTCTTTTACAAGTGGTTGACCAGTTTTCCCAGCACCACTTGTTAAAGAGATTGTCTTTACTCCATTGTATATTCTTGCCTCCTTTGTCAAAGATAAGGTGTCCATATGTGTGTGGATTTATCTCTGGGCTTTCTATTTTGTTCCATTGATCTATATGTCTGTCTTTGTGCCAGTACCATACTGTCTTGATGACTGTGGCTTTGTAGTAGAGCCTGAAGTCAGGCAAGTTGATTCCTCCAGTTCCATTCTTCTTTCTCAAGATTGCTTTGGCTATTCGAGGTTTTTTTGTATTTCCATACAAATCTTGAAATTATTTGTTCTAGTTCTGTGAAAAATGTGGCTGGTAGCTTGATAGGGATTGCGTTGAATTTGTAAATTGCTTTGGGTAGAATACTCATTTTCACTATATTGATTCTTCTGATCCATGAACATGGTATATTTCTCCATCTATTAGTGTCCTCTTTGATTTCTTTCATCAGTGTTTTATAGTTTTCTATATATAGGTCTTTAGGTAGATATATTCTTAAGTATTTTATTCTTTTCGTTGCAATGGTGAATGGAATTGTTTCCTTAATTTCTTTTTCTACTTTCTCATTATTCGTGTATAGGAATGCAAGGGATTTCTGTGTGTTGATTTTACATCCTGCAACTTTACTATATTCATTGATTAGCTCTAGTAATTTTCTGGTGGAGTCTTTAGGGTTTTCTATGTAGAGGATCATGTCATCTGCAAACAGTGAGAGTTTTACTTCTTCTTTTCCAATTTGGATTCCTTTTATTTCTTTTTCTCCTCTGATTGTTGTGGCCAAAACTTCCAGAACTATGTTGAATAGTAGCAGTGAAAGTGGGCACCCTTGTCTTGGTCCTGACTTTAGGGGAAATGCTTTCAATTTTTCACCATCGAGGATAATGTTTGCTGTGGGTTTGTCATCTATATTTTATTATGTTGATGTATGTTCCTACTATTTCTGCTTTCTGGAGAGTTTTTATCATAAATGGATGCTGAATTTTGTCAAAGGCCTTCTCTGCATCTATTGAGATAATCATATGGCTTTTATTTTTCAATTTGTTAATGTGGTGAATTACATTGATTGATTTGCGGATATTGAAGAATCCTTGCATCCCTGGGATAAAGCCCACTTGGTCATGGTGTATGATCTTTTTAATGTATTGTTGGATTCTGATTGCTAGAATTTTGTTGAGGATTTTTGCATCTATGTTCATCAGTGATATTGGCCTGTAGTTTTCTTTTTTTGTAGTATCTTTGTCAGGTTTTGGTATTAGGGTGATGGTGGCCTCATAGAATGAGTTTGGAAGTTTACCTTCCTCTGCAATTTTCTGGAAGAGTTTGAGTAAGACAGGTGTTAGCTCTTCTCGAAAATTTTGGTAGAATTCAGCTGTGAAGCCGTCTGGACCTGGGCTTTTATTTGCTGGAAGATTTCTGATTACAGTTCCAATTTCCGTGCTTGTGATAGGTCTGTTAAGATTTTCTATTTCTTCCTGGTTCAGTTTTGGAAAGTTGTACTTTTCTAAGAATTTGTCCATTTCTTCCACGTTGTCCATTTTATTGGCATATACTTGCTGATAGTAGTCTCTTATGATCCTTTGTATTTCTGTATTGTCTGTTGTGATCTCTCCATTTTCATTTCTTGTTTTATTGATTTGATTTTTCTCTCTTTGCTTCTTGATGAGTCTGGCTAATGGTTTGTCAATTTTATTTATCCTTTCAAAGAACCAGCTTTTGGCTTTGTTGATTTTTGCTATGGTCTCTTTTGTTTCTTTTGTATTTATTTCTGTGCTAATTTTAAAGATTTCTTTCCTTATACTAACTCTGGGGTTCTCCATTTCTTCCTTTTCTAGTTGCTTTAGGTGTAGAGTTAGTTTATTTATTTGACTTTTTTCTTGTTTATTGAGGTATGCCTGTAGTGCTATGAACTTTCCTCTTAGCACTGCTTTTATAGTGTCCCACAGGTTTTGGGTTGTCGTGTTTTCGTCAGAAACACCAACTGCTTTATTTCAGATCAGGCCCAGCCCCTTTACTTCCGTGGTCCCTGGGTGGGCAGTGTCCTCATTGGGACCTCAGGAGCCCTTGTGCACTGGCTTGACCGCCAGCCCCTCTCTGGCGATGGCCCAGCCGCAGCTCTCGGGGGAGCCCAGAGCCGCTCCCACCCGCGCCTCTAGGTTCTCTAGGGTGATGAGGTCTTTGGGTCCTCCTGCAGCTGCAGCGCTTCCCACTCCTTGAGCGGGGCCCAGGCCTCTGCCTCTCGCGCTTCCCGCTGGCCGCTGCTCCTGCTCCCGTGCCTCCTGCCACAGCCTGGCCTCCGCAGCTCAGGCAGCCGTTGGTTCTCTGCCTGGTTCCAGGCCATCAGCTCGCGGTGCTCAGCGGCATCCTGCAGCGCCTTGTGCTCTGCCAGGTCACCAGCCCGGGCCTCATGCACCTTCCTGCGTACCTCGGTCACGAACTCCTGTCTGAGGGCGCGCACCGTCTGGCGGTACTGCCAGTAATGCTCTGTCAGCACGAATAATTCCACAGGATCCACGGCTGGTGGGGTCGCCACGCGCCCAATCTTGGACTTGGCCGGCGGATCGTGGCGGGTTTTTTGGCCGCTTGCGAGCAGTAGAAACTGGGCAGGAGGGTGGCCCAAGGGCCGCGTGCCCAGGGTCTCATCAAGAGGCTTTTAGTTCCTCTTCACTTTCTGCCATAAGGGTGGTGTCATCTGCCTATCTGAGGTTATTGATATTTCTCCCTGTGATCTTGCTGAGTTACACAAGTTTCCAGTGTTCCATCACTGACTTTACTGTTCAGTCGCTCAGTCGTGTCCAACTCTGTGACCCCATGGACTGCAGCACGCCAGGCCTCCCTGTCCATCACCATCTCCCGGAGCTTGCTTAAACTCACGTCCATCGAGTCAGTGATGCCGTCCAGCCACCTCATCCTCTGTCTTCCCCTTCTCCTCCCGCCTTCTACCTTTCCCAGCATCAGGGTCTTTTCCAACGAGTCAGCTCTTCACTTCAGGTGGGCACAGTATTGGAGCTTCAGCATCAGTCCTTACGCTGAATATTCAGGACTGATTTCCTTTAGCATGGCCTGGTTTGATGCCCTTGCTGTCCACACTGTCATGTGGCCTAATTTTACTAATAACTAAGGCTGGGCGGCTTTTATCACGAGCACAGTTTCCTCTTGATGTTCTTGCCACTTGTGTTTCCATCATTACTGCACTTGACATTGTAGCCGTTAGATAAGATGCAAGTATGAAGAGTCTGGGACGGCGAGCACCTCCTTGGGTGAGGAAAGGGTAACAGGTTTACAGAGAGGTCATCTGGCCCGAATCTCTGCTCCAGGCGGGCGTCAGGTCAGATCCCACGTGGAGATTCCCGAGGGGTCGAGGCGGGTGTTAGATCAGAGGGGCGGGTATGTTCTGCAGCTGTGACGTGAGTTTCAGTCTGAATGTTTACAAAGCTCAGGATGAATTTGGTAACAGTGATTCTGCATTTGAGAGAACACAGAGGTGAAGTAAGGATGTACCTTAAAAGAGGCATGCAAAAAGCATTGCTTCCAGGTAAACGCCTGCAACTTTCGGCTTCTCTGAATTTGTCGTCTCTTGAATCCCACAGCTGTCCTACAGGCTCACCCCTGTCTGTCCTTAATCCTCAGAAGGAAGATCCAAGCACAGAAGGTCTAGATTCTGGCTCTGCGGGTGATGGGAGTGTTCACAGCTGGACCTCTCAGATCTGGGACCTGCAGCTCTGTCTCCTCGCTGCCTCCTAAACCCCAGTCAGACTCATCCCTGCTCCCAGGGTCAACTGGTTTAACCTCACTGAGCCCAAAGGGCTAATCAAGCCGTGCCCCCCTCCACACACCCTCCAGAGGCTGTGAAAGCACGGGGGGGTTGCTTTTGGTTACAAATAAATCATGGTGAGTAGGTGAATCCACGAGGTAGGATTAACATGGGCCAGGTCTCTCTGCCCTGTTCTCCAAACACCCTGACTCTGTCTGTGGTCCTGTGGGCCTGCAATATGAGGACAGGCCCCCTGGAGCCCCGCTGGGGGGGATGGGGGTCCAGGCGGGAGGGATGGGCTTTCCCCACTCTCCTCTTCTGGCTGTGCAGGCCTGGGTGCTTCCTCACCTGTTCCTTGGCTGCTCTGGGCAGCCATCCCCTCACTGCACAGAGTGGACAGGGCCCCTACTTCCCCAGGGAAGGGAAGGTTAAATGAGGCGATGCAGGTTAAGGCGCAGCAGGACCCGCAGGGGGATGCTCCCTGGCTGCCATGCCTGCTAATCTGCCTCTGTCCTCTTGACCCCACTGGCTTTGCTCCCCTGTCTGTCCACGTCTTCTCGCCTCCCTCCAGCCCTGCTGGGGGTGTGCCAGCTGCTCTGAATTCAGGAGCACCCCCGAGTGGCCCCACCACTGGGCCACTGCACGGGGGGGACTTGTCGCAGGTATGCGACTCCACACCTGTAGTCCGAGGGTCTCCCCGTGACTAGCCCACCCCTCTTCTCCACATCCTGCCAGTATCTCCCCCAGAACTCTCATGGGGAGAGTTAACTGTTCTCTGCTCCTTGAAGGAGTGACATTTATATCTGCTTAGATGCTCTTCACAAATAAGGCTTCTGATGTATAAAGAGTTGTCATGTTATTTATCGCTATCTCCAGGAAGAAGATCTGAATTTAGATCTGAGCCATCAATATTGTTTTGTATTTACAGCCCCACACATTAATGGGAAATTCTGAAGTAAGCATCTCCATTTGTCTGCCTCACTTTGGTTCCTGAGTGAATGAAGCCTGGACTCTGGGCCAATCACCAGCTGATGCGTCTGGCCTGTTACAAGAGTTGGATAACAGGGAGCCACACAGATGTCCCCCCATGAGAGGCTGCCTGTGACTCAGACGTTTCCCTGTGACGGACCGCCAGGCCCAGTGGAGGCTGAGACAGAGCGTCCTGTGCATGCGAGCCTGTTCAGTCGCTCAGTCGTGTCCAACTCTTAGCGACCCCAAGCGCTGTAGCCCGCCAGGCACCTCTGTCCATGGGATTTCACAGGCAAGATACTGGAGCGGGTTGCCATGCCCTCCTCCAGGGATCTTCCCAACTCAGAGATCGAACCTGGGTCTCTTGCGTCTCCTGCATTGGCAGGTGGGTTCTTTACCACTAGCGCCACCTGGGCAGCCCTGTAGTTTGGACAGCCAGAGGCGGTCCCTGGGTGACCTGATACCTCCTCGTGCCTGGCTGAGGGGCCAAGATGGGAGGTACAGGTAGTGTCTCCCTGCTCAGGGGACCCTCCAGCACTTGTCACTGCAGAGCCCTCCGGTCTCGGGCTGGGGCTCTGGGGCCTCTCCAGTGGGGCTGGAAAGGACACTGGCTTTCCTGGAGGACGCTGGATGCCCAGCTGGGCCATGGAGATCCACGGCTCTCGTCCAGTCCAGCGTTTGGAGTCACAGTCAGTGAGCATTTTGCTCCCCTGTTGCTCCACGTCCAGAGGATGGGCATGGTGGTCAGTCCTCCAGTGGGCCCAGACAGGAGCCCAGGTCAAGAAGACCAGCAGGCAGGCAGCTGGGGGCTCGTCCTCCTGACCTCTGCCTGAGACTTGGCCCTAGAGCAGCCCAGAGAAGACCCTGTCTCCCCTTCCTCCCGCCCCTGCAGATTGAGTTCTCCTCCCATTCCTTCCACCAGGCTGACCTGGGGACTCACTTTCCCCAGATGCTGCTTTGATTCCCGGGCAGGAGTTCAGAGGGGGAGTCCATGGCGTGGCTGCCCCCTGCCCCGAGTCATCGGCAGAAGATACACTGAGTCCCACCAATGGGGTGTCTTGGAGCGTCTGCAGGAGCAGGCAGAGATGATTCACGTGAGCGAAACTGTGAGTCAGAAGGAGACCCTACTCTGTGGGGCCCGAACGGATCTGAGCAGGCAGCCTTCCACCTTCCACAGTGGCTGCAGTGCCGCGATGGCCCGGGAGCCAGGAAGGTCCAGCTAGAGAGACAGTCTGCCCTGAGCGCCCATCCTCCCTGGCCGCTTAAAGGCTGCTCTCTGGGTTTCCAGGGTTTCCTCTTCCAAGTCTGGGATCTCGTTTGGTTTCCTCTGAGCATCAAAGAAGAAAGGAAATGGAGAAGGCAATGGCAACCCACTCCAGTGTTCTTGCCTGGAGAATCCCGGGGACGGGGGAGCTGGTGGGCTGCCGTCTGTGGGGTCGCACAGAGTCGGACGTGACTGAAGCGACTCAGCAGCAGCAGTGGCAGAACATCAAACACTGTGCTCTTTTGATGTAAAAAATGGAAAGCAGCGGACGATGCTCGGGCGCCTGCTCTAGGGTGGGGGTGGTACCGAGTCTCCCTGTTTGTCTGATTTGAGGACTTCTTGAGATTCATCTTCAGTGAGAAAGAAACACATCATTCAGAGTGGCCAGTGGGACTGGCTGCAGGCCACTGCTTTAACACATTCCCTTGCTCTGCCCTCAAGGGAGCTAGCAGACCCTTACTTTTAGGCTGAGATGGAGTCTCACTGTCTGGCAGGAGGGGCCCAGGAGCCACCTTTGCCCCTCAGGCCTTGCTGCAGTGAAGCCGCCATCTACTTCTCAAGCTGGGGGCCGAGCTGGACGTGCACTGTTCCAAAGACCTCCTGCACCAGGGTTCCCATCGGATGCGGGGAAGGCCTGGCCCCACCCTCAGGACCGGAAGGCCACCCAGCTGTTCCACAGCCATGTTGGGGCTGGCTGGAACATTCTTGGCCTTTCTGGGTGTCAGTGACACAGAGAAGGATCCTATGGTCTTTGCCACTGCCCCCCACATCCTCCACCTTCCTTTTTTCTGTAGAAAACTTTAGCCCAAGAATAAGTTTGATCAGAGAATGAGAAAATGCAGAAACAAAGGGAGACAATGACGATATCATCGTCATTGTCGTCATCATCACCATCATCATTATTATTTGGTCTCCTTGTCTGCTCTCCCTCATTTCTGTGTTTTCTCACTTCTCTGATTAAGCTTACTCCCTGGTGGCTCAGAGAGTGAAGAATCTGCCTGCAGTTCGAGAGACGTGGGTTCCATCCCTGGGCTGGAAGATCGCCTGGAGGAGGGCGTGGCAACGCACTCCAGTATTCTTGCCTGGAGAATCCCCATGGACAGAGGAGCCTGGTGGGCTACAGTCCCTGGGGTCGCAGGGGGTCGGACACGACTGAGCGACGCAGCACAGCCGAGCACAGCATAGCCCAGGACCTTAGCTGCTTTTCAGGGGTGATAGATAATATTCTGAGCCATGCCCTGTGAGCTGTCTCATAGATACTGAAACCCCCACCAGATGGGGACGTTAACCCCATGTTGACCAGACTGCGGCCAAGACAGAAGCTGCCCTCCGTTCTGGGAACCAGCCTCAAGGAAACGGGAACAAACCAGCCCTGGGACTGAAGGTTAATTCTACCTAAAACAAGCAAGACGATGCTGATCAGACCACCGATGACCAATTTCAAGATGACTCTCAGAGCTGCTGGTACTGTTTCTGCATGTAGCCCCTCCCTCTGCCTATAAGAGCTCTTGCCCCCTGGTTGTGGGAGGGGGAGTCCACCTTTGGACATGGCTTTCCCCCATCCTCCCCCAGGCTGCCTGCCTCAGGAATAAAGAAAGCTTTCCTTTCCACCAACCTTGCCTCTTGAGTTTCAGCTTTCAAGCATCTGGGGCCCACTTTTAGTAACTTTGGCCCGTTAGCCTCAGGTAGGCTCATCGAAAGCAAGTCCTTTGGTGTGTTGGGGGAATCATAGCCACCACCTACCCCAATCCAGTCAAAACATTGCCTGGGGGCTTCCCTGATGGTCAGTGGTCAACAGTCATCCTGCTAATGCAGGATGTGAGTTCTGTCCCTGGTCCAGGAGGATCCCACGTGCCACGGAGCAACTACTGAGCCAGCAGTCTGGAGCCTGGGAACCACAACTACTGAGGGACTGCAGCTGCTGAAGCCCACTCACCCGACAGCCAAGCTTGGCCCCAGGAGAAGCTGCAGCTGTGCGAAGCCGGCACCCAGTGACGGGTAACCCCCACCTGCCAGAAGTAGAGAAAAGCCACACAGCAGTGAAGACCCAGTGCAGACAATAAATAAATAAAGAAGATAAAGAATAAAACAAAACTCTTTAAAGATTAAAAAAAAACCCCAAACAATGCCTGGAACATGCCTGGAAGGGACCATCTTACAAAACACTCAGGAGTTTTCCGGTCGACTGCCTTCCCCATCCATAAAAATCTGTGTCTCTACTTTCCTGCTTTTGGGAACCTGCTGGGACAACTTAGCTGCACATCAGCTAAACAGAGCAGTCTGTTGAAGACCCCCTCTCTCATTGCAATTGAACTTTATCCGATTGCAAATAACTTCAATGTGATTAATGCTGGGCTCTCTCTTCAGGCAGTCATGCATGTTTACCAAGGCTTGATCTAAAAAATGCCATTGCTTCACCAGCATACAGGTTGCCAGTTCTCCTGTTTGTGACAACGTAAAACTCAGAGTCACTTGTCACATCTGTGCCGCGTCAATTAGATTAAAAAGACCATGCCACCTCATTAGCACTGTTTAGAATTAGGAATGAGCCTGTCATTTTGCAGATTTGCCCATTTCCAGCAGAACTGTTTGACATGAATTTAGGGAATCTTAACTGGCTGGGATCAATGTTAAGAAGACTGAAGACTCAGGAATTGTCTGGGCTGGACTGTCCCCAGCCTCCTAAGAGATCAAACACTGCACTTGGTCCCGCGAGCTTTGAAGTGTTTTCACAGGGACACAGGAGAACAGTGAAGAAATGTCGACATGGCATCTAAATCTACACTGCTCTGCACTCTCTTTCAAGCAAGGAGGGGGGTCACTGAATTATAAATGCAGAATTGTGTGTGCAGGGGTGGGCTCAGGGCTGTTGACAAGCTGTTTGTTGTTGTTTGCTTGCTAAGTCAAGTTCGACTCTTTGTGACCTCATGGACTGTAGCCACCAGCCTTATCTGTTCGAGGGGTTTTCCAGGCAAGAATAATGGAGGGGTTTGCCATTTTCTTCTCCAGGGGATCTTCCCAGCCCAGGGATGGAACTCATGTCTCCTGCACCGGCAGGCGGATTCTTTACTGCTGAACCGCCAGGGAAGCCCGTAAGCTGTTTAGCTCTGTCCTTCTGACTCTTGTGAACTTAGAGGCCCCCTGGAACTTTGGGATTAACACTTTCCTAGAAAAATCAATGTAAATAAATAATCAAGAGATGGTGGGCAGTGAGGAGAACAGGTGTTAAAAAGGTGAGTTGGCATTTACCTAGACCTTTACCGTGAGCTCGGCAGAAACATTTCCATTTGATCTACCATATAGGGCATTCTGCAAACCTTGAATGCTTCATGTGTGAAAACTGTAACTGCATCTTTATGTTCTTAATTGCAGCTGCATCTCCTAGTTAACGTTCCGAGATTTTAAGCGTGCTTATGCAAAATACAAACACAAAACGGGCCACGCCGCCGGTCTGTCTTTACCATCTGACTCTGAGAGCCCCACCCCCCTCTTTGACTCTGACCGTAGCACACTTTCTGGCCAAACGTTGACCCCAGGGCAGGGACCAGAGTAGCGAAAATGAAAAGAACAGTACACTGTTGAGTCTTTTCTACTCTAGCAGCACACTCGACATACTGAAAAAACGTAATTTCCAGGACAAAGGCACCCAAGAAAGCAGAGGATTTATAAATACGTGGCAAGGATACCTGCAGACACAAAGGGTCAGGGGTCTGATGCTGCTGCTGCTGCTGCTGCTAAGTCACTTCAGTCGTGTCCGACTCTGTGTGACCCCATAGATGGCAGCCCACCAGGCTCCCGTGTCCCTGGGACTCTCCAGGCAAGAACACTGGAGTGGGGTGCCGTTTCCTCCTCCAGTGCGTGAAAGTGAAAAGTGAAAGGGAAGTCGCACAGTCGTGATGAGTGTCGCACAGAAACCGGACTTGTGGTCAAGCAAACTGCAAGTGCAGATTCCTGCCCAGAGAAAGCTCAGGCCTCATTAACCAGAACATTCTCTGAAAATGACATTTCTGCTTCTGTAGCTAGTTGACTTCTTCTCCACTTGGAGAGGCCAAGATGTCACCTGCAAGGTCACACATAGCTTAGACCTAAGCTGGTGCTCTCTAAATGCCAGCTATGAACAATCTCCCAGGCACACCTGCCTCCCAGCGACCCCACATCCAAGCAGATAGTTCAGCAATCAAAGGGTTCCCCAGGACTCCAGCCCTAAGCGCTCCTCAGGCCTGCCTTCCCCAAGGCATTATCCACGAAGAATTAACATCGTTAAGATAACACGGTTTGTCTTAAAAGTGAACGCTGATTTAAGATGAGGCCGCTGTGTTGGTGACTTAGGTCATGACAGATTATCCCTCTGGCCCCCTCTCTGGTCTGCGCAGATCATCTCTCTGCGCAGTCAGTTTGTTGCGTTATTTTTGGAAGACAAAGATAAGCCGGCTCTAATAAATTAGATCAAGCTTATCTAGCAACGTTTATCTTTAAGCAGACCCCTCTGTAGCCTCTTTCATGTTATTAAATGTTGCTTATATTTTAACCATGTCCACCACAGTGCTGTGGATAACCATACCCACAGCAGCATAAAGACTGCAGACTCACGGAGGAGTCACACCCAGCTAGTGTCCTCACAGGGGGATGGACGATCAGGGAGCAGATTGCCCTGGGTAATGCGGTGGAGGACAGAACTCATCTGAAGGATTAAGAGCTTGCAGAGAAGAAGGTCAACAGACCTAGATCTCAAGTTAGTTGATGGGCAGAGGTTAATTATAACTTCTTGGGGGGAAATTTGTCAATTACCTTCTGGGTTGTAAACAATTGTTCAGTGACTCAAATGCAGAAATGCAAACTCTGGCTTTCAAACCCCTCAACTTGGAATTTATTAGTTCAATGTGTCTATAAGTTGGAACTCGTGTCAAAGGCATAGTCCTGAGATGGCTGGCGTCCCCCCAGGGGAGCAGGGGCCAAGCTCCCCTGACCTCATCAGCAGGCTGAGGCACAGGGCGAGTTAGGCTCTCGACATACATGCGCAACCGCTTGGCTGGTTGAGACAGCCTGCAGGGGGCCTTCATGCGGCAGCAGTGGGGGCCGTCGGTGTGGCAGCGTGAACTGTCGGTGAGGCAGTGTGAGCCGTCAGCGCTGGCGGTATGGGCCGTCAATCCGGCAGTGTGGGCCATTGGTGCGGCAGCGTGAACTGTCGGTGAGGCAGTGTGAAGAGTCAGCGCCGGCAGTGTGAAACTTCAGTGCGGCAGTGTGGGCCGTCAGCACCAGCAGTGTGAAACTTCAGTGCGGCAGTGTGGGCCGTCAGCACCAGCAGTGTGGGCCGTCAGCACCAGCAGTGTGAGCCGTCAGCGCTGGCGGTGTGGGCCGTCAGCACCAGCGGTGTGAGCTGTCAGCACCGGCAGTGTGAAACTTCAGTGTGGCAGTGTGAGCTGTCAGCGCCGGCGGTGCGGGCCGTCAGCACCAGCAGTGTGAGCTGTCAGCGCCGGCGGTGCGGGCCGTCAGCACCAGCAGTGTGAGCCGTCAGCGCCGGCGGTGTGGGCCGTCAGCACCAGCAGTGTGAGCCGTCAGCGCCGGTGGTGCGGGCCGTCAATCCAGCAGTGTGAGCCTGTATCCTGATGTCCTTCCTCTAAAGCCTCTGTGGACGTGGAACCCCGAGTTTGGCGCGTGTGCAGTGATGGTTTGCTGCGTCCTTCGCTGGGGGACACTTTGAGAACCAGACTGCTTTCTGCAAAACTGAGTTTCACTGAATGAGCAGCAAATTGTCTCTTCTGGATGCCAGGTCTGAACTCATTGCTATGCTCCTTTTCATGTTAGAAATGTTAGACGGTAATAACCGACCTGGACTGGCCCAGTCTGACGTTTAAGCTTGCACTAGACAGAAGCTCTTGGGCTCCTTCGGGCTGCGTGTCTGTCACATGGCTGGGTGTGGGTGTTAGGGGACACCACAGGGACACGTGCTGTCTGTCTGTCCAGCAGCGGGCTTTCTGCACTAGTACGTGTCCTTGGCCTGGACTCTGCTGAGCTTGGGTTCCAAATGATGGTCACACAAATGCACGTAAATTGGTTTAACACTGTATGTGTATAGGGCCGAGGAGAATGGGGCCTTCTCTGGGAAGGACCTTACTGAGCTGCTTGGTACTAAGCCTGGTTTTGAGGCTACTGGGTGATCTCTGGATCTCATGGGAGTTCATCCACCCACCAATCTACTCACCCACCCATCTACTCACCCACCTCCCATCAATCTACTCACCCTCCCATCTACCTACTCACCCTCCCATCTGGCTTCCCACCCACCCATGTACCCATCCATTCCTCTACCCACCCACACATCTACCCACCCACCCGCTAACCCATACATCTACCCATTACTCATGCCTCTACCCACCTACCCATCTACTTACCCACAAACCCGCTTGACCGTTCACCCATCTGTTCACTCACCCATCCATACCCACCCACCCGCTCACTCTTCCACCTATCCATCCACCCACTAACCCATACACCCCCCACCTATTCACCCCCTCACCCCTTCACCCCCTCAAACTTCCACCCATCCAGGCACTCATTGTTCACTTCATTCGTCACGTTTTAGCACCTTCCCAGCCAAGCCCTGTGCTCCACGCCAGGATTGCAACAGACTGAATGAGAGATAACACAGTTCTTACTCTCCAGAGTAACATTACCTGGGTTCATGCTGGACCAAGAGTCACTCCAAGTATGCATTTGTGTTTCAAAAAAAGGGGCACTCTGGCCTCAGAAACCTAGGAAACTGGGTTAGACACTCCCCAAGGTCCTACAGATGTGACCCTGAGTTTGGGGCCTCTGGCCTTCACAGCGATGCCAGATGCTCCAAGGTCCCCTCACAGGGAAAGGGAGCCAGCCAGATGAAGCATCTGAGGTCCTACGGGTGTCTGCCCCTGACATCTGTCCCACAGTACAGCCATCTTCCTTGTGCAGCGCTCAGTTGCTAAGCTCTATTTCTGAGCAGTGAAGGCTCACTGTGAAATCATTGAAGGAACACTGTCCCCTGCTCTCCTCATCGCTCTTCCCATTCAGGGCTGTGTTATAGTCCCAACCCTGCTCATGCGCCATGGCCCCATTCTGCAGAAAGCAGAGTTTAGAAAGGGGGTCTTTTGGCTCGACATTCTGGGGTGTACCAGGCTGGTCTCCAGCCCCCATGTAGGTCCTGACAAGTCCTCTGGGCACAGTGAGATTTGAGCAAGGAAGGGTATGAGGCTCGGAATCAGGGCTCTGGGTGGATGCTCAGAATCAGGGCTCCGGGTGGATGCATGGAGACGTTCCCACAGGGAGGAAAAACAGGGCTGTGCCAGGGCTGCGGCTCCAGGAGGAAAGGGAGCAGCTCAGCACAGACTTGGCACAGTGGCTGGGACAGCGCAGGCTGGAGGCCAGCCAGCCCAGACTCAGGCCCCAGACTCAGGGTTCCCCCGGCCAGGGGCGGAATCTGCAGCTATCACAGGTGGCGGGGCTTCCAGGGACCCGTGTGAGGACACACGGGGCTCAGGGGGGACACACGGGGCTCAGGGGGGACACACGGGGCTCAGGGAGGACACACGGGGCTCAGGGAGCCCCCGGTCCCCACTCTAGAACCTCAGAACAGAGAAGACTTTGTGGCAAGTTGCCTCCGCACTCCGTCCCGATGAGTCCTCAGGCGTGAGGCAGCATTTGATGATGAGAATGGAGCTCAGAGAGTAAGTCCAGGGACAGCGTCCGTTCAGGTTGTGGGTGCGCTCTGGGCAGGCCGGGGGCAGGGGCCCCCCTGAGAGGTGAGAGCTGTCTTGCCAGGGTTGCCACGGCGAGGACCCCCAGGGCCACGGCTGCCAGCTTCCAGGGCTGTGCGCGCAACAGGCCCCCCGAGGCACCCTGCCCGAGTTGGCAGTTAGCCTCTTCAGCTTCCGTCGCTTCGTTTTTAATCACTCAGTGTACTCGTGGATAATACCAACTCCATCAGATGCCTGGTCTATAATTTGCCGGCGTGCTGCTTTACTGAGGAGAGAAATTCCACCGGGTCTGGAAACTCAGCTTCCTGAAAATGAACTTGGACACAGAATGGGCAATTTTCAATGAGAGCTATCATTGACATGTTTGCAAAACTCATCTCTTCGTAAGTATCCTGAGATTTAAAGAGCCTTATACATCTTCTGATTACTCTACCTATCAAGGCCATTGCCTCCAACCTCTGGACAGCAGTAGTCGCGCTCCTGGTCAAGTGGTCTGCAAGATGTGAGCCACAGCCAGCGCTGTCCTGCATCAAGGGCCTCATTTCACCTCCTGGAAACAGCTCCATGAAATAGAGGTGCTGCACGTCCCAGGCGGAGACGTGAGCAGAGGTGGCCGGGGTCTGATGTCTTAAAAATATGGCCCGAAGTATAAATCGATACATCCTGTCACTTGTTTCGTGTAATTTATTAGAATGCAAGAAGATCAACAAAGTTGGTAATTATTATTTATGAGGGTCTCTTTTCCATAAAGCTGAATCAGCAAACACGATTGAGATGATGGTCCATTAACCCCTATGCACAGCTAAGCGTCCCGCTGGAAAGAACAGAGCTGAGATAGAAATGCATTGTGTCAGCGTCACTTTTGAGCACATTTCTTTTTCTTTTCTTTTTTAAATGTAGGAATCTCTGCCTAATGTTAGGAATTGAGAAGTACGAGCTGGAAGACAGTCTCCTAGTTCCTCTAATTTGGATACCTAGCTAATGCTTCAGTCAGCTACTAGCTGTCTTTGTAGCTTTAGGAGGAATTGCGGGGCCGCACCTGTGAGCGGGGGCCCTTGGGCATCTGAATAAGCTGAGTCTTTAGAGCTGAGCATGCTGATGTAGCAGCAGACGAGCAGCTCGACTTTGCACCTACTGGGCGTTTCTGAAGGTACTTTGCGGATGGTTGGGGAGGTGATGAACGCGAAACGCTCAGCCCCTCAGTCTGTTCAGTGTTGGATCTGCCATCAGACTCCACTCCCCGCGGAGAGGGCCGCAGGCTTCACCGCTCCTGGGAAACAGCTGTTTAGTTATTTACTCAAAACTGGAGCCCGGGTGGGAGGCCCCACTCCTGAGAACCCATGCGGCATCTTCTACCAGCTGTTGTCACTGGAGCACAGAGTCTGGAGGTCAAGGCCCGAGGAGCCAAAAAGAAGGTGGTGAGAAGTCCAGAGGGGGAGAAAAGAGCAGGATCTAAAGGGACGGGGATGAAGCGATGCAGCCAGGCTCCTCCCAGAGGGTCTCTTGTGGTTCTGGACGCTGCAGGCAGGATGGTGGCCTGAGTGCTCCAGCAGGGGTGGGGTGGGGTGGGGGCAGGGCCACCATTCTCTGCACCGAGGGGAAGGGTCATTGCCCTTCCTCCTCCCCGGATGAGGGACAGCCCAGGACCAGGAACCTGGACCCACACCCAGAGTCCCCAGGCACGCTGACTCTCTGCCCTCCCCTCAGCTGGCTGGCACTGATCTTGCCACGTTAGAACGCAGCCCAGAGAGGTCAGTGGCCGGAGAGGTGGACACTGCAATGAGTAAGGGGTCAGCAACATTACCTGGCCGTCAGCAGTGCCAACGTGGAGGGGAGGAGGAGGCCCGGTATTGCACACAGTGGGTGACCAAGCCGTGGAGACCTTCGGAGAGCCCGGGAGACCCTTGTTTCTGGGGTTGCACACTCTCTGGTGCCACCGGAGCAAATCCAGGCTGTGCAGTGGTCCAATGCATGTGACTCCATCTGACCTTCTGAGGAGTAAGAAACCACTGTCAGAAGAAGCGTTCTGTTTTCCAGAGACTTCCAAGTCCCCACCAGAAATTAATCTCATGGGAAGTAACATCAGCCAGCCAATGGTCATTCCCCAGAGCAGCCTACAGAAGCTGTCAGATAGACAGCTGACCACCTGGAGCTTGAATTAAACTTTGGCGTGAAGAGAACACAAGGGCAGGTATCCTTGCAGAGGCCGAAACCTAAGGTGCACAAACAGAAGGGGCGGTGCCTCTGTCGCCTCTGGACCAAGGTCAGCTGTGCCGCACACCATCCACTCCCTGATGGCCGATGAGCAGCAGGCTCCAGCACCCTCGCTGCCTCAGCAGCCACAGAGCGAGGGGCCAGACACGCAGGTTGCCTGGCTGTTCGTAAGTGCAGTTGAACGGTCCACGTTTGGATGCAGCAAGCTGTGTGATGCCAAAGAGAATCAGGGGCGTGCAGGGGCTGATTCCTACCTGGTTGTCTTTTGTTGAGGATCCTTCCAAATGCCCTGGGTGTACAAGGCAATTTTAGTATAATTAAAACCTGAATCGCTCAAATTACAGAATTAATTACATTCAGCTTCAATCGCAATTTCTAATTGATCCCGGTCTGCAGACTCTGCACCTGGAGACCTTGGTGATGCTGGGAGGGAGAGAAGGTGGCCCAAACTCCATTCTCTTCTCAGAGAATATTTCCGGCAGTTGCGGTGGGTCCATGCACCCCACACCTATGCCCACAGCACACAGCACGTGTGGGGGTGCTGAGTGCTTGTAAGTCAAAGATACAGCTGGAAGACAAGCCAGAAGGCTAGAAATATTGTCTGTCTCTAAGCCCCTGAGAGTGTGAGAAGAGCCCAGGGAGACCCCTGAGGGGGGGGACTCGCACGCGGTCAGAAAGCAGGTCTTGGACGTCTGCCCCCGCTCGCATACCTTCTCAGAAGTGAGCCTAGTGTCTCATGCCAGAACTCGGGTGACAGAGAGTGGAGAGAAGCAGCTCTGCGGGAGTCAGGGGCTTGCCCAAACCACAGGGAACTGCAGCTGTGAGCGGCCTCACAGCTCCTGGAAGAATCTCCAACACCCTGACCAGATTCATCAGACAGTCTGCCAAACGAATGCTAGAAATCACTGCAGCAAGTGAGAAAACTAGTTTGTGAACCGCATGAGACATAGGGCGACATGGATGTGGCAGAAGGTAGTCCAGACCTTTCTCATGTCAGCTCTGTCAGCGCTCGACTGTTATGACACCACTGGTTGTGTGGAGAAGCTCCTGCAGGAGTGTGTCCCAGGGAGCATCCTTCGGCCTCCCTGTGATGCCACGGTGCCAGGTCAGAGCACGCCCTGTTCATGTGCATTGAGAAAGGGACCCTTCCCTCAATCACACAAAGAAGCTGTGTCCATCAGTGGTGGCCCTGGTTTGTTAAAAGCACCAGAGCCCAGAGTCAGATGGCGCTTATTTGATGGGCACAGATGTCGGCATCCTTTGGGGTGACAGTGGGTGAAGAGGGCCAGTCCAGGGGAGGCTGAGACCGACGAGGGCCTGTGGGATGCTCCGGGGAAGGCGCACAGGGAGTGCCCCGGCTCCCGAGTCCCTCAGGCTGCTCCACATCCCCCTTCTCTTGTGCCCTGGGGGAGACGTAGCTGGCAGAGGAGTGAGAGGAGGTTCGGACAAGTAGGCGCAGAGGGAGTCGGAAGCCCCAGGAATAGACTTGCAGCGCTGGCCCGGGGAGCTCTTTCTATCCAAAAAGGGCAGATAGCTTAGTGGGAGCCCCCAGGATGGGGCCAGCTGTCCCTGAGGGTGGTCGGCAGAAGCTGACGCAGAGCTAGACAGCTAGAGAGGGACATCTCACACCCCACTGCATCTGTTCTCAGGGCACGTGTAGAGACTCAGAAATGGGAAGCTGGCTGGAAAGACGGCGGAGGACAGGGAGGTGGAGCTGGGGGACAGCTGGGTGCGGAGCTGGGCGGGGTCTGCCCATGGTGAGATCTCCCGGCACTCTTGCTCCAGGCTTCCCAGGCCACAGGTTCTGTCTGCTCTGCAGACATGAGCGTGAAGGGGAACTGATAGAAATCTGTGATGAGACCAGCCACTCATGGAAGCAACAAAGGACAGGTGCTTGGCTTCCTTTCTAATCGTGTAAACAATCAGCCTCTGCTGGGAAGAGCACACAGCAGATCAAACGAACGTGTACGTCTAAAAGTTCTTGGCAAGAACCTTCCAAGAACTCCTTGAATCTAGCAAAATAGGATCTTATTTTTAAAAAGGTTTAATATAGACTTCCCTAGACTAGACTTCCCTGGCAGCTCAGACAGTAAAGCGTCTGCCTACAAGGTGGGAGACCTGGGTTCGATCCCTGGGTCGGGAAGATCTCCTGGAGAAGGAAATGGCAATCCACTCAGTATTCTTGCTTGGAGAATCCCACGGACAGAGGAGCCTCTTAGGCTGCAATCCACGGGGTCACAGAGAGTCGGACATGACTGAGTGACTTCACTTCACTTTAATATACTCATAACATAGAGAGCCACGTGCTTTTTATCACCTACAAGAATGAAAAAGTGAAAGCAAAAGTCTCTCAGCCATGTCTGACTCTTTGCATTCCCGAGAACTAGACAGTCCATGGAATTCTCCAGGCCAGGATACTGGAGTGGGTAGCCTTTCCCTTCTCCAGGGAATCTTCCCAAACCAGGAATCAAACCCAGGTCTCCCACATGGCATTGGACTCCTTACCAGCTGAGCCTCAAGGGAAGCCCAAGAATACTGGAGTGGGTAGCCTATCCTTTCTCCAGTGGATCTTCCAGACCCAGGAATTGAACCAGGGTCTCCTGCATTGTAGGCAGATTCTTTACCAGCTGAGCCACCAGGGAAGCCCAAGAATAAGACAAGGGTTATTTTTATTTATGACTCAAAAGTATATTTGACATGAACTCCATTTGTTCTGTGGGACCTCCCCCGTGGCTCAGTGGATAGAGTCCACCTTCAGTGCATTAGACTCAAGAGACACTGGTTCGATTCCTTGGTCGGGAAGATCCCCCTGGAGAAGGAAATGGCAACCCACTCCAATATTCTTGCCTGGGAAATCCTGTGAACAGAGGACCCTGGCAGGCTACAGTCCACGGGTTGAGCTGGCTGGATCAAGGTTAACACTGTGGGCCATGTTGCAGCCGCAGCTGGGGAGAAGCAGAGCTGTCAGCCGGCTGCCCAGGACACAGGTCCCCCATGAGGCGCGGTCCCCACTTGGAGCACCCAGCCCAGAAACTAGCTGCCAAAACACAGCTGTTGGGCAGGACCTCTCATTGCCGGTATTTCCCTTGTTACTTCCAGCAGGAGTTTGGGCGCTTTACGGAGAGTCCCACGACTAGGGTTTGGCCATGGCGCTAGTGGTGAAGAGCCCGCCTGCCAGTGCAGGAGACATGAGAGACGTGGGTTAGACCCCTGGGTCGGGAAGAGCCCCTGGAGGAGGGCGTGGCAACCCATTCAGTCTTCTCGCCTGGCGAATCCCGGGGACAGAAGAGCCTGGTGGGCCACAGCCCATGGGGTCGCAGAGAGTCAGACCCAACTGGAGCAATTTAGCACTGCTGCTGCTGCTGCTGCTGCTAAGTCACTTCAGTCATGTCCGACTCTGTGCAGTCCCTTAGATGGCAGCCCACCAGGCTCCTCTGTCCCCAGGATTCTCCAGGCAAGAATACACAGCAACTTAGCACAGCACAGCACAATTAGTGGGGGGTGATGAGGACCTCAGTGACATTCCGCAGCAGAAGGCTCACCAATTAGCAATCTCTGCTCAGCTAGTCTGTGTGGTCTGTGAGGTAAGACAGGTGTCTTCCTGCCATGCAAGTTTTCAGGGAGGAAAATTTCACAGGATATAAATATATGCAGGCTGGATGCAGCCTGATAAGGGCTGGTCATGAATAACATTAGCCAATAATTCAGCTGGAGACTGATCCTCCACCCTCGTCACCTCGGAGACGATTACACAGATAGAGGGAATTTTTCACAATCTTTGAATAGTTCTACATTAGTCTAAGCCTCCAACGGATGTGCCTCTCTTTTCCCGTTGTGATTATTTACATTTGACTTTTTCTCCTTAAATCCAATACACCTTTTTCCTAAAATTACTTATTTTTCAGCAGGATGCCGTTTGAGCCTGAGATACCTTTGGCAAAGGCCTGGAATTTGAGGAAGACCCAAAAGTTCCCCCATGCCCAGGTTTCAGGTGGCTCACCTCCAAGCCTTCAGAGCAGTGTAATTGCAGATTCTGGCTCTGAGCCTGGAAAAAAGTGTAGGACACAAATAATTCCTGGTAGGGAGCAGGTCGCATTTGTTTTTTTGTGGTTAAAGTTTAAGGCCAGAGACTGTTCACTGTGGAAAGTTTATATAAAGGATCTAAACAAAGCCTGGGAGAGGTGGTAATTCTTGTGGATTTAAACATCTGCATCCCCACACCTGCACACACACCTACACACACCCACACACCCACACACCGCGCTGCGTCACTTCCACTGACGGCCACATCAGTTGAAATGCGACCACCCCACTGGAGGCTGGGGGCAGAACAGGAGATCAGTAGCCAACAGCTTTGGACATGAGCCAGGCTTCCCTGGTGGCTCAGACAGTAAAGAATCCGTCTGCAATGCAGGAGACATGGGTTCAGCCCCTGGGTGGAGAAGAGCCCCTGGGGCTGGCAAAGGCTCCCCACTCCAGTATTCTTGCCTGAAGAATCCTATGGACAGCAGAGCCTGGCAGTCCACGGGGTCGCAGTCAGACATGACTGACTGCCTAACACTTAACACTGGGGGTGGGGTTTAAGTGTGAGCTTTGGGGTCAGAAAGGCCTGGGGCTGAGCCCAAGCTTTGCTGGGCTCCAGAGATGTGACCCCAAGTTCCAGGTTCCCCACTCCTGGGTTATCAGGGTGCTCCTAGGAGATGGGTGAGTAGCTGGTGTTTGGCAAATCCATGCTCTCATGTTGCAGGGATTCAGAACATCCTGTTAGGCTTCCTGGCAGTCTGGCTGTCTGCTGTGTGGAGGCACCTCATGTCTGAAGGCCCAGGTGAGCAATTGAACTGGTGTGCCACCAACCATCCCAGGAAACCCTCAAACAAACCAGGGTGATCAGTCATCCTGTCTCCCTGACCACCCTCCCAGCAAACCCAAACACACAATTCTCCTCACCCCTGTAATTTTACTGTAAGACTGTTAAAAACAGGGCTGGGAACAGAGGCTTTGGGAATTGTCTGGTCCATTTTGTTGATTAGCTTAAGACCAGGGATTATAGTGGGTTATTCCCTGTTAAACGTTTATGGCTGTGTAAAGTCTTTTAGATGCTAAGTAGACCAAGAGCTAATGTACTGACATCAGAGATCTCAAGAAATGACGTCATCGCCTCTCATACGGGATTTTTTATCTTTTTTTTCACGTGTAGTAAAAAAAAAAATCTTTAAAAATGACTGCACAAATATTTCCATTTATTTTCTTTCGTTTAAAAAGGTTGCAAAAGAAATACTAAGCATTCTATCATCATATGCAAACGGGTCGGGCCAGACTGAGCGGCTAAGCACACATCCCATCGTGTGTGCGTGGCATTCTGCTGCTGCTTTCCAGCGTCTGCTAGCTGTGACGAGCAGACCACCCTCCCCCCGACAAACAGCACCCAAAGATGCTCACATCCAAGCCCCCAGGCCTGGGGGTATGTTAGCTTACCTGGCAGAGGGGGGATTAAAGCTACTAGTGAGTGGATCTTACAATACGCGTGACGCTGGACCATCCACATGTAATCAAAATGGCCCTTAAACGTGGGACATGGAGGCAGCAACGCAGAGCAGAGAGGAGGCGTGGCAGCCGGGCGGGGTCAGGCTGCCCAGTGACACGGTTGGCCTTGAAGATGCAGGGAGGGGCCTCGGCCAGAGGGTGCAGGTGCCTCTGGGAGGAGGAGAAGGTTAGGGGACAGAGTCTCCCCTGGACCGCGGATTTCAGCCCAGCCAGGCTGCACTGGACCGCTGACCCGCAGACGGTGAGGCCGCAGCTCTGTGTTGTTTATGCTTCCGTGTTTAAGGGCCTCTGTTGCAGCGGTGATAGAACATGGATACAGCGGTAGAAGGGATTTAACTTGGATATATTTTTTTTAAACCAGCAGTCATTCACTTTGGAGAGCAAGAAAAGGAGTTGGCCCCTGTGCTTTATCTGCTTCCAGGAAGTCCACAGAGAAAATGGACCGACACTGGATTATTGGGTTCTTGAGAGACGGTTCTTGCAGGCGGTGCTGGCTGAACGGCTGGCTTCTCCATGGTGATGCGGGGGCCCAGCTGTGTGTGTGGGGAGGTGTCTAGCTGGTCACCGAGCCAGCTGCTCCTGGAGGGTCCCTGGTGACCCTGTCTGTCACACGTGGCGCCCAGATCATGGGGAGAAAGTCCTTGTGGGCCAGTTTACAGTGTAAGGAGGGGTAAGTGAGGGTGTGGAGTGGGCACTGGGGGTCTGTGGACTTCTGCCAAGGGTCCACTCAGGGCAGAGATGGGCCTTGGGACAAGTCAGAGGTGCAGCAGGTGAGTGAGTGATGGGGTGTGTGGACGGGGAGGCTGGTGTGTGTCTGAGGACCTAGATGGAGACTGGGGTGGACCTATGACCCCTCCTCAGATGGACACCCTGCTGGGACCACCAGGATCACCCTCACTTCCTCCCGGATGCAGTGCCCAGCAGCTGCCCAGCTGAACCAAGCAGGAGTCCCGTGTCTTTTCCCTAAGCCATGTTTCCGTTGTGTCCACTGTGCAGAGGGCACGCTCAGGCAGAGGCCACATGGACAGGGAAGGGCAGAGCCCAGCTCAGGTTCAAGTGCCTGGGTCCCAGAGCCTGCTCCTTCCCACCCAGACCAGCCCTGAGCAGTGAACCGAGGGCTGTCTGCACAGCGCCCAGCTCTGCAGGCGTGTCCGCTCCTCCCGCGTCCCTCATCTGACCACCAGCCACCCAGGGGCCCCACTGCAGGGCCCCTGCCTTCCTGACACCCTTCTCTCTCCAGCCTGGCATGCTCCCTACCTCTGTAGACCACCCACAGGTGAAGCCCTCAGGTCTGCAGAGGGGAATGGTCCCTGCTCAGGACCACCTGCTCTCAGATGCCCAGAGCAGCTGCCACCGAGGCCCACCTCCTCCGGTGGGGCCCACGGCGACCGGCCTGGCAGCTGGTTGGTTAGCTGGGAAAAAGGTGAGAAGGAAAATGATGCTAAGTGTCACGCAGGGTAAATGCTTTAAGTGAGACAGAAGCACAGGACCGCGGCGTGTTATTTGATAAACATCTTCCCTTCTCTATGAGGAAAAGCCCACGCAGTCTCTGCGTCAGCTCTGGCCACTCACTTAGGCCGCTGTCCTTTTCCTCACGAGGCGTCTCTCATCAAGGTCAGAGTCTCTGTGTCACGGTCAACAGGTTGCCCTCTATGGAAATGAAAGTGCTAGTCGCTCAGTCGTGTCCGACTGTTTGTGACCCCATGGACTGTAGCCCACCAGGCTCTCCTGTCTATGGGATTCTCCAGGTAAGAATCCTGGAGTGAGTAGCCATTCCCTTCTCCAGGGGATCTTCCTGATCCAGGGATTGAACCCAGGCGTCCTGTAATGCAGGCAGATTCTTTACCATCTGAGCCACCAGGGAAGCCCCTGATGTCCTCTGTGGGGTGTGGTCAAGCGGTTCCTGTTCTACCTGCAGAGGGTGCTTGAAGCTGGGGGCTTCGTGAGGCTCTGCGGCGAGCTATGGACACCAGGTCCGATTTCACACACACACACACACACACAGGGAAATAGTCGAGGTGTTCACAAACGCTGCCAGTTCGTTTGAGACCCTGTGGGTGCCATCTGCCCCAACTTGAGAGTCATGGTCATAAACGATGCTTCTCCACCCAGCAGCTCCTCTGAGCTCACTGGACAGAATTGATGTTTCTCATGGACAATCACACACATTCCAGTCCGACTTTTCAGTGTGTGAAGGAGGAGCAGTGCCTGTTTCTGCTCAGGAGAAGAGTAATCTCCCAGCCGTACTCAGGTGCTCGCGCAGTGTCCCGTCCGGGAGAGGAAACAGAATGGGGTGATTTGCTGGGCAGGACCCTCTGTGGGTGTCTGGACGTCTTCCACCAGTGTTTCATCTGAGCCCACGTGTCGGGATGTACAGTCTGCAACAGTCTTGGTGTTAAAACTGCAGAATAAAATTCAAGACTGCGCACCGCATGGAATTGCGGTACAGGGACTCACCAGTTGAGCAAGAATGGGAAATGCGCTTGAGCCTTCCCGGTGACAAGACGTGGCCTCTGGGCTGGAGGTCCCAGGACCCTGGGGTCCTGCCCCGGAGATCCAGGGTCGACCCCATGGAAGCACAGCCCGGCTTCTGGCCTGAGAGTGAGGAGAGCTTGTTCCCTGGAGCCCAGAGTGGGGAGGTCAGCAGCGTCTGCTGTGTAGGGAGGAGCCCTGGGCCAGTGGGGACGATGCGGTTGCCTTTGCCATCTCCAGATTCATGAAAACACCAAGGAATTAAAATGAGGGTCAGAAGAGGAATGATCTCCTCCCCAGAGAGAGGAGGTGGAGCCATAGGCACAGTCGGCTGATGCCCAGACCCTCTGGTCAGAAGCTGAGGCCGCTGAGATCCGCCCGCTCCTGGAGCTCAAAAACTCCCCCAGGCCACAGGGGCCAGCGAGGGTAGAGTGCTCCCTGCAGACGGAGACGGGCCCCCTGGCTGCAGGTGTCTCCACTGCCGGATACTCTCTTCCTCCCCCTCTGCGTGCCAAGCTCTCTGGAAGCAAGTCCAGCCCACGCTCTGGTTCAGACATAAGCCAACAGGGTGGGGAAGAGACATGCCCCCTCCTTGGGGAGGGTCCACATAGATTACTTAGAATTCTTGCTGCATGCTTCCATTTCTATCTCTTCTCTCCTGTTTATTTATCCAGTGTTTTTATATTATCGCAGACTCACGCGTGTTCATTTCATTCTTCGGATTTTGATCCAACATGACCGCGCAATTCCTCCTTTCTCCCCAGGCCTGGCTTCCAGGGGCTGTCTGGGTTGTCTGCTGCGCCCCTTGACTTAACCTCTTCAGTGTGAGTGTGTGTGTGTATGTGTGTGCATGCGTGCATAGGTATGTGTGCATGCTCCCATGTGTGTGCGTGTGTGCACGTGTGTGCCTGTGTGCCTGTGTGTATGTGCTTGCATGTGTGTGCCTGTGTGTGTACCTGTGTGTGTGCGTGTGTGTGTATGTGCTTGCATGTGTGTGTGTGTGTGTGTGCAGTGGAGGCAGTCACCATATCCTTACTTTCTGGCCCTGCAGCCCCAGCACATCTTGTATGCTTCCCTCAGTGCTAGGAGCAGCGGCTTCTCTGAAGAGTCTGGTCTTTTATTAGAAAATTGTGTTAGAAACCAAGATCTGAGAGTTGCGCGATCCTGCCGAAGGCATGGAGCATCTTTCCAGTGGGTTAGAGTAAGGGAAGTCCCATCACCAAAACTGTGTTTCAAATTAAAATACCCCGTAACTGTTTTCAGAGCCTGAAGTACAAGGATACCTGCCTGGGCAACGGCAGAGGCAGAAATGCAGGCTACAGTGGAAGGTTTCCAGGTCCCAAAGGTGCCTTTAGCTGCAGGGTCATCATTCCAGACCCTGAGTTCTGGATCACCTCTGGGGGTGTGAGGAGAGCACGCTGCTGCCTGGGGTGCATGGAGTCCATCCAGGGGCAGCCTCTCCTGCTTCCAGCCCGAGATCCTCAACCCCCAAACCCCGGCCATTTACCTGGGAGCACGTCCACTACCGGCTCTGGGCCAGGCGGGCACAGCGTTGGTTCAGCCTGGTGAAGGGACACAGCCCTGGCCTCTGGAGGTACAGCCCAGCAGGCAGACACACACAGGCGCCGTCCCCAGGCATGCTGAGGCTTCAGTGTGTAAATGCTCACAGTGGAGGAGGCTGCAGGGTGGGGCAGGGGCGGGGGCTCAGCTGGGTGCCAAGGGCTGGGAGGGCCTCTCTGCGGGAGGAGGGCTTTGTGATGAGAGAGGACCGTAGACAGGAGGGTTCCCGGAGCAGAAATGCAGACAGAGCAGGTTGTGCAAAGAGGTGACGGGGAGGCTGGTGGGTTGGAGCCCAGGAGCCAGCCGGAGCTGGTGTGAGAGGACGCGGGGGCTGGGTGAGGGGTGCCCGTGTACGCTGAGCTAAGTCACTCAGTCGTGTCCGACTCTGTGCGACCCCATGGACTGTAGCCCGCCGGGCTCCTCTGTCCATGGGATTCTCTAGGCAAGAAGACTGTAGTGGGTTGCCATGCCCTCCTCCAGGGGACTTTCCCAAACCAGGGATCGAACCCACACCTCTTACATCTCCTGCATTGTCAGGCAGGCTGTTTACCGCTGAGCCACCAGGAAGTATAGAACCACGGCCATATCTCTCCATCCAGATTTCTAAGTAAATAAATTGCACTTAAGGTCAGGTCACCAACAGAAAATTTGAAGTCACCATAGTTTTAAAAGGACTTTTGTTTTGCCTTCATACGCAGTGCTCCTGGTTGAGTTTAATAAAAATATAGAGGAATTCAATTATTTAAAAACCTCTGCATTTTGGGCTGCTCAGGGGATAGAAAATCTCATTTAAAATATCTAGCCTTAATAATATAAAATAAGACCATGCCAGTAATTACAAAAATCATATTTAGCAACTGGTTTAGTATATTTAAAATTTTCGTGATGAAACATTTTCTCCACTTATTGTACTTTGGGGAAATGCTTGTCAGAGGCTAAGAAAAAGACATTTCACTTTCAAGACTGTAGCTGCCCTGATTTTGAAGGTTGCGTTTCACTCAAAGAAAATAGCCTATGAATCAGAGGGTCCCCTTTTTTGAATCTGGGGACTGCTTGCTACCTGAGTGTTGGGAGACAGTTTTCAAGACAGGGCAATGAGGAAAGCCTGCTGAGACAGCATCACACACACACACACAACAGGTACACACAGGTACACACACTTACACACACATACATATATAGCAGGCACATACACATATATAAACACACATACATACATGGCAGGCACACACACACACCCACAAGCCTCATACATACACACATATATAAACAATCACATGTAAACACACAGGTGATCTCTAACTCTTTAGCAATATTCAAGTAATATTTAAAATGGTAAAGAAAAAATAAATTTATACACTCTCATTTCTTCCAAACTTGAAAGGTTTAAGAGATTTGGATTCTGAACTTCGTATAGTGGAGGCAACCCCAGCCCAAGACCCAGAAAACCACCCGGAGCCCTGCTGTTCCTCCAGCCCACCTGTGCGTGTCCCCCGCCCCCACGCCGGTTGCAGCCTCGTGCACGTCCTGGACCGGGCGGAAGCGGTGACCGGGTGAGAGCCCGTCTCTAAGG
Organism: Ovis canadensis; assembly: GCF_042477335.2. NCBI lineage: Eukaryota > Metazoa > Chordata > Mammalia > Artiodactyla > Bovidae > Ovis > Ovis canadensis. Next base: position 65,577,803 of record NC_091266.1, on the reverse strand, counting down.
CTGATTGATCAAGGCCATCCCAGAGGCATGCACAGGACGGCAGGGCCCCAGCCCTTCACTGAGGACAGAGCGCGCAGCGAGGGAGATTTCCGGGGGGAGAGTGGTTCTCGGCCTTGAAAGCTCAACAGCACCGCCTGGGAAGACGGGAGAACCTGGCGCCCTGTCACATGTGGGCCCGTCGGCTCAGAATCTCTGGGAAGGGACTCGGGCAGCAGCATTTTAGGGCTCCCGGCTGACTGCAAGTGCAGCCAACCCGATCCTGCTAATGGAGCCGAGGCTGGAGCGAACCTGATGGAGGCGGGGTGGGGTGGAAAGCGCTGGGTGGGGGCACGCTGGGGAGGGGGAGGGAGGCGCAGGGAGCATCGAAGGCGGGCGGGCGGCAGCGGCGCGAGGGTCCCAAGGGCTCTGGGAGGCCGCGGGGCCCCTCCCAGGAGGGCGGGGTCAGGAGCCCCCAGCCTCCCTGCGGGGAGGGCCTGCAGGAGTTCCGGGGGGCAGAGGGCCTTCCCGAGCCCGGGGCCCACGTCCACTGCTCCTGGGCTCAGGCAGCCACCCGCCCACAGGAGAGCCCGTCTCCCTGGAGCCCTTGCACGTGGTGGCATCAGTCGCAGCCACTGTCCTGAGTCCTTTCCCCCGACTTCGGGGCCCCTCACTGGCCCACACAGCTCAGCCCCCTGGCGTCCAGCTCGGGCCGAACAAGCTCAGCTCCCAGACGGCCGTGGCAGGCCCTGCTGCACACGCACGCTTCCAGCTCTGAGGTTTCTTGGAATCTTACTGTGCTAAGGAGGGAGATACGAGCCTGAGATGGGGGCCCGCAGCGCTTGGTGAAAACTCGGGTGGGTCAGCCACCTGGGTCAGCTGACGTGAAGCTGGAGGATGAAAGTCCTGGAGCAGAGAGAGTGTGATGAGAACAGTGGGAACGCAGTGTCTTCTCCGTGGGGGCAAGGCCCTTGCAGAGGGAGAGTGAGAGGCGGGGCCGCAACCATAGATGCTGCGAGGAAATGGCAACCCACTCCAGTGTTCTTGCCTGGAGAATCCCAGGGACAGCGGAGCCTGGTGGGCTGCCGTCTATGGGGTCACACAGAGTCAGACACGACTGAAGTGACTTAGCAGCAGCTGCTGAAGTTTTGGAAACACTGTGTGAAAAAATAAATCTATAGTTTTCTTTGTGGCAAAACTTTCTACAGCTAATAGGCATTTTAGATCCCTAAGAGAGAAATCCTATAAAGAACCTCCTAGATTTAGATGTCCACCACCCACAAACCTCTTTCTCCCCCTTCAAGTCATCTCTTGTGGCCAGTTTGTAGAAAACAACACATTTTGGAAAATACAGTTGCATATCAATTTTAGCTCCAATGTAAAAAAAAAAAAAGAAAAATAGTAGACAATATTTTTTCCAAAGAACTGGAATTTATAAAGATGAATTAAATAGAGATTTTAGGACTGAAAAAATATTAACTGAAATGAAGAATTTGTTGAGTGGGCATAACTGCAGATTTCAAAGTGCAGAAGTCAACAGGGCATACTTAAACTGAAGCACAGCAATGAAGATTCAGAGAAAATGCAGCAAAAATCAGCACGCTGGAAAGCTCTCAGACATCTACAACTGGAGCCCTGGGATGAGAAGATAGGAGACATGGGAAGAGACAAAATTCAGTGAGTGATGGTAAGACTTTTCCAAAACAGGAAAAGGGATCCTGGAGACTGAGGTGGCTGGAGTTCACAGGGCAGAGCCCTCTGGGGTGGGCATTTCTTTCTGGACAAAGAGCTCCAGAATGTGCTCTGGGGTCCTCCTGAGGACTTGACTGTTAAGCTCAGAGCGTGCCAAGTCCGGTCTCTGAGGATCCCTGTGGAACAGATCCTAAGCTCACAAGGCATCTCCCCTCCAACTGCAGGACCCAGAAGCCCACACCGAACACTCACCGGTCTTACTGGAGACTGAGAAGAGCCGTCCGTCAGCAGCAGCTGCAGGAAAGCTGCTCTGAAACAGCATAAAGTCAAACAAATCACAGAAGAGCTGATGCATCGCTCCTTCCTCGTTGCCTACACAGACCGTAGCTTGAAACAGAATATACCAAAGGGTAGCAGGTAAAAGTACACAATTCCCAGAAGAAAATAGAGGAGAAAGCCTTGGATTAGGCAAAGGTTTCTTATTCATGCTTAAGCATAAGTGAAAGGAATTGATCAGTTGGTCTTGAAAAAAAAAAGTTTCTACCCTTTGTCAATACAATGAAAACGAGAAAAAGGAAGCCATGGATTAGGAGAGAATGCTTACAATACATGTACTTGGGGGGAAACCTTGCTTTCAGCACATAGCAAGGGGCATCAGAAGATGAGGGTGGTGACCGACGCCCCAGTGGGCTCAGGCTTATGCAACAGCGGCACAGATGGGGCAGCTTAGACAACACACATCCATTCCCCATGGGCCTGGAGTCTGGAAGACAGAGGTCAGCTGCCAGCAGGCCTGGTTCTGGGAGAAGGACGTCTTCCTGGTTTACAGGTGGCATGGCCTCCTCCAGCCTCGCCTCACAGGTGCAGAGAGAGCTCTCGTCCTTCCCCCCTTATAAAGGCACCAACCCTGCATGAAGCCCCCACTCAAGACCCCTTCCTGTCCCTGAAGCTCCCCTCCAGACACTGTCACACTGGGATTTAGACTTCAGCACGTGAATTTGGGGGATGGGGGACAAATCCTCAGTCCATAGCCACCTAATTAAAGATCGGCAGATGCAGGTATTCCTCAGCAGAAGGTGTTTGGATGAACAGTCACCACAGAGAAGACACGCAATGTCAGAAATGAGAGTCATCAGAAATGAGAATTTAAAGCAAGCACAGCAAGCGCTTGCCATTCAATTTTTGCTGCGAATCTGAAACTGCTCTTTATACGTCCACCCAAAACAAAACCCACGGTGAGCTACCATCACCCACTACTAAAAAGCTAATACATGTTATTAATGATGACACCCAGTAAAGTGAAAACTTGGAAGAACAGGAAATCCATCCTTGGGAGGTTGGGCGTGTAAGAGCTGACAGCCTGCTAGGAAAACACTTCAGCGATTTCTGATGAAGTCAAGCACACAGTCACCATGTTACCCAGCAATCCCACTCCTGTGCGTTTACTTAAGAGAAAAGAAAATCTGAGCTCAGGTAAGGGCTGTTCACTAATGTCCACGTCAGCTTCACTCAGAATAGTGTAAAACCAGAAATGGTCTCAACGTTCCCAACAGAACAAAACAGGTAAGCATTTTTTGTAGTGTTCATAATACAATGGAGTGATCCTTAGCAATAGAAGTGAATAAAGCATCAGTTCTCATGACAACACGAATGAACAGCAAAAACATGCTTCTCAGCAGAAAGAAGCCGGAGACAAGCAGCACATGCTGCGTAACTGCCCTCATTTGGGTATGAAGTCTAGAACAGCAAGACCACACGGTGGAGAGTGGTGAGCCAGCCAGCGGTGAGCCAGCCAGTGGCTGCCGCAACACAGGGGTGCGAGGCTTGACCACAGGGAGCGTCAGGGCCTTTTAAAGGTGACGAAAGTGTGTATTTGTCAAAACTTATCCAGCTGTTCACTTAGAAAAAGTATATTTTATAACACGTAAATTGTACTTTGATAAACTTAAGCCACGGTACTGTACCACTACACATACTATAAAATTGTTGAGATTGAACCAGTAGATAACGCTGAGCGGGGAAACCTCTAGCTGCTCTAGCAGCTGGGACCCTTCTGTGCTGCTAGGAGGACGGGAACCCGTAGCCACTCTTAGAATATTTGTGTGGTGTTTCTGCGACACTGGAAACCCCATATAACTGAGCGATTGCCTCCCCAGAAAAGGATCCGACAGAAATTCGTACACAGGTTCGACAAAGGGCAGGGGTGGTCATATTCATGACGGTATTACTGGTTTCAGCACCAAATGGGAAGCAGTCTAGACGCCCATCCATGGTGACGAGCATCACAACAGGACGAACTGGGCTACGTGGGTAGCATGAGCAAGTATCAGAAACCCTAATTACGGCTGCAAGGGAAACGCAAGCACACTGTGATTCCAGTCGTGCAGAGCCTCACGGAAGCAGGTGGACTCTGCTCTCGCAGGTCAGTTTTAGGTTCTCCTGTGGGAGGTGAATGTGGGGACAGGAAGTGGACTCTGGGATGCAGGACAGCGAGGGGGTTTCTGTAAATGTGGTGACGACTGTTCCTTGATCTGGCTGAGGTTAAACAAACCGTCTGTTTTGCGAAAGTTCCTCCCTCCATACTTTTATGATGTGTGAATTATTCTGAATGCTTAATATATCCAATAAAATTTGTGTAGAATGTCACCAAAAACCCTACAAAAATATATAAATGTACCAATAGAATAATGGTCAAACTATTTTACTGGAATTCGAGAAATGCAAATGGGACTGAAAATGGATCAGCTTAGGTGGAGAGAGGGCTGTGGGTCACAGGATCCCAGGGCTGTGACTGGGACTGCAGAAATGCCTGCGATCCTGATGGACCCCTGATGGATCTAATCAATGGTGCTTTTTTTTTTTTTTTTGGATAGAACAATCTGGCATTCTTGTTTGCATGTGTGTGCTTGTATATGACGGAGAAGGCAATGGCACCCCACTCCAGTACTCTTGCCTGGAAAATCCCATGGATGGAGGAGCCTGGTGGGCTGCAGTCCATGGGGTCGCTAAGAGTCAGACATAACTGAGCGACTTCACTCTCACTTTTCACTTTCATGCATTGGAGAAGGAAATGGCAACCCACTCCAGTGTTCTTGCCTGGAGAATCCCAGGGACGGGGGAGCCTGGTTGGCTGCCGTCTATGGGGTCACACAGAGTTGGACATGACTGAAGTGACTTAGCAGCAGCAGCAGCAGCTTGTATATGAAAAAAAACAGTCATGATTGATACTGAAAGCTTTGTAAGTACTCCAAAGACCCTGTGTGGGGAGAGATACCTTTTATTGTCTTTTCCAGTGCACATTAGGTATTATTAGCAGCATCTATTCATTTATAATAAGCTAAATAAGTTTAGCAAAGGGAACGGACAGGTCACCCCCCAAAATCAGCAGCTGTCTGTTCCATCACTTAGGGAAGGCGGTGGAAACTCAGGGCCTGAACATACTAAAGATGAGTCTCTGCAGACCTGAGCTGGGAGCGCAGCAGGCAGGTGAGTGGAGGGCCAGGGGAGGGGCCGCCTCACCTGCTTGCTGTCCTGTGGCTCGATGTTGCCACCTGTTACATTATCTGATAGAATGTGCCCTGAAAGCTTACTCTATGCCTCACAAAGTGATGGGCTTTTAATTTTTTTTTATCCGAAAGTTTATTTGAAAATAGCCCATGAAGAAAATGGATGATCTGGCATGTCACTTGTCACTTTTTGCTACAGAATACCATTTATTCCAAATTAGTGATGTTGAATACTGTTAAAGAGAAAGAAGCACATCCCTGTCAACAGCGAGATAGAAGTAGGCTTGGAAACCCAAATGCCTGATAAGATTGTGCTGTGAAGGGAGGAACCGGGGTGGGGAGCGGTGGGGCGGGTGGCACGCTCACACCCCAGCAGGCTGCACAGCAGAGAAGGGTGCAGCCGGCCAGCACCCTGGACAGAGCTCTCCTCCTCAGCCTCACACATCCTTCCGTATAGTTGATTTACAGCCTTGTTTTAACCTCTGCTGTGCAACAAAGGGATTTAATTATATACATGTCTGTACACGTGCTTATATGCATGCATGCATATTCTTTTAAAATAGCCCTTTTCATTAGTTTATCCCAGGATATTGAATACAATTCCCTGTGCTATAAAGCAGGGCCTTGTTCTTTGTCTGTGCAGAGGAGTTTGTATCTGCTGACCCCAAACTCTCGACCCTTCCCTCCAAGGTTGGCCTCTGTCTCTGCGTCCGTCTCTGTTTTGAAGAAAGGTGCATTTGTGCCATGCCTCAGATTCCACATATAATGAGATCACGTGGTATTTGTCCTCTTCTTTTTATTTCACTTAGTGAGATAAGGTCCAGGTCCACCCATGTGGGTGCAAATGGCATTGTTTCAGTCTTTTTCATGGCTGAGTACTACTCCATTGTATATATGCACCCCGTCTTCTTTCATCCACTCCTCTGTCCATGGACATGGTGGCTGCTTCCATTTCTTAGCTATTGTGAGCAGAGTTGCTGTGAATACAGGGGAGCTTGTGTCTTTCTGAATTATAGTTTTCTGTATGGCGGTTTTTTAAATGAAGAGATTGGAGCTCACTCAAGTCACTCAGTTAAGTGAAGCATCTTGGTGCAGACATCACTAACTCTGATTTCAAATGCTGAAACTCCGTGTTTCTGCCTCTGCTAAATTGCTAAGTTGCTTCAGTCGTGTCTGACTCTCTGTGACCCCTTAGAGAGTAGCCTGCCAAGTTCCTCTGTCCATGGGGTTTTCCAGGCAAAAATACTTGAATGGGTCACCATTTCCTTCTCCAGGGAGTCTTCCCAATCCAGGGATTGAACCCATGTCTCTTAAACCTCCTGCATCGGCAGCTGGGTTCCTAACCACTGCTGCCACCTGGGAAGCTCCTGGGGAGTGTCTGCCTCCAGTTCATGCTGTTTATTTTTTAAAGACTTTTCATTTCTAGTTTTCAAATGTTACAATTACCTGGCAAAGCAGAAGACCCGATCTGCCCACTTAATTAAATGTTTTGCTTTTGTTAAGGTTTCTAAGTGTTTGATGGTGGTCTAATTACACTGTGACTTCCCTAGTTCACACTAAAGAGAAGGCTGTAGAACCCTCTCGTCGCAGATGTCAGGAGGGGTGCTCTTCACTCAGCCTCCCCCAAACACACACACACACACACACACACACACACACACACACACAGAGGCATCCCAGACAAGTGACAGAAGTCTTCGATGTCCTGTTCTAAGTTACGCAACGACACATGGCCGATTGCCCAAGAGGGGGAGAGATCCCGCAGTAAATGAGGCAGCGAACTTTGGAAAAATGATCATTCCAATCCTGAAGGAGTAAAACGTGAAAGATGTTTAAAATTCTTGTGTAGAACTAACTTCCACACAGCACTCGCTTTGCGAACCACACACAGAAAACTATCCGGAGCAGAAGCGATAATTTAATTTACATGTCAGAAACGCAGCCAAGAAAACATAGAACAGCTTGAGAATGCAGTTCTGCCAAGTAGCATGACTCAAAGATTCATTTCAACTCTGTAAAGAAAATATTTCCCCTTCCAATCCTGCAGAGCCCAGGAGGAAAAGCCTTGGGATGCCCGTGGGCTGGGGGGAAGGTGACAGTCAGCATGAGGTCCCTGACTTGCCCTCGGAAGGTGCAGGGGGTGGCGGTGCTGGGCTGTGAGCTGCCCTGGTGGCTGTGGTCCAGAGAGGGAGGGACACCAGGAGGGGCCACAAGCCATGCCCAGGGGGTAAGTGTCATCTGCCGCCTGAGCTCTGAAGCTGCAGGAGCACTCTGCTTCCTCCACCAACAGACCAAGCGAGGCAGCTCCGCAGCTCAGAAAGCAGAGTCTGGCTCACAGACTCCGCACCTACAAAAGCCAGTCTGCAGTCAGTTCTCAGGAGCAGGGCCATGTCTGGCTCACCTTCAGGTCCCTGGCACCTAATAGGTGCTGCCTGATGTCTCTGAGCTAGATACAGCTAAGGACGCTGCCCACAGCAACAGGGCAAGGGCGTCCACCATGCATGCCCGTCAGAGGGTTGCTCGGTCATTCTGAGAAGCATCAGGGGTGTTGGCTGCCCCTGTCTGGAGTGTTCAGACAGACACCACTAGAAAGGTGCGTCTGACCTGGATCTTGAAGGAGGCATGGGACTGCAGATGATAGAGAAAGGGCGCAGGCTGGCCGCAGAGAGGAGCTCCCGGGGGGACTCAGTACAGAGCAGGGGGTGGGGGAGGACCAGAAGGACCCCAGAGGGGCGTTGGGATAGGGAGTGGGCACACAGGCAACACTGAAGGTGCTGGGAAGGCATCCGACCCTGCTGAGCTGTGGCGTGGCCCCACACGTGAGGTGCGGTTTGGATCGAAATGACTCTAGTTCAGAGGTCATGCAGAAGACTATGTGCCGGGAGAGGTCCACAGTGCGCCTGGGAGAATCCCGCCGTCGTCTCCAGCTTGGACTTACAGGCAGCCAGATGGAGGTGGTGGGTAAGACACTGACGGATGGCTCAGGATCCGGGGTGAATTAGATGGGCAAGAGGTGGGTGACTTGGGCCACGTGTGTAGACGTGATGGTGTTGAAATGTCTGGAGGAGGCATTTGGGAGGTTGTGGGGTCTTGATCAAAGTAGGAATTTAGAGGGAAACATGTTTAGGGGTCTGGGAAGAAGACAATGGCGCTGGGCATGGTCTGAGGCGTCGGCTATGCAGCTGGGGCCCAGAAGAGCCTGGGGATCTGAGGGGGTCAAGAGGTTAGGACCAGAGCTGCTTGGGGGATAATGTGGGCAAGGTCACTAGGGAGAAGATGTACCTCAAGGTGCATGGATTTGAGAACCACCCACTGGGAAAGGTTAGGCTGGGAGAGACCATGTAGGCTGTCCGGAGGTGTGGTTTGAGAAGAGTCTGGAAACCTGGGACCCCAGGAGAGGAGAGGATCCAGGGAGAGGGGACTCAGTGAGGCAGATGGAGAGGTGAACAGGCAGAGAAAAGCCGTCAGCTGTCCTCACGCTTATCCAACGTTTGCTAGGACCCCTCCAGACAAGGCAGATGCCAGAGGTGCAAAGTGTGGAATGGTCCTCCGTGTCTTCCTGTCTGGAATCAGAGCCCAGGGCTCAAACTACCTTGAAAGAGTGAATATAGGAATGAACCTCACGTCCCTGTAACACTGAGAAGCGGCAGAATCTGTCAAAGGGCTTAAAACGATGCCTGGTGCCAATCTGCACCCATTTGAGTGATATTCTGTTTCATTTGTCAGAAGAGTAATCCAGAACAAATATAACCATTAAAACTCTCGAGGCCACTACCCCAGAGCTTTAACCATTTGGGAATCAGCAAAGACAAGGCCTCCCTACACGGTGGCGCCCCAGCCGGTGAGCATCACGGGTCCAGCTGATCTTGAGTCTAGGGCCCTGGAGCCCCATCATTCCTTGGGTCCTGAATGTAGTGATTATGTTTCTTGATGGATGGCACCCCCTCTTCACCTACAACTGTTTGGGGCTCCACAGACAGGATAGCCGCCCTCCCCTGGAAAGAAGGAACTCAACAGTAACCATAGCTTTGAGTCCAGAGCTGGTTCACCTGATGGGCTGCTTGGCTGCGAAGTGTCTCTGTTTGGAGCAGAGGTGGCTCAGGAGCGGAGCTGGTCTTCCTTCACGTGTGGGGGCTTGGAGGGGGCACTGCGAGGGGCGGTGATCCCGAAGACTCTCTCTTCACAGGTAATTGTCTTTTGGCAACAGAGCCTCCTCCAAGCACCCCCTTCCTCACCCACAGGACTGTCTTCGAATCTGAACCGGATTTCCGTAAACCACTTCTTGTCTGACTATTATTGAACAGATAAAAACTGAGGTGGAAGAAGCCAGAATACTTCTTACGTAAAATTGGCATTTTTTTCCTTTCAAATGTTGATGAGCCTCAATTTCAGCAAAAGATACCTCCCATCGACCTCCAGAGCTGAGCATGGGTCAAGCCTCCCTGGGCACAGTGGGACTGTTCAGGCTGGTCCTGTTCCAATAATAGACTAGGGGTCCTTGACATGGCAAGCCAGAGCCCCTAGGAAGTGCTGAGTCCGCCGCCTCACACACAGCCGTGTGTGCCCAGCACAGCCCATCGCCCCTCGCAGGTCCTGGGCTCTGTCTGGCGGTTTCATGCCTCTGTGTTTCCTGCTACTATAGACACTCCTGCCCTTCACCAATGGCCAGCCCTTTTCTCCTCCATAACAAGTGCTGAGCACCCTTCCAGTCCAGTTCAGTCTTTCAGTTGCGTCCAACTCTTTGCGACCCCGTGGACTGTAACATTCCAGGCCTCCCTGTCCATCACCATCTCCCGGAGCTTGCTCACACTCGTGTCCATTGAGTCGGTGATGCCATCCAACCACCTCATCCTCTGTCGTCCCCTTCTCCTCCTGCCTTCAACCTTTCCCAGCATCAGGGTCTTTTCCAGTGAATCAGTTCTTCAAATCAGGTGGCCAAAGCATTGGAGTTTCAGCTTTAGCATCAGTCCTTCCAATGAACATTCAGGACTGATCTCCTTCCAGGAGAGCTCAAATTGGGTGGGGGCAGAATTGTTATGCGTCACCACCAGCCCAAGCTGTTCACCTTCACAATGAGGCATACTAACAGAGCGTTCCAGTGGTGCCGCTTCTAGGTCGGGCCTTTATCTCTCATTGCTGAGTCTCCAGCTTGAAGGAAAGCTGCCCTGGACAGTTCCCAGAACTACATCAGACTTTGCATGGGCAAGAAATCCAACTTTGCTTGCAAATGCCTGAGATGTGGCAGATGTTTGTTGCTGCAGTGTAACCTCACCTATGCTGACAGATACACCTGCCTTGGACGCCTAGAGCTTCCTCTTCCGAGCACCACCCAGCACCTGTGCCTCTGTGAAGTGCTCTTTCACTCCACAGCCACCTTGCTGATCTTCCCCCGAGCCTCCGGCCTCCCGCTGTTGCTGTGGGTCCAAAGCCACACTCACTGCTGAGCTCTCGCAGGCCTCTTCGTCACACTCTGCCACAACTGTCTGTCTGCATGTCTGCCTCCCCCCTCTGGCACAGGCTCCTCAAGGACAGGGGTGCGTCTGTCTTATTTATTGTTTTAGCCCCAGTGTGTGTTCAGGAACATTTGCTAAACAAATGAATGAAAGAAGGCTTCGCGAAGACAAGAAAAATTGTGTGACGCAGACGCCTGCTCTGTAATTTGTTGTTTATGTGAATCAGGAGTATTTTCATGTTGGGTTTGTTTTAAATGGGACACACGTATTTTCCTGGTGCTGGAGCTTAGCTTTAATTCAGCAGACGCTTCTGCCAAAGTTGCTTCTGGTTTAATCCTTTAGTGTCTCACATTGTTCACGCACAGTTCTGCCTGCTCCCTTCTTCCCGGCGGCGTGGGAGACTGGAAGGTGGCTTGATGTTCATGAACAGATCTCGGATTTTGATTCAAAATGTAGTTAGCTCAGAGGTGAGTGGGCACCTTCCTAGGTGGGGCTCCTAAGGGTGCTGGTGGTGGTTCTCTTTCCAGGGGGTCGGACGGGCTGGGGGCTGGAGCTGCGGTGGAGAGGGGCATCTCTCTCCAGATGAAAGGATGAGACTGCGGTGCGGGGTCTTGTCTGGTTCTAGTAACTGCGCTCTCTCGTCCACACACTCACCTGTTTACTCACTTTTCCCCTCACTGGAGGCAGCGCTCGGGGTCCACAGTGAGCAAGGCCCAGCTCTTGTCGTCAAGGTGCCTGGGAGCCCTCTCTCTGCCCCTCCGTGTGCTCAGGTCATCGACGTGCAGCCCTTCCCCACAGAACACGTGCACACGCATGCACGCACACGCACACACATACACACGTGTGCACAGAGACACACCGTGCAGGCACGCATGTACACACAGGACACGTGTGTGCATACACACAAGGGCACACTTGCACACACCCACCCGCAGGCGTGAACACACACGCACACAGAGGCACACACAAGCACAGACGTGTGCACACACACACACATACCTGCAAGGCACACTTGCACACACCTACCCGCAGGCATGAACACGCACGCACACAGATGCACACACACACACAGAGACCTGTAAGGGCACACTTGCACACACCTACCCGCAGGCATGAACACACATGCACACAGATGCACACACAAGCACACACACATGTGCACACACCCCCTGCAGACTCAGCCGGGTGAGAACGTGGGGGTCCCCGTGGCCGCTCTGCTCAGGGAAGCTCATCCTGCGAGCTCCCCACCGCCGCCTCCCGAGCAGCTCGTGCGCCACGGAGGGGTCTTCGGGAGGCAGCGGCCCCGCCATCGCCGTGGTGTTGTCACTCCCCCTGAGCACCGATGCTGCAATCAGGACTTAGCGGAAGGGCATTATCTGCTCGTGGAAATTGCACCAAGTGCTTTTTCTTCTCAACCTCAAAAGAAAATCCAGCTGCGCTGCAGACCATGTGAGGCGACAGTCAACTGCCTTCAAGAGGGAAAGCTGCTGAGATGTGGCGACTCGTGAGGAGAGCAGGTGAGGACAGGCCACCCCGGCCAGGCTCCTCAGCAGGCCGCCCTCTGCTCCCAGGAGTCTCTCTGGTTCAGAAAGGGTTAAAAACTGAGGGGCTGCCTGGTCATACGATCCAAACAGTCACACGTCTGCAGTTAAGGAGGGTGCTTCTCATTTCATTCGCTTGAAATTTTCCAGTGGGAACTGACTCAAATGACTCTATTAGGAGACGTCAAAGCACAGTTTCTGGAAAGGAAATGCAACAGGATGCAGAGAACCCTCAAATGTGGAGCCCCCTTGTGGCACCTGTGAAGGGTTGCCGCCTGTTTTGCTCTCTTCCTGCAGGGGACCGTGTCTTCACTGGTCAAACCCTCACTTTGGGCAGGAAGGCGTGACGCTGGTGCTGGGGGCGTGCCGGGCTGGGTGGCAGAGGAGCACTGCAGCCGCAAGCGGCTGGTGACCAGGCAAGGGAGCCACACTAACTGGAGCGTGGACAGGGCCCCTGCGATCTCCTCTGGGCCTCCCTTGTTCTGACCCTCCGCCAACACCCACAGCGTTTGAATGTTTTATGCTGGTGAGACAAAGTGATTGCCTGGGAGACAAAGCCTGTGATCCAGAGAACAGAATCTGAGCTCCAAGTGGAAGGGGGAGAAACAGCCTACCAACATTTCCCTCTGGGGGCAAACGAGACATTCCTCAGACCCGAGCATGCCTGACGGTGATCTTCAGGGCCAGAAATCAGCAGGGTATTCCTTGTTAACGTGGAAGATGAACATGATTGTGCTGAGTAGATGCATTTCCCCCTGAAAATATGCAGTGATTGGTTTTTAAAGCTTCTGTAGAGAAGGCAGCTTTCCCATTCTTTTCTCTGTTGTTGAACCATGGTTTCCTGCGAGCACGTTCCTGATCCCACCCTGTCTGTCTCTGCAATAACTCATCATTTTGTCTGATTCTTTAGAATATACCTTCACGTTTCTTCATCTAACTTTCATTTGTAACTACAGGGCCTGCCTGAGCAGATCTGGAAATTAAAGATCAGAGACTGTCTTTGCAAAATGACGGAGCCATGATGTGAATGCTTGACTGATTCTCAGGTGCCTGACAAACAGTTAGTAAAGAGGAGAGGCTCTGCTTACTCAATGTTTCTTGGCAAAGTAAATACGTTCCATCTCCTGAACCTGTGACAGTCATTTGGAAACCCAAATGTGGAACGACTCTACTGGCCTCAAGAGGTGTCGGGATGCCACGTTAAACCATGATTATAATGAGCTGCATGCACGACTCAGGGTAACTCCGGGGCATTCCCTGATCAAGCCGTGAGCATCGCTGTTTGTCTAAAATCGTGTGTGTGACAGCATCTCGAGAGCGCTGTCATCCGTGCTAATCACCATTTGCTCGGGGTCTGGCACCAAGCCGATGGTGAGGGCAGGGCCAGGATAACTGAGGTCCACGCGGAGCTTAGTGAGGGCTTGGATCCGTCACTCAGAGCTTCAAGCTGGAAGAGAATTGATAACAAGCAGAGTCTATGAACACAGATGCAGGCGCACGAGAGCTGCGATTCTGCCAGTGGGAAAAGCGCCAGACGCCAGCCACGCACCCGGCTGGGCTCTCATGGTTTAGAAAGTGTCCTCACTGAAGGAAGGAAAAACCTGTCACGGTAATCCACTCTTGGTTTAAGCTTTTTAATGGTGCCCAGTACATTCAGCCCTGCAGGATTTACAAGGTTAGTTTCCAGCCTTTAAGATCTGGTTGACCAGTGTCCCGGGAACCTGTGTGTCCTGAGATTGCCTTTCTGGGCTGACCTTTGTCAAATTCCCACTCATCAAAATCTTGGTGTTAGGAAAATAGTTCAACAACAGTTCAGAGAGGGACTGTCTAACACTGCGGCTCAATGACACAGCACATTTTCCGTTTTTAAAAACGTAAACCCACTTTTATTACATTTTTGCTTTTTTTTATTGAAGTAGAGTTGATTTACTATGTGGTGTTAATTTCTGTTGTACAGAAAAGTGATTCCGTTTTACATATGTGTGTATATAAATATATATATATATATACACACATTCTTTTAAATATTCTTTTTCATTATGGTTTATCATGGGATATTAATCACAGCTCCTCATGCCTCACAGTAGGACCTTGTTATTTATCCATTCCATATATAGCACTTTGCATCTGCTAACCCCAAGCTCCCAGTTTTGAGCTAGTAATTTTGAGGTTGAGAATACTGAACACTAGAAGGAAGAAACGGCTGGCCTGTGGCCCCAGAGTAAACCTGAACAGTCTGGATGGGAATGGAGAGGGGATTTCTGGTGATGCGCCTTGTGTGGGAGCTTGAATTCGGGGTGGAGCCCATCGATGCATCCAAGTGTCTCTTTCTGGCCTGTGGCCCCACATTTCGCTACTACAGAGAGGTCGGGCAGCGGGGAGAGGTGCGTTTAGGGCATTTTCCGGCTGTCATCCTCAATTCTATGCTGAAACACTTCCAAGGGAAGAGTTCTCACCCTGACACTGAGCTATAAGCTGCCGCGGACTGAGATAAGCCCATTTGGAAGGAGGACAGTTTTCCCCCTACATGGCAAAGGGGAGAAGAGAAAGTGTTGGCTCAGGCTGGGAAAAAAAGCCTCAATAAATGGGAAGCTTGCCGTGTTTGGCATTGCTTCAAAGCACTTTCAGATTCTATTTTAATAAGGTGACTTTGAAAATAACCACAAATTTCTTTTTAAACTCAGAAAGTGAAAAATCTCTTCAGATATTCTCTGCCATAAAAATGTGTCCAAATGTTAGGTGAAGAGGTTCTAAACGATAATCTAGCTGGCTCCTGAGTTGCCCTATGACTTTCGGCCTCAAGTTGGAGCAGTGTCCATGCTTATTATCTTTGGCTAAGCTCAGAGGAGCAGACGAGTGAGGCTGTAGTGCCGCAGATCCCTTTGACTTCTCTGTCAGTGAGTGACAGGTGGCAGAGGAAGCTGCTGCCCAAAGTTTAGAGAGGGTGCAAGAGTGGGCTGCAGCGGAAAGAAAAACCACGCGGCCGGTGGGTCTGAGCCAGGCTTCCTTCATTAACAAGCGGACTCGCCAAGCAGCTGCTGGCGCCCGGTGCTGTCCAAGGTGCTGGCGGTACAACCTGGAAGGAAAGACAATATAAACCCCTGTCTTCCAAGAGGGTCCTGAATGAACGCGGCCAGAAGACTGGGCCAGGCCACAGGACCACTAGCCAACCTATGCAACTCTTGCAAAATAATACATAACATAACGTGTTGAGACAAGAGTAATCCAGCAACAACTATGTCTGTTTCCTCCTAGAATGCACAGCTGACATCTCCATGCATAGAAACAGACAAGAAACAGAAAACACTCAAGGGCCGTGATACAGTCAATGGTAAGTGCTACGGGGGAAACCAGGCAGATGTGGAGGGGGAGAGAGACAAGGGCAAGGCGGTGGCTCCAGGTGAGTGGGCGCCTGGCGACATGGAGGGCGAGCGAGAGGCCATGCGGAAGGGGGCGTGGAGCGGGGGAGGAGGGACGGGGGAAGCATGAGAGGACTCCGACCAAGTAGTGCTGTGACCTGGCTGTGCCCAATGGGAAGACCGTCTCCTGGGAGCGCGGACGGGAGAGCGGAGGACGGAGGCGAAGGAAGCTGGGCTGGTGCAGGATGAGGCGAGAGCTGCAGGGGGCGCCAACGAGCTGGACCCGGCCGCCCCGCAGGGGATACAGCGCGCGCTGAGGAAGCGGCGGGGCTGGAGAGGAGCCCAGCGCCCCTGGGGCCGCAGCCCGAGCTTTGAAGGACGGGGAGCATGAGCTCCGGGGTGGCTCCTGGTCGGCGGTCAGGCCACATGACGGCTGGGTCCTGGATCCGAAGCGAGAGCACTCCGCCTGGTGTGGCGTCTCGTCAGCCACACTCAGGAAGAGGGGCAGCAAGCAGAGGACCTGGGTTGGGGCGAATCCAGTGGGCAGTTTGGCCCCAAAGAGGGCAGATGCAGGAGGGCACGTGCAGGGGAGTGGCTAGTGGCGATGCGGGAGAAGGCAGCTCGGCGGGGGTGCTGTGAGCACACGGATGGAGCGGAGGCGACCCTGCAGTACCCGTGGGCCCGGGGGCAGGGGTCTTAGCAGCGTGGGCTGCAAGGAGCCGACGGCGGCTCTCGGCGAAGACGAGGCCAAACGTGTGAGTGTGGAAGGGGCGGCAACAGTGGGGCGGGAGAGGAGGTTCTGGGGGCGGGAAGCCCAGGAACCCGCGTGCCGGGCGGCTCACTTAGCTGGAAGCTGAAGTGACCACAGCCTGAGGCGGGGTCGTGGGAGAGAGCAGCAGAGACCTTTGTCGGGTGTGAAGGTGGGTGTGGGACTACCAGACTAGACCCCGGCAGCGGCCGCTCCGGAGGGGCACACGGACTGCCAGTCCTCGGAGGCCAGGCTGCTTTGGGCTCCTGTGGGTAAGGGAAGGGCCGGCGCTCCCCAGCCAGGGGTGAACCCGGAGGCCTTGGCTGCTGGGCCATGGACGCTGCGTGGACCAGCTCCAGGGGCCGCATCAGAAGCGGTCGCTGTGCAGAGACCACCTTCCACACGCCCGCTGCCTGCAGCCTCGCTGACCCGCAGCCTCGCTGACCCGCAGCAGAGGTGGGAGTGTGGCGGGTGGAAGCCCCAGCTGTGGGGCGCTGTGGCAGGGGGCAGAGAGCGTCCCACCGCCAGGTACCATCACACCGCTGGGGGCAGAACCCACAGAGGTCAACACGCCTGTGTGCCCTCACCTGCCGGCAGGTCGGCTGGCTGTGCTGATTATGCGTTTAAGTGCAGGGAGCGATGCTGAGGGACTTTGCGCTGCACCCAGGGCGCCAGCTCAGCGGGGCTGGGACAGTCCTGGGCCTTCTCTGCCGGCTCTCGGGTTCTTTCCCTGACGCCAGCGGGAGAACATCTTGAGAAGTGGCTGTGAGTCCAGGACGGGGCCTGGCCGACCTGGGTGAAGGCAGGCGGGTCGGGAGGAGACAGCGCCCCCACCCTGGTCCCGGGACCGGCTCTGGCTGTGCTCTGGGGGGTAAGCCCTCTGCGGTCAGTCGCTCCTGCCGCCCGGCTCTGCCCTCCTCCCAGCATGAGTAGTGCGCTCTGTGGGCCCCAGGGTCCCTCTCTCCAGCTTATCCCCTTCCTCCTCCAGCATCTCCTCTGTGGCTGCAGGGCTGCCTCCTGCCGTCTGCTTAACGGGGGTCTGGCGGACACCCCTCGTCTGGCTCTGAGAACAGCTGGCGGTCGCTGGGCTGAGCCTGGGGCTCCGGATGCACGGCCCTGGGCAGCCCTTCTGGCTGCTCATGCCTCTGGATGGGTCCAGTCACGGCAGGGACGCCTTTAGCCTGTTTCTAACTCTGGAAAGGAGAGAAGAGGCGTGCCTCTGTCCTCATATTGGACCCTGAGCGTTCAAGGAGGGTGAGTGGCAGTGGGTGTGCCCTTGGGCAGGCACTCTGTGGACCCTGGGTAGCAGCTTCCCTTGTTGACTCTTCCTGGTGTTGAGCCTCCCTGGTGGCTCAGACGGTAAAGCGTCTGCCTGCCGTGCAGGAGACCAAGGTTCGATCCCTGGGTCGGGAAGATGCCCTGGAGGAGGAAATGGCAACCCACTCCAGTATTCTTGCCTGGAGAATCCCATGGACAGAGGAGCCTGGCGGGCTACAGTCCATGGAGTTGCAAGCAGTCGGACACGACTGGGCAACTTCCCTTGTTAACCCTAAGTGAGCAGATCATCTTCCGGAGCGTGTGTGGGCCTTGTCCAGTCAGGTGCAGGCCTTAGAGCAAAGGCTGAGGTTTTGCTGAGAAGGAATTCTGCATCAAGCCTGCAGCACCAGCTGCTCCTGCCTGAGTCTCCAGAGAGTAAGAGATTGAGGACTTTGCTGCTCCCACGACACCTTAACTCCCTAACAATCCATCCCTAGCACCTCTTTCTATAACATATCACCCTTAACTATGTCACCTATGTCTATATTTCTGCTTCTACACACACACACACACACTCACACACACACGCACACTCAGTTCTGGTGGTTTCTCAGAACATCTGACAGATACAATTAGTCATAACAAGACGTATAAATACACATGGACTTTCTATTACTTTCTCCTGGCAAATATCAGAAGAACCTTAACCTTTCCCCTCAGACGTCTGCCCAGATGTCAGACAAAACGGATCTAATTGGGGCCATGGGCAAAGGGAGCTTGAGACATCTGTCACCTGCTTCGGAAAGGACCACGTCACCCAGAGTTGCTTCCCCATGTGGGAGAATTTTATGTGAAATTAACAACTCTGAAAGAGAAATTATAAATAGATTTTTAGAATGTTCTCGAGTCCAAGTCACTCACCACTTAATTTATTCCCTAGAAGCTGGCATGTCGTGTCAGAACTTGAAGCCTCAGTATCTGATGCGCTGATTCACCCCACGTCTTACAAATGAGCCAAGAAAGAAAGAAACGATGAAACAACAGCAGCAATCATGTAATTCTTCAGTTGTTTGTCACAGGAGCTTATTTGGTTTGCTTTCTTATATTCAGGAGCAGATCAACACCAAGGACAGTAATAGAGTTTAAAACTAAGGTGATGGTCAGAAGTGAAGATGAGCCAGGGACGGCTGTCTTGAGCCCCAGATCAGCCACGGTGCTTATTCAGGGCCCGCAGGTGAGGTCAGGGATGGAGCCCTAGGAGAGGCAGGACTGAGCATCTTCAGGGTCAGGCTGGCACCGGGGACAAGGCGGCCACGACTGAGCGGGCCCTGTCTGTGCCCCTGGGCTGGAGGACGCAGCCCCGGTGATGCTGGCTCCTGACAGTCGTCTGCTCTCTCCTCTTCCAGTCCCTGCTGACTCGCCCCCAGGGGGGCTCCTCTGACCCACCCTGCTCCAAGGCACCCTCTAACCTCCCCTTCACAGTGTCCTCCTGAGCCTTGCACTGCACTCCCCGTGGACTCCGGCTCCTCACGGCCAGCAGCCTGCAGGGTCCAACGCCAGCCAGACTGCAAGGCCCAAGGACCAGCCTTGTCCCCAGGGAGGTCTGCTCTGATGGGATAGAAAACTGGCCTCGAACTAGACCATCCCCATCTGATGCTGAGCTTCCTGTGTGTTCAGCAAGGTTCTTATTTCTTCAGAAAGCTGGTTTCCACAAAGCTGGATTAACCTGCTGCTGTGTATGCAGCGTGACATTTAGGGATGATTTTTGAGGTCCTTGGTGAACTAAACTCACAGGGCACCAAGGTGAGCCACATGCAAGCCCAGAACTGCCACCCTGACTTCACGCAGTTTCCATGGCGTGTTTGGAGACTGTAGGGGGTAAAATCACAGACTCTGAGCCTGGATTTCAACCCCATTCTGTTCCTTCCTCGCTGTGTGACCTTCTACAGCTTACCTGACCTCTCTGAGCCTCAGGCTCTTGGTAGATCTGCTGTGAAGATAGGAGTTATGCCCGCAAAGAAGTCAGAGTCTGTCTGGCACCTTGAGCATCGTGTATGTTTGCTGATATTGCTTGAGATCCAACGGCCCCAATTACAGTCAGCCTTGTTCCTCAGAGGACTCTCCGAAGTATCTGGAAACATGGTAAGATGGGCCTGTGGCTCAGGTCTCGGGGGAGCGTGGAGCCACATCTCAGGTTTCAGGAGGCGCCAGACGTCCTGAAAAGGCCACGGGGCTCCACGTGGTCCATTTTCAATCGCAAGACTCCGTCACAGAAAAGGACCCACAGTGATTAAAACAATGGAGAGAAATTCCAGTATTACAGGTGCTTTCCTCCTTAGATGATGACAGGACAGTGCGGGAGAGGAGAGGAGGGTGTCGAGATGATACACACAGCCTGAGCACTCAGCCATGGCACCTGTCTCTGGTACACAAGGTGTCCACCGCCGATAACTCAGTGCCGAGCCGCAACGAGCCCTTGGAGGTTCTTATCCGGGCCAGAGAGAAAGAAAGGAGGATTTGGATGAGGAAGGGTCTCAAAAGGCAGGGCTGAGTCAGGCAGGTCCCTGGCTTGCTGGGACAGAGACAGGGCTGGTGGCAAGTCAGCAGCTTTGGGCTCCTCCCAGGACCATCGGCCTTGCCAGAACTGACATTGGTCCTGGCGGGGCTGCTGCTCACCTGGGGCCTGGAGGCTTTGTCCTGCCCCACTCCCCCCATGGAGGCCCGGGAGACAGAGGGCAGCCCTACCCCCTGGAACTCCCAGGGTTTCCAGCCCCCACCTGCTCCTGGGCGACGTGGGGGACCCCAGGACGGCCCCCTGCCACGAGAGAGGCAGCCCTCCCAGACTCCCGGTCCTGCCCCCCCCGGTGGCTCCTCCACTCCTGGGAGTAGCGGTCTCTTCCGAGGCTACGGGATTTCACAAGGAGATTCTTTCCTCCCAACAAGGACAACCGCAGTTTGGCTCTTCAGGATTTATGGACAATAAAAAAGCCTGCCCCCATAAAGAAACGCTCCTGGCAACCGCATGACGCGTCCAGCAGCGGAATGCAGAGCGGAGGGAACGTGTCCGGGAGGGCGTTCTGTTATCCCTCTGCCTCTTAACCTCTGGGTGTACTGTTTGCGCTGATGGTGAGGAATGTGAATGCACCATGATTCAGCGGGTCGCAGGAGCTGGAGGACACGCAGAGGGCTCCGCAGAGAAATGGGCTTGACAAAACCGTAGCCCAGAGTCCGCGGATAAATATCCCAGCACACAGCTACCCTCCGGAGTGCAATGGACCCCTGGGTGATGAAGACTGGGCACGAAGGTTTCCCTCAAAGGTGACCTGCATGACTCACCCTTGAAGTTTGACCGAGTTCCCCTCTGCAAACCACCACCGGATGAGGGGCCCGGCCCGTGCCCCTGCATTTGCACGGGTCTGACCCACAGTGATACGATGCGGAGACTTAAAGCAAGTCAAGCCTCTCCTGGCCGCTGCAGACTGAGTCCCCACAGCTCTGTCGTCCTAAGAGCGTTCCTTCCCCTCCCGTTTGGTGGGAGGGGAGTGGGATGTTTTGAAAAGGAAATGAGAACCCGGAGTACTTCCGCTCATGTGGTAACATACATGGCAGTTGCTCAGGGAGTTCAGGTAGCCTGGGACAGGACCCAGGAACCTGCATTCTAATGAATGACCAGGTAGGTGAATCAGACACAGCAGGCCACAGACCCTCTGTGAAAACGCTGCCTTGGAGGAGGTAGGGGCGGGGCGGGGTGGGGGCGGGGGAGCCTCCTTTGTCTGCTCTTCCAGGAGCCTAAGCTCTGCCTCCTAGGGAGGACTGAGGCCAAGGGGCCCGGCGTTCAAGCACTGGAAGGACCAGAGGGGCTGCTGCAAGCTGAGAATTACCTGATAAAGGCAGCTCCTGGGGATTGACCAGAAACTCGTGTCCATCAAGTCGGTGCTGCCATCCAACCATCTCATCCTCTCTTGTCCCCTTCTCCTCCTGCCTTCAGTCTTTCCCAGCATAAGGGTCTTTTCTAATGAGTCAGTGCTTCACAGCAGATGGCCAAAGTATTGGAGCCTCAGCTTCAGCATCAGTCCTTCCAAAGGATATTCAGGACTGATCTCCTTTAGGATGGACTGGTTGGATCTCCTTGCAGTCCAAAGGACTCTCAAGAGTCTTCTCCAATAGCACAGTTCAAAAGCATCAATTCTTTGGTGCTCAGCTTTCTTTATAGTCCAACTCTCACATCCATACATGACTGCTGGAGAAACAGGATCACTGGTAATAATTTTCTTAGAGTGAGTGCAGTTCTGGGCCACGGATGGGGAGTTTGGTGGTCTGCCCCCTGCAGAGCCCGTGTGGGGAAGAACCCCAGGGTGACAGCAGGGCGCCACTCCGGGCAGGGGCCGTCAGGGCCGGCCTCGTGCATGAGGTCCAGCTGCAGCTGGACGGGGCAGCTCAGACCCCACCCTGGGTCCCTGCAGAGGCCTCGCTTGCTCTTGGAGAAGGAGCTGAAGCCAGGGCAGGAGGCAGTCGGGTGATGTGGTCTGGGCAGGTCAGAGGCCCAGGCCCTGTGTCCAGCTGCTGCTTGCTTTTCTCAGAACCACCTGGCAACTTGGCAAGAGGAGCCTGACGGTGCACGAGAGCTCTGCCTGGGAAGTCTACGCTGCCTTCTCATCACTGGGACAAAGCTGGCCCAAGCGGACATCTGAACATCATTTTCCTGAGACCTGGCGGGTCTCTGCCAAGGTCCCTGGTGGAAAGGCTCCACCCAGGGTAGTCAGAGCAGCCAGCCAGGACCCACCTGCCTCCTCCTGACTGTCCCATCGCCCCAGTGTGCTGCTGAGGGCATCTCAGTTGATGACCACGCCCTGACCAGAGGCACTCATTCCCAAGTCTGTGTTGGAGGGTTGCCCAGGTGGGGAGCTGCAGGTGAGCCTCTATGGAGGTGCATGAAGTGGAGGCTTTCTAAGCCATCCGTCACCTGCTCCTCTTTGCCTTGGCAGCGTGGGGTCATGAGCATCGTGGGGCTCCCATTCCGCAAGGGGCTGGTCTCTGGAAGACCCCCTGGGCTTGCTTCCCTGCTGGGAAATCCTGGAGGCTTGTGGACAAGAGCCGCAGGAAGACAGGGTTTGCCACGAACTTCATCTACCTTGATGCAAAGCATGTGATCACATTAGGAAGCCAGCCAGCCCATCAGGCCCACACCTGCACTAGTGATTCCTCTGAGCTATGGTTGCACCTGTGCTTTCCAGAGTTTTCAATGAAAGCGGTTTCATTTTTAGACCCTTGTGCAGTCTGACCTGCTACAGTGATCAGAAATTTTTCTATCATGTGATATCTGCTTTATATGCGGTAACTGATTTTAAGTAAAAGAAAAGAAAGCTGTTTTTTTTTTTTTTTCCCCCAGTTGCATCATGAACAGCTGCCTGCTTGGTTGTCTTTGCTGTCTCTGTGACTCCTGAATGGAGAATGAGTCAGCTGGAATCTGGGCTGCAGGCCTTGGAAAGGGAAGAAGGAAGAGGGGGAAAAAGGAATGAAGGGAAGGAACTAAGATGGACTGGAATGGGTGAATTTAACTCAGATGACCATTATATCTACTACTGCGGGCAGGAATCCCTCAGGAGAAATGGAGTAGCCATCATGGTCAACAAAAGAGTCCAAAATGCAGTACTTGGATGCAATCTCAAAAAAGACAGAATGATCTCTGTTCGTCTCCAAGGCAAACTATTCAGTATCACAGTTATCCAAGTCTATGCCCCAACCAGTAACGCTGAAGAAACTGAAGTTGAATGGTTTTATGAAGACCTACAAGATCTTTTAGAACTAACACCCAAAAAAGATGTCCTTCTCATTATAGGGGACTGGAATACAAAAGTAGGAAGTCAAGAAACATCTGGAGTAACAGGCAAATTTGGCCTTGGAATGCAGAATGAAGCAGGGCAAAGACTAATAGAGTTTTGCCAAGAAAATGCACTGGTCATAGCAAACACCCTCTTCCAACAACACAAGAGAAGACTGTACACATGGACATCACCAGATGGTTAACACTGAAATCAGACTGATTATATTCTTTGCAGCCAAAGATGGAGAAGCTCTAATACCATCAAAACAAGACTGGGAGCTGACTGTGGCTCAAATTATGAACTCCTTAATACCAAATTCAGACTTAAATTGAAGAAAGTAGGGAAAATCCCTAGACCATTCAGGTATGACCTAAATAAAATCCCTTATGATTATACAGTGGAAGTGAGAAATAGATTTAAGGGCCTAGATCTGATAGATAGAGTGCCTTATGGACTATGGAATGAGGTTCGTGACATTATACAGGAGACAGGGATCAAGACCATCCCCATGGAAAAGAAATGCAAAAAAGCAAAATGGCTGTGAAAAGAAGAGAGGCGAAAAGCAAAGGAGAAAAGGAAAGATATAAGCATCTGAATGCAGGGTTCCAAAGAATAGCAAGAGGAGATAAGAAAGCCTTCTTCAGCGATCAATGCAAAGAAATAGAGGAAAAGAACAGATTGGGAAAGACTAGAGAGCTCTTCAAGAAAATTAGAGATACCAAGGGAACATTTCATGCAAAGATGGGCTCAATAAAGGACAGAAATGGTCTGGACCTAACAGAAGCAAAAGATATTAAGAAGAGGTGGCAATAATCCACGGAAGAACTGTACAAAAAAGATCTTCACGACCCAGATAATCAATGATGATGTGATCACTCATCTAGAGCCAGACATCATGGAATGTGAAGTCAAGTGGGCCTTAGAAAGCATCACTACAAACAAAGCTAGTGGAGGTGATGGAATTCCAGTGGAGCTATTTCAAATCCTGAAAGATGATGCTGTGAAAGTGCTGCACTCAATATGCCAGCAAATTTGGAAAACTCAGCAGTGGCCACAGGACTGGAAAATGTCAGTTTTCATTCCAATTCCAAAGAAAGGCAATGCAAAAGAATGCCCAAACTACCACACAATTGCACTCATCTCACATGCTAGTAAAGTAATGCTCAAAATTCTCCAAGCCAGGCTTCAGCAATACGTGAACAGTGAACTCCCTGATGTTGAAGCTGGTTTTAGAAAAGGCAGAGGAACCAGAGATCAAATTGCCAACATCCGCTGGATCATGGAAAAAGCAAGAGAGTTCCAGAAAAACATCTATTTCTGCTTTATTGACTGTGCCAAAGCCTTTTCTGTGTGGATCACAACAAAATGTGGAAAATTCCTAAAGAGATGGGAATACCAGACCACCTGACCTGCCTCTTAAGAAACCTGTATGCAGGTCAGGAAGCAACAGTTAGGACTGGACATGGAACAACAGACTGGTTCCAAATAGGAAAAGGAGTATGTCAAGGCTGTATATTGTCAATCTGCTTATTTAAGTTATATGCAGAGTACATCATGAGAAACGTTGGACTGGAAGAAACACAAGCTGGAATCAAGATTGCCAGGAGAAATATCAATCCCCTCAGATATGCAGATGACACCACCCTTATGGCAGAAAGTGAAGAGGAGCTAAAAAGCCTCTTGATGAATGTGAAAGAGGAAAGTGAAAAAGTTGGCTTAAAGCTCAACATTCAGAAAACGAAGATCATGGCATCTGGTCCCATCACTTCATGGGAAACAGATGGGGAAACAGTGGAAACAGTGTCAGACTTTATTTTGGGGGGGCTCCAAATTCACTGCAGATGGTGACTGCAGCCATGAAATTAAAAGACGCTTACTCCTTGGAAGGAAAGTTATGACCAACCTAGATAGTATATTCAAAAGCACAGACATTACTTTGCCAACTAAGTTCCATCTAGTCAAGGCTATGGTTTTTCCTGTGGTCATGTATGGATGTGAGAGTTGGACTGTGAAGAAGGCTGAGTGCCGAAGAATTGATGCTTTTGAACTGTGGTGTTGGAGAAGACTCTTGAGAGTCCCTTGGAGACTCTCAAGGAGATCCAACCAGTCCATTCTGAAGGAGATCAGCCCTGGGATTTCTTTGGAAGGAATGATGCTAAAGCTGAAACTCCAGTACTTTGGCCACCTCATGCAAAGAATTAACTCATTGGAAAAGACTCTGATGCTGGGAGGGATTGGGGGCAGGAGGAGAAGGGGACAACAGAGGATAAGATGGCTGGATGGCATCATTGACTCGATGGATGTGAGTCTGAGTGAACTTTGGGAGTTGGTGATGGACAGGGAGGCCTGGCGTGCTGCAATTCATGGGGTCGCAAAGAATCGGACACGACTGAGCGACTGAACTGAACTGAAGAGGAAGGAAGGGAGGAGGGTGGGAAGGAGGTCAGGAAGGGGGTGGGAGGGGAAGGTGGAAGAAGAAGGAGGAGGGAGGGGAAGGAAGAGGCAGAGAGACGGTGCAGAGGTTGCCGTTTGCTGTCATGCCCAATATTGGTGAGTTCTTCCAAGCCGCCTGGTGGGTCTCCACACTCTAAGACTCCAACCCCTGTGACGCTGGCCCAGTGGTGTTTAATGAAGGTCTGTCATTGAACAAACAAGTTGGATTGTTCAGCAAATACTTAACAGGTTTTTCTCCACTTAGCTCTGTGCCAGCTGCCGGCTGTGATGTGAACAAAACTGCCTTGTCTGATTGACCTGGTACCCAAATCGTCCACCCCAGGATCCCTTCAATACAAGCAGACCCCAGCTTTGTAGGCAGAGCCTCTGTCATCCCAGACCAATGGCTGGTGGGGCCCCGGCAATGTTCTGATGTTCCTCCAGAAGTGCCTGAGCTAAACAGAACAAGCATTCATGGCGAGGCTGATGCTCAGATACATGTGTCTTCCCTCTGAGCAGGTAGGTTTCCTTGGACCCTCTTTGGTCCCCATACTATTGAGCAACAAAAGGCAGTCCCAATCCAGGAAACATGTTAACTCCCTGTGACTTGAAGATACTGTGATTTTGAAAGTTAACTAACATATGATTGATATCTTATTTGCTCTCTGCCAGATATATCTGTGTACGTATGTGTCTCTACACACACACACACACACACACACACACACACACACACACACACACACACACACAATCTCTGTCACTCACAATGATCCTGAAAAGAAGGACTTATCTGCCAGCTTGGACGTGGAGTGAAAGAGCCATAGGCCTTCCTACAGAACTTAAGACCGCAACACCAGTATTCCAGGAGCCAGCGTGCAAGGTGAGCAGCCGTTGGATCCAGAAGGAACTTTTCTTCACCACGACAGAAGCTGTGTCCCTGGGGGCAACGGGGTTCCAAGAAGGGACCCCTGGGCTTTATCCCCAGAGCCCTGCTGGTGGGGAGCGGCCTTCACCGGGCAAGCGAGGGCCCATCTTTGCCATCCCACTGGTGATGCTGCTTTTCAGGATCATCATGAGAAACAGGGATTATACGTGTGTGTGTGTGCATTTGTGTACAGACACACACAGATATATTTGGCAGAGAGAGATAGAATAGCAATCACATGTCAGGTGGCTTTCAAAATCACAGTGTCCTCGAATGGAGCCAAGGGAATCCTCTGATTCCTGTCCAGCGGCAGAGGGTCAGTCTCAGGCCCAGCACCGGGCACCCCAGGCTGTGTGAGAAGCCCCGGCCTACTGCACAGCTCCATCTCCCGACCCCCTCCCCACTCTCCCCTGTCGTCTCTGACTCCCACGACCCCTCAGGACTGATGACTGGAGTGCACCAACACTGACCGGGGCTGGGCCGTTGGGTCCACCGGACAGGCCGCGGAGGGAAAGGATGGTTACTCTGGTCCACAGAAGCCACCAGAGTCCCAGGACCCTGTGTGAGCTGCGCCCTTCCCTCAGACCGACCCTGAGGTCGTGAGACCAAGCCCGCCCCATAATGGGGAGGCCACGGTCAGGATGGAGCCCGCCATCTGTGGGCCAGAAGCAGGTCCTGCCGTGATGGATTTCCGTCGTCCGCCCCTGGTGGCACCTCCCCAGCTGACCCCGGGCCCCAGACCCAGAGCGGATGTGCGTGGTAACAGACTGTCGGCCAGCATGCTGCCAGCAGAGCCCGGAGGGCTGCGCTTGCCAGCCTTCCTTCCCCCCTGCCTTTGTCACACTCCTGCTGCCTCTGGAGGCGCTGGAGGGAGAGACGTGGATGGAAAGCAGGTCCCTCGGGGGTCTTTGACACCATCATAGACCCACTGTGCCACCCAAATTCCAGACATGGTGTCTGATCAGTCGGCCAAACCATGCACTCAGGGGTTAAATAAGCATTTATTGTTTTACACCACTGAGTATGGGGGATCTTTGTTACGCAGTAGGCCTGTGGCAGGAGATAACTGATACGCCTGCACTTCTGCACTGCCAGCTGAAAACCACGCCCAGGGTGCCTCTGCCAAGGCCAGAGGAGCTGGGCTGGGAGAGACCTGCCTGTGGGGGCACCTGAGGCGTCTCCCTGCCTCGGACAGAGCTCAGAGAACGCTGCTTATTGCAGAAAGAGACAGGGCTGCCTGCCATAGCTGTCTGCTCCATGTTTCCTGGCGGCGACTAGAGAACTGTTTCTTTCCCTTTTTGTGGTTTGAATGATCACACCGAGTACTTTATGGGGAAAGAACAGCCAGAGGGTGGACGTGCCTCCTCTCATGAAACGAGAGTGGGAGCAAACTGTACTTGCGGGGAAAGAATGAATCACAGTCGTGAGCACAGCGAAGGCAGAGCCTGGTTTTTCTTTCTGAAGTGGAGTGTCTAATCTCACCATAAGTGCAGCTGCATGATTTGACAAGCTTTTCTAGCCTGGTGATACAATAATCAATACTAAAAAGATAAAATGATGCATTTGGACAGTGATGAACCGAAGCAGGACAGGATTGGTGGAATTAAATTAAACAAAAATCTGAAGCAGAAGCAGGCACTAACTTCCCGTTATTCGAGCTGTAGAAAAATTCATTTCTGTAAACATTTTTTAAAAAGATTTCACCCTGTTTTTTTCAGGATCTCAATTACTCTTGAAAATGAGACAAGTCAGCAATTTAAAACGGCTTTCTTTTAACTATTCGGTGCCAAAGGAAAACATAAAGCTGACTCTATCTTAATGAGGAAAATTTACATATACGATCGACCTTGTATGAAATCTCCCATTACGTGGAACATGCACACCCCATGCCATCCAATGCTCATTCATTTGACATGCAAGAGGACGTCTCAGAATTAAGAAAAACATCACAGTACTCTTGCTTTTTCATAATTGAAATAGAGGGATGGAAAGAAAGTGCAAATGAACATGTCTCATGGACACGGGGGTGCAAACTGGAATCCCATTCAGACAGCACCTCAGAGCATTTGGCTCCTTCAGGAGATTCATCAGGGGGAGAGGGGGGGGCGCCCCGCTGAACTTGAGATGAAGTTTTGGGGTGTCTGAATTCTCAGGGAGAACCTGGGCCCTGCTTCCTTGCAAACTTGCTCTCAGGCAGGCCTGTGAATGGGGCTCTGTGGGCCCCGGGCTGCAGCGCCTGCCCCGGACACGGCGTCTGCAGGGCCAGGACAGCCTGCAGGCCAGCGAGAGCCTCACTGTGGTCGCATCTCTGCCCCCGAGCCCATCGGCCGCACTTGGCTGAGGCTGCTGAAGGAGCCCCGAGGCCTTCTGGCCGTGGTCAGCTCCCCAGTGCCCCTTGGATCTGAGATTCTCTGGGTCCCGGTCTTTGCCTCCATCCTTGCCTAAGGCCAGTCTCCCCGTTTTGTCTCAAATCTGCTGCAGGCGAACAATGGCCTGTGTCCTCAGCGTCTCTCTAGATGAAGAGCCAGGTATCCCTGCCCCTGCCCCGGACCTGAGGGCGCTGTCAGGAGCCGTGGTCCCGCCAGGCAGGGGGCTCAGACTCACCCAATCATTTCTTCATTCCTTCATCCGGCGCATCTCCTGAGGACCTGCTGTGTGCAGGCACACGAGATAGGACTTCTGTCCTCAAGCACAAGCGAGAGCGTGCAGCTGCGCCATCAAGACACGCAGTGTGGGAGGAGTGAGCATGGGGTCAGAAACGCCACGGAGGCGACAGAAGGCTTCATAGGTGAGGACGTCTGCCTTGGGCCTTGAAGCACGAGGAGGAGGGGAAAACGGTGGGGCAGCTTTCTCAGGCTGAGTTCACAGAAGGAAAGGACATTTGTTCTGTGGGAAAGTGAGCAAGGGCCAGCGATTCACGGCAGGGGACATATATACAGACACCAGCGAATAAACCTCTTTAAAAAATGACTCAGCTCCAGCAGGAATCCAATCTATGTAAATTAAAACCACAAAAAGAGGTGTCGTGTTGCCAGCCAGAGTCTAAGGATTTCGAAATGAGAACATTCCACGAGAGCCTGAGATGAACTGACCACACTCCGACCCCACGACTTTGCAACACGTGTCATGAATTTTTACGGAGCGTGTGCCCTTGGCATCTACAATCTGAAGACAACGGCTTATACACAAGGGCAGTCATGCGGTACTGTACACATCGGGAAACTTGGGAAGCCTAAATATTCAAGCACAGGGATATGGAACACGCGTAACACGGATTATTGGGAGGCCGTTTAAAGTCATGTTTGGAAGAAATGTTCAGTGACATGGAAAAATAATGATGGTATAAATAAAACTCATGTTGCAAAATTGCATAATGAATGTTATCGTAGCCTCATCAAGCATGCATATCAAGGTGCGCGCTTTCAGGTGCAAGTAACGGTATGCAACTGAGAGTGTCTTACACAGTGAATCTATTATCACCCATAACAGGACATGCGGACGTAGATGGCCCCAGGATAGTGAGCTGCACTTTTAAGCTCCGGACACTCCCATCTTTCCAACCTGCCACGCTTACTGTCTTGGTCCCACCCTCAGGTTGTTCCCTCCTGCCACCCACAAGGTGAATGCAAGTGACACAAACTCGCAAACTCACGCAGCCGTGTCGAGAGCGGCGGGAACAGCGGTCCCCTCTCTCCCTTCCTCTTTCTCTCTCTCAAATATTTTACATATCTGTAAAATATAAAATGCCTGTTTTCTCTTTTTTAGCTCTCCTCTTTTAACCAAGTGCCCATTAGACCAGCCCTTACAACCTTATATTTTATTGACTGTGGTTCACAGTGTCCACCCTGGAACTTAGTTCTGCTGATGGGAACGGACAAAACAAATCTAACACTCCCTTTCTGGTGTGGAGAGGAGTCACGGCTCCTAAGCATATTGCCACCTAATATCTGAACAGGGTCAAGACTTTCGCCAGCAAAGGAGTAATGGTGGCTGGGTAGACAGCCAGCAGCTTCCCACAATACGCTCGGAGTAAAACAAGTAACAATAACCCTAACTTAGCAGCAGTTCTCTCTGGGTTATTGTGGACTTAGAGTTGAGCTGCATTTTCTTCTTTGTGTGTCTGAATGCTCACAAATACTTTCCATCCGCCTGGATTTATTTTAAATACAGAGAACAAGTGACAGATAATTGTAAAAGAAGTATTTATTTGAAGATGTTTGAGTGCAGTGTGAGGTTTGGGTTGATTGTAATGAGTAATAGTTAGAACACATATATTCACTGAAAATGGGGATTTCCGCAGCTGTGAGTAGGTAAGGTGTATATCTGTTACATATCTTAAATACTTAAGACAAAGCTTACCTTGTCTTACTCCTTAAGGCTTTCCACAGGATGGCAGAATGGCAAGAGACGGCGAGGGCCATGGGCGTCAAGACTAGTTGCTTAAAAACATGAGCGCAGAGAACCAGGATGTAGAGACATTTTTTGAAAAAAAGGCAAGATTATATAAGTAAAGCTTTGTGAAAGTCAACGTGCAAAAAAAGTGGAGGTCTAAGATTTTGACAATTGGACATATAGAATGATTGGAAATGCTGTTCAGTTCAGTTCAGTCGCTCAGTCGTGTCCGACTCTTTGTAACCCCGTGAATCACAGCACGCCAGGCCTCCCTGTCCATCACCAACTCCCGGAGTTCACCCAAACTCACGTCCATTGAGTCGGTGATGCCATCCAGCCATCTCATCCTCTGTCGTCCCCTTCTCCTCCTGCCCCCAATCCCTCCCAGCATCAGAGTCTTTTCCAATGAGTCAACTCTTCATATGAGGTGGCCAAAGTACTGGAGTTTCAGCTTTAGTATCATTCCTTCCAAAGAAATCCCAGGGCTGATCTCCTTCAGAATGGACTGGTTGGATCTCCTTGCAGTCCAAGGGACTCTCAGGAGTCTTCTCCAACACCATAGTTCAAAAGCATCAGTTCTTCGGCGCTCAGCTTCCTTCATAGTCCAACTCTCACATCCATACATGACCACAGGAAAAACCACAGCCTTGAGTAGACGGACCTTAGTTGGCAAAGTAATGTCTGTGCTTTTGAATATACTATCTAGGTTGGTCATAACTTTCCTTCCAAGGAGTAAGCATCTTTTAATTTCATGGCTGCAGTCACCATCTGCAGTGAATTTGGAGCCCCCAAAAAAGTCTGTCACTGTTTCCACTGTTTCCCCATCTATTTCCCAGGAAGTGATGGGACCGGATGTCATGATCTTCGTTTTCTGAATGTTGAGCTTTAAGCCAACTTTTTCACTCTCCTCTTTCACTTTCATCAAGAGGCTTTTTAGCTCCTCTTCACTTTCTGCTGTAAGGGTGGTGTCATCTGCATATCTGAGGTTAGTGATATTTCTCCCGGCAATCTGGATTCCAGCTTGTGTTTCTTCTAGTCCAGTGTTTCTCATGATGTACTCTGCATAGAAGTTAAATAAGCAGGGTGACAATATACAGCCTTGACATACTCCTTTCCCTATTTGGAACCAGTCTGTTGTTCCATGTCCAGTCCTAACTGTTGCTTCCTGACCTGCATACAGGTTTCTCAAGAGGCAGGTCAGGTGGTCTGGTACTCCCATCTCTTTCAGAATTTTCCACAGTTTATTGTGATCCACACAGTCAAAGGCTTTGGCATAGTCAATAAAGCAGAAATAGACATTTTTCTGGAGCTCTCCTCCTTTTTGCATGAAATACCACTAGATAATTGTAAATATAGATGCATTTAAATAAAACTAGAATGCGGAGAAGGAAACGGCACCCACTCCAGTGCTCTTGCCCGGAAAATCCCACGAACTGAGGAGCCTGGTAGGTACAGTCCATGGGGTCACAAAGAGTCAGGCACGACTGAGTGACTTGACTTCACTTCACTTCAGAATGTGGTGAAGAAAAGCATAAATTAATATGATTCCTATTCCACTTCCATCTATGAGAGATTAGCTTATATGGCCTCACCTTCACCCCATTAACCGGGAAACTTAACAAAATATGTAAAATAAGATTTTGGAGTCTGTCATTAACTGGCACCCTGAGAGTGCAGTCCCTGAGGGACAGTGAGCAGCTTAGCGAGCCCTGCGCTCCCCTCCCCTTCTCCCTGGAGTCATTTCCAGACTGGGACGCAGAGACTGGAAGCCCGCGCGGGCCTGAAGCCCTCGCTCAGCCGAGGAGCCAATCAGAGCCCAGCAAGGCTGTCGTGGCCGGAATTCACGGAGCGGCTCCCCAGACAGGAAGGAGCTGTACGGAGGAGCCCCAGGAATTTCCGTGGGATCCCCACTGCATATCTGACTGCATATCAAGCTGCACAGACACAGGGCAGCGCTCTGCAAAGTCAGAGGAAGGGGAACCGCTGCATGAAAGTAAAATGAACCGTTCCCACGGCTACACACAGCGGGACGATGTCTGACTGGCCAAAGGAGGGCGGCCTTGTTTAGCGCCAGACCGCTTAGCAGAGACACAGGTGAAAGCGCGGAACATGGTGGAGTTCAGGCCAGGTAATGGAGGACATGAGTGAGGGCAGCAGGAAGGGCAGACGTGCAGGTCGGAAGCCCCCACCTAGGCTTCCTGCTGAGACGCGACGCTGGAGGGCAGTGAGGGCTGGCTGCCGTATCTAACTGTGCGCATTTGCTACCGTCCTGCTGGAACACAGACAAGGGAGTTTGCTAATAAGGCAGTGGGAGAGAAAAAAAATACCAAAATTTCTCAATCAATCCAAAAGAAGGGTGAAAAAAAAAAAAGCAAAATGGAAAAACATTAAAGAGGAACAGATAGAACAGATAGAAAATAAGTAGCAAAATGGTGGCCTTAAAACCAACTATATAAATAAGGACACTAAATGTAAACGGCCTAAGTTAAAATGAGAAGAAAGGGATCATTAGACCAGAAACAGATGCAACACAATTATATGATGTGTTCATGTAATGTACTTTAAGTGTAAAAAGCAAGAAACGTTAAAAAATAGAAAGATGAGAAATTCCACTACATTAATATTATAGATACTGAGTCATTGAGTGGTTTCATAAGTCACACAGTGGCACTGTAGTTAATTTCCAGAAAGAGGATGTATTGTCAGAGAAAAATGACATATTTTACAATGTTAAATGGGTTAATTCATCAGGAAGACTCACTAGTTCTAAATGTCCACGCACCCAATAATACCCAGAGAATAAACACCAAGAATTTAGTGGAGAAATAGAGAAATCAATCGTTATTTCTAGATCCCTCTTAGCTCCTCTCTGCTATTTGAAAACAAGTAGACATGAAATCAATAAGGACATAGAAGTCTTGAACAAGTCTTTCAGACAAATAAATCTTGTATTCATTGAACACTCGACCCAAAATTTCTTTTAAAGTATACATGAAATATTGAGATTAAATATGGGGCCAGAACAAATCAAAATGCATTTAAAAGGATTGAAATAACACAAGTTATCTTCTCTGAGTAAACTAGAATTAAATTAGAAATAAATAATCCAGAAAATATCTAAGTATTTGAAAAATTGAAAACACTTAAAGTTCAATGTAAAAAACATGACTCAAAATTTGTGGGTTATAGGTAGAGCTGACATAGAGATTTAAATGCTTATATCAAAGAAGAAAAAAAATTTTTAATTAATAAAAAATTACATTAAGAAGCTGAGAAAAATAAAGATATTAATAACTCAAAGTACGTAGAAGAAATGATATAATAAAGATAAGAGACAAATCAATGAAATTTTTTAAATGGACAGAAAAGGCGAAAATAAATAGAAAGTGATAAAGTATCAATACAATTGATGACTCTACTTAGACTTATTTTTTAAAAGAGAAGAAATACAATCTATTGATATCAGGAGTGAAAGCAGCGATTTCACCTTAGATCCTATAGCTATTAACAGGATAATAAGGGGTTAGCAGGAACAACTGTATTTCAATAAGCATGAAAATAAATGAAATGGCAAATTCCTTTAAAAGCAATATTGTACCAAGAATGACACAAAATAAATATCTCTTATCTAGTAATATGATTGAATTTATGCTTCAAATCTACTCACAAAGGGAACTGCAAGCCAGACGGCATTAATGGTGAGTTTCCTCATGTTTAGGAAAGAGGTAATGCCAATGTTACATCAGCTCCCTCAGAAAATAAAGCAGGGGGACACGTCCCAAGTCATTTATGAAAAAAATTACAAGAAAAGGAAGCTACAAACCAATATTCCTCATGAATATAGATGTAAAAATCCTTAGCTAAATATTAGCAATTCAAATCAAGCAATATATAAAAGAATAATGTATTATTATCAAGTGGCGATTATTCTCAGAATGCAAGAGAGATTTTACATTAAAAATCAATCAATTTAATTCACCATATTATACAAATAATAAAAGCGACCTCAATATATGTGAAAAATGCGTCTGACAGAACTCAGCATTCATCCCAGAGGAACAAGAAATAAATTCACAACAAACTGTGAATAGAAGGGAATTTCCTCACCCTGCTAGAGGGCATCTTGAATAGACTGCTGACCTTGTGCACTCCGGCCTGGCTGAATTCATCTATAAGTTCTCTGATTTGGTTTCTTTTAGAAATTATTTTGGCTCTTCTGTTTATTTTTAATTGTCACGTGGTCATACCACCTAATTTCGAGATTGTGTGTGTGTGTGTGTGTGTGTGTGTGTGTGTGTGTGTGTGTTCAGTCGCTCAGTCCTGTCTGACTCTTTGTGACCCCATGGGCTGTAGCCCACCAGGCTCCTCTGTCCATGGGGTTTCCCAAGCAAGAATACTGGAGTGGGTTGCCATTTCCTTCTCCAGGGGATCCTCCTGATCCAGGGATTGAACTGGTATCTTCAGTGGCTCCTGCCTTGCAGGCGGATTCTTTGCTGCTGAGCCACCATGCACTAAGTCTTACTCAAAACACGGTGCGGTTTGCATGAGGCTAGATCAATAGGGCCACTGAACAGAGTATAAGGTCAGGGTGACTCAGTGGAGAAGAGTCCTTTCAGAAACTGCTTCCAGCATAGGCAGGACCTCTGGGAACCCACTACTCCATGCAGGCAGGAAGAACGCTAAAGAACCATCGACGTCAATTCTTTTCAGGGCTTTGTAAATGAACCATAGCCTTGCAACAGTCTAAGGAACATTTATTCAAGAAAAATGGCTGAATCTTAGGCCCATATCCTGAACATAAATAACGCATACAACTCAATAAGAAGAAGATAAACACTCCAATAAAAAATGGGACGAAGATTTGGACACTTCAACAAGAAAGTATTGTTATACATATTGAGCTATACACTTTAAATGAGTGCACTTTATTCTATGTAGGTTAAATCTCAGTGGAATTGATTTCAAATTTTATATTAAAAGCTCAGCAAAGCCAGTGCCCTAGGACAACCCAGAGGGATACGGTGGGGGATTCAGAACGTGGGGGACACATGTCTCGTGGCCTGCATACCTGTGGTCGATTCATGTTGATGTATGGCAAAAACCATCACAATATTGTAAAGGAATTATCCACCAATTAAAATACATAAATTAATTTTTAAAAGCTTAGCAAAATATTTCAGGGAACGTTTGACAAAGCAATATATGTAAATGACCAATAAGCACCCAAAAAGATGCTCAACATCATTAGTAAAGACCAAAGGCAAGATAAAGCTCCAGTGTGAAAGGACTGCACACACAGCTGGTGTGGATAAAATTTAAACATAATAATTTTAGGAGAAAACAAGTGAAATAAAAGTGAAAGTCACTCAGTTGTGTCCAACTCTTTGCGACCTCATGGGCTATAGAGTCCATGGAATTTTCCAGGCCAGAATACTGGAGTAGGTAGCCTTACCCTTCTCCAGGGGGTCTTCCTAAACTCAGGGGTCAAACCCAGGTCTCCCACACTGCAGGTGGATTCTTTACCCACTGAGCCACAAGGGAAGCCCAAGAATACTGCAGTGGGTAGCCTATCCCTTCTCCAGCAGATCTTCCTGACCCAGGAATCGAACAGGAGGCTCCTGCATTGCAGGCGGATTCTTTACCGACTCGACTATGAGGGACGCCCCCAAGAGAAAACAAGAAGCAACTGAAACTTCCTAAATTTCTGGGGAGATTGAATAAGGTGCAACCATTTTGGAAACGTTTGGCAGTTCTTTAAAAAATTAAGCATATACTTTCACATAACCCAGAAATTCCACTCATGCATTACTGAAGAGGAATGGAAACACATTGTATGATGTCTGTACCCAAGGGTTTAGAGCAATTTTACTCATTAAACTCCAAACCAGAGACAACCAAAATCCATCTGCAGGTGAACTGATAATGGAATCTGGGTATGTATGTTAAAAAAAATACCAATCTTCACCCCCCCAAAAAAAACCACTGTGCACGAATCCTAAACCATTGTGCTGAGCAAAAAAGTGGGAGTGTAGTTAATTTACAGTGTTGCGATAGTTTCAGGTGTACAGCAAGATGATTCTGTTGATATATACATTTCATATTATTCTCTATATCCCTGTGCTATACAGAAAATCTTTCCCATTTATCTATTTTATATATAGTAGTTTGCATCAACGCAGGAGACAGGAATTTAAGCAAACTCTGGGAGGCAGTAGAGGACAGAGGGGCCTGGCGTGCTGCAGTCCGTGGGGTCGCAGAGTCAAACGCGACTTAGTGATGAACAGCTACAGCGATTAGTCCCAAACTCCTAATTTATCCGTCTCCCGCCCTCTTTCCCCTTTTGTCACCATGGGTTTGTTTTCTGTATCTGTGGCTGCTTCTGTCTCAAAAATACGGCCATTTGTGTCACATTGTGGATTCCACATATAAGTGACATCACTCGGTCTTTGTCTTTATCCGACTTTCTTCTCTCAGCGTGATCGTCTCTGGGTGCATCCATGTGGTTGCAAATGGCATTAATTTGTTCTTACTGATCTTGAGACAGACAACCAACCAAAGCCCTGGGTGTTGGCACTTCTACTGCTCCCCTGCCCCAGCACAAAGCAAGGTGTCCCCCTCTCAGCCCGTGTGCGAGACCAGCAGGGCGGCCCTCCCTGTCAGTTTCATCTGGCGTCACGGGACAAAGATATGGCCCCAGCGGCGGTGTGTTTCTCGCACTGAATGTGAGTGCCTGCAACGCGCCAGGCCCAGAGCGCCCACGGACGTTGCTCAAGCTCACAGAGAAGACGCCTCAGGATGCAGACCTTGGCAGCTGACCGTGAAGCGTAGAGTGTGAGGTTTCCCAGAGGGACATTCTCGTGCCTCCTGTCCTCAGTCCACGTGAATCTGCTCTGCAGCAGTGAGCACAGCTGACTGTAGACGTGTGTTTTTGCAAAGTGTAAATCCCCATTCAACGTTCTCCAAGGCTAAGATTATCAGTTGTTATCTAAAACCTCTCTTCATTCCTGCAGAGTAACAGGCTTTTAGCTGAGATGCCCTCCCCTCAGGTATACACATTGATTTTCCCAGAATCCCTTGCAGACAGCGATGGCAAAGTAACTAAATACTAAGCCATCAGCTCTCAGTGGGTCCGCAGCGTGTACTTGTTGACTGGCCTCCCGTCCTTGCTCATTCTGCTTATCCTCTAGCTGGAGCTCTCTCCGGAATCATCTGGGACAAAGCAGGAGGACACGTTCCCGACCTGGCCCTGGACAGCTGCACGCAGCTCTTCTGCGTGTCCGAAAGCCAGCCCCCAGCACCAGTGCTTAAACAAAACAGATGGGCAATCAGACAGATGTGTGTTTTTCCACTCGTTTTCTGAACCGTTGGCAGAAAAGTACTTGCGATTTTGTTCCTTGGGATTATCTTCACCTTGAAATAGTTCCATCAGGTGCACTTACAGAGACAATCACCTATTTCTTTTCTTCTGTGGACCCAGCTGTGTATACATGGAGCGGGGCCAGAGAGGAAAAGAAAGGAGACCCTGCGGCCTCAGCAGGCTGGCACACGGGGCAGGGCAAGGATTCCCTGTTTACCCAGTGTCCACTGAACACCGCACTTCCGTGGGGCCCCAGTGACTATAAAGACCCAGCCTGTGTGCTCCTGGAAACAGGATTCAAAGGCCTCTGCCCAGAGGGAAAATTTACCCTGGCTTTGCATCGTCCTTACAACGCTCTAAGGTAAATGTTAGGATGTCTGTTCTGCTTCCCAGGGAAGACGGAGTTGCAGATGTTTACCGCCTTGCTTGGTGTCACTCAGAAAGCATTTGAACTAGGATTTCAACCCCAAGAGTCAGGCTACACAGCACAGGCTGTCCAGAAAGCCCGAGGCCTCCAGGAGCTCACCAGCTCACTGAGGGTGGAAGAGAGGGTGGCAGAGCAGAGAGAGCTATGGGGTTGCAAAAAGGAAGGGAAGCTGACACAGAAGCAAAACAGATAAACTGAGGACACTGAAACAAAATCATTTATGCCTCAAAGGACAGACTCAATAGGGCGAAAAGGCAGCCAGAGAATGGGAGAAAACACTCGCCAGTCATGTGCTGATAAAGGGGTTAACATCCAGCATGCAGAAGGAGCGCCTACAATTCAACAATAGAAAACAAGAAAACCTAGTTAAAAAATGGACCGAGGGCTTGAATGAAGAAGATAACACAAACGGCCAGGAAGCACGGGAAAAGATGGTAAACATCAGTAATCGTTAGGGAAACACAAACCACAGCGAGGTACCATTTCACACCCTCGAGGCTAGCTACTACGAAAGATGAAAGAAAGTAGAAGACAGAAAATGTGGGTGAAGATGTGAAGAAACTGG
Source organism: Ovis canadensis (assembly GCF_042477335.2). NCBI lineage: Eukaryota > Metazoa > Chordata > Mammalia > Artiodactyla > Bovidae > Ovis > Ovis canadensis. The sequence continues at coordinate 65,538,344 of NC_091266.1, read as the reverse complement.
AATCCTTGTGCACTGTGGGCAATGCAAAACTGCGCAGCCACGACGGAAAACAACATGACGAGTCCTCAAAAGAATAAATTAAATTAAAAATTTTAATTTGACTAAACATTAAAAGTAATTCCCCTTCTGGGTATATCGTCCAAAGAACTGAAAAGCAGGTTCTCATATATCTATGTTTGTAGCAACATTATTCACAATTAGCCCAAAATGGAAGCAGTTCAAGTTCAACCATGGATGATGGATAAACAAAGTGTGGTCTTTACATGCATAGAGCGTCCAGTTCAGTCCAGCTCAGTCGCTCAGTCGTGTCCGACTCTTTGCGACCCCATGAACTGCAGCACACCAGGCCTCCCTGTCCATCACCAACTCCCAGAGTTCACTCAGACTCACGTCCATCGAGTCCGTGATGCCATCCAGCCATCTCATCCTCTGTCATCCCCTTCTCCTCCTGCCCCCAATCCCTCCCAGCATCAGAGTCTTTTCCAATGAGTCAGCTCTTCGCATGAGGTGGCCAAAGTACTGGAGCTTCAGCTTTAGCATCATTCCTTCCAAAGAACACTCAGGGCTGACCTCCTTCAGAATGGAGACATTATTTAGTGTTAAAAACATCAGAGATTCTGACACACACTGCAGTGTGGACTGACCTTGAAGGCATTACAGTGAGAGGAATAAGCTGGTCACAAAAGGACACACGCTTTAGGATTCCACTACTATGAAGGTCCCCGCGTATTCCGATTCAGAGACACAGGAAGTAGATGGTGGTTTCCAGGGGCTGGGGGATGGGAAGCGGGGCTCGTCCTTTAAGAAGCAGAGTTTCAGTTCTGCAGACTGAGAAGAGTTCTAGATGGAACGTTGGTGATGGTTGCATGAAATGTGGGCACACTAAAAGCCACCAAAATTTACACTTAAAATATCTGAGATGATAAGGGGCTGTGTTTTGTGTATTTTGCCGTAGCTTTTAAAAATTAAAACGAAAGATCAAAAGAGCGTAAGTGGAAGTAAATGGACGCGTTGGACTGGGCATCTTCCCCTAGGGAAAGCTGAAGAAAGGAAAGAGAAAAAGCTGGTTCAGACACGGAAGCATGAATGAGGGTGCAGGGAGTTGCTTTGGAAGCACTGAAGCTGGTGTGCATTTTGCCAGAGCGGAGATGGTCACTGGGTGGACAGAAGTAACTGTGAAATGATATGGAAAGTAAGCACATGTAACGTGTTTCAGCGTCTGCCTCCCACCATCCGCCCCCGAGAATATTCCAAATAACTTCCAACGATCCGCTTACCAAATGTCCTCTGAGCCTGAGGTTTCGCACAGCAACCCCTTCTTGGCAATTTGAGCGAAATGATGAAATAGCGTGTGGGCTGATGGTAATTAATGCCTCAGAAAAAGTCTGTCCTTGGCATGAAATACAATCCCCTCCCCACGAGCGGAGGGAGTGTGGGCTTGGCTTGGTGGGGGCGGTGCGGCTGGTGGTGGGTCTCCAATCCTTCGAGCCTTTCCGCCTGACACCCAGAGCAACCCAGAGGACCCCTTTTGGTTTTGAAATTGCCTGTCTGGATCCTTGATATTATTGCTGCAACAAATTCAACTTATGTATGCTAGGAAGGGTTTCGTGCATAGACTGACAGATTAGAAGAGGAACAGAGCTGTTTTATTTGCTCGTTGAAGGTATTTATCTAGGTTTTTTTTTTTTTTAGAGGTTTTGCATTTTCTTGTTTGTTTATATGTAACAATGTTTGGAGGAGGCAAGGATGTGCACTTAACAAGTTGATTGCATCCCTGCCCATGTATTTCTTAGATTGTGTTGACAGCATAAAGTCATTTAATTCATTCATTCTCGTGTCCACCCATTAATCCGTGAGGCATCGGTAGACCTGCTTGCTGTACATCGAGCTCTGCGCGGGTCTAGGGGCTCCAAGTTCTTCCCATTTGGGAAGGGATAATCAACATTACAATGTTCCATGACCACTTGTGCTAACGCTACATGAGCATGGGAAAGACAGGGGCTAGTCCTGCCTCGATGTGCTAGGCCCACACAGAAGCGATTTTGAGGTGGACTTGCAGAGAGGGGAGTGTCCACGCGGAGGGGATAGCGTGTCCCAGGAGCTGAGAGCCTGGCCAGGCGGACTGGGTGGGACCTGCCCTTTGGGATTCTGCAGGTCTGCCCAGGCTCCGCCCCGTCTCTTCCCCAATCCTCCTCTGAGCTCTGGGCCATATCATCGTCCTTCCTCTGCGTGCCTGTCATGTAGGTTCCTGGCTTCACTCACACAGCAGTGCACGCTTCTAGGGAGAAAGTCGTGTCCCGGGGAAGAAATCTTTGGAAGAGGAGCATAAGAAGAAACTCTGGTCCTGGAAATCCCAGTGGAGCGCGTCAGTCAGTCAGTTCAGTCGCTCAGTCGTGTCCAACTCTTTGTGACCCGATGGACTTCAGGCCTCCTTGTCCATCACCAACTTCCGCAGCGTACTCAAACTCACGTCCATTGATGCCATCCAACCATCTCTGTCATCCCTTTCTCCTCCTGCCTTCAATCTTTCCCAGCATCAGGGGCTTTTCCAGTGAGTCCGTTCTTCGCATCAGAGGGCCAGAGCACTGGAGCTTCAGTTTCAGCATCAGTCCTTCCAATGAATATTCAGGACTGATTTCCTTTAGGATGGACTGGTTGGATCTCCTTGCAGTCCAAGGGACTCTCAAGGGTCTTCTCCAACACCACAGATCAAAAGCATCAATTCTTCGGTGCTCAGCTTTCTTTACGGTCCAACTCTCACATCGTACCTGACCACTGGATATACCACAGCCTTGACTAGGCTGGCTTCAAACCCATTCTTCCTCGCTGTGACTTCCGAGGCAGGTTTGTCCCCTTGTGACTAGGCCACATGCCCTGTGCTGGGGCCTCCAGAGAATGGTGCCATCCTACTTAGGGTGCCCTGTCCGGCTGCCCCCTGCTCCTCCCTGGGCTGAGTCTTCTAGGAAGAATCTGCGGGACACCCCCATGCCCATCAGGAGGACTTGGCCATGAAGCAAGCATCCTTTCACAGCAAGAGGCTGCCCTGGCCAACTTCAGGGCAACGCATAGCCCTCTGGGGCGGGACAGGTGGACGGCTGCATGCGGGCTCCATGTGTGAGGCCCCAGCTCCGCCCCCGTGCCAAGCACAGGAGGGGGGCCTGCTTTTGCATCTTTTATCCATGGGCCCTTCATGAAGCAGGCTCCCAGGGGGCATCCACAGCAGCATGAGTGATGCTATTAAAACCATCTCGCCACTTGATAGTAAAAGTGGAATTATTCGTAGAGGGCAACTCATCAGTCTCTAAGCATGACTTTGCAATGCTTGTTCCTAAGGAAGGTCAAGTTCGAATGAAATAACAGGAGTGGCATCCTCGGCGGCCTGTGGCAGCCTCACACTCTTCCTCAAGGTATCTGAACAAGGAAGTCTCCTTTCTGGATGCCATTCAAGGGAGGGCCTTTCCTCTGCAGCAGGAAGGTCCGGATGGTCCCTGAGAGTGAAGATGTTCTGTGAACGAACAGGATGGAAGAGGAAGAGGACAAGCCTGGACCCTCCTTCAGAGCAGGACGCGAGTCAGTCGGGGGAGGGCCTCACCGTGGCGAACGGAGCACCGCGGCCCGGGCCGCGCTGGTTAAAATGGGCTGGGAAAGGCAGCCTGACAGGCGCTGGGGCGGTGCTGACTTAGGGAAGAGGCATGCCCACCTTGTCATCAGAGTCGGCAGCAGGGAGGTTGAGGGTCCCCCACTTGCTGGACACAGAGAGATGGGGCTTCGGTCAGGGAGGGAGGAAGCCGATTTTAAGGGACGGTCACCAAGCGGCCCATGTTGCTCCAGGTTACACACGTGTTGACACATTGGAGTATGGGGTAACTCCTGGCCCCGTTCCAGAGTCTCCCCAGGATGGCTCTGCTCTGGTTGTCTTGACAGTGGGTCTATGGACACGGCTTCAACATTCCACTTTTTTTTTTTTTTGCTATTTTCTTATTCTGTGACTTTGGATCTTGGTGTTGGGTGGAGGGATGTATCCTCTTAAGGGATATTTGTCAATGTCTGGGGGCATTTTTTGATGAATATGACTTGGAAGGTTGCTACTGACACCCACTGGGGAGAAGCTAGAGAGACTCCTAACCATCCTACAATGACCAGACAGCAACTCAGGAGAGAACGGTCCATTTCAGGATTTTTTTTAGTTCATTGAGATGCAGAATACATCACCCGTTGGGAGTGTGCATCCCAGTGCTTTTTAGTGTATTCACAGATGTGTGCAACGATCACTTCACCAATTTTAGAACATTTTCATCGCCTTAGAGAAGACCCCCAACTATTCAGCTATCCCTCCCGACCCTTACATCTCCTCCAGCCCTAACCAACGGCCAGTCTGCCTTCTGTCCCGATAGACCTGGGTGGTTTGGACGTTCCGTGAGACCGAATGGTGGTGTGTGCGACCCCTCGTGAGGCTCCCTTCACTTGGCAGTCTGCTCTCACAGTCCACCCCTGTGGTAGCAGGTGTTACCACTCCCTTCCCCTTTACGGCTGAGCTCCCATCGTACAGATAGGCCACATTTTGTTTATCCATTCTTCAACTGACGGACATTCAACTTGTTTCTGTTTGCCTAGCTAATTTTTGACAAAGGCACAAAAGTGACTCAGGAAGGCAAGATACCCTTTTCCATGAATGGTGCAGGAGAGGTTGAAATAACACAAGCAAAAGAAACAAATAAACATAAACCTTGATCAAAATCTCAAAGCTTATTCAAGCATTAATTCAAAGTGCATCACGGACTTACCATAAAATAATAACTATGAAACTTTAAGAAAGAAAGAGAAAAACAGACTAGAACTGGGCACAGAATGCCTAGACTTGACAGGAAAAATATGACACAGAAGAGGGAAAATGATAAAAATGAACTTAACAAAACTGAAGTATTTTGCTCTATGAGAGATCGTGTTTAGAGGATGAAAAGACAGGGGAAACGCTAAAAGAAAATGCTTGCTAATTTCAACAGTACAGCAAAGGGTTGTTATGTATAGAGAAGACTCATAACACAATCTTTAAAAATCCCATTAGAAAACGAGCCAAGATATGAGACATTTGAGGAAAGAGGATATATGACGGCAAGCCAGCACGTGAAAGAAATTCAACAATATTATCACTTCAGAACGTGAAAATTAAAACCACCAATTATACATCGATCAGGATGGGCAATTCCGTTTTTAAAGTACCAGCACCAAACGCTGGTGGGGATGAAGAGAAATCTGATTTCTCCCACAGCAATATAAAAAAAACTGTACAGGCACTATGGAAAACAACTTGATGTTTTCTTAAAAAGTTAAACTATTGTATCACCCAGAAATTGAATTTCTGGATATTTATCTCAGGGAAATGCAAACATGTTTACACAGAAACATGTGCATGGACGCTTACATATGCTTTATGCATAACAGGCAAGCATGTGACAGAATCCAGATGGCCTTCCAAGGATAAACGGTTAAAGAAACTGTGATGTACCCCTACCATGAGATACCTATTGTTCAGCTGCTGAATCACGTCCAACTCTTTGCAACCCCGTGGACTGCAGCACACCAGGCTTCCCTGTCCTTCACTATCTCCCAGAGTTTGCTCAAATGTCCATTGAGTCAGCGATGCCATCCAACCATCTCTGCCTCTGTCACTCCCTTCCCCCCCTGCCCTCAGTCTTTCCCAGCCTCAGAATATTTTCCGATGAGTCAACTTTGCATCGAGTGGCCAAATTATTAGTGCTTCAGCTGCAGCATCAGTCCTTCCAATGACTATTCAGGGTTGATGTCCTTTAGGATTGACTGGTTTGATCTCCTTGCTGTCCAAGGGACTCTCAACATCTTCTCCAGCACCACAGTTTGGAAGCATCAATTCTTTAGCGCTCAGCTTTCTTTACGGTTCAATTCTCACATCTGTACATTACTACTGGGAAAACCATAGCTTTGACTAGATGGACCATTGTCAGCAAAATGATGTCTCAGCTTTTTAATAAGTTATCTGCGTTTGTCATAGCTTTTTTCCCAAGGGCCAAGTATCTGTTAATTTCGTGGCTGCAGTCACTGTCCACAGTGATTCTGGAGCCCAGGAAAACGGAATCTGCTATTGTTTCCACTTTTTTCCCATCTATTTGCCATGATGGGACCAGATGCCATGATCTTAGTTTTTAGAATGTTGAGTTTTAAGTTGGCTTTTACTCTCCTCTTTCACCTTCATCAAGAGGCTCTTTAGCTCCTCTTAGCTTTCTGCCATTAATGTGGTATCATCCACACATCTGAGGATGTTGATATTTCTCCCAGCAACCTTGATTCCAGCTTGTGCTTCATCCAGCCCTGTGTTTGGCATGATGTACTCTGCTTAGAAGTTAAACGAGCTGGGTGGCAATATATAGCTTTGATTTACTCCTTTCCCAGTTTTGAACCAGCCCATTGTTCCATGATTAGTTTTAACTGTTGCTTCTTGACCTGTGTACAGGTTTCCTAGGTGGCAGGTAAGGTGGTCTGGCATTTCTCCCTCTTTAAGAATTACCCACTGTCTGTTGTGATCCACACAGTCAAAGGCTTTAGCGTAGTCAGCGAAGCGGATGTTTTTCTGCAATTCTCTTGCTTTTTCTATGATCCAGTGGACGTTGGCAATTTGATCTCTTGTTCCTCTTCTTTTTCCAAACCCACCAAACACCACTTAACTGTAAAGAAGGATGAACTCCCGACACACACATCAACCTGGGCAAACCTCGAGAGAATCACATGGACAAAGAGCAACCACAGAGGCCACAGGCCACACGATTCCACTCACACAACATTCCTAAAATGATAGAGATGGAGAGGAGATTAGTGCTTGCCAGGAGTTAAGGAAGAGTGGAGTAGCTCTGAAGTGGACGTGGCTGTAACCAGGTGGCATCAGGGGTCCTTGGGATGGTGGACACGCCTCTTGTCTTGACTGTCTCTCTATCAATATCCTGGTTGTGATGAGGTTCTATAGTTTTGCAAACTGTTACCTTTGGAGGGAACTGGATGAAAGCACACAAAATCTCTCTGGATTATGCCTTATAATTATGTGTAAACTGACAATTATCTCAAATTAAAAGCTTAATCTTTAAAAGCATGAAGCAAGTGGTTCTACCAAATAGAGCTTATCCTTCATAAGAGTCATTTGCTTACATTTTTAGGAGACACATTTGTATGGAAACACAGAGATGCTAAGAGTAAATTCTGATGAGTTTTGATGTACGTTCACACCCAGGTAACCTCACCTGCTCGAGATACAGGACGCCTCCATCATCCCAGAAGACTCCTCTGGGCCTGCCCAAGTCAATCTCTGTCTCCATAGCAACCTGCATCCTAATTTCTGTCACTCTACATAATTTTCCCTGTTCTTGGAATTTGTAAAAAATGGACTTAAAAGTTTGTATTCTCTTATGTCTGATTTCTTTTACTTCATGTAACTTTTTTTTTGGTATTAATCTTACAGGTATCAAAAATATGCTATCTTATTGCTGAGTGGTAATCCATCATCTGAAAACGTTGCCATTTGTTTCCCCATTTTTCCTGTTGATGGACATTTGGGGTGTTTCCAATTTGGGATTGCGTTGTGACAGAATCTGCTAAGACAGTTTGGGCAAGCCTATTACAGATGAACGTTTCCAGGTAGTTCAGGTACACAGTTCAAAATAAGATTGTGGGTCACATGGTAAATAAACACCCAAAGTGGGCATGACCGGTAGAATCCTCCTCCGTAAAGCATGGATTCCGGTTACTCCACATCTTCGTGGTGCTTGGTGTGGTCAGCTGGTCAGTTTTGTTTCTTTCTGTGTTAATTTTAGCCATCCTGGAGAGGTGTGATATGGTATCTCCCTTGGGGGTTAATCCACACCGTCTCTGATAATTAACGATAGTCAGCAAATTTTCATGACCTTGACATTTAACCTGAATACCTGATTCTGTGAAATGACTAGTCCGGTTTCTTACTAGACTGACTCTGGTTGATGGCAATGTGTGTGTATAATGGATATCCTCTCTTTGTTCTGGGTCCTTTATAGAATATGTGTGTTATTATTATTTTTTTACTCGTTTGTGGACTGTGCTTTCATTTTCCTGAGGGTGTCTCTTAAAGAGCAAAAGTTCTAAAATTTGGTGGAAACTAACCCACCTGTTGTTTCTTTTCTATTTCATGCTTCCTGTATCCTCTTATGTCAACTATGAGGTTGGGGATAATGTGTTTCTTTCTAAAAAGCCTAATATTTTTGAATTTTATTTTTAGTTCAATGATACATCTTGCATCAAGTTTCATGTAAGAAAAGGCAGGGTTCTAATACTTGTTTTGTGGTATTGTGGCTTATACTTTTATCCAGTCATTTCAATGGCATTTGTTGAAAAGAATGTTGAAAAGTTCTCCCTATTCAAGAGTTCATCATGCTTTGACTATTCTTGCCTTTTACATTTCTATAGGTATCTTAGAATTAGCATATCAAGCATATATAAAGTGTATATTATATATATATAATATATCTTCACTTTTGATTATTTTGTTTGCATTAAAATTGTACATCATTTTGGGAAGAATTGAGTCTTCCTATCCATATATATGGTCTATCCACATTTAAAGGTTTTTTAAGATAAATATCTCAAGAAAGTGATACAATTTTAGCCATAAAGAAACTATACATTTTTTGTTGGATTACTCTTGGGAACCTCACCATTTTTGTTTCTATTTTAAATATTACATATTCCTAAATTATATGTTCCACTTGCATGTATTATGAAAATGCAAATAACTTTTATATATTGATTTTTCAAAACTTGCCAAACTCTATCTTTATTCTTTTAGTATTTGCTCTAGAAAGTCTAACATGCATATTTAACTTAACAAAGTTAAAATTTAATAAGTATCTCTACTTCATCCCAGATTTACATGCTATTCTTGTGCAGCGCGTTGGTCCTAATTTAATTTTCGCCTCCACCAAGTGCCATCCGGGGACGCAGGTCTGCATCCTGCCCGCAGCTGCCCTGCCTCTCTGCTCCCTCTTCCCGCGGCCGTCCTTGACCGTCCTCCTGGTACCACGCATCTTCTTTCTCCAGAGCCTCATCATGACTTCCTGCAGTGAGAGTCTGTGGAGTAAGCACTCCTGGTTTGTATCAGTTTTCACAAGTCTTGATTTTCATTTGTTTTTGTATTCCCTAGATGTTGGGTACTGTGTTCCAAATTTATCGAAAAAGGTGAATTTTGTTATCACCTTTTAAATTTTTCCATACACTTGCTGATTTCTATATTTGTCAAGCTGTTCTATTGGTTACTAAAAGAGGTGTGTTAAATTTTGTCAGTGAGTTTATTAATTTTGTCAACTTAAAAAAAATTCTTCCGTTCAATATTTTTTATATTTTGAGGTTATGTTGTTAGGGACATATACTTTCCCAGATGGCTTCAATGTAAAGCCACTGAATGCAGGAAACTGGATTTGATTTCTGGGTCTGGAAGATCCCCTGGAGAAGGGAATGGCTACCCGTCCCCACCCTCCCCCGCCAGTATTCTTGCCTGGAGAATTCTGTGGACAGAGGAGCCTGGCGTGCTACAGTCCATGGGGTCCCAAAGAGTCAGACATAACTGAGGTACTAACACGATCTTCTTATATCATTTTATGCACTTCTTCTCAATCTCCGATAGTGTTTCTTAAAGTATATCTTGATATCAGCGTACCAAAACCATCTTTCTTTTGGTTACTGCTTATACACAGGGCTGACCCTATTGTTGGTGGTGAGACCCTCGGCAAATATTTTATGTGGGGTAGAGCCTATAAAAATAATTTAAATTAAAAATATATTAGGGAAACATGGTCCTCTTGAGGTATCGTGATTTATCCATCAGGATTCAGAATGGGCAGAGAGGTAGGTTTATTCTCCAATCAGCATGCTGAAGATGCTTGGTCCTTTGGACACACCATCTCTTTCTGCTCAGGTCCAGGAGTCTTATATCTGTTACTTATTGCCAAGCGCACCATCCCTGGCCAATTCCTCATCTCTCAAAAGGAGGGAAAGGTGGCAATGCTGCTGTGCCTTGCAGTACGTGGCCCTGGGGACCTGTGTGTCTGGACCAGCCCGGGCCTCTTGATTCTGTGGTTTAACCGTGTGCACGCTGCCCTTTGGACCATCACTCCAGAAACTGCTTCATCCGTCCTGGTGCCGTGAACCCTGGCTTCCGCGAGCCGCTCAGAGCTGGTCCCCGGGCTTTCGCGATGGTGACCACGCACAGCAGTCTCCTTCCGAGCACACAGGGACGTGCTGAGGCCTGCCACAAGTCCAGAAACTGGGGACTCGTCACTTCTGTGCATTCAGGAAAATGTTTGGCAGTCGTCTCTGAACAGCGTCTCTCCGTCTTTCTTTTTTTCTTTCTTCACCTCCTGGAACTCCTCCTGGACGCACAGTAGCCATGTTGTTTCTCTCTCCCCGCTTCCTCCCACTTTTCCCTCGGCCGGTGACCCCCCCCCCCCCAGGTGTTTCTGGGTGATGCTTCCTCTCTCTCTTTCATTTATCTCTTCAGCTCTGTCTAATCTGCTTTTCAGTCCACAAATTGTGTTTTAAACCTCAAACACTATGTTTTTCATTCTCTAAAAGGTTTATTAAATCAACTTACAAATTCACCTACTTGCCTTTTATAATCTCTTACTTTTTTAGAGGCAATTTTAGTACATTGCTTTAAAATACTTTTAAAAGCGTCCACTAAATATTTGGATGTCAACCACACCTATTTCATATTCCATGTCCTGTAATTCTAACACTCTCCTTCTTTGGGGGTGGGATGCTTCTATTTTAATCTCTTTTCTGCAAACCTCTGTCCCTCTCTCCTCCTGCGTGTCTTGCTTTGCAACGTCCCTTTTAATCTTCTTCTATGCGTCTCTGGGCCTTCTTCAAGAGGGCTTGCGTTCCTTATTGCCTGGGGCCACCTCGCATCAGGGACCGCTTTGACTGTGCTTTTCCCATGTAGGACAGTTGGTGGTTATAAATTACCCGAGGATGCGTTCCCCACCAGCCAGCTGGAGCCCGTTGCCTGACCAGCAAGTTTCTGACCGTCTCCTCTGCAGGAGGGTCCTCCTGGCTCCCAGCCCCGCCTGGCGTTGCGGGCAGTCTGTTCCCCGCAGCTGCAGCACGAGAAAGCAGAAGCGCTTGGTTCCGTGGACGGCAAGTGTGCAGCTCAGCCGGTGCCTTCAGTTTTGTCGTGCTTCCGTTTAGGGTCCCTTGCTATCTCCAGCCTCTCGCAATCCCTCTGCCTTCTCTTTATTCCCAGATCAGCCCCGTTGTTTCTTTGCTTTCTGTTTTAAGATGTGATCGTGTGCTCGCGCTAGCGCCGAGTCGCTTCATCGTGGCCGACTCTTTGCGACTCTGTGGACTGCAGCTGCCAGGTTCCTCTGTCCACGGGGTCCTCCAGGTGAGAGTACTGGAGTGGGTTGCATGTCCTCCTCCAGGGGGTCTTCCACACCCAGGGACTGAACCCGAGTCTCTCATGTCTCCTGCTTTGCCAGGCGGGTTCTTTACCCCTAGAGCCACCTGGGAGGGCCTGTAAGTGTTTCGTCCTAGAAACTGTGTTGAAAACACAAGTCATTTGACCAGTGTGCGGAAGAGTGCCGTCTGTTATGTTCCCGCTTCCATGAGCATGGCGCATGGCGCCAGAGACTCTTTGGGCAGAGGGCAGGGGGTGTCCTCATGGCTGTGGACCCCCCGGAGTGCTCTGGGTCCTGCCCCCCCCAGGGCGTCTCTGTCACACCCTGTCCACCTGAAGCAGGAGGACAAGGGGGACCGGGGGTGGCCTTGGACAGGCCCTGAGGGCCACGGACCCAGGGGTGCCTTCCAGCGCCAGGTGGAGGAGTAGGACCGGAGCCAGGGCTGCGAGAAAGACTGTGTGGGAGGAGAAAGAGGGCAAGGGCTGGGAGGGGAGGGGCTTTGACAGGCAGAGAGGCAGCTGGCGTCCCGGGGAGCAGGCCACCCGGGCTCAGGTCTGCTCCTAGTCTCAGACCCTGGCACTGAGCTGGCCTGTACCCCCAGGCAAGCTAGTACCCTCGAGGGTCAGAGGAGCCCCACACCGAGGCACCACACGACTGCACTGTTAAAACCAGAGGAGGCGATGAGACCCCGTGTGGCCCCCAGACCCCATGAGACCCCGTGTGGTGCCTACACAACCCAAGAGAGCTCGTGTCGCCCCCCAGACCCCATGAGACCCCGTGTGGCCCCCCCAGACTCCATGAGACCCTGTGTGGTGCCCCACACACCCCATGAGACTCCATGTGGCCGCCCACACCCCATGAGACCCCGTGTGTTCCCACACCCTCCATGAGACCCCGTGTGGCCCCACACCCCAGGTGGTACACGACTGCATTGTTACAACCAGAGAAGGCGATGTTGCTGCAGGGCTGAGGGTACCTCTGCCCGAGGGCTGGCAGACCGGACTTGCTCCCGAAGCTGGGTCTGCGTTGCACCGCTGACGCTGAGTGGGGTCACAGCATTGGCCCAGGGAGATGCCTGCTCAGCTCCTCCCAGCCCTGCCCATGCAGCCAGGCCCCGCTTCAGGGGAATATTGACTTTCACAGATTCAGACAGTCACTCCGGTTAGAGAAAGAGAGAGCGGGAGCGGGGAAGGAGCATGGAAGAAGGGGCACCAGGCTCAGAACCACGCAACGGGCCGGCCCTGCAGGGCGGGGCACAGCAGGCTCAGGGTGGGTCTGGGTCCCGCAAGACAGGACTTTTCGGGGTGGCAGCCCTGTGGGTACCCTGTCCCCTCCCCAAACTGGTCTGACCCTCTGTAACTCGTCTGGGTCTTGCTGATAGGACAAAGAGCCCTGGGGTGTCCAGGGACCCGGAAGCCAGGCCCGCTGGAGGGCCCTTGGGCACCCGGGGCAGCGGGTGGTATCCCTAAGAACTTGGTGTCCCCGAGTTCCTGGGCTCCTGCAGCCCCGCCGCTGCCTCTGTGAGGTGGGGTCTCCTCTCACACGGAGCCGAGGTGGCAGTAGCATCCAGACAGAGCCAGCCTCCCAGCCTGGGCTTGCTTCTCTAGCGGATGTGCCTGTGCCTGGTGGGACAGACGGTGCCCGGAAACAGAGCTTCGGGGCGGGGTGTTTGTCCCAGTCCTCCCTCAGGGTTGTTTTCTCTTAGCTCATGACCTTTGCCTTTTTATCTGTGCCAAGCAAGGTGCCGCTTCTGAGGCATCTGAGGCTGCAGAGGGGTGGCCACGGCTGGCTGGCCTGGCACCTGGTCCAAGGGCCCCAGGCGGCGGGTAGGCCTTCCAGAGTTCAGGGGCCCAGAGCAGGGTGAGGTCTTGACCCAGTTTCGCTGGCTGGGAGCACAGAGAGGCTGCAGTCCAACCAGCAAGTCACAGCAGGCAGGCCCCTCGACAGCGCAGACTCCTCGGGCTCTGCATATTCTGATCTTGGAATGGAACTCAGAAACTTTCGCACACGAGTGCAGGAAACATATGTGCCTCCCCAAGTCAGGTTGAAAGCCAACCCCCAGTGTGCCGGTACCTGGAGGTGGGGCCTCTGGGAGGTGAGCGGATGATACGCTTGTGGAAATGGAGCCCTAGGAGGGATCAGTGTCCTTGGCAGAGCCCCAGGGACCTTGCTCTCCTCCTGCCCTTGGCTGAGAGCACCCAGTCCGCCAGCCGGGAAGCCCTTCCCCACCAGGTGCAGGACCTACCCGTGTCTCCATCTTGGCTTCAGCAGCCTCCTGAACTGGCTTTACTTTGGCAAGTAGAGGCTTGTGCAAGCCAGGAACCTCTGACAGTCTGTCGCCCAGCTGACGGACTGTGACGTCTTTTCTCTCCTTGAGCTGCTGTGTTCCAGACGGTGGGGACACAGGCCTGACCAGGGGCTGAGGTCAGGGACACGCTGCGGGACAAACACAGTGAACACGGGGCGCGTGTGCCTCATCCGCCTCCATCAGCCTCGGTGACATCCTGCTCAGTGGGTTCTGCTGGCAAACGTCCCCAGAGGGTCTCCCCAACTTTGCCTCCATCAGATTCGCCCTAAGTTGATGTGACCTACCTCTGGTTACCACTGGGGTATACCGAGCCTAGGAAGGTGGGTGGACTTGTCCAGAATCACGTGGCCACTCAGGCTCAGACTGAGCTCAGAGACCTCACACTGAGCGAAATGCTGACTTGATTCAAGCCCCTCTCACCTGTGGACAAATGAGGTCCAAGGCTGTCAGGGAGCTGGCCAGAAGTGCCAGGTGCTAGAGGAGAGAGGGTCCTCATGAGCTGGGCGCGGGGCCCTGTCCCCAGCACTTACAGACATCCCGTGGAGCGGCTGAGCGCAGGGCACCGGCTGCCGTGTTGTCAAGCCAGCCCGCCCTGTCTGGTCCCTGCTCAGCCCAGGAAGCTCACAGAGCAGGCTGCTGAGCAGCACGATGGCCCAGCTGTTCTTCCACCAGTGTCCCCGCAGAAGCTTCACTCCTGGGACACCCTGGTTTCATGGAGGCACCTCTATCTCACTACTTAGCTCCTTAAATAATCAAAACTCCTGCCCTGTCTGATTCTGAACAGAGAAAAAGGTCAGAAGTTGGACACCCCAGAGACTGGTCCCAGAGCAAGTCTATTTCACTCTATTTATTAATGAGTTGGGAGAGTCAGAGAAAAGGTTAAGTGGCAAATTTGCTGAATTCACAGAATTATTTAAGCTAACAGTTCAGGGGAGAAAAAGCAGAGACCATCTTCTGTGAACTTTTTTTTCCTTACCCTAAGAATATGTTATCAAGGTGACAATTACAGAGAGCATTCTAAGCGGCTCCTCCTTTTCTCCTGCTGGGATATAACTCACTGTTGAGGTCACAGAATTGGGGTTTGAAGGTTGATGACCACTGTGTTCAGACTGTCCCCTCTCCGGAAGACCGGCTGCTTGGTGAAATCAAGGACTTTGGAGAACAGCTGTTTCACACCCTGCCAACAGGGAGGGAAGTGGCGTCAAGGCATGTATGAGGTCAAGGCCAGATGCATCATCCTGGCCTGAGCCCGGGTCTGTGAAGGACCCCGTGTCCACCCCTCTCAGCGCTCTGAGCCCCGGCACTTGGCTCCCACCGCAGCCTGATCAGGAGGTGCTTGGCCCTCTGGCGGCTGGCCCGGCGAGCCTGCAAGGGGGCGTGGCACCTGGGCACCAGGGTCGCTGCTCACAGACGGGGAGGGGCATCGTGATGCTTGGGATTCTGGCCAGCTCTGCCGCTGGGAACGCCATGAGGATCCTCTGCCCCGGGATGTTGCTCTTCTGGAGCCTCTCGGGAAACAGCCCTGGCTGTGTGCAGGACGCAGGCCTGTGCTGTGGACTCACTGCTCATTTGACCCTGGCTGGAACTGCCAAGCAAAGCCTCGCACGGAAGAGGCTGATTAGCCTGTGGAGGAAGGTGAACGCCTTCCAGACGCTAACCGCTGGAGCCTCTCACCTGCCCTGGCCCAGGCCAGCCCAGCGGGGCTTACCTGATCCCCCATCACCTGGTGCTCTGGATAATGCCCCGAACAGTTAGACTGTGTTAGGAACGCTCCTGATGCTCTGTATTCTTCCCCAGTTCCCACCAAGCTGCGTCTCCTCCTGTACTGCCCCCAATCAGCGGGGCTGCTCTAACGCGCCTCCCACTCCTGGCACCTCTCAGAGCCAGCGAGCCGGCGTGCGGCCCAGCCACTGTGCCATTCAGCTGAAGGGCGGCCAGGGCGCTCCCCACGGGGACACAGGTGATGGGACTTCCCTCCTTGAGAAAGCCGGGAGGAGCGTTCAGTGTCGGGCAGGTTGGAGCGGGGTTAACACGCTGGCTTTGTCTGGTGTGGGGTCGGCAAGCTCTGACGGAACAAATGCAGCTAGACCTAAGCACAAACGTCTGTGTCCAAATAGGAAGTCTGGGCATTTCCTGACTGGCGAAAGGCCCACTTAGCACTTGTGATGATGGCTTCCTAGGCGTCCGGCCTGTAGAGAAAACGCGGACGAGTTCACGTCTCCAGACCCTGCAAATCACACCAGGCGATGTGAGCGCCAAGAAGAAGCCGATGCATCGTGTGGCCTGTGAGATGGCACTGCGCCACTGCCATCCCCCCGTCCTTGTCGAAGTGTCCGTAAATCATTTTCTGATAGGATGAAACCCCCGCCCCCCGCGGAGGTCAGCAGATGGCCGCGGACAGGAAGGGCACAGGAAGGGGCCGGGGGGCCGGGGCCGCAGGACCCTCACCGCCCCTGGGAGCCTGTGAGCACCCAGCTGGTCCCTCAGTCTCTGGCTGCCCTCCCTTCTCGGGTGCACCCGGGGTTAAGGAGAAGCAAGGCCGGGCCGGGGCGGGGCCCGGGGAGGACGCTGGCCCGCCCCCTGGCCCCGTTGGCTCTCTGGCACGGGCAGAGGATGAGCAGGGCCCACATGTCGTTGTGGCTGCCTGTTTGGAGCCGTCATGTTGGCACCACCCCTTGGACTCTAAGCTTTGCGGAGGCCATCTCTCTCCCTCACGGTCACTCTCTAGAGCCCGGGGCCCAGGCTGCCGTGCCCTGGGTCCCAGGAAGTCGCCTCTCTGGCTGGACAACTTCTGGGGCCTGCCTGGCCCCTTGTCCCTCCACTCCCCCTGGCTGAGCGCCCTCAGGCAGGACCTGGATGCATGACTGTTGGTTGGATGGAACAGGGTCACATCGCTGACCTGTCTGTGCACCCGCTGGGAGCTCAGCAGTGACCTGGGCTGGACTTCACTCCAGCATGAGAAATCCTCTGGTCTAGTCCCCGGACGCTGGGAGCTTCTTACTAGGTATGGTGGAGAGAGGGCAGGACAGTGCTTGGTTCCTGCCGTCCAGGCCCCACTGAGCTGACTGGGGATCAGTGTGGACTTCAGAATGGCTGCAGAGGGTAGCAGCTGAGGGTACAGGAGAGGGGTGTGGGGGGGGTTCCACCTTGTCCTGGGCATCCTGGGAGTAAAACCTCAAATATCCACTGGTGAGGTGACTGATTTCAAGGGCTCCACATGCCCCACACAGCGTCTATGCACCCCAATCTTTGGGTAGGAAGTTAGGTGGGTAGGTGGGCGGTTCTTTATAATTGCAAAGTGGACAGGCTGCTGAGTGGGGTGCACTGCTGACCCACCGTGTCGGGCAGACTCCCTTCCCTTCCTGCTCGTCCTCCACGGGCTGCCTGCTCTGCTGTGGATAACGGGGTTCCTCTGGGGATTTTCAACAATGTGGGGAACCCCTCATGCTGTGATGCTGAGTGAAAAATAAGGTTTGAAACTATTTGTTATAAAATGCAATTTAACATAAAATGTAATAAGAGCCACTGTGTATAATAGACATGATTACAACCGAGATGTGTAGAAAAAAAATGCTGCGGAGACAGGCCGACAAAAGGGTCATTTTCCTTTTTCCCCACGTGGGTTTGCTTCATGATGCTTTTCCATATTCTCCAGGTAGTCTGCAGTACCACATTTATAACAAAAAGCAGTGACAAAACCCTTTAACAAGCAAGCTCATGCCCATCTAGGTGGCTCTGCGCCCCCACCGGCCTTCGCTCTCCCTCTGTGTTTCCCAGAGAGCACCGTCTCCATCACTGGCCCCTGGCAGCCTCCTCTCCCGCTCTGTGCTCGCCTGGGGTGACTCCATCCACACGTCCCGTCTCAGAGGCCAAAGACAGCCGCCCCTCTCCACTCTTCTGCTAACTCAAGTTCTGTGTCTCCAGCCAAGGCTTTGTTTCTGACCCCAGATTGGAGCTTACAGTCACAACAGATCGTGGGTGGATCTTTCCATGCAGAATGATTTATCTTCAAGTTAAAAAAAAAAAAATCTTTCTCTAAGTAAAATATAATAGACCTCCCCCCATTCCTCGCAAAAGAGAGAGAGAAATATGAAGGTGCTTTCTCCAGGCCTGCAGAAAACTCTGCAGAGGGAAGGGGTGGAGGGGAGGGTGGAGACCTGCGTTGTCGCCTTGGCAACACCCCGCCCCGCCCACCTGCTCACACTGCAGGTGTGAGCCTCCCAAGCTGTCCTGCCTAGAGCAGCCTCTCGTCTTGGATGCGCAAGTCAGACCCCACGTTGAGTAGAACGTAGGGAAAGCACTCTTCCACCAGCCCCTTCTCACCCGCACTGAGCCAGGTATCAAACCGCCAGTCGTCCTGAAGATGCCAGCCTCTGAGATGGTGGCTCACGTTCATGGCTTCCATCCTGGGCCTCATCACATCACAGCTGACGAGCCTTCATCGGGGAAGGACCTGGCAGGATTAGCGTTTGTTTTGGAGAGATGTTCTGGCAGTGTGAGCAGGTGGGTGGGGCAGGGTGCTGCCAAAGTGGCAATGCAGGTCTCCACCCTCCCCTCCAGCCCTTCCCCCTGAGGATTATTTTTTTAACTCTGCAGGCCTGGAGAAAGCACCTTCATATTTCTCTCTCTCTCTCTTTTGCGAGGAGTGGGGGGAGGGCTATTATACTTTACTTAGAGAAAGATTTTTTAAAAACTTGAAGATAAATCATTCTACAAGCTGTAAAATCTTACTCCACTGATTTCTCCCTAACACTCAACTATTTTTTTTCCCCTGCAAGGTAATAAGCAATTCAGAACTTATTAGCATATGACGCTAATCCTCACGTTTCTCGGGGCGCGGATCTCCTTTCTTCAGTCTGCCACCGATTAGCTAGGAGTTTCTGCTGGTCCTGCCTGAATAATACAGACAGACTGAAGCTTTTGCTTTTATTAGTTAGGAGACCTGTAGACTAGACTGTGTGTAAAGCCCTTTACGAGCAGAATTTCTCAATGATTTTGACAGGGAGAAGCAGGGCCTGGGTTTATGGGGTGCTGGCCCAGGGCTGACCCCCTGGGTCACTGGCAGGTACATGCACCTGCCCGCCAGGTGCACAGGTCTACCTGGCGTCCACCTGAGCACCACCTGGCCACTCAGACAGTAGAGAATCCTCCTGCAGTGCAGGACACCCAGGTTTGATCCCTGGATTGGGAAGATCCCCTTGAGAAGAAAGAGGCTACCCACTGCAGTATTCTTGCCTGGAGAATCCCATGGACAGAGGAGGCTGGTGGGCTACAGTCCATGGGGTCGCAAAGAATCAGACACGGTGGGACAACTAACGCTTTCACTTTTTCACTTTTACCTGGCACGGGGCCTTCGCTCACAGACGGGTGGTGATTTCCAGGCCTGAAGGAGAACAGGGCTCCCTGCCTTACAAGAGTCCCCTTAAATACCCCTTAGAATGAGAGCGTCGAGGAGGGGGGCTTCTCCCGTCCACGAGGGTGTCTGGTTTTTCCTGGGTTGAGTGGGGGGTGTGGGGAAAACGTTGAGATGAATGTGATTGAAACAGGAGCCGGAAGTAGGGGATAAGCCAATCTCCTGGCCCGCTGTCATTTCAATTAATTAACGAATTTGTGGAAATCGCTCTGCACCCACGTTGTCCTCTCCCGTGTCCCCAGAACCCAGCACACAGCATGGAGGGAAAGGGGCTCGAGCGCCGTGATAAACGAATACAGTCAAGCCCATGGCAGGAAGCAGCAGAGGAGTTTGGGCTACTTTGAGGTCCTTTGAGTGAACTTGTGATTTCACAGCTCTTGTTCAGAGCCGAGCAGCTGCCCAAGGCATCCTGGGCTCAGGGCACCAAAAAGCCAGGGAGGGAATAAATATCACCAGTTGACAAAAGCTGACTTTAGCAGAACCACTCCAAGGACAGGGCTGCCTGGGAAGGGGTGGCACTCCCCCCACAGTACCTGGGGAGGCACCCCCGGATCACAGCTAACGCCTGTTTCCCGGAAGTGTGGGGTCTGTGCAATGCTTTATTCTTTTGCTGTGGGCAGCACAATCTGGGCACTGCCAGCCTCCAAACAGTGGAGAAAGGGTGGGTAACCCCTATTCACACAGGACCCTTCAAGGGGTCCGCACTGGCCTGCCTCAAGTCGCCAGCCCCAGTTCCTTAGGCTGGCTGTGGCCTCCAAGATCAAGACACCTACCAGGGGTGTGCATGAATTAAAGGCTTACATTGAATAGTAACAGGCTCCTAATCTGCCGAGCTTTTTGATGGTAGGTGAGAAAAAACAAAATCTTGCCAGGCCTTTTGCATCAAAGAAAGAGATAAACTTGCTAATTGAAAAATGGTTCACATGGAGGAAAACGTGGAGATGCCAGCTATGTAAATTAGCATATGCCCTGATGGAAAAGAAACCATGCCAGGCCAGGAGGAAATTAAGCAGATTAGGAGAATGAGGAAACCACCCTGGAAGCAAGTGGGAAGCGCTCTGCGCGGTCAGCTTATCTCAGGAGGGAGGGCTGGGGCCCCGCCTGAAGGTGAGGACTGCTGGTGTCTGGAGAGTCTCAGGTGAGTCCGCGGGCGTGCCTGAGTAGGTGCGTGCGCTCCTCAGGCGGCAGGAAGGCCCTTCACCAAACGCTCCTGAGAGGCACTGGGCTTGCGCTGTGGCTGCGCTGAGGTTTCTCCGGCGCCCTAAGGAGTTCATTAGCACGTGGACGTCTCCATCCAGCTATCTGCGCGAGCTGCCCAGAGCTGGGCTGGGTCTCAGGGCCGGCATCCCAGGGAGAGACCGCGCGGGACTCGGTCTGCAGCAGGACGGAGGTCAGCAGGGGCGCGCGCCGCCTGGCGGCGACTGCGTGTGACCAGCGCTAAGCCAGGCTCCGCGCTGCAGGCCGAGCGACGGTCCCCGCAGGAGGGGTGGTGGTCCTTGGCCCCAGGCAGAGCAGGGCTGCACTGCGGAGGCCGCGTGCGGTGGGGAAAGCAGACGCACAGTTCTGGACCCAGTACAGTCCAGGGCCCGCTCACAACGGGCAATCCCAGCGACCACCGGACGTCCTGTGCAAAGGCCCGGAGGCGACCTGCCCGGAGAGCGGCCCCTGGGTGCTGAGGCGCGGAGTAGGGGCCGTAGGGCGGAGGGCCTGCTGAGGGCCTAGGAAAGTGTTTGGCAGATTCTCCAGAGAGGGAGTGTCATCTACCCGTCCCCGGTGGCAATTGGTGCCCGCTCGGCGTCGGAGGCTGCAGCCAGCGTCCCCTCGGGGCCCTCCGCGGTTGACCCCGGTGAAGCCAGGCAGAGAGCGGTCCGCGTCAGCGCCCCCAGCCCCGCCCGGCGGCGGGACGTGCCAGGCTCCAGCGCCGCACCTTGGCCTCCGCTCGCTGCTGCTGGTGGATCCCGGCTCCGCGCCGGGCCGTGCGCGCCTTCCCCGCGTGCGGTCCGTCCGCGAGAGCCGGAGGCCTCGGGTGACCACAGCTGAGCCCAGGGCGCGATCCGCGGGATCCTGGTCAGGCGCGCCCTCAGCGCCCCGCGCCCCCGCCCGCTCCCCGCCGCGTATCCCCCTCCCCCGCCGCCCGCCGCGGGGGTTCAGGGGCGCGCGCAGGCAGGTGCCCGGGATCCAGGGACGCTGCGAGCCCGGCCCGGGGCCTGGGGGCGGCGGCGGCGCGGGGCGGCCGCGCTCGGAGAGGAGGGCGGCGGGCAGGAGGAGGGGCTCCCCGCGCGGGGCAGGGGCGGAGCGAGCGGCCGCGCCGCGGAACCAAGTGAGTTGGCTCCGGAGCCCGCGCCGCCGCCGGCCCGCACCTCGGGCGCCCGCCGCCCCCGCCGCCGCCGCCCGCGCGGGGATGTAGGATGCTGGTGGACGCCAGGCTCCAGCGGCGGCGGCGGCGGCTGCAGCACCAGCCCCGCCGGCGGCAGCCTCTCCTCTGGCCGATGAATGCAGACCCGCCGCCGCCGCCGCCGCCCTGGGTTTGGATGGTGCCCGGCTCGGCCGGGCTGCTCCGGCTGGGCGCGGGGGTCGCGCCCCCGCCCGTGCTGCTCGCCTCGGCGCAGCCCCCGGCCGGCCCGCTGCTCCCGGGGCTGCCCGCCTGGCAAGCCCCTGGCGAGCCCCTGCTGCCGCTGCTGCCGCTGCCCTCTGCGCCAGACCACGCCGCCGCCGCCGCCGCCGCCGCGCACCGCTACCCCGCGCTCAACGGGCAGGTAACGCGGCCCCGGCCCCGGCCCCGGGCTCGGGGTGGCCGGCGTCCCCCTGGCCATGGGCGCCGCCCTCGCCCCCACTCCCGCGGCCCCGGCCCCGTGGCGCGCACTCACCCCTCCCGCGGCGGTCCTCGGGCCCCCAGCCCACCAGGGCGCAGCCTGGCAGCCATGCGTGGACAGCAAAGTTCACGCTCCGACGTCCCGTTCCGCCTCTGGCAGCTTTTGCAAGTCTTTCTTCCTGGTCTCTCGCTGGGCAGTTTGGAGACCCGCGCCCCAAAACCAGAGTCGGGACTGCCCGCCCCAACTTTGGCCCCGGCCGGGGTTGCTGTCCAGAGCGCGGTGCTGAAGTCGGCGCCTCAAAAGCCCAGCGCTGCCGCTGCGGACTGTGGCAGACTTAGCGGATAGAAGTTAATACTTTTACAGCCTCTGCCAGGCTTGAAAAGCAAGCTGGGAATCAATAGCTATTTCTGATTCTGATCTAGTGTGTGTGTTTTTTTTTTCCATTTGAAAATAGACTCAGGACAATGCTTAAGAAAATTCAAACCAGTGGAAGCCTGCGGGAAAACCCTGGCTTTAATACTGAGAAACGCTACCGGGTGATTTCCACTCCCGCCCTAGGCTGCTCAGTCCACTGGATTAGCTGTTGTCGTACTGCACTTTAGAGGAGTTTGGCGTTGCAAACATGGGATTAAAAAGAGAAAGTGGCTGTACCTTCGGTTAATGCTGCAACGGAGTAGGACAAGCTGGTTTTGGGAAGATCCATTGCGTGCTGTCTCTGCAGGTGGATTTAGATCAGGGAATAGCATGTATTTTATTCCAATGGTTATCATCAATAGCATATTCAAATGGGTGGGTGACAGAATACACAGCATCATTAATTTAATTCCAATATATATTGTAGGATTTTCTGAAAGATGTGGTTAACTCTTCCTAGATTGGTCTTTGGATGTAATGGTACCTCACATATGTGGTAATGGATATGGTGTTTTGATGTGTTATGCAGTTCATGTTCATGGTGTGTATATATATATATATTTTTAATAAGCATTGTAGTTTTTCCTTTTCTTTCTTTTTTTTTCTTAAGCTATTTTGAAGGGGTTGTCATATCCAAGTACTACCACTAGAGGTATACAACGTCAAGGAACTACATTTTTTTTTTTTCTGTATAGAAAACTGCATTTTTTTTTTAAAAACACAAAACCTCTCCCAAACAATATTAATCTTTAAAATATTGTGTGTTGCATATTTTCTGTTAAATAACAGTATTTATCTTAGAAGAACATTTTCACATAACAGGGCATTCAAAAATGCTTTTATGATTTTAAAACAAATGCATATTGAAGCATTCCATATCATTGAACAATGAACCTATTCTCCACTGATAAAGATTCAGTTAATTTAATTAGAGAGACTTTCTCCTAAACTGTCTGCCACCTTTCAGCGTTTGCTGTCTTACTCTCTGCATTGGGATTTTTAGTTATGTGATAATCTCACTTACATTTTCTTTGCCTTGGAATCTATTTGCATTTGTAGACCTTGGAAAACTTTGAATCTTAACCTCTTATTTTGAAAATATTGCTAGTCCCTGTTTTTAAGGTGATGGGTATAATTAATATGAGATGTTGTATGGAAAAGAATATAATAAAAGATAGCTCTCCACTTGCTTATGAAAAAATTCAAGAATTATAAAAAGAATACCCAGCATTTCACCTTTCCACTGTGGTTTGTCTTGTTCTCGGGGCAGGAATTCATTTCTTGCCATGTTCTCATGGTTTTGTGCTTTAGAAGTTCTTTCCTAATGTTAAAGAATGCGGTATTGTCAATGCATTGTGATGATTGAGATATAGAAACTTTTATCAATTTTTAGAATTTTTGAATATTTGTAGGGTTTGGAGACTGGAAAGAGGCAATTTTTCTCATAGCCAAATACATGCATTTTAAAGTTCCCTTTTAAAGCAGCTACCCCAGCATCTTTCGGTATGAAGTAGAGTTGATTGCCCCAGGCTAATGAGCGTGCCCTTCTCTTTCCTTGGGTTCCAGTGGCTGTTCAGTGGTCATTCCCCATTGATTGGACTGTCCCCCGCTTCCTCTGTGGAACTGGTGCCCATTTTCCCACATGTCTGCACATCCGCTCTTTCACTTCCTGTTGGGAAAAGCTGGCTAGACAAAAGGATCCCTAACTGTAAGGTAAAAATGCAGTTGGTTTGATTGGACAGCTGGGCTACTCGTTACTAAGTTGTTGGGTGTTCCCAGGACAGAAATCATGGTGTGTTTCCAGTTTCTTACTGCAGTAGGCCCACCATTAGGTCTAGAGAGAAACCACTTCAGAATAAGACTGGCCTGTTCAAAAGCACCAGGAGACGGTGATGGTGGGGGAGTTTGTTTTAGCCAAAAATATTTGGATTCCACAGAAAAACAGAAAAGTTCTACTTCTGAATCAGAATCTACCTTTTGAATTTTTCAGTTTTTAAGTTTGTACCCATTGATCAAAATCTAGCCTTAAATATTACATAACTCAAAAAAACATTTAAAAAGCATTTCCTCACCACTATTGCTTTGAATGTTCATCTTATTCATGGTTTATCTTGACTTTTGAATTCAAATATACTGGCCACACTTTGTTTACTTGAAAACCAAGGGAAAGTAGTGTGTGGCTTGTTCCCCCACATGCTGCTTACCTCCGTGGGGCAACTCGCTCATCTGTTAACTGGCTGCTGGAATGAACTAACCAAGTGAATAGCTGAAGACCAGGCCCAGAAAGTGATTGATACCAAAACCCCAAGCATCTAGAGTGCTTCTGAAGAGTCCCACCCATAGAATCTTCAGGATTCAGTGTTAGACAGGATAAGTGGTCTTACCATGTTATGCTTGCTTTCTCTTTGGACAGATCTTTTTAAATAATTCCTTTGCTCTGGACTCAACGTGGATATACCCTGAGGAATCAAGATTGTTTCATGGGCCCCAAAAGCCTCAGCTATTGACAAACCAAGTAGCCGTGTCTCTGTCCAGACCAGCTCCTGCCTCCAGGCCTCTGCCCACAGTGCTGATAGCACCTCAGCCCCTACCAGGTTGGTGCCCAAATGGCAGTAACGATGTGCGGTTGGTTTTGTGTTTGTTTGCTTGGTTTAGCTACAGACTAGTTCTAGGTATGAAAACTGTCTTTGTCATTTTAATGACATAATTTTTCCAGTAAAATATAATCCCTTTTCTGTGGTCAGGATTCCTTTTCATAAAGAAATTGAGTTTGGGTTTGATTATTCACTGTATTTTTGGAGAATGGAATCTGTTTTAAGGTGAAGACATGGCTGAAACAGTTTGCACAGAATCACATTTTTGGTGCTCTGTTTTTAGAATGGGACCAAATCCTCTGCTGATAGCTCTTAGGAGGGGCCCTAATTGATCAGGCAACTCTTTTTAAAAGTGTTTCTTATGTAGGGAAAGGTTCACGGCTCTGTGGTCCACAGGATACAGACACATATAAGATCTGGGGGGTGGGTGATACTGGCGACAGTCTATAAAAGTGTGCTGCTTGGGAGATGGATTTGGTTCTATCTTTGGAGTCTAGTGACCTGAGAGAACATTTGTCCTGGAACAGACCCCATGAAATAATCTCCGGTTGGAAGACGACGTAATAACCCTGTATAGCAACAAGAGAATAAAGGCATCTTATGAATTTTTAAGTTGACTTTAAAAATCACCTTAACATATGATCATATTACAAGAGCAAATGTTACCCATGCCACAATTATCTTGCAACACCTTCCATTACGGGTATTTTATGACTTCAGAATTTCATTATCTCCCTTGTAATTTCCTACCTACCAAGACTGTCTCAGCGTGTAGCTCTAAAATTTAGCAGTAAGGACCTGTACCTGTGGGTAGCTCGTTACTGGTTTGGGAGACGTATTTGTTTTCCTCCCTCTTTTTCTGCCTTATGAGTCTAATTTGCTCTGGGCGCTATTTATCAATAAGTCAGAAAGAACACTCAACGCCAGTAAGTCCCCTACAGATGAGTCCGAGAGTGCATCCATAAGGCCAATTTGTTCTTAAGTCCAACAAATTTAGCCTAGGTACACTTCCCTGGTGGCTCAGAGGTTAAGGTGTCTGCCTGGAATGCAGGAGACCAGGGTTCGATCCCTGGGTCGGGAAGATCCCCTGGAGAAGGAAATGGCAACCCACTCCAGTATTCTTGCCTGGAGAATCCCATGGAGGGAGGAGCCCGGTAGGCTACACTCCACGGGGTCGCAAAGAGTCGGACACGACTGAGCGGCTTCACTTTCACTTTCACCCAACTAACACGCTGGGCTATAGAGCACTGTGCTGTAATAGGTTTATAATATTTTCACACAAACCATACATTAAAAATAACAAACAGAAAAAGTGGGGAAACCATCTTTAGCCTTGCAGGACAGTACCTTGAAAAGTACAGTCCTTCCCGTTGCCTCACCACCGCTTTTATTTTGCTTCTGGACATCCGGGGCTTGAAAGAAAGACGCTGTACCCCTGTCCGCTACCCAGCACGGTGCAGCAAAGTCCACAGAAGCGCGCCCACTTGCAGAGGGTGTGCGCGTCAGCGCACGCCGCACACGGGCTGACTTACCTGACTGGACGCCTGAAGGCCCACGTCCGCATCTGTGGAGGTCGCCGCTGAAGGGGCCTGTGTGGGGACCTTGCTGCATCTGTGTGTTCTCACCGGCTGAAGCTGTGATTCTTGACTGAGACGTGCCTCTGCCCTCATCATCATCTATCGCTGAGTTACTCGGGTCTGAGCAAGCATCGTACGTGCGCACATTTACTTTACACTAAGGTGGTCACATTTCTTTCTAATTGAATCACGGCCAGAGAGGGCCCGAGAGCATGTAACATGCAAACATTCCAGGGCTTCGGCTGTCTCTTTGGGGCAGGGAAGTGGGGTATTCTGCCTTCCTAGTGCATTACCACTGCTGTCACCCAAGTAATCAGCACATAGAGTTTAAAAAACAGTGAAATTAGTTCATTGTTAGAACAAAACCTTTGAGTGACCTTTCCTCTTGTCGGCTCACTCTTGAATATCATACTGACATTTGCATTATACCTGAATTTTCTTAGAAAACCCACCCTGTGGGAATGCTAAATATCTACTTAGCTGAAGAAGCTTCTGGCGAATTATCACAGCTTTCCTATCACGGGGTGTTTTTACTTGCCATTTGCGGCACACAGCTCATGCTTGAAGCGCATCTCTGTAAACCTTACCTTCTGGCACTCTGTGCTGTGTGCCCAGTCATGCAGTCATGTCCGACTCTCTGTCTCCCCGTGGACTTAGGGTGACATGGACTCACGTCAGCCCGTGGAGCCCAGCAGGCTCCTCTGTCCATGGAATTTCCCCGGCAATGACACTGCAGTGAGCTGCCGTTTCCTCCTCCAGGGGATCTTCCTGCCCCAGGGATCAAGCCTGGGCCTCCCGCGTCGGCAGGCGGATTCTTTACCACTGGCGCTACCTGGAAGCCGTTGACTTTTCTGACTAGGCTATATTAAAGGACGAAATAAGATAGTCACTTCTTACTAACATGGTCGATTGCAGAGTAACTCCACCTCATCTTCCATTTGTCAGGCCTCTTCCTTGGATTCTCAGACTGTTTTATGGAATTATGAACCATAAGACTGCAATATGGCTTACATATCTTTGGGGGAATAATGTATCTGTCATCAGAGCTATTTTACTAAGCCAAATGCTTTTGTTTTGAGATGGGAAGTTTCTGAAATGATATATGGAAGTTTTGATTTTTTGATACATTTCAAAATTCTTAGAAATTAGTAATCTGGAAAGTATGTGTTAAATGACCCTTAGTCCAAATAATGCATTTCTGTCCATGGGATTCTCCAGGCAAGAATACTAGAGTGGGTTGCCATGCCCTCCTCCAGGGGATCTTCCTGACCCAGGGATCAAACTTAGGTCCTTTACACTGCAGGCAGATTCTTTACCATTTGAGTTACCCAGGAAGCCTGAAAGAATACATTCAGGGGACTGTTTATATGTTGTGACTGCTCCACTGAGAACTTAGAAAGGGGAACAAGTAATGTTGGAAGGTAGTTAAAAGATATATTGTTTCAATTTTACTATAATTTGTGAGAAAATAGCAGATAGCCTCATTAAAACATTTTACATGTAAGTTTTCGGGTATGTTGTTGAAAGTTACTGTTTTAAATTTTGTACTTGATATAAATTGATAAATTTACTATTTTGTTTTACATTAGAGAAATTTATATGTTTATAAATATCAGTTCAGTTCAGTCAGTCATGTCCAACTCTTTATGACCCCAAGGACTGCAGCATGCCAGGCTTCCCTATCCATCATCAACCCCCAGAGTTTGCTCAAACTCATGTCCATCAAGTAGGTGATGACATTCAACCATCTCATCTTCTGTCATCCCCTTCTCCTCCTGCCTTCAATCTTTCCCAGCATCAGGGTCTTTTCCAATGAGTCAGTTCTTCACATCAGGTGGCCAAAGTATTAGAGTTTCAGCTTCAGCATCAGTCCTTCCGTTGAATATTCAGGACTGATTTCCTTTAGGAGAGACTGGTTGGATTTCCTTGCAGCCCAAGAGATGCTCAAGAGTCTTCTCCAACACCACAGTTCAAAAGCATCAATTCTTCAGCACTCAGCTTTCTTTATAGTCCAACTCTCACATCCATACATGACTACTGGAAAAACCATAGCCTTGACTAGAGGGACCTTTGTTGGCAAAGTAACGTCTCTGCTTTTTAATAGGCTGTCAAAGCTGGTCATAACTTTTCTTCCAAGGAACAAGTGTCTTTTAATTTCATGGCTGCAGTCACCATCTGCAGTGATTTTGGAGCCCCATAAAAGTCTCTCACTGTTTACACTGTATACCATCTATTTGCCATGAAGTGATGGGACAGGATGCCATGATCTTAGTTTTCTGAATGTTGGATTTTAACCCAACTTTCTCACTCTCCTCTTTCACTTTCATCAAGAGGCTCTTTAGTTCTTCTTCACTTTCTGCCATAAGGGTGGTGTCATCTGCATATCTGAGGTTATCGATATTTCTCCAGACAATTCTGATTCCAGCTTGTGCTTTATCCATCACAGTATTTCACATGATGTACTCTGCCGATGAGCAGGGGGACAATATACAGCCTTGACATGCTCCTTTCCCAATTTGGAACCAGTCTGTTGTTCCATGTCTGGTTCTAACTGTTGCTTCTTGACCTGCATACAGATTTCTCAGGGGGCAGGTATATCATATTATATATAGTATATTAATATGTAATCAACATATGAATATCTTATATAAGTGATATGTTAAGTTATCTGTCTTATAAATTATGTTCAGAGTAAATCGCCTTAGGATCATAGATATATTTTATTAATGCACTTTAAATTCTTCAAAGAAGTGCTATTGGAACTCCAGGAGAACCAGGAGAGAGTCAGACCTGCCTTGCTTTAAATGGGGCTAGCAGGCCCAGCACCTGTTCCTTTCTTGGATGGAGAGTGCCTTTGTGTAATGATCAGTCTTGACAATGGCAGAATGTACCATGAGCTCAAATGCTGTGATACTCAGAAGTGGCTTTTTCTGAATAAGCATGTGGTTTGTTGAAGTGAGTTAGAGGTTGGGGTGGGTAGGGATGTTGTGACCTCTGAGAATCCTGTTGATAGCACATTCTGCTGGTCTGTGGTTGGTTAAGCAGTAACTGTACCACAACAGGGTCTTATGTAATATTGGCACAACTTGAACGAATTGGGGTAAATCCTCTAAAATTGAATACGTATTTTGAAGGAGTTCATTTTTATGTATATACTAGACTGATGTGTTGAGAATAAAGGTGGTGATTTGCTGTTAGACACAGACCTGAAGAGAGCCTGTTGGCCCCTGAGAAGCGTAGAGCGGAGGTCAGTCGTGTTCCCGTCGTGCTCATCAGAGGTGCCTCCTCTCCTGCTGGCGATACAGGCATGGACGCTGCAAGATGCCCTCCTGGCTCACGCTCTCCCAGGGCGCGTGCAGTGGTGGATGACCACCCAGCGCTGCAGTCCTTGGGGCTCTCTGCAGACATGTGCGGAAGGTCTCAGGAGGTGATCAGGGAAGGTCTCTGCAGGAGGGGTGGGGTGGCGATGTGCCTGAAACCCACGGAGATCAGAGAACTTGACCGGGGCAGGAGAGCTGGCACAGGAGTGGAGCAGGCAGTCACGAAACCCCTAGAAAATGTTTCATCAGGTGACAAGCCTCGGGAGGGGAGCAGCGGCATTGGGGGCAGCAGTGGCCCAGCTCGGGGCCTCTTCTTGCAAGAGGACCCTAGTATCGGGCGGGACCTGCTGAGTCCTGGGCCCTCCCCAGGGTGTCGGGATTTTCCATCCTTTCTCAGCTCTGGAGCCGCGGTTTCTCCAGGCAAGTGTGAACCCATCCTCAGGAAGCAGAGCAGATGAAGAGAAGGCAGCAGTCCTCACTGAAAAATGAATGCCAGTGTGCCAACATATCCAATGCTCCAGCTGTACCAGAAACTAGTCTCCAGTGAATGACTTGGTGGCTTTTTAGGGGATAATCCCTCACCACGGTGTGAATGGATTGCACTGAGAAGTACTCTAGGCCTCAGAGGTCGATGCAGGAGGGGTGAGGTTGCCCGGGGCTGGCACAGGCACGCCCTTCTTTTGAAGGTCTCTGTGCTTGGGAGGCGGCCTCATCCCTTTGTCTCTGCTGCCAGCATCTCCCTTCTCCCAGCAGCACCGGGGCCCTCTTCATCCCAGGGAAGAGTGGACTTGCATCACTTCTGAGGATGTGCGGTTCATCACAGCTGGAAATGGGAGCAGGACCAGCATGGAAATGGTTCTTTCCGAAGAATCTCTGCTCTTCACGTCTAAAAATAAGGACTTCAGAGTCTTTTGAGCCATTCAGAAATACACCAACTCAGACTCAGCATATCAAGCTGGAGAATGATAAACTCAGCTTCTGAGCAGTAAAGACACATGACATTATGTTTTGCTGGAAACTGGAGATTTGTCTAAAAGTTGTCTATATCGCATTGCCCTTCGGCATGAGATCAAAAAGCCTGATTCTACCAATATCTTGCTGGGGGAAAAAATACTGTGAGTTTCAAAGAAGACTGGAGCGAGGGAGAGAAGATGGGGGATGTGGTGGAGCCCCGGAAACTACTCTGCTTCATGAAAGATGCATTTACTCAAAACATACAGAAGGAAGACAGATCTGGGAAAAGGCTGCTGCACAGGACCTTGTAAACATTTTGTATAAATCAGTGCTTGGTTTAGCACTTTTCTTAATAAGAAGAAAAGAATGGTATAGCAAAGCAATAAAAAAAAATCAACAGGGAGCTGGCCGGGGCATGAAGTTGCATGGAAAGATGGTTTGGATCAGATGACAGAAGACGATATGAAAGGATCCTTCAGCCCGCTTAGCTCTGACAGTAACCAGAGGTGGGATCATGACAAGATGATGTGTGAGACAGAAGGCAAACGGCGCATCAGTATTGATTTGAACTCCTTTAAAAGCAAATCCGACGCAGCAGATGTGCTAGTGGGGCCAAACCGGGAACCTGGCTCACGGCGTCTCGCTGTGGTCATGAGTGGAGAGCCACTCCCTACAGGACACAGCTTCAGACCAGGGTGCAGCGTGAGATGTGATCCCCTGGTGGGGAAAACCTTAGAGAGTTAGGAGGGGAAAAAGTTTGTGATCAAAGAAACAAACGCCCAACAAGAAGTCACCATACGTGTCAGCAAGGAAGATGCATCCTGGAACCGCTGATGGAGCACCTGCTTCTCCTCCAGCGTTCCCGCCTCGAGCTCTACTTCGTCTCACGTTAATGCTGCTGTCATTCCACGTTTCTGTGTTCTCTTGCTCGTCAGTGTTTTCCTGATCTTTTTAATTTGTTTTTTATTGGAGGAAAGGTGCTGTAGAATATCGCTCTGTTTTCTGCCGCACAGCAATTCGAATCAGTTGCAACTGTTTTAAGTTTAGCTTGTTGCTTAAAGGTACAGCTTCTGCTTTTGCTTTTCTCTATCATGTTTCCATCCCTGTTTCTCATGGTCTCTTGATACTCCTTTATTCTAATCTGTTTTTATTCTTTTCCTGTGCCTTGTATGTTTTGTTTGATTTTATTTGTGTTTTATGTGGTGATTTGGAATCTGTTCCTACTGATTCTATTTTGTCAAGCGATTAACAGTAAGATTTAGGAGAAGAAAAAAACAGGTTAACTCTCTGTTTCCTCTAATTTTCAAATCATGACAACACTATCCCTTTAGAATGTTTAATAGAGTATGAAAAACTTGGGAAAACTTTGTATCATAAAAATTTATTTTTTTCTCTTAAAGTTTCCTCTGACAAATTAACCTGAAGCAGCAGCTAAAAATGGGGTGATGATAGGTTCCAAAACATCTGTAATTGTCAACACTTTTTTTCAATCATTTAGAATATACGTAAATATTTGTTAATTTGGTTAAGAAGTCAGTGAAAAATTCTGAGAAGTTTTTTCTCCCCAAACTAAAGCTGAGAAAAATAATGGTAATCTGGATACATAACCTCAAATTATGCTGGTAAAATTGGGAAGAGGAGAAGTGAGACATGTGAGGATACAAAGTATTTCAAAATCCCTCAAATAGAATAAAAGAAGCTGAAACACTAGGGAACTCTCTGCATTGGAAGCCAGATAACAAGATTATCCAGGACTGACCCAGGCCAAGGACTCCTGCCCTATAGCCAACCTTACAAATATAAGTAAAAGCAACAGCCGTCTGCCACTGGTGCAGGGCGGGCATGGAGAGTGGCCTTCCTCTGTGCTGCAGGAATATGGGGATCATGAAAGTTGAGGAGGCCCGAATATCAAGACTTAGACACCCCAGAACTTACTCTAAGAAAAAGACGTTGTTAAAGGGCCTGTGGGGCATGGCAGGCAATTGTGGCAAAAGCACCAGGTCAACGCCCAGTGACACCTTGGCAGGGGGAAAGGCATGCCCATTCCAGGAGTCAATCCTGTTGCTTCATCCTCTGCTGTCTCCTCATGACATCTGAGTGCTCGCTCACTCGGTCGTGTCCAGTTCTTCACGACCCCATGGACTGTGGCCCCCCAGGCTTCTCTGTCCACGGGATTCTCCAGGCAAGAGTACTGGAGTGGGCTCCCATGCCCTCCTCCAGGGGATCTTTCCAATCCGGGGATCAAACCCACGTCTCTCCTGTATTGCTGGCAGGTTCTTTACCACTAGCGCCACCTGTGAAGATATGTGACGTCTGGCTTTGAACAAAACCTCACAAGACACACAAAGCAGGAAATGAAAACGATGGTCAACAGACAAGATAAACAGTAGCACCAGATCCTAAGATGACATAGTGTGAAACTATCAAGTCAGGGACTTTGAAATAACTATGATTCATATACTTATGAGTCTAACGGAAAAGGACGGCAGCATGGATGAAAAATAGAGAATTTCATCATAGTAATGGAAAATATAAAAAAAGCAAAATGAGAATACTTGACAAAATAAAGCCTGGTGTCATAAGTGAAGAATTATTTAGGTGGACTCATGAGCAGAGAATAGCAAGGAGAGATGAGAGGCTTCTTAAGTAGACGATGCGAGGAAATAGGAAAAAATAGGATGGGAAGCACTGGAGATCTCTTCAGGAAAATTGGAGGCACTAAGGGAGCATTTCCAGAGAAGGTAGCGGCGCCCCACTCCAGTGCTCTTTCCTGGAAAATTCCATGGATGGAGGAGCCTGGTGGGCTGCAGTCCGTGGGGTTACTAAGAGTCAGACATGACTGAGCGAATTCACTTTCACATTTCACTTTCTTGCATTGGAGAAGGAAATGGCAACCCACTCCAGTGTTCTTACCTGGAGAATCCCAGGGACGGGGGAGCCTGCTGGGCTGCCGTCTATGGGGTCGCACAGGGTCGGACATGACTGAAGTGACTTAGCAGCAGCAAGGGAACATTTCATGCAAAGATGGGCGCAATAAAGGACAGAAATGGTATGGACCTAACAGAAGCTGAGGAGATTAAGAAGATCAGGCAAAAATACACAGGAGAACTGTACAGGAAGTCTTAATGCCCTGGGTAAGCCTCGTGCCCACTTTGTGTCTTAACATTTGTGCCCCTTCAACTTTCAGTGATGGTCACTCACCTAGTGCCAGACATCCTGAAGTGTGAAGTCAAGTGGGCCTTAGGAGACATTGCTACAATTCTAGCTCAGCTATTTCAAATCCTAAAAGTTGATGCTGTTAAAGTGCTGCACTCAATATGCCAACAAACTTGGAAAACTCAGCAGTGGCCACAGGCCTGGAAAAGGTCAGTTTTCATTCCAATCCCAAAGAAAGGCAATGCCAAAGGATGTTCAAATTACCGCACAATTGCACTCATTTCACATGCTAGCAAAATTATACTCACAATCCTGCAAGCTAGACTTTAACAGTATGTGAAGTGAGAACTTCCAGATGTTCAAGCTGGATTTGGAAGAGGCAGAGAAACCAGAGATCACATTGCCAACATCCATTGGATCATAGAAAAAGCAAGGGAATTTCAGGAAAAAATATCTACTTCTGCTTCATTGACTATGCTATAGCCTTTGACTGTATGGATCACAGGAAACAATGGAAAATTCCTAAAGAGATGGGAATACCAGACTACATTACCTGTCTGCTGAGAAACCTGTATGCAGGTCAAGAAGCAACAGTCGGAACTGGACGTGGCACAATGGACTAGTTCAAAATTGGGAAAGGAGTACGTCAAGGTTGCAAACTGTCACCCTGCTTATTTAACTTAAATGCAGAGCACATCATGCGAAATGCCGAGCTGGACTGGATGAAGCACAAGCTGGAATCAAGATTACTGGGAGAAATAGCAACACCCTCAGATATGCAGATGACACCACCCTTATGGCAGAAAGCAGAGAGGAACTAAAGAGCCTCTTGATGAAGGTGAAAGAAGAGAGTGAAAACGTTGGCTTAAAACTCAACATTCGAAAAACTAAGATCACGGTGTCTGGTCCCACCACTTCATGGCAAATACAGGGGGAAAGCGTGGAACCAGTGACAGATCATTTTCTTGGGTTCCAAAATCACTGAAGAGGGTGACTGCAGCCACAATATTAAAGGACACTTGCTCCTTGGAAGAAAAGCTAAGACAAGCCTAGATAGCACATTAAAAAGCAGAGGCATTACTTTGCCAACAGAGGTCCATCTGGTCAAAGCTATGGTTTCTCCAGTGGTCACGTAGGGACATGAGAGCTGGACCGTAAAGAAGGGTGAGCGCCAAGAAATTGATGTTTTTGAAGTGTGGTGCTGGAGAAGACTCTCGAGAGTCTCTTTGACAACAAGGAGATCAAACCAGTCAATCCTAAAAGAAATCAGTCCTGAATATTCATTGAAAGGACAGATGCTGAAATTGAAACTCCAATACTTTGGCCACCTGATGCGAAGAATTGACTCATTGGAAAAGACCCTGATGCTGGGAAAGATTGAAGGCAAGAGGAGAAGGGGACAACAGAGGAAGAGATGGTTGGATGGCATCACCGACTCAGTGGGCATGAATATGAGGAAACTGCAGGAAATGGTGAAGGATAGGGAAGCCTGGCGTGATGCAGTTCATGGGTTTGCAGATATTCGGGCATGACTTAGGGCTGGACAACCGCAAAATTCCAGGACTTGGTTTCACAAGTGAATTCTACCAGACATTCAGAGAAGGGTTAACACCTGTCTTTCTGAAACTATCCCAAAAATCTGCACAGGAAGGAACATTTCCAAACTCATTCTATGGGGCCATTATTACCCTGACACTGAGCCAAACAAAGGTATCACACACACACACACACACAGATTACAGGCCAGCATCACTGATGAACATAGATGTAAAAATCCTCAACAAAATACTAGCAAACCAACTCCAAGATATCACACACACACACACAGATTACAGGCCAGCATCACTGATGAACATAGCTGTAAAGATCCTCAACAAAATACTAGCAAACCAACTCCAGTGATACCTTAGAAGGATCATACACCACGATCTATTTGTTGGAAGGACTGATGCTGGAGGTGAAGCTCCAGTCCTTTGGCCACCTGATGTGAAGAGCTGACTCACTGGAAATGACCCTGATGCTGGGAAAGATTGAAGGCAGAAGGGGACAACAGAGAATGAGACGGCTGGATGGCATCACCGACTTGATGGACATGAGTTTGAGCAAGCTCCAGGAGTTGGTGATACGGGGGGCCTGGTGTGCTGCAGTCCATGGGGTCACAGAGAGTCGGACACGACTGAGCGACTGAGTTAAGAAGAGGAGAAGACTGCACTCCAAAAGCTGTGAGATGCTGATGAAAGAGGCTGAAGATGCCACAGGCAGGTGGGGCGGTGTGTCGTGCTCTTGGTTGGGAGAACCAGTATTGTTCACGTGACCATCCCACCCATGGGAACCTACAGGCTCAGTGCAGTCTCTGTCAAATCACCAGTGGCATTTTTCACAGAACTAAAACAAGAAATTTTAAAATTTGTACAGAAATGCAAAAGACTCCACAGAGCCAAAACAATCTTGAGAAAGAAGAGCAGAGCCTCCTCAGGCAGGTTTATTCTGAGGCATTTTATTCTTTTTGTTGCGATGGTTAAGCGGGATTGTTTCCTTGATTTCTCTTTCTGATTAAATATTTAAATGTAAGTTTGGACACTCTAAAATCCTTAGTTTAAAATATAGGCAGAACACTCTTGGACACAAATCATAGCAACATCTTTTCTGATACACTTTCTAGAGTAATGAAAAAAAAAACGAATCTAAATAAATGGAATCTAATTAAACTTAAGAACTTTCACACAGCAAAGGGAACCATAAACCAAGCAAAAAGACAGCCCTCAGAATGGGAGTAAATATTTGCAAACAAAACAACCGACATGGGATTAGTCTCTAAAATATACAAATAGGTCATGCACTTCAATATAAAAAATAACCGAATCAAAACTCGGCAGAAGATGTAAATAAACATTTTTCTAAAGGAGACCTACAGATTGCCAAAAAGCACATGAAAAGATGCTCGACATCACTAATTATTAGGGAAATGCAAATCAGAGTGATGGTTACCAGGGGATAAGGGGGAGAGAGATAAATCTGGAGATTGGGGTTGACATACACACACTACTGTATGTAAAATAAGTAATTAGTGAGGACCTATTGCATAGTATAGGGGGCTTCCCAGGTGGCGGTAGTGATAAAGAACCCACTTGCCTGTGTAGGAGACATGAGACAGGGGTTCGATCCCTGGGTCGGAAGATCCCCTAGAGGAGGGCATGGCGACCCACTCTAGTATTCTTGCCTGGACAGTCCCATGGACAGAGGAGCCTGGTAGGCTATAACCCACAGGGTCACAAAGAGTCAGACACGACTGAAGCAACTTAACACACCGGCATGCATGTGCGCATAGAACAGGGAGCTCTACTCAGCACTTTATAACCACCTACTGGGGAAAGAATCTGAAAGATAGAGTGGATATTGTTGCTGTTTAGTCGCTAAATAGTGTCCGACTCTTTTGTGACCCCAAGGACTGGATTCCTCCAGGCTCCTCTGTCAGTGGGATTTCCCAGGCAAGAATTCTGGATGTGAAACTCAATCACGTCCAACTCTTTGTGAGCCCGTGGACTATACAGACCATAGAATTCTCCAGGCCAGAATTCTGGAATGAGTTGTATTTTCCTTCTCCGTGGGATCTTCCCAGCCCAGGGACTGAGCCCATGTCTCCCACTTAGCAGGCAGATTCTCTACCACTGAGCAACCTGGGAAGCCCAGAATAGATCCATGTACATCTATAACTGACGTCCTTTACTGCAGGTGCATGCCGAGTCACTTCAGTCGTGTCCGACTCTCTGTGACCCTGTGGAGTGCAGCCCGCCAGGCTCCTCTATTCATGGGATTCTCCAGGCAAGATTACTGGAGTGAGTCACCATGCCCTCCTCCAGGGAATCTTCCCGACTGCACCAGAAACCCAACATTGTAAATCAGCTGTACTCCAAGAAAGTTTTTTTTTTTAATTAATATAATTTCACTCAGTGATTCTCCTATGGCAAGTTAAATAAAGAACAGATATATAGTCAATTTATAACAACAAAAGGAAAAAATAACCCACAACTGCCCATGACTAAATAACTGGTTAAGTCAGTTACCATGTAGCAATAAAAGTGAGCGCTCTTCAACCATTAGTAGAAGTGATTTGGAAGATTAATCAGACAAAAGGAAAAGGTTTTGTTTTGCTTTAATTTTCAGAAGCAGATTGCAACCCCTATGAGCCAGATGACGCCAGTTTGGAGAGCAGTGCACACACGTACTGATTCATACACATACATGAAACACGTCATTTACACATGATACGTGATGAAAGATGGAAGGAAACATCAGAAAATGTAATGGTTATTTCTGGATGTTGGGATGAGGGGCCACTTTTATTTCCAGCGATGCAGTTTCTCTTATTTCCCATTTGCAACGAGCATGTATTACTTATGTAATATGGAATGCCATAAAACGCATGAAAACGCTCCTTTCTTCTTTGTGCCGTTGAGAACGAGAAGATTACATGCTGCTTGAGCCTCCCATTGGCTGCATCGCTCTGATGGAATCATAACGGAGTCACATCCATCTGTTCCACAAAGAAATAGCCCGATACCAACGCAAAGCTTGATTGGTTTTTAACCGCTCATTATATCTGGGGATTCTGATGCCGGGAAAGCATGAAAGCAAAAGGAGAAGGGGGCGACAGAGGATGAGATGGTCGGATGGTGTCACCGACCCAATTGACATGAGTGCAAGCAAACTCCGGGAGATGGTGGAGGACAGGGAAGCCGGGTGGGCTGCAGTCCATGGGGTCACAAAGAGTTGGACATGCCTGAGAGACGAACAGCAACAACAGCGTGTCTGGGGAAGGAGGGGTTCTCCGTCTTGAGCCACAGGGTCAGACGTCTGGAAGAACCTCAGGAAGAGCTCTTTTGTTTCCTCCTTGGAGCTGCCCCAGGGAGCCTCAGGGTTCAGCGCAGGCGAGCGCTGACTTTCCCTGGCCACTGTGTCCACGCAGAGCAGCTGTCCTGGACCGCCTGCTCTGCCTGCACCTAAGACTGTGCGTCCGGATGCCGGTGATGGGCGGACGTGGAGGAGTAAACGGAAATGGGCTGGCCGGGCCTCCTCAAGAATCAGCTCGACTCACTAGGAAGTCAAACTATGATGTCGCTGCTGTCCCTCTGCCTCGGCACTCAGCACCCCGAGCCCAGCGATTTCTGGAGGAAAAGAGATAAACAGATCATCTTTCAGGTTCCCAATTTTACTTAGAAAGTTGGGGGAGACACACTGCTTTCCTATCACGGAAATCAGATACTTCAGTAGAAGATGAGCAGGCATTTGACTCTTAGAGGTAACAGGAAGCCCTCACGGACACCTCAGGCCTGCTCCTCCCACTGTGGGATCTGTCCTCCAGCCAGCCAATGTATTCACACCTTCCTCCGGCTGCTGAGAAATCGATAGGAGAGAATGCAAGAAGTACTGTAGGTGATGCCGTCTGGGAGAAATCAGAATACTTGCACGTGAGAAACGTCAATCCAAAGCCATCTTCTAATAGGTCCTTTTGCTGTTTTTGTTTAGTCACTCGGTCGCATCTGACTCTTTGCAACCCCCTGGATTGCAGCCCGCCAGGCTCCTCTGTCCGTGGGATTCTCCAGGCAAGAGTGCTGGAGTAGGTTGCCATGGCCTTCTCCACTCTTCTTGCTGGAAGCACTCCGCAGCTGTGCAACCTCGGGAGGGTTGTCTAACCTCTCTGTGCCTCAGCTTTCTCACCTGTAAAGTGCGGTTATTTCAGGAGCCCGCTGCATTATGGTTGCAATGTTAGTGATCTACACAAGTGGCTGACGTCCTCAGCGCATCTCTGATGCCAGCTCCACCCCCACTGCTCTGCAGAGATGTTCCCGACGTGATGCACCTACAGGTGCCTTCTTGGCAGTAATCAAGCGTGGTCACTTTATCTTTACTAC
Organism: Ovis canadensis; assembly: GCF_042477335.2. Classification (NCBI taxonomy): domain Eukaryota; kingdom Metazoa; phylum Chordata; class Mammalia; order Artiodactyla; family Bovidae; genus Ovis; species Ovis canadensis. The sequence goes on along the minus strand of NC_091266.1, from coordinate 65,498,439 downwards.
ACTGCACTTCAAGGCCCCATCGCTATGAAAATTGGCTGTGCCCCCAGATCAAGTGGTAAATTATTCAGACATCAACTAAAATTGAGAGATGGCCAAGATAATGAAAAAACTAAATGAGATTTGTGCTCATCAACGTGACTCATATCATTTTAAAGAACTAGGAGTTTATGTCCTGGTGATTATTTTTTCCCTTGAATCTAAGGGTGACATTTCACACAGTAATGAGTCAGTTTGTCGAGACATGAGCGTGTAAGTAACAGATCTGATACTGAGTCGTGGTATCAGTGCTGAAACGCCACTGACAAATGATGAAGGGGATGCCAGGTTGTATGTTGACTGTGTGTTTCTAAATGAAGCTTGATGATTACCTTACCTTCCTGTCCCTGGAAGCTTCTAGATGCCAGTACCCATTCTCCACTGGAAATGAAGTGAGAATCACAGATGGAAACTAAAAATTTCTGATACTCATATTTTAAAAAGTGTCAGTTCAGTTCAGTTGCTCAGTCATGTCTGCTGACTCTTTGTGACCCTATGGACTACAGCTCGCCAGGCTTCTCTTTCCATCACCAGCTCCTGGAGCTTACTCAAACTCATGTCCATAGAGTCGGTGGTGCCTTCCAACCACCTCATCCTCTGCTGTCCCCTTCTCTTCCTGCCTTTAATCTTTCCCAGCATCAGGGTCATTTCCAATGAGTCAGTTCTTTGCATCAGGGGCCAAAGCATTGGCATTTTAGCATCAGTCCTTCCAAAGAATATTCAGGACCGTTTTCCTTTAGGATTGACTGGTTGGATCTCCTTGCCGTCCAAGGGACTCTCGAGTCTTCTCCAGCACCCCAGTTCAAAAGCAGCAATTCTTTAGCTCTCATTTTTCTTTAAAAAGTATAACAAGATGTAAAATTCAGTCAGTTCAGTTCGGTTGCTCAGTTGTATCCAACTCTTTGTGACCCAATGGACTGTAGCACGCCAGGCCTCTCTGTCCATCACCAACTCCCACAGCTTGCTCACACTCATGTCCATAGAGTCAGTGATGCCATCCAACCGTCTCATCCTCTGTCGTCCCCTTCTCCTCCTGCCTTCAATCTTTCCCAGCATCAGGGTCTTTTCAAATGAGTCAGTTCTTTGCATCAGGTGGCCAAAGTATTGGAGTTTCAGCTTCAGCATGAGTCCTTCCAATGAATATTCAGGACTGATTTCCTTTAGGGTGGACTGGTTGGATCTCCTTGCAGCCCAAGAGACTCTCAAGAGTCTTCTCTTAAAAAAAAAAAAAAAAGAGTCTTCTCTAACACCACAGTTCAAAAGCATCAATTCTTTGACACTCAGCTTTCTTAATAGTCCAACTCTCACATCCATACATGACTATTGGGAAACCATGGCTTTGACTAGATGGACCTTTGTTGGCAAAGTAATGTCTGCTTTTCAACATGGTGTCTAGGTTTGCCTTAGCGTCTCTTCCAGGGAGCAGGCGCCCTTTAATGTTGTGGCTGCAGTCACCACCCTCAGTTATTTTGGAGCCCAAGAAAATGAAATCTGTTGCTGTTTTCACTTTTCCCCATGTATTTGCCGTGAAGTGGTGGGCCAGATGCTATGACTTTAGTTTTATGAATGTTGAGTTTTAAGCCAACGTTTTCGCTCTCTTCTTTCACCTTCATCAAGAGGCTCTTTAGTTCCTCTTTTCTTTCTGCCATAACGGTGGTGTCATCTGCATACCTGAAGTTTTTGATACTTCTCCCAGCAGTCTTGATTCCGGCTTGTGAGTCATCAAGCCTGCATCTCACATGGTGTACTCTGCATTTAAGTTAAATAACCACAGTGACAATATGCAGCCTTGACCTACCCCTTTCCCAATTTTGAACCAGTCTGTTGTTCCATGCTCAGTTCTAACTGTTGCTTCTTGATCTGCATACAGATTTCTCAAGAGGCAGGTCAGGTGTTCTGGTATTCCCATCTCTTAAGGAATTTTTCACATTTTGTTGTGATCCACACAGTCAAAGGCTTTGGCATAGTCAATAAAGCAGAAGTAAATGTTTTTCTAGAACTGTCTTGCTCTTTTGATGACCCGACAGATGTTGGCAATTTGATCTCTGGTTCCTCTGCCTTTTCTAAATCCAGTGAGACCATCAGGAAGTTCATGGTTCACGTATTGCTGAAGCCTGGCTTGGAGAATTTTGAGCACTACTTTACTAGCGTGTGAGATGAGTGCAATTGTGCGGTAGTTTGAGCATTCTTTGGCTTTTCCCTTCTTTGGGATTGGAGTGAAAACTGGCCTTTTCCGGTCCTGTGGCCACTGCTGAGTTTTCCAAATTTGCTGGCATATTGAGTGCAGCATTTTCATAACATCATCTTTTAGGATCTGAAATAGCTCACCTGGAATTCCATCACCTCCACTATCTTTGTTTGTAGTGATGCTTCCTAAGGCCCACTTTACTTCATATTCCAGGATCTGGCTCTAGGTGAGTGACCACACCATCGTGATTATCTTGGTCATGAAGATCTTTTTTGTATAGTTCTTTTGTGTATTCTTGCCACCTCTTCTTAATATCTTCTGCTTCTGTTAGGTCCATACCATTTCTGTCCTTTATTGAGCCCATCTTTGCAGGAAATGTTCCCTTGGTATCTCTAATTTTCTTGAAGAGATCTCTCGTCTTTCCCATCTTATTGTTTTCCTCTATTTATTTGCATTGATCACTGAGGAAGGCTTTCTTATCTCTACTTGCTGTTCTTTGAAACTCTGCATACTGATGGGAATATCTTTCCTTTTCTCCTTTGACTTTCACTTCTTTTCTTGTCACAGCTATTTGTAAGCCCTCCTGAAACAACTATTTTGCCTTTTTGCATTTCTTTTTCTTGGGGATGGTCTTGATCCCTCCCTCCTGTACAATGTCACAAACCTCCTTCTATAGTTCATCAGGTACTCTGTCTGTTAGATCTAATCCCTTGAATCTACTGGTCACTTCTACTGTATAATCGTAAGGGATTTTATTTAGGTCATACCTGAATGGTCTAGCGGTTTTCCCTACTCTCTTCAATTTAAGTCTGAATTTGGTAATAAGGCGTTCATGATCTGAGCCACAGTCAGCTCCGGGTCTTGTTTTTGTTGACTGTGTAGAGCTTCTCCATCTTTGGCTGCAAAGAATATAATCAATCTGATTTTGATGTTGACCCTCTGGTGATGTCCATGTGTAGAGTCTTCTCTTGTGTTATTAGAAGAGGGTGTTTGCTATGACCAGTGTGTTCTCTTGGCAAAACTCTATTAGCCTTTGCCCTGCTTCATTCTGTACTACAAGGCCAAATTTGCCTGTTACTCCAGGTGTTTCTTGACTTCCTACTTTTACATTCCAGTTCCTTATAAGGAAGAGGACATCTTTTTGGGGGGTTAGTTCTAGAAGGTCTTGTAGGTCTTCATAGAACCGTTCAACTTCAGCTTGTTAAGTATTACTGGTCAGGGCATACAGTTGGATTACTGTGATGCAGAATGGTTTGCCTTGAAAACGAACAGAGATCATTCTGTCGTTTTTGAGATTGCATCCAAGTACTGCATTTTGGACTCTTTTGTTGACCATGATGGCTACTCCATTTCTTCTGAGGGATTCCTGCCCGCAGTGGTAGATAGAATGGTCATCTGAGTTAAATTCACCCATTCCAGTCCATTTTAGTTCGCTGAATCCTAGAATGTTGATGTTCACTCTTGCCATCTCCTGTTTGACTACTTCCAATTTGCCTTGATTCATGGACCTGACATTCCAGGTTCCTATGCAATATTGCTCTTTACAGCATCGGACTTTACTCCCATCTCCAGTCACATCCACAGCTGGGTGTTGTTTTTGCTTTGGCTCCGTCCCTTCATTCTTTCTGGAGTTATTTCTCCACTGATCTCCAGTAGCATGTGTAAAATGTTAGATTAATTTTAGTAATTAATGTAAAATTAGTTTTAGTAATATTTTATCTATCCCGGTATATTTATAGCACTGTCATTTCAACATGCAATCGATAATCAATATAAAAGTATTAATGAGATAGTCACATTAATTTGTTTCATATTGTCTTTGAAATCCAGTGTGTCTTTTACACTCAGCCCATCTCAAGTGCTCAGTTGCTGTGTAACTGGAATCCCCGAGTGGGACAGGGCGGCATGGGAAGGTTTATTTACTTATTTATTGTTTATTTGTGACAATCTTAAAGATCTCTTTGTGAGTATATTTTAGCACGACCACTCAATAAGGTGTCAAGGTATTATTTCAAAGAAATTTAATTAATGCTCATGAATCTGTGACCTTATAAAAATAGTTAAAGCATCCATTTTTCCTATAACTAAAATATTTAAAAGGTGTAAACATATGGTGTTTATATGCAAAAGCGGCCTATTTGAATACATTTCATTTTCCCCAGCTTAAGAATACTTCATATTTGTTAGGTGTAGAAAAATTGGAAACTACCAAAATATAGGCGGAAGCAAAAGCCGCCCACAGCTGCAGCGCGTGTCTGCTTGCAGACATTGCTCAGGTATCGAAGCTTCGCCACACTTGACGCACGGCTGTAGCCTAGTTCTGTGCTCTCCTGAGACAAGATTTTAATACAGATTTCTTCATCACAGTATAAACTAGCAACTGTCGCCTTTAATGAATTTTTAAAAATCTGACTGATGAGTCAGTTTCAAGTTTTCGCTGTCCATGAATACTCTGTAGGCAATTGAGCATCATTTCTTTGTAATAACTTCTGAGACTTCTTACAGAAATCTTAATCTAAGTCATCGAAGGTTTTCACCTGCTCTAAAGCATGCAGGACTGCCTTGTGGAACTGCAGACGTGTTGATCGGGAAGAGGACCTGCTTCTCCCTTTCCATCCTAGAGCGCGTTGATTTTGCTTTTAAAATTCTGCTCTTACCGTCAGTGTCTCGAGCTCTCTGTGCAGCTCCTAATGGAGGAGTGGCAGCAGGCGCTCTCGGTTCTCGCTCCCGGCGGATGCTCCTAAATCCTTCCCCTCTAACGTTGGCAGGGATTGTGGATTCTGTTAGCTGTCCATCACAGAGCTTGGAAAAGCGCGTTCCATTCCCAGTTTGCTAATGAAGACGTTTCATTATCAGAATTTGGAGACTCCTGAGAAGGCTGGTCAGCCCAGTGGCCAGAACCACTTATCTCTCGGGCTGTGGAATAAGAAACGCCCATTAGAATAGCTTTCTCAGATCACATACTCTTGCGGCCTGAAAGCCAACAGAAGAGCTGGACCTGACCTGTCTCCTGAGAAACCTGTATGCAGGTCAGGAAGCAACAGTTGGAATCGGACATGGAATCATGGACTGGTTCAAAATTGGGAAAGGAGTACATCAAGGCTATATATTGTCACCCTGCTTGTTTAACTTATATGCAGAGTACATCATGTGAAATTCTGGGCTGGATGAATCACAAGTTGGATCAAGATTGCCAGGAGAAATATCCACAACCTAATATATACACACAATACCACTCTAATTGCGGAAGCAAAGAGGAACTAAGGAGCCTCTCAGTGAGGGTGAGAGAGGAGAGTGAAAAAGTTGGCTTAAAGCTCAACATTCAAAAACCTAAGGTCATGGCACCTTGTCCCATCACTTCATGTCAAATAGAAGGGGAAAAAGTAGAAACAGTAATTGATTTTATTTTGGAGGGCTCCAAGATCACTGTGGACAGTGACTGCAGCCATGAAATTAAAAGATACTTGCTCCTTGGGAGGAAAGCTATGATAAACAAAGACAGTATATTAAAAAGCAGAGACATCACTTTGCCAACAAAGGTCCATCTAGTCAAAGCTAAGGTTTTTCCAGTAGTCATGTATGGATGTGAGAGTTGGACCATTAAGAATGCTGAGCATGGAAGAATTGATGCTTTCAAATAGCAGTGCTGGAGAAAACTTTTAAGAGTCCCTTGGACAACAAGGAGATCAAACCAGTCAATCCTGAAGGAAATCAACCCTGAATATTCATTGGAAGGACTGATGCTGCAACTGAAGCTCCAGTACTTTGGCCGCCTGAGCAAAGAGCCAACCCCTTGGAAAGGATTCCCTGATGCTGGAAACAATTGAGAGCAGGAGAAGGGGTGACGGAGGCTGAGGTGGTCGGTTGGCATCACCGACTCGATGGACACGAGTTTGAGCAAACTCCGAGAGACAGTGAAGGACAGGGAAACTTGGCTTGCTGTCATCCATGGGACGCAAAAGTCGGACACAACTTAGCGACTGAACAACAACAATGTCTTCAAAAACACTGCATCAGGAATCTCAAAATATTATGTGTCTCTAAAACTCCCTGTAGTTCGAGGCCACAGGTTTTACAATTATATTTGTTGAATGCATGTAAATGTGCTTTCAGTTAGAATTCTGAGAAACTTGAAAGCTTAAGGTCTGAATTTCTCGTTATTAGGTGCAGTTTAGGTGATGTAGATTTGGGTAAAATCTTTGTAAGTGGCTTTGTAAAAGGATGGTTTTTCTTTCTTTTTTGGGGGGGCAACATTTACCTTTTGGTATTGAAGGTGGCAAGGCAATGGCAGCCTACTCTGGTACTCCTGCCTGGAAAATCCCATGGATGGAGGAGCGTGCTAGGCTGCAGTCCATGGGGTCGCAAAGAGTCAGGCACAACTGAGCGACTTCACTTTCACTTTTCACTTTCATGTGTTGGAGAAGGGAATGGCAACCCACTCCAGTGTTCTTGCCTGGAGAATCCCGGGGACGGTGGAGCCTGGTGGGCTGCTATCTCTGGGGTCGCACAGAGTCAGACACGACTGAAGCAACTTAGCAGCAGCAGCAGCAGCAGCAGTGTATGCTTTAAGGAAAAGAATATAAAGTCACCAGTAGGAATTAGGGCTGGAGCCTCGGGAGAGTTTGTTGAGCAAAGGCCCTGGAACTCTAGCCTCTTCAGCCCAGGCAGCCCTGCCCTCGGGAAGAAGAGAAATGTGAGTGCTTCCCTGAGAATCAAGTCTTGAATTTTTCCTTGTGATAATAACCTGCTGGTCTTGAGTTTTCCTTGTAGCTTCCTTGTTCCTCTGGCATCAACAGAAATGCCTTTTATAGAAACAACATATTATTCACTCTTTTAAGGAAAATAAGTATTCATTTCAGGCCGCATTATCCTCTGTGGAGGGGATTTTTTTTTTTTAATTGGAAATGAACCTTGACTCTCTCCTGATCTAATTGGCCTATTTGCATTCATTCCCCACGATAGACAAACCTGCTCGTAGATTTCCTGTGCCTTTTGGGCAACTTGGGGGAATGCATCAGAGACATTGCTGCAAGACCTCGCCCATGATGGACACTCAGAAAGGTCTCCTGATTCAGGAAAAGGAAGACTGGATGCACCTTGGGAAGCAGAGATGGGGTTCTACCATTTATCACAGAAGGAGGAAGGCAGCTGACTGTGGGCAGAGTGTTGCCCTTGAGATCCTGAGAAAGAGGCACATGGACGTTGATGGATGAGAGAGAAGGCGTCCTCGGAGGACCATGCCACCTTGTAACTGCAGCGTTGTGTTGGACACCGAAGGTCAGGACATGAATATCGAGACAGGAGGGGAAGGGCAGGGGCCATGGCATCCGTTTGGATTCCGTGGATGACAAACTGTCCCTTTTGGACGGGAGCCCTGACCCCGGTGCCTCTGGCTGCAGAGCCTCCAGTGACAGGTCCCAGCACTGCTGTCCTGGGCTGGCCACAGGTGCCTCTGCAAAAGGCGATGCAGGTGGATGTGTGGCTGTGTCCACACGGAGAGAATGGGTGTGTGTGTGTGTGTGTGTGTTTGTATGCGTGGGCACCTTCCTGCAGGCATGGTGTCACGTGTAGCTTAGTGTTTAAGGCTGCAAGCTGCCTCTGCTCCGCCCGGGGACCAAGGGAGGCTGTCTCATCCGGGGATTCCCAGTGGAAACTCCGGATGGAAGGAGGAGCTGTCCCCTAAGCGAGTGGCTTCCCCAGGCGATGAGCAGCAGAGGAGTGATCGGAAGTGGGTTTGGCTGCGTTTGCTTTGAGGGTCATGGCTGCCTGAGACCCACAGCCCTGAACGCATCCGTGTTTGATGCCTTTGGACCATGTAAGGCCAGCTTCCCTCATGCAGTCGGGCGGGTCTGTTGAAGCCTGATCGTCCTCGGGGACACAGGATGACCCGCCTTCCTCTTGGGTTCATCTTGACTTTCCATATGTTTTGTTTGGGGTTTTCATGGATTCCAGGCTCACGCGGCCGTGGTCTTCTCTTTGCGTCGGGCACAGTAAACGTGCAGCCGTCTCACCAGTGTCCCTTCTCCCAGGAGCCCTCCGCCTCGCTGTGGCCCTGACGCTGCGGGCCTTCTCTGCCTTTCCTGGGGCTGCTGCAGGCCGCGAGCAGTCTGGGCGAGGCGACCGGCTCCCAGGAGCTCCCTGGCAGGAATGACGGTTACGGGTGAATGCCCTGCACCAAGCATCCTGTGCTCCTGCCCCCTGCCTCCTTCCTTCCCTGCCCCGCCCCCCGGCTCCTTCTGCCCCGTCACAGGGCTGGTCGGAGGGTCTCATGGACCCTCGCTGGATGGGGCTTTCATAGGTCACATCCACACTGATCGCGCCACTGCTCAGAATCCCAGCACTCCCAGGAGACAGCCCCTGGACCAGGGCTCCATCCATACCCCCAGTGGAGACGCACGGTGTTTGAGGACAGGAGCCTCCGAGACAGGAACTGTCATAGACATGTCCTCGCCATCTGTAGCTGCTGCTGAAATGTGCTGCGCGGAACCACGGTTCAGCAAATGGGGGCCAGCACCTCTGCAGACGCCTTAAAATTGTAAGGAAGCTGACAGGCTTTTATTTGAGCAGGGACTATGTACAGACACCTTATAAGGCCCTTGCCGTGGACGGGCCTGAGCTCCCAGAACCCTCACGGCCTCTGTGACTCAGGAACAGCATCTTCACCGCCCTGGGGGACCCTTGTTTCCCGGGGAGGCTGGGCTGGTTTCCAGGGAGGCAGTGTTGAACCAGACCACGTGGGCTGCCGGACTCCCTGGACCGGTCTGCGTGTGAGAGAAGAACTGCTCCCTGCTGTTCGTGCATCAGCAAGGATGTCAGCCCCCCAACCCCGACGGACACTTTGATTCTGCAAACTCACGTTTTCATCTCACCAGGGTATCAGTTCTATAAGGACCCCTATTTGCTGAACCGTGGTTCTGGGCAGCACATTTCAGCAATAGCTACAGATGGCGAGGACATGTCTATGACAGTTCCTGTCTCAGAGGCTCCTGTCCTCAAACACCGTACATCTTTACTGGAGGTATGGATGGAGCCCTGGTCCAGAGGCTGTCTCCTGGGAGTGCTGGGATTCTGAGCAGTGGCGTGATCAGTGTGGACATGACCTATGAAAGCTCTGTCCAGCGAGGGTCCATGAGACCCTCCGACCAGCCCTGTGACGGCCTCACACCATCCCCTGGGGACTCAGGACAGCACCCACTGCTGGCCGGGGCTGAAGGGAAAGGTGGGTTGGTGTCTCCATTACGAGGCAGTCAGTCATCTTAATTTCATAATGAAGAGACACACGAGCAAACAGGAAAATCCCTGAAAACCGTCAGCTCGTCGATGGCGTCACTGTCTAAATGCATCTCTGGAGAGAGAGACGGGGCTGGGCATCATACCTGGGCTTCACAGCTGCCATGGGAGGTGACGAGACCCGTGAGGGGAGCCTGTAGGTCCTGTGCGCCGAACATAATGAAGCAGCTGGACAGCCGCTGCTGGGTGGTGGGCAGGTGGTGTCGGTAAACGTCTCAGCGAAGCCCTCCCCACGCCTTTCGTTGCTGTGCAGACACGCAGGCCGTGTCCTTTCCAAGGTCACCGAAACCTCGGGCTGCCTGGGAGGAACGGAATCCGCACGCTGTGACTTTCACAGGGAAATGCCTTTGTTTCCAGGCAAAAAGTTGTGTTTTTGCCAAGGCCACCGCATTCCGTAGAAAAAAACAGTCTTTTCAGGGACAGCTGCGTGCACCCTGGACGCTGCACGGGGCAGGCGTGGCCCGCTGCCCCTCAGATGGCCCCTCTAGGAGTAAACCCCGAGGCTGGAGAATTTGCTTGGACCCGCTGAGATCGCTCAGCTGCTTCTGGAATGAATCCGTCTGGAGACGAATGTTGCCTGGGAGCCACAGGGTTGACGTGCATTTGTTCCACGCCTGGTGTACCCACCAGACCTGGACATGTCCTGAGAACACCGTCTCACCCTCAAGGAGGTTGTTAATGTGCGAGGTCTCGAGTGTTTCCATGGAAAGTGAGGCTGGTGGGGGTCGTTGCTCTGCTGAGCCTGCCCTGGGGTCCAGCTCAGCTGGGGGTCAGGGGTGGGGGTGGGCGTGGACTCGTCACAGTCCCTCCCCACGCCGCCCCCCTACCCCCTGCAGTCGCCCACCCCACGCCTTCCCGCCCGAGGGCCTGGGAGTCGGAGGGGGAGGCTGGGCTGCCGGCCCCTTGGGTGTTGCTGCCCCCTCGGCCCATCGTTTGCTAGTGGAGGCGGTTGTTGCCCTTCTCCCCTTTTCGTCACTGGCTGTTCTTTCCCTCAGGATGTTTAGATCACCCAGTATTAGCAGCTATTTGCTCTTCGGGGCCGTGTGATTAATCTCTGACTTTAAAAGTGAGATTCAAACTTGCACACCAAGTCACATGAAATCACAGAAAGAGCAGTAAAGTAGGGTGTCCACCCAGAGCACAAAGGCAGTGAGCCTGCCCCCTCTTCAGTTCAGTCCAGTCCAGTTGCTCAGTCGTGTCCGACTCTTTGCGGCCCCTTTCAGCGCGAGCTAACTCATACGTGCTCGCCTGTGCCGTCTGTGGCGGGGGCGGGGGCTGGTCACCCTCGCCCCCATCCCGGGCTGCGATGTGGCTCCAAGGGTGTCTCAGGTGTGTGGGCCTGGGCCTGGGGCGGGCAGGTCCTGGGTCACCAACCAGCTGGGCCCAGGGCACCGTGGGAGCCTGTGTCTGCAGTGTCCCGGACAGAGACACGTGTCAAAGCCACACCTGCTCCTCTCCGTGTGGGAGGGGAAGGGGCCGGACTACTCCTGCCTGGGGCTCAGCACCAGCGTCAGCACGGGGAGTGCCTTTCATCCCCTGGTCAGGGGTGAGGAGCTGGAGGGGTCCTCAGTCACCCTGGGGCGGGGGGTCTCTGATACCGCTGCGGCATCTTCAGGGTCTGTGCCCACAGCCTGCGTGTATCAGGGGCCAACAGGGCATCCCAGCGCTGCGATGCAAGTGGAAACGTGCACGGATGTGTAGACGAAGGTGGAATAAGACGAGTCAGGTGGCAGAGCCTCCTTGGGAAGGGCTGGCTCCTAAAATTTTAAGTGAGACAAGTGGGCGGCAAGTGCCAGCCAAGACGGTTCTGTGGTAGACAGAGGGGACTTGATGGGAAAGTCATCTTCCGAGTGTCTGAAATGAGGGGAGGCAGAGACGCGGACAGCTGAGATGGGCTTAGCAGAAGTGAACACGCGCACTTGGGAGCCAGGCTTGTGTTACTAGAATTAAGTCGGATGGACCCCTAACCCAGCCGAGACCCTCTGCCCCGGGGAAAAATGTTCTTGTACACTTTGAGTTCGTGTAGCCAAATAACAAAGCTGAAGTTGGAATCTGTGCAGCGCCAGGCTTCCCAGGCGGTGTTAGTGGTACAGAACCTGCCTGCCGATACAGAAAACATGGAGACGTGGGTTCAGTCCCTGGGCTGGGAAGGTCCCCTGGAGAAGGAACAGCAGTCCGCTCCCGTATTCTTGCCTGAGAAATCCCACGGTCAGAGGAGCCTGGCGGGCTACAGGAAACGGGGCTGCAAAGCGTCGGGCACGACTGGAGCGTCTTAGCACATGCATGCGCGTAGCATTAGCTTTATTCGGCGACCACAGAATGGAGAAGCAGGACTTGGTTCATAGGCGGACTTCTTGTCCACATGGTGAGGGGTTTGACTTTAAGAGTAAAGATGGGGGGAGCGTGAGGCTCACGGGGCCCCCTGGGAAAGGCGGGGGCTCCAAGGGAGGGGGGGGCCTTCCCTGCCCATCTGGTTTTGCTTCTGTGATTTCTGGTCCAGGCCACTGGCGCCTGACCTTGATCTGTTAATGTGGTAACATCTGCAGAGAATGAGCTCAGGTTCATTCCCATCTGGGTTCTGTCTTGTATTTGCTTTTCTCTCTGAAAGAGAAACTTCCTCTCTTGGTCTCCAGACCTGGACTTAGAGGTTCACCGTAGTTGCCGTTGACTTCCCTGGTGGCTCAGACGGTAAAGCGTCTTGCTTACAGTGCGGGAGACCTGGGTTCCATTCCTGGGTCGGGAAGATACTCTGGAGAAGGGAATGGCAACCCACTCCAGTATTCTTGCCCGGAAAATCCCTTGGACAGAGGAGCCTGGTAGGCTACAGTTCTTGGGGTTGCAGAATCAGATACGACTGAGCGACTTCACTCCCGCTCTCTTTAGTTCCTACTGGGGGGCAGGGGCAAGGTTCTGATGGAGGATCCAGAACACTGGTGCGCCCCCACGAGCAGACGTCGCCCTGCTCCCTGGGCCCAGAGGCTGGACTCTGCACTGAGAGTCCTTTTAGGAAGGGAGTTACCCTTTAGAATACGGAGACGGACGTGCTTCCAGACGTGCTGGTTCCCAGCCCTACCTCTCCGGGGCCTCCGGGCCTCGGACCTCGGGGCTGGTGCCCTGGCAGCCCACCAGGGCAGTGAGGGGACGAGACTCCGAGGACGGTCACTCCTGCACGACACGCCAGACAGCATGCTGTTGCTCTTGACACCAGAAGGTAGGAAATGAGACCTTTGAACGGAGAGTGTTCCTTCTCCTGGGGCGTTCCTCACAGCAGACTGTCATCTGGGTCCTGGGAGCCCTCTGACCGCTGACTGTTGCTTAGGGGCAAATCTCGACATTATTTTATTCTTTCCAGGAAAGATGGAGCAGAGAGCTTTCTGAGAACCTCCCCACCTTGTGCGCCCTCCCATCGTGGCTGGGCTGGACCTGAGCACTGCGTCTCTGGGACCCCTGGGGAGGCAGACACACATCAGAGGTTGCGTCTAAAGTGGGCACAGAAGGGGGTGCGCAGGTCAAGGGAAGGGTCAGAGCCCCCCTCCGCGGCAGGAGGCGGTGTGCATGAGACCCTGTTCCTTGTGGGTCTGCATGTAACCGGGGGCTGCGGGGAGCTGGGAAGAGCTGCCTCGGGAAGGGGTGGTGCTCACTCCACGGTGGTGGGCGGCCGGCAGTCCTACCAAGGGGCGCGGAGACCCCTCTGTGCTCAGGCTACTAGGACACCTGGGCCACAGTCTGGAGGAGGGAGCAGGGTGACGTCAGTGGCTGGACTGCAGGGTCACCCACTTGCCACCCCTGTGGGGTTCTGGCAAACAGACTTTGTCATCACAGGGATGCTGCCCAGGTGCCGGGGGGGCAGAGAAGACAAACGTGGTGGGTGTCCTGGGCAGCTCACACACAGCCAGAGCTGGTCCAGAGACAGACACTTTGAGGGCAGTGTGAGAGCATCCTGGGAACTTGGTGATGAACCAGCCCAGCTCCTGGGTTTGCTTCCTCAGCACGTGGAAAACTTGACCAAAACCAGGAATTGGACGTCTCCTTCAGAAAACCGCCAGGACAAACACCAAGAAAGGCAAACAGAATCAAACACACGGGCGGGAGCTGGGCGCTGGCTTGTCCTGTAGGCACCAAGACCCATCGCTGCTCTTTCTAGAAGCAGCCGGGTCAATGCTGACGGATCTCCTTATTCCCCACAGCTAGAGGTCAGGGTGCAGGGACACACGCCCTCAGCAGACAGGGCAGGAAGGGAGAGCCTGAGCTCTGACTCTGTCCCCTTGTCCTTCCCTCTGTTCACATGTCAAAGCCACAGGTGTCACCGAAGACCCCAGGCCCGCCTTCCATGTGTGAACACAGGCAAAGCCCCGCACGTGGACAGATGCGTGAAGTCTCCTCTTGACCACGCACTTGTGTTTGCAAAAATAATTACCAGTTGGCAGATACCTCGCCTGGAGGATTCTGCAGCAGCTGAATCATATGCTAAACAAAGAAAGAAACAGGTGACTGTCTGTCCTTTGGGGACGTGGCCGAGCAGAGGCATAGCATCTCCTGTGCATCAGGCGAGCGTCCTCTTCGTCAGAAGACCGCCTCGGCCTGCTGTTTCTGCCACACCCTCTGCAGCCCGAGATGAGGGTCGTCCTCTCCAGGGTCTTCAGCATCTGATGTTCCAGGCGAGGGCTTCACCCTGCTCTTCTGGACGGATACGGGAGTGAGATCTCTAGTGGTTTACTACCCTGCAGCCCACTGGTGGCCAAAATTCCGAGGACCCTCCGGTGCCAGGGCAGGCCCTCCACAGCAGGGTCACAGCGGGGGTCTTCTCCAGCACTGCCGCTCCCCTGTACCCCGCTGAACGCGGCTGCTGACAGAGAACAGGGCTGAGAGTCCAGGGCAGGCCTGAGAGAAGAGAAAACCCAGGAGACCAGCACAGACTGGGTCACCCAGCCCGCGTGGACACCCCGGAGTGCATGGCGCCTGACGGGCAGCTCAGCCTGGATGGTTCCAGAGCCCCTGCCTGTCCCGCCACCCCAGGGCCACCGGCCTTTTTCTTCCCTTTTTTTTTTTTTTTCCTGTTGAATCCTGGGAAAAGCAGACTCCAGCTGCCGGCTGGGCTCTGGGTTTGGAGGGGAGAGGCTGGTGGTCTGCACACAGCCCAGGCTCTGGCCAGTGGTCTGCACAGAGCCCAGGCTCTGTGTCCTGCGAGGATTCCCTCGGTCTGTCAGTGACCCGAGGCCCCTGTGCAGACCACAGTGTGGGCTCTGGCGGCTCAAAGGAGACCCCGTCCTGACGCTGCAGCCCGCCCAAGGGTAGGGAGGGGTGTGTTAAGCCAGAGGGCCCTGGCGCCCGCCCTGCCCGGGGCAGACACGCCTGGCCCGGGGGTCAGTGCGGACTTTGTCCGGGGCCCCTGTGAGTCCCCCGAATCTCGGTGAGTCCCACGCTCTGGCTGCAAACAAGGACCGTGGAGGTTCTCCTGCGCGTGGCTCCCCTGGGGTCACCCAGTAGCGCAATCAGGGCTCCTTTGCACGTTTGGCTATCGGAGAGGGAGCTAGGGGGTGGCGGCCGTGATGGAAGCGGCAGAATGAGCCCGCGAGCCCGACCGGTGGAGGCTGCAGGCTGCCTCCAAGAGAAGCGCACGGTTAATTACTGTTTTGCTTGAAACATTGATTTTTATAAGTAATCCTTATGGGAGAGCATTTCTGGCTTATCTCTTAGCTGGCTTAGCAGGTTTTTTTTTCTTATTTTTTTGGCTGGACCTCTTATCTCAGTTTATTTACTCAACCAAGGGATTCTCTGCAGTCCTTTGGGGAACGCAAGTTATGATAATGACTTATCAGTTGACGCAATTTATTGAGTGCCTGCTCGTCTTCCAAGGCTCGGCTCAGAGGCCTCTCCCGGGGAGCAGCTGGCTTCCCTGGGCCCGTCCTCCCCACGCACCTCCTGGCTGGGGTCCACGGGCAGCATGTCCCTGTGGGCGATTATCTTTTGCATCAGTGCCTCCTGTGGCCTCATCTTTCCTGCCCCAGGCTGCGTGCAGTCTGACACGTGGAGACCCTCCATAAACACCTGGCCTCGGGGGGCCGGGGGAGGGAGAGGGGAGGGACGCTGCCGGTGGCTCCCGCCCACGCTGGACTCCAGACGGGGGTTGCGGGGGCTCCTGAGCCGCCCCCTCCCAGCGCGTGCTGCCTCTTCCAGCTGCTCCCCCCGGGTTGCGCTCACCTGTGCTCGGTGTCTTGGAGGTCAGGAACCAGCTCTTCCTCCCACGCCCAGTACCTGGCTCTAGCAAGACACACGATGTGCCTGAGCAAGGCTGGAGCTGGTGGGAGCCTGGCGGTGACAAGATCCCTTCTTTCCATCTCATCTCGTCCACCAATTACGACAGTAATTTTGGCAGCACTGATAATTAACTTTCTATTTTCACTGATACTATGCAGTCGATGTTGTGCTCTAACTAGTGAGTAGCGCATTTTTATACGTACCCAAATGGATGCAAAGCAGGTTAAAAGCTATCTTTTTGAGTCTTTTTTTTTTTTTTAAGAGGCAGATAAGGTTTACTTTTTTTCCTCTTTTGGTTGAATCATCATTTTTGACAGCAAAATCACTTGAAGATGAAACTGTTCCCACAGCCCATCTGTAACATGCTCTTGCCTTGGCACCTGTCTAAGTCACTGATAGTTACTTTCCCATCCTTTGCTTCAAGACCATCTTCATTTTGAACCAAAGACCCACTTATTCAACAAATTCGAGAGCAGCCTACCACCAAGGTCGGCGACCGTGGCTTCGAGAATTGCAGTTCTGTGAAGCCCTGGGTCACAGCGGCAGACCTGACTCTGAACCGGGCCAGGGAGTCAGATTCCAGCACCAGCACCAGTGGTGGGATGATAGACGGGAGTCCCGAAGCAGGGAAGCTGAATTTACAAAGACATTTTTGTGTGAAGCCTCCCTGTGCGTGGGCTTCCTCAGAATTACCTCATTAAACTGACCCTGCGTACCCTAGAATGCTCTCCCTGCTTCGACCCTGAACGTCCATCCTGGATTGGGCACTAAACGCAGAAAGTCACTTTTTCTACACAGTTGTGCAAGTCACGCTTATTTATACTGTGCGCTGAGTCGCTCAGACACGTCTGACTCTGTGCGACCGTTTGGACTATAGCCCACTAGGCTCCTCTGTCCGTAGGCTTTTTTTTTTTTTTTCAGGCAAGAACACTGTAGTCAGTTGCCATCTCCTTCTCCAGGGGGTCTCCTTGACCCAGGGGTCTCCTTGCGTCTCCCGTGTCTGCAGGATTGCCGGTGGAATGTTTACCCGCAGAGCCACTGACCAGGCAGCCCCACTGTGATGGTGGCTGGTTAAGTGAATAGGCAAGCTTGCGTGGTGGGTCCGCTGCTGGGAACACTAGGCTCCGGTTAATAACTGGACTTGGGAGGGCCATTTAAGGGTGGGGGACGTGCTTATTCTAATGCCTCGTGGAAGAGCCGTGCACGCAGTGTGCTGGCAGTCCAGACCTTGCCTCTCTAACTTCTGGTTGGCTGCATGGCAGAAGGTCCCCAGTGTTCAGCTGCGGGGGGGGGGGGGGGGGGCGTGCGGATGTTTTCACACATTTATTTTCTCCATTTTATACCTTTTTATAATGAGTTTTTTTAACTAAGACAATATATGTTGAATAGTGGGTTTTTCCCTGACTTTAAATCTGTGAGTGACAATAAGACGCCACTGCGCCCCTGCTGGAATGTCTGAAACCCAGAGCACTGACGCCAAGTGCAGACGGGGTGTGGGGCAGCATGAGCTCGTCCTCACGGCTGGTGGGGATGCGAAATGGTGCAGCCGCTTTGCGAGACAGTCTGGCGGTTTCTTATAAAGCAAAAGGTAGTCTTACTGTGTGACCCAGCAGTCACACTCCTTGCTATTCACCCAAATGAGCTGAGAACTCATGTCCAAACAAACACATGCACGCAAATGTCTGCAACAATTTTATTGGTAATTTTAGATACTCGAAAACAACCCGAAAGCATTCCGTAGGTGAATGGGTGAGCTGTGGTACATCCATACAGTGGAATATTACTCAGCAATAAAAAGAAATGAGCTCTCTAGCCATGAAAGGACTCAGGGGACTTTCAGGACAAACAGACACACTTGGGAGATATAGCAGGTTTGGTTCCAGGCCACTGCAATAAAAGACGTATGGTAATAAAGCAATGTTTTGGCTTCCAAATGCATATAAACATTATCTCTGCATTACCCTACAGCCCACTAAGTGTGCAATAGCATTATGTGTAAAACAGCGTACATCCCTTAATTAAAAAACCCCTTATTGCTAATAACTGCCAACCATCATCTGAGCCTTCAGTGGGTTGTAGTCTTTTTGCTGGAGGAACTCGCGTGATGTTGACGGCTGTTGACTGATCAGGGTGATGTTGCTAAAGCTTGGGGTGGCTGCAGCAATTTCTTAAAATAATGCAGCAGTGGGTTTGCCGCATAAGTTTATTTCTTCTCAAGAATGATCTCTCTTTTGCCTGCAGTGTCATTTGATAGCATTTCACTCACAGTAGATCTTCTTTCCAGCCTGGAGTCTGCGCTCTCGGCCTCTCACGCTTCCTCAGCTGCATTTGTGTAAAATAGGCAACACATTTCGCTGTCATTTCGACAGTTTCTACAGCACCTTGACCAGGTGTAGAGTCCATCTCAAAGAGCCGCTTTCTTTGCTCATCCTTAAGAGGCAGCTCCTTGCTCATCCATTACAATGTCGGCGTGAACTCGCAGCAGCTCACTCACATCCTCAGGCGCCACATCTCATTCCAGTTCTGCTATTTCCACAGCACCTGCAGCTACCTTCCCCACTGCCCTCAAAGTCACCCATGAAGCTTGGGACCAGCTTCATCTGAACTCCTGCTAAGGTTGATGTTTTGATCTCTTCCCAGGAATCTGAGATGTGCTTAATGACATTTTGAATGATGAGTCCTTTGCAGAAGGCTTTTAGGTGACTTTTCCCAGATCCACCAGAGAAATCATCTGTGGCAGCCATGACTTATGAGGGGCTTTAAGAATTTGCCTCTTGATGCAGAAGACGGGTTCAATCCCGGGGTCAGCAAGATCCTCTGGAAGACAAAATGGCAACCCTTGAGTATTCTTGCCTGGGGAATCCCATGGATAGAGGAGCCTGGTGGCTACAGTCCGTGGGGTTGCAAAGAATCAGACACACTGAGCATGCAGCAGCAGCTTTATGAAATGTAACTCTCAAATAATAAGACTTAGAAGTCAAGGGACTCCTGTGTCCATGGGCTGTAGGATGGAGGCTGCATCAGCAGACATGGAAACATTAATGTGCTGTCTGTCTCCATCAAAGTTCCTGGGTGACCAGGTGCTTGTCAATGAGCAGTAATATTTTGAAACAAATCCATTTTTTTTTTTCCTGAGAAGTAGGCCTCAGCAGTGGGCGTCACATGTTTAGTGAGCCTGTTGTAAAGGGATGCGCTTTTGCTATCCTGTTTGTAGAGTGCAGGAGGGTAGACTTAGCATACTGCTCAAGGGCCCTGGGAGTTTGGGATGGCGAATGTATTGGCTTCAACTTAAGCTCAGGGGCTAGCTGCGGTAGCCCCTAACAAGAGCGTCAGCCTGCCCTTTGAAGCTCTGAAGCGCTGGCTTCTCCTCTCCAGCTAAGCAAGTCCTAGATGCCATCTTCTTCTAATAGAAGGCTGTTCTGTCTACGTTGAAAATACATTGGTTAGTATTGTCATCTTCATGAGTTATCTTACCTAGATCTTCTGAATAACTTGCCGCAGCTTCACTTTTAATTGCCTTCAAGAATGTTTCCTTTGCCGTCACACCTTGACTAATGGTGCCAGAGGCCTTGCTTTCAGCCCGTCTCAGCTTCCCACGTCTTCCTCGTTGTGTCCAGTCGTTTCTGGCTTGCAGAGGTGAACAGGCAGAGCACATGGGGTTTTCAGTTCTGCATTTGACGGAACTTGCAGGATGCGCAACGCAAGCGGTGGGTGGCAGCGGGAGCTGTAGACGTGGGCTCGTAATGTGCCGCCGTTGGTTCATGAGCGTAGCACCCAATCCTAGTGGGAGATGGAGGGAAGTATGTGGGAATTCTCTGTACTTGCTGCTCAAGTCGTCTGTAGTGCCAAACCTGCTCTATAAAAAAAATTAAAGTTAAAAAGTCTGCGGATGCCATCATAGCACGTTTGGAAAATATGGAAAGACAGGAATGTAGAGAGACGCAGGAATCTGGCAGCAAGCGTGCCCTTTGGTATTTTAAGTGTGACTTGCAGCTCTGCTCCTGAATAGAACACACTTGGCTTCTGTTCAGCCAAGTGAAGACCGGTTGACCCAGTGGCTGCACAGAAATGGAGGTGACCGTGTAAGAGGCTCTGTTTACTGAGCTTCATGCTGTGAGCGGCAGTGAAGTGCCTTCTCTCTAAGGCAGGCTTGTCCTCTGGAGACTGTGACCCTGATGCACACAGCTCTGTGCACGGGTGACATCTGGACAGGTTGAGAGCTCATCACACTCATTTCAGGGACAGTGGCCAGGTCACGGGCTTCAAGAAAGGGGATCACCATGCTCTTGTTTCCTTGGTGCTCAAATGCTCCAGAATGAAACGGCATTGCCTGCAGTGGACGCTGGGCATCCCGTGCTGACCTCCCTGTCCCCCTCTGCAGGTGGTTGTCGCAGCAGCCTTAAACCCACGGGCAGCAGCCCTACCGTGGCCATCGCAGCCGCCGCCACAGCCGTGGTCTCCGTGGACTCCGCGGGGCTCGGGGGCCCGTCCCCCTCCAGGGTGCAGCCCTGCCGCCTGCTGACCCTGGCGCCCATCAGAATGCCCTTGCGGACTGCACCCTTCCCCGGTAAGTACCCAGTCCGGTCTCTCAGAGCCGTGGGCTGGCGAGAGTCCACAGCATGGCAGCCCAGGCGGGGCCCTGCTGGCCTCCAGGTCCATGGTGTCCTGGGTTCTGGTGCTGGGAGCACTGGGGAGGGATTCCGGGTGCGCTCAGCCTCAGACCACACTCATGGACCTCAGTCCCGCTGACCAAGGCTGTGTGGGTCAGTGGGTCAACCTGGGCAATTCCTGCTGTGAAACAAAGTGTCAAGTCTCCATTTGAGGAAACGAGGAGCGCCTTTACTTACTCTTCACGGGGAGTGATGTGCATAACAGAGAAATATCTAATTGTCTGAGGCAGAACTTGCAAGAAAGCGTAGGCAATGTGCTGGAAAAGAACTATGCATCCGAGTTAATGAAACAGAAAAGTACACAGGGCAGACACGCCTGGGGCTCTTACTGAGCCGTCCCTCCTGGGCTGGCCCAGGCCTGTTTTGAGCACAAGGTGTGGGTCTCCCCATCACGGCAGGGCCTGTGCAGGGGTCCACCAAAGCCTGTGGCTGAGCGCCAAGGGGCCACCAAGGCTCTGATTCCCCTCGTGCAGTGGGCCTGCTGTTCAAAGTTCTCGGGGCTGAGGCGGGGCTGGCGGACACTGGTGTTGTGAGCTGAGGTGCAGGATGAGGGTCACAGGGAGGAGAGGGATGAGGATGAGGGTGAGGGAGCTGGAGGGCCTGTGCCTGGACTGGCTGTCCTCAGCCTGCACGCGTGGGCCTGCTCACTGTCACCAGCAGACGTGTGCCCCGGCCATCCTGGCGAGTGCACGTTTGGGTCCGTCCGTCCTTAAAGGTCACGAAAGTAGGGTTGATTTGGAGGGCGTTTAGCAAGTGCTGGAGCCTTGTGAGTTAGCACTGTTTATTGGAGCTCTAGGTTTTCACATGATGCAGTGAGACTTGGATAGAAATTCTACGGGATTATTAATCCTATACCATAGTTAATCCTAGAATTGTATACTAGTACTGTGTCGTTGTTTGTTTAATTGCTAAGTTGCGCTCAACTCTTTGCGAGCTCGTGGACTGTAGCCTGCCAGGCTCCTCTGTCCGTGGGGTTTCCCAGGCAAGAGCACTGGAGCGGGCTGCCGTTTCCTCCTGCAGGGTTATATCACTGATGGCTCTATTATCAGGGACAGAGACGCCACTGGATTGTGGCACACACACACGCACACACACACGCACGCACACACACACGCACACACTCACACACGCACACACACACTCACACACACACAGACACAAATGTGTCTTTGTGGGAGAACTAGAGATAACCTGGTTTCATTGCTTTCCAGACTGGGGAGAGTCACTGGCTTTCTGGGCTTGTTCCTAGTGTGAGTGTTGTGGTCTTCTTAACCCTGGGCCTGGGCGTGCGTGTTTCTATGTTAACTTGGTAAATTAGTTGGTCAATAGAAAGTTGTGTTCTCAAGAACAGACTGTTATCTCTATTTCAGCATGTCAGTGAACACGCACTTAGGGTGTGACAGGGGAAATAAATGAAGCGCGTGGATAATCTCTTGTGTGGAACATAATTCACAGCTGCGTCAAGGTTTTGGTTAAAATCCCTCAGGTCCATTGGCATTTATTAAGGATGACTCACTATTTTCTGAGCAAATTAGTCTTAGAAAGAACCCCAAACCAAACCTGTGTACCCCAGGGGCGGCTTCACTCTTCGCGTCTCCTGTGGTTTATAAAGCGACATGATCCTCAGGCGTCTTTCCGTGTTGGTGTTTTGTAAGCTCCATAATCAAATTCGCCATCGTGTGTGCTCAGTTAGGCAAAGGCAGAATCGTGGATCTCTCTTGTAGAAGACTGCCAAAGTGGCTCTCGGAGCGTGAAGGGGCCGAAATCACCAGGTGGCTGCTGAGATAGCCTCTGTGGTGTGGCCACCGGTCCCTCTCTCCTGGAAGCCCTGATGGTTGCAGGGCTGGGCCCGGGGCTGTGCATCTGGGCCGATGGCCCCAGCCTGGCGGGCGCCCTCTGGGCTCTTTGGCCAGCCCCAGGCATCAGTGGTGCATGCGGTTCCGCCAGGGCTGCCCCTGGAAGTGGTTCTTGGGGAGGCAGGACCTCCTGCCTTACTCCTCTTGACGTCAGCAGGAGGCATTTGAGAGGGACTGCTCGTGCCCACGGTGAAACCCTTCCCAGCGTTCCCCTGGGATGCTTTCTGGAAACCAGACTTGAAAGAGACCGAGGGCAGATAGTGGGTCTGTCAGCGTGGGATTTTAACCACTGTCAGCAGCCCACGGAATGAGATCCGGTGAGGCTGAAGAGTGGGTGGTCCCGACTGTCAGTGGAGGTCCGTGCTTTCTGCTAGGAGACCCCTAACCCACGTGAGGCAGGTGGGGAGGAGGAGGGAGGGCAACCGAGGGGACTGAGCAGCATCGCCAGCAATGGTTTCAGAGCCTCAGAGAATCGCCTCCTGTGAAGACTGCTCTGTGTCCAAATCGACTTTTATGTTGATCCGTTTGGCTGTGTCGGTCTCGGTTGTAGCACGTGGGCTCCTTCTCTGCGGCGCCTGCGCTGACTTTTGAATTGGTGCTTTTGAACTGTGGTGTTGGAGAAGACTCTTGAGGGTCCCTTGGACTGCAAGGAGATCCAATCAGTCCATCCTAAAGGAGCTCAGTCCTGAATATTCATTGGAAGGACTGATGCTGAAGCTGAAACTCCAATAGTTCAGCCACGTGATGTGAAGTGCTGACTCATTTGAAAAGACCTTGATGCTGGGTAAGATTAGGGGCAGGAGGAGAAGGGGATGACAGATGAGATGGTTGGATGGCATCACCGATTCAATGGACATAAGTTTGAGCAAGCTCGGGCAGTTGGTGATGGGTGGGGAGGCCTGGCATGCTGTGATCCATGGGGTCACAGAGAGCTGGACACAACTGAGCAACTGAGGTGACCTGAACTGGGGTGTCTAGCTGTGGCTCTTGGGCTCCAGGGCACGGGCTCAGTACTTGCAGGGCGTGGGCTTGGTTGCTCTACGTCATGTGAGATCTTAGTTCCCCAACCAGGGGTGGGTCCTGTTTTCCTCACACTGGAAGTTGGATTCAGAACCCCTGGACCTCCAGGAAAGTCACAAAAGCGTGCAAACTTCAAAGTGTCTACAGTTGAGTCATCCTGTTTCTATTTAGAAGATAATTCCATTTTAGATAAATGATTTAGACTTTTATTTATGCCCTTGGTTTGGTAATAAAAGCCTGATAACCCCAGGAGCCCTGTGTGGTTTAGCTGTGTGATTCTCAATGGAGGGAAGCTTGCTCCCAGGGACCCTCACCCACAGCCAGAGGTACTCTTTGTTGAGACCTGGTGGTTGTTGCTGGTGTAGAGATCAGGGATTCAGCTACACACGTGGCACCCTGAGACAGCCCCCGTGGGAAGGATAATCTGGCCCCAGATGTTAGAGTTGCCTCCATGGAGAAGCCCTAGTTCATGGTCCAGACGTCCACCTGCCTGGCGGAGACCACGATTAGTGTGTGCAGAAGCTCCCTGGAGAGTTCTGATCCAGTAACTGAAGGACCCAAAGGAAGGCTTGGTGCTGGAAGGAAGATCAGCCATGAGCACCGCTGAACGATGGCCTTGATCGCGGCTTTGGATTTCAAATAAGATGCTCTATTTACAGAGCCCCTTGACCCATTCCACATTCAGTTCAGAAGCGAGTTTCCTCTCCCAGAGCACTGCTGGCACGCACAGCCAAGTTAGTCCTTGCCACAGCTCCTCTGGACGGCCCTGCGTGTCCCGGGCTCTCCCGCTGGCTCACGTTGGCCTGTGTGGTTGCTGCGCCCCTGCCCAGCTTGGGAGTCACCCGCTGGTAGGACGTGTTGTCCCCTCCCTGCCCGGCCTGAAGCACCATCCGAGACCAACCCTCCAGCAACTGCCCGGACCTCAGTGTGCATTCCCCGTGGGATGAATACAGAGCTTCCACTTGTTCACGCGATGGCTGTAACTTCTGACGCCATCTCTCTCATGCTTGCTCCTGAACCAGGGGCGAGGTCGGGGGAAGGGTGGGAAGAGGAGGGACGAGGAGGGAAGAGGAGGGCTCACCTGGAGAGACCTCACCGGAGGGCACTCCGACGTGGGCGGGCAGCTGGTTAAAGAGGGTCAGCAGACGGGGAGGGCTGCCCTTCTTCTCGCTTCCTTCCAGTGGGTCTCAGCTAACGCCCTTTGCCTTAGTTCCGACTGCCCCTGAAGCCCTGGAATTCTCAGGTCGAGGAAGGAGCGTGTTCAGGGGAAAAGCATACCTCGCATCCTATTTTTCAGTTTTTAAGGAGAAGGTGGAGCTTGTCAGGGGAGAACTGAAGCTGTGCCAAAGGATCCGCCGGAAGGACCTGCTTCCTGCCCTCTTCAGGGGGAGCGCCCTCCGGGGGGGCCTTCTGACCTGCACCCCTCAGCGGACCCCTCGATGTTACAGGGGAGTGTGAAGGGGGCACCCACCTTAGGGAGGGTAAAGCACCACGCCACACCAGCGTCTGCTCCTGTCTGATGAAACAAAGTGATCCTTTTCAAGAATAACGGCAGCAGTTTTTAAGACTTCACCCCCCGTTTCATAAGCGTTCGAGTGAAAACAGCTGAGCGTGAGTGACCGCCATGGCCCCCGGTTCAGCAAGTGACTGGTGGACACGGCCGTTAAAAGCGCCGTCTGCCTTGGAAGCCGTTTACCACCTGCTCCTTTGCTCCCAGAGCCGTTTCACGGGCTAAATCTAACATTTTGTCCTGCCGCAGAACAGCTGGGAAGTGACTCTTCTTTTCTCTATCAGGAACTTACCAGCCAGGCTGTACAGCAAGGCAGCAAAGTCGCCAAGCCAGACAGTCCTCGTGGCCTCTGCGGAGCCGTCCGCGTGTCCCATCAGCGGAATCCGCGGCTGCCGAGCCAGGCTGTGTAACCACAGTAACCCGGCCGTCCGGGCTTGTAGCCTCTTCTCTTTCTACCCTGGAGTTGTTTCCTCCTCCACTCTAATCAAACATGTCATAATACATATTAACATTTTAGAGGTTTGTAGAGACAGATACCCTGCTGCAGTATAATTACTCACTCCCCAGAGTGCCGGAGACTCAGCTGGCTTCCGTGAGAAAGACATATGTGTTTCTAATGGGGAGAATGAGCCGCTTTTAGGAGAAAACTTATTGGATTTACACAGACAAGAGAGGACTTTGTCTAGTTTGTTATCCACACGTGAACTCATGTTACGGATGCAAGATGAAACTCGTCAAGGTGTTAAGACGTTTGGGCCACATCAAGTGCAGAATTTTCTCAGTGGAGATCCAGCTGCGAACCCTTCCTATGAACAAGCTGGCCTGTTTTAGGTCATCCATCTAGAAAATTCCCCTGGGACCTACCTGGTGCCACCTTCCCTGAGGAACTCCCATCACTCGAGATGCGCTTGCCATCCACAGTTAGCTCCAGCTCATTCTTCCTTTGAAAAGAACTGGCAATCCGGCCTGCACACATAAACTTGTCTGTGTTTATGCCAAGCATAAAGAGTGCTGATACAATAGACCCCCACCAGCACCTCCCTCTGAGCCCAAGAAATAGCTGTTTCCGTACCCCAGCACCCTTGGGAGCCGCGACCCTCCCCGGGAATAATTACCTCCTGAATAGGTGCCAACCACTGCTGTGCTGTTTTTCAGAAGCACGTCTACACAGAAGCACTATTTCTAAACAATGTATTTCAGAGTTTAGGCGCGCTCTGAATTTTACACAAATGTAATCATAGTCTGTGCATTCTTCCGTGATTGCCTTTTCTCCTCAAAATGATGTTTTTTGTTTTTTGTTTTTTTTCCTCTGTAAGTTCCCTGCTGGTGCTGGGAGCTCTAATGCAGTCACGTTCACTGTGGTGCCATGTTTCATGGTCTGTGTGGATCCACACGAATTCTTCCCACTGTGGGAGGTGTCGGGCACAGCTGACCCCTTTCCTCTGGAAGCCTTTATCTCTCCTTCTGAGAGTCCTTCTGGGTTGGGAGGGGTGTCTTTGCACAGATCTGTAGAGCCCAGGAGTGCAGGACCCTTGCTCTGTGCCGTGTCCCAAGTGCGCTTATCCTGTCCTTGTTGTTCAGCCGCTAAGTCATTCCGGACCGTGCGACCTCATGGACTGCAGCATGCCAAGCTCCTCTGTCCTTCACTGTCTCCAGGAGTTTGCTCAGATTCATGACCACTGAATCAGTTGGTGACACTATCCAATCAGCTCATCCTCTGTCGTCCCCTTCTCCTCCCGCCTTCAATCTTTCCCAGCATCAGGGCCTTTTCCAGTGAGTCAGTTCTTTGTATCAGGTGGCCAAAGTATTGGAGCTTCAGCTTCAACATTAGTCCTTCCAATGAATATTTCAGGGTTGATCTCCTTCAGGATTGACTGGTTGGATCTGCTTGCAGTCCAAGGGACTCTCAAGAGTCTTTTCCAATTTGAAAGCACCAGTTCTTCAGTGCTCGGCTTTCTTTATGGTCTAACTCACACAGCCATACATGACTTCTTGAAAAACCATAGCTTTGACTCTATGGACCTTTGTGGGCAGAGTGATGTCTCTGCTTTGTAATGTGCTGTCTACTGGTTCTCCCTAATTCGTAAATTCCGCCCAACTTGCCCATTTTCTGTGCCTGGACCCCAGACTCATCCTTGGTCCTCCTTCTGCCTGAGGCCTCACATCCACCCACTGGTGCCATAGTCCCTCCCAACCTGCTCCCCACGTCTGATCCTCGTCCAAAAACCAGCACGACCTCCCCGCTGAGCCTGCTACCCTGATTTCTCTGCTTCCACATGTCCCTGTCAGACTCTCTCCCCACAGGCGCCAGCGTTCAGGTCTCCAAATGTGCATGAGACCAAGCCTTGCCCTGCTCAGGACCCCGATGACTCTCTCCCATGGAGCTCAGCACAAGCCCCAGGCTTCTCCCTGGACTCTCTGGAGCCCCCGTTGTGACCGCAGCCTGTGCTTTGGCTGATGCTCCTCCCAACCTCTGCTTTCCTGCTGAGCCTCAGACACCTCAAGCCTGGCTGCCTCGGGGCCTTTGCACCGGCCATGGCCCTGCTCGAGGCTCTCCTCCACCGTTCAGGCTCAGCTGAGATGCGCCCCTGCCCTCTCATCCCGAAGGACCCTCAGGAATCAGCTCCTGCTTGACTCACCTGTTCACTTCCCCTGTAGCATTTCTCATCATCTGGAACCAGCTCTGTCTCTGTTTCCTGCTTCTTTCTCTCTGCTGCCCTCCGCCCACTGGATGGGAGACCCAGGACAACAGACAAGTGAGCCTGGAACTCAACCCCCTTTCTGAGGGCCTGCCCTTTCTTTTGTAGGCATCAGCGTCGATGACTCCCGCCACTGGTCCCACCCGCCTGCCTCAGGTCACATTCAGCCGTAGAGCCACTGAGCTGGAACGCGGGGCCTGGTGACCAGGGCTGTGGCCAGGCTCCTGGGGCTGCAGGGACGTTGACCAGCCCAGGCAGACAGGGCAGTACTCACACGCGTGATGCATGTTGTTGGATTCCCGGGGCAGGGAGTTGGGTGGGTGAGCTCTTCGGGGCCAGGGGGAGGGCATTTTTAGAAGAGAGCCCGGGAGGACTAAGAAGATTAGCTTGGTCTACAGAAGGAAGAAGGAGCCTGATGGAGACCATCCTTAAGAGGCTCGGTTGCTGTGTTAGGTCCTGTTGCCACAGTCGCAGACAAGACAAGAGCCTTGTCTTGGGAAGTTTGCTGTAACAAGAGCAGCAGCCCCCTCCCGGGCTGGGCCGCCTCTTCCGACCTGTGATGAGATCGCCTTGGAAACAGTATCCCGGCAAGTGGTGGAGGTTGTGGGAGGGGACGCAGTGGCGGGATGTGCACTCGCTGGAGACCGTGGGACAGGAAGCCCCTGCGAGCATCTTCAGGCCCAAACAGACTCCTCTGTTGGGTCAGCAAGATGAAGACCACACAGAGACTGTGCCTGGTAGGAGGGTGGGCCTGTGCTTATCTGCTGGCCCAAGTCAGGGAGGGAGCTGGCCTTCTGCCCCTGGTGCAGAAACTTCGGCAGCCCGTGGGGAGGTGGTTGAATAGGTGTCTTCGAGGCGCCTGGTCCTCTGGCCGCTCCAGCTGTGGAGAAGAGCTCAGGAAGGGCAAGGACACCTCAAAGGCCAGTGTCCACACAGCCCGAGATGTTGGCTCATGTGAACAAGAAGTAAGCCTAGAGGAAAACATATGCAAAACACTCTGAGGTAAATCACAGCAGGATCCTCTATGACTCGCCTCTAAGAGTCATGGGAATGAAAGCAAAAATAAACAAATGGGACCGAAAAAAAATGGGACCTAATTAAACTTAAAAGCTTTTGCACAACGTAGGAAACTATAAGCAAGGTGAAAAGACAGCATTCAGAATGGGAGAAAATAATAGCAAATGAAGCAACTGACAAAGAATTAATCTCAAAAACATATAAGCAGCTCATGCAGCTCAATACCAGAAAAATAAATGACCCAATCAAAAAATGGGCCAAAGAACTAAATAGACATTTCTCCAAAGAAGATGTACAGATGGCTAACAAACACAAGAAAAGATACTCATTATCACTTATTATCAGAGAAATGCAAATCAAAACCACAATGAGGTACCATCTCATGCCAGTCAGAATGGCTGCTATCCGAAAGTCTACAAAAATAAATGCTGGAGAGGGTGTGGAGAAAAGGGACCCCTCTAACATTGTTGTGGGAATGCAAACTAGTCCAGCCACTATGGATCTGATAGACAGAGTGCCTGATGAACTATGGACGGAGGTTCCTGACATTGTACAGGAGACAGGCATCAAGACCATCCCCAAGAAAAAGAAATGCAAAAAAGCAAAATGGCTGCCTGAGGAGGCCTTACAAACAGCTGAGAAAAGAAGAGAAGTGAAAAGCAAAGGAGAAAAGGAAAGATATACCCATTTGAATGCAGAATTCCAAAGAATAGCAAGAAGAGATAAGAAAGCCTTCCTCAGTGATCAATGCAAAGAAATAGAGGAAAATAATAGAATGGGAAAGACTAGAGATCTCTTCAAGAAAATTAAAGATACCAGGGGAACATTTCATGCAAAGATGGGCTCAATAAAGGACAGAAATGATATGGACCTAACAGAAGCAGAAGATATTAAGAAGAGGTGACAAGAATACACAGAACTGTACAAAAAAGATCTTCACGACCCAGATAATCACGATGGTGTGATCACTCTTACTCATCTAGAGCCAGACATCCTGGAATGTGAAGTAAAGAGGACCTTATGAAGCATCACGATGAACAAAACTAGTGGAGGTGATGGAATTCCAGTTGAGCTATTTCAAATCCTAAAAGATGATGCTGTGAAAGTGCTGCACTCAATATGCCAGCAAATTAACTCAGCAGTGTGGCCACAGAACTGGAAAAGGTCAGTTTTCATTCCAATCCCAAAGAAAGGCAATGCCAAAGAATGCTCAAACTACTGCACAATTGCACTCATCTCACATGCTAGTAAAGTAATGCTCAAAATTCTCCAAGCCAGGCTTCAGTAATACATGAACCGTGAACTTCCAGATGTTCAAGCTGGTTTTAGAAAAGGCAGAAGAACCAGAGATCAAATTGCCAACATCCGCTGGATCATGGAAAAAGCAAGAGAGTTCCAGAAAAACATCTATTTCTGCTTTATTGACTATGCCAAAGCCTTTGACTGTGTGGATCACAATAAACTGTGGAAAATTCTGAAAGAGATGGGAATACCAGACCACCTGACCTGCCTCTTGAGAAACCTATATGCAGGTCAGGAAGCAACAGTTAGAACTGGACATGGAACAACAGACTGGTTCCAAATAGGAAAAGGAGTACGTCAAGGCTGTATATTGTCAATCTGCTTATTTAAGTTATATGCAGAGTACATCATGAGAAACGCTGGGCTGGAAGAAGCACAAGCTGGAATCAAGATTGCCGGGAGAAATAACAATAACCTCAGATATGCAGATGACACCACCCTTATGGCAGAAAGTGAAGAGGAACTAAAGAGCCTCTTGATGAAAGTGAAAGAGGAGAGCGAAAAAGTTGGCTTAAAGCTCAACATTCAGAAAACGAAGATCATGGCATCTGGTCCCATCACTTCATGAGAAATAGATGGGGAAACAGTGGAAACAGTGTCAGACTTTATTTTGGGGGGTTCCAAAATCACTGCAGATGGTGATTGCAGCCATGAAATTAAAAGATGCTTATTCCTTGGAAGAAAAGTTATGACCAACCTAGAGAGCCTATTAAAAAGCAGAGACATTACTTTGGCAACAAAGGTCTAGTAAAGGCTATGGTTTTTCCGGTAGTTGTGTATGGATATGAGAGTTAGACTATAAAGAAAGCTGAGCATCAAAGAATTGATACTTTTGAACTGTGGTGTTGGAGAAGACTCTTGAGAGTCCCTTGGACTGCAAGGAGATCCAAGCAGTCAATCCTGAAGGAAATCAACCCTGAATATTCATTGGCAGGACTAATCCTGAAGCTGAAGCTCCAATACTTTGGCCACCTGATGACTCATTTGAAAAGACCCTTATGCTGGGAAAGATTGAGGGCAGGAGGACAAGGGGATGACAGAGGATGAGATGGTTGGATGGCATCATTGACTTAATGGACATGAGTTTAAGTAAACTCCAGGAGTTGGTGATGGACAGGGAGGCCTGGTGTGCTGCAGTTCACGGGGTCACAAAGAGTCGGACATGACTGAATGATTGAACTGAGCTGAACACCACTATGGAGATGAGTGTGGAGATTCCTTACAAATCCGGAAATATTAACTGCCATGACCCCACAATCCCACTGCTGGGTATATACACCCAGGAAACCAGAAGTAAGAGACGTGTGTACTCAAGGGTTCATCACAGCACTGTTTATAATAGCCAGGACAAGAAGCAACCTAGATGTACCTCAGCAGATGAATGGATAAGAAAGCTGTGGTACATATACAGAATGGAGGATTACTCAGCCGTTAAAAAGAATGCATTTGAATCAGTTCTAATGAGGTGGATGAAACTGGAGCCTATCACACAGCGTGAAGTAAGCCAGAAAGAAACATACGAACATAGTATATTAATGCATATATACGGAATTTAGGAAAATGGTAACGATGACCCTGTATGCAAGACAGCAAAAGAGACACAGATGTAAAGAACAGACTTTTGGACTCTGTGGGAGAGGGAGAGGGTGGGATGATTTGAGAGATAGCATTGAAACATGTATATTATCATATGTGAAACAGATCGCCAGTCCAGGTTCAATGCATGAGACAGGGCGCTCAGGGCTGGTGCCCTGGGACGACCCTGAGGGATGGGCTGGGGAGGGATGTGGGAGGGGGGTTCAGGATGGGGGACCCCTGTACACCCATGGCTGATTCATGTGACTGTATGGCAAAAACTACTACAGTATTGTAAAGTAATTAGCCTCCAATTAAAATAAATTAATTAAAAAATAAAAATTTTAATAAACTATTAAAAAAAAAGAAGAAGTGAGCACTTAGGAACCTTTAGCTAAGGGTAGTACGGGCTGTTGAAGCGTCGCGTTGGTCGTTTGCAGCTTATGGATGCTGAAGTTGAGGGCCACCTTCCTTAGCGAGCGCCTCGTTTCCTTGGGAGGTCAGGTCACAGCTGAGCGGGCGCTGCGCGGAGCATGAGGGGCTGGCACCGCTGGGAAGCAGCTGTTGGCAGCGCAGCTCCTACCGCTGGCCTCCCATCCCCCGAGGTGCCTGGGAGCGGCTGAGCTGGACCCTGGGTTATGAATCACGTCTGAGGCGCGCTCGCCACCCTGGTGTCTCCCAGGTTCTTGAGATGAGCTGTGCAGGGCCTCTTTCCTGTGGGGGGCAGGGGGCTGGTGGGGGTAGGCCAGCAGCAGGGCGGGGCCCCACTGTGCCCCGGGTCCAGGCTCCCTGGGCACCCGTCTCGGTGCAGGCTGGGCCCACCCAGGGAGGGGCCGCAGGGCCACCTTCATGAGAAGAGGGAGGGTGCTCCGAAAGGATAGGGGCCGGATGTCGGAGCCACCTCCTGCAGCCTCCCTGCTGGGCTCCCCCCAGCCGGTCCCCCGGCCTCTCCTCTCGCTCTGTCTGCATCCCAGACCTCACTGGAAGCCACGCTGACAGCCAACCTCGTCCACGGCGCCCGCTTTGACCGCTCGGTCCACCGCAGCGGGTGCAGACTTCACACTCCTGTCCTGTCCTTGTCTCACCCGCCGCTTAGCTGACTGTGAGCCGTGCAGTTTATGGTTCGTCTCCCCAGGCTGAGCACCCACGGCGCTGTCTCTCCCTGATCGGCACTGATAGCGGCCCTGAGGGTGTTTCCTGAACAGGAGGCTCGGCGGCTAGAAGACAGGTGGGAAGTCCATCGGTCAGGTGAGGCTGGACAGTCAAGATTAAATCACTCTGTAGAATCGCCCCTTCCGTGTCTATACAGCTTGCAGAGAACACAGTCCTTTCCTGTTCTCCCCGATGTAAATACTGTCCTACTGACTGAAGAGAGGAGTAGTCCTCCTGGGTTCACTTCCTCCTGAAGCTGTTCTGTCTCCCGGGCACGGCTGCTGAGCTCACTCGGGGGATGTGGGTGCTTGTGATCCCACCGGCAGCCACAGAAGGTGGCATCGGTTGCGTCCCATTTGCTTTCTGCTGGAGACAGAGCAGCTCTTTGCGTTGCTCTTGGATGTTCAGCTGCTCCTGGAGTTCAGCATCATGGAGCATCAAAGGCAGAGGCCGTGAGAAGGACCGTGCCTGGGGCTTACCTTGAGGGGGGCTGGGAGGTCACCCTCGATCACCTATCACCACGCACCCAGGTGTGGGCTGGGGAGGGGCCTGGGCCAGCCAGGTGCCAGGTGTTAACATCCCCCTGGCCCCACGGGGGTGACGGGTTCAGGGAGCGCTGGGTGGGTGAGGTGGGGGCTGAGACCAGGGATGCCAGCAGGTAAGGGGACGGGAAGCCATCACTTCAGGACAGAGAAACAGCTTCTGATTATCCAGAAAAGAGCCAACACAATGGCCTGGACCCCGCCTGGCGCCACCCAGCCTGCCCGGGCCTCCTGCTCTCTCCTCTGGCCAGGTCAGCGGGTGGCCCTCGTGGTCAAGCGTGAGGCTAAACCACAGGCCCAGGGGCAGGGCTTGTGCGTAGGTCCAGTCCAGCAGCTTGGGCAGGTGTGAGCTGCTTTCTGCAGGCAAAGCTCTCCTCAGAGAGGACGGCTGTGTCTGAATTAGGAGCAGCCGGATGGGACTGCCCTGCACCCGGGTTCCCACCTGCTGCCCTGACGGCCTGTGCTGTCCTGCAAAGATCAGGAAGGGAGGAGGGGTTGTGGCTTTTGCAGCCCCCTAGACCAGCCACTGGTGTGTGCAGGCGGATGCAGGGTCGGGGACACCGGGGCAGCCAACAAGGACTTTCGCGTCCATGTTCTGACAGGGGATTGGGTATGTATTAGAGTTTACTAATCAGAGAAGACCCTGGTGCTGGGAAAGATTGAAGGCAGGAGGAGAAGGGGATGACAGAGGACGAGATGGTTGGATGGCATCACCGACTACTCAATGGGCATGGGTTTGAGCAAACTCCGGGAGATGGTGATGGACAGGGAGGCCTGGCGTGCTGCAGCCCATGGGGTCTCAGAGAGTCTGACACGACTGAGCAACTGAGCAGCAGCGATAGGTTACTAATGTGCTCACATGGGAGGGACGCTCACGTACATCTGAGGCTTCTCAAGAAAGAGCTGAAATGGTGATGGTAACCGGATGGATAGAGGATGCTGCTTCTTCTGACGAGGACCCTAGCGCTCGCCTTCCCTGGAGAGGATGACTCTCGCCTGGGACCCGCAGACGCTGGGCTTTAAACAGCCCTGTGGAGCTGGCTGTCAGCATCCCTGACATTTAAATGCTGCACGGGCCTGGAGGATGGCTTTTTCCAGCCAGCTGTCTTCCTTTGTTTTTCTGCTTTTTAATTGGGATGTTACATTCGCTGAGGTGGCAGGGATGACCCACTCAGATCCGCTCCTGGTAATGGTCTCTGCAGGGCTGGAGCACGTAGGGAACATCTGAATTTTCCGGCTCTAACGCTTTATTGGGGTGTAATCGGTGCGCAATGCTGTGGGAGCGCCAGGTGTGCGGCAAGGTGAGTCGGTTATGAAAGTGAGTCGGTTCTAACATATGCAGGTTTCCGCTCTTTGAGACTCTCTCCCTACAGAGGTCAGGCCATTACCGAGCATTGAGTAGAGCTCCCTGGGCTACCCAACAGGTCCCTGTTGCTTATCTGTTTTATATACAGTAGTGGGTATGTGTTAATCTCAGTCTCCCAATTTATCCGTCCCCTCTTCACCCCGGCAGCCAGAAGCTTATTTTCTACATTCGTGACTGTTTCTATGTTGTAGATAAGCTCATTTGAAGTTATATAAGCCCCTTTTTTGGAGTTCATACATAAGTGATACCATCTGAAATTTGCCTTTCTCTGTCTGACTTACTCCAGTCGGTATGACGATCTCTAGGTCCATCCACATCACGGCAAGCAGCCCTATTTCTCTCTTCCTGTTTTCTTTTGCGCTCAGTCCAGCGGATCTTGCTTCTCCACTCTGCAGGATTTGCTCTCATTGAGGTCACAACCTGGACTTTCCTAAATCCAAGTGTGTGTTTCCCAGCCTCAGTTACTGACCTTTTATGGTGTTTGACGAAGTTGATCATCTTCACCTCCCGACACGTCCTTGCACCCCTCGCCTCCCTGTCACCACGAGCCTGCGTATCCTGACTCCCCGGGTGCCGCCCTGCCCCGCGCCCACGCTGTGTGCCTCTGGTCACCCCCAACCCCCAACCCCCAAGGGCTTGCCCTTGGTCCTCCCTTCTCTGTCTACACTGGGTTTCCCCAGCATCGTCGTCCGAGCTGACGGCTACAACTTCCAATAAAACCACCTGCTCTTGTGGCTAAATTGCCACCTCCACAGACTTACCCCCAATTTCTGCCTTCCACGTTCCCCCAATTCCAGGCATGTTTGTCCAGATGTCTACAGGAGGAGGGGCTGTGGGTCTTCTGGTGGAGTGGTGGGGGAGGCGAGAGGACTCGGGGCAGTGGGCATCAGGCCTCTTGGTGGGAAGAGGGTGCTGCCCTTGGTGCCAGTGTCTGCTCCCGGGCAGGGAAGACCAGGAGGGGCTGTGGCCAGGCCTCTCAGGCCCTTCCCCTGGAATAAGTCATTACCTGTCACAGGAGAGGCTGAGGGGACCGAAAACCAGAGCGTCTGTATCCAGATTAGACGTGCATGCCCCGTCCACATGAGCAAGTCCTCACCTGCGTTTAAGTAACTGGCAAACCTGTGACTCTGCACACATGTAAACTTGGGGATTCTTTGGGCCCAGGCTCCTGGGTGGTTGGTGTCAAGGGTGTTGGGAAGGGTCTCTGAATGCACGTTTGGACCCAGAGTCCTGGTGATCCTGTCCCTGGCGCCTGTAACTCCGGGTGCCAGCCAGTGGCTCCCAGCCTGAGGTGCTCAGAGCAGGACGAAGCCTGAGCGGGTCTCCTCCCTGCAGACGTCCTGCCTGACCCTGTGACCCTGGACTTCTCTGGACCGAGTTCCTTCCCTCTGCTCAAGTTCTGCCAAGCCCCTGGTGGCTCTGGTGCACTCTGGTGGTCTCGGGGTTCTGCACAGGCGGGCATAGGCAGCCACGTAGAGGAGCGCTCTGCAGGGAGACAATGGAGGAAGGTGAGGAGGGGCTTCACGGACCCCCAGCTTTCCGTGTGTCGCTGGTGTAGCCTCTGGGCTCCCTCTGCCCAGCTGGCCAACTCTTCTTATACCCAGGCATAGACTGCGGCCTGTAGCGCTGCCCCATGCCACGTGGTCCCCACCCCGCACGCCCCACCCCCAGGCTCCAGCATCAGGTCCTGGCCAGGCGTGTGGACCTCTCCCCAGCGGCCTCTGCACCTGCCTCCAGCCCGCCCACCACACCCAGCCTTCCTTGCCTCTCTCGGGACGCCCAGGCTTCTCTCCGTGGTGGTCCTGGCCGACACCTGCTCATCCTTGAACACTCAGCTGGCATCACCCCCTGAAAGCCTCCCTGAGTGCACGTGGGGGAATGTGTGTCCTGCTCAGGGACTGTCCACTGTCACTGGACTGTGAGCCCGCAGTGTGACCCTCCCTCCTGCCCGGCCCAGCTTAGCGCCTAGGGGGTCAACAGTGCTGTGGCCGGAATGAGCCTCCCACACTGTGGTCGAAGCGCCCCTTCCCTGTAGCGATCCTGAGGCCAGTGCCCTCTGCCCGCACGCCAGGCCCCATGGGCACCTCTGCCACTAGGCCAGCTTTCTCATCCAGCCTTCCAGCTGCCCCCTTCGGCCCCTGGCACACGGATCCCTCAGCAGATGGAAGCATTCAGTGAACGTGTGTGCCGCGCCCGCTGCATCCCTGGCACCAGTGCAGACCACGGGCCAGCTCTGTGTTAGGACATGATGCTATTAACAGGACTCACCACTCCGGCCACATCGGGTGGCCCCACCTGTGGTGTGGACACTGGAGAACCAGGTTGCAGAGGGTCCTGGTGTTCTGGGAGGCTGGTGAGTGCTGACTTTGCGCCTGCCCTGGGAGAGCCGTGCCTTCGTGGGGAGAAGATGCAGACAGAGAAGCCTCCTTGGATGGAAGGGCACTCGCTTTATAAGCAGCGTTACTGCAGGCACTTCGGAAGCCAAAGCTGATGTAAACCTCTCATGGTTTTTTAAAAAATTTAATATTTTAAACCCATTAGCCAACTATGATGCTGGCTCTTATTTCCAAAAAGACTTATCATAGACAAACTCAAAGAATCCTGAAGAGGTTAGGCAGGCGGCACTGCCTAATGGGTTAAATGCTGTTAGCTAACATCGCTCCCACAGCCTCCTTTCACTCGCCTCTGTAATTGGGTCTCATCGACACTTTTTCCAGTGTGTGTTGGTCATGGCGTCCTGCTCTGCACGCCGGTGGCAGAAGCACCGGTGAGGCCCCTTCAAGAAAGCGGGAGGTCCTGCTGCTCTTTCATCAGGGCAGATCCATCACCGAGGGTTTCTGATTTCTCTGGCAGGGCGGGTGGGGCTGAAGTCAGGCTCATTTCCGGGGCCGGCCTGGGCTCTGGGTGCGGTGGATGCTGCCAGCACGTCCTCATCTCTGAGGCTGGAGCCTGACTTTCTCCAGGTGCCTCCGCAACAGCCCTGAGCGGGGTCTCTTTATCCTGGGTCCCCTGCAGGACCTGCCCTTCCCGTAACTACCGCAGCTCCCCTTGGCCCCAGCCTGCTGCCCCAAGGCTAGGTGTCCTGGGCGGGAAGACAGTGCACCTCGGCTGTGCTCCTGAGACTGGAGATGCTCCAGGCCTTTCCTGGCTCCCCTGCCCGCCAGGAGAGCAGCGCTGACCTGCCCCGCTGTAAATCCCGATGGCACCACACTGTCACGTTTCCCCCATCACCGCTTAGATAATCCTTGCAGGCTGCCTCCCCAAGGTACCCCGACCCCCAGCTTCACAGGGTTCACTCGTGGGGCTCCCTGGCCCCTGTGCATGCACGGTGACCCCGCTAAAGCCCGTGCCTACTACACGTCATGGTGCCCCCGGCACTTCCGACCTGCGGCGTTTCCCGGGGCTCTCGTCCCGCGGGTTTTCAGGTGTTTTCACTCATGCGTCTGTGCAGGTGGGGACAGACCAGGACGAAGACTGAGGGCCCTCCTGCCCCAGGGCCTGGAGTCCCCACTCCAGAGGTGGTCTCTTTCCACGACTGCCACTTCTCAGTTCTGTGATTTTGTCGGCTAGCTCTTTCATTGGAACTAGACCGTTGATATTTTATTTCTTGATCTATTTTAGAAAGTGGCTATTCACATCAAATGGAAGGTGAAGAATTTTATTAGCTGCATGATGGAAAAGTGATGTTTTGCTGGCTAACCAACCAGTCCGTGTAGTGGCGTACAAGAATGACCACTTGTTTAACTCACGATATTGTAGGTCAGTCATTTGGGCTAGGTCCAGGCAGCCTGTCCTTCCGCTGGCACAACATTCTTAAATTTTTTGTGAGTTTTCAGATTCCACAAAAGCTACACCCACATGTCTTGTTGAGAGAGACCTGCCAGTAATTGTAGGGTTAGGCTTCTAACCCTATAATTGGATTGCACCTTTCAGGTCTCCTGGAAGCCTCTTTATCTAGCTGCGGGGCACCATCCTGGGCTTCGTCAGTGGCTCAAGGGTAAAGAATCTGCCTGCAGGGTAGTGGCCTTGCAGAACAGGCTTAGAGCCCGGGCCAGGAAGGTACCTGGAGCAGGAGACGGCAGCCCACTCCAGTGTTCCTGCCAGGGGAATCCCGTGGACAGAGGGGCCCGGCTGGCTACAGTCCACGGGGCTGTAAACAAGTTGGCCGCTGCCGAGTGAGTAAACACAAGAACCAGGCACACACACCCCCAAATGGTTCAGAAGTCTAATTGCCAAAGTGCTTCGCAGTAACTT
Source organism: Ovis canadensis (assembly GCF_042477335.2). Classification (NCBI taxonomy): domain Eukaryota; kingdom Metazoa; phylum Chordata; class Mammalia; order Artiodactyla; family Bovidae; genus Ovis; species Ovis canadensis. The sequence goes on along the minus strand of NC_091266.1, from coordinate 65,459,704 downwards.
CTTTCATTTGGTTTTGGTGGAGGTTCCACTTCACTGTGAGGCTGACTTACCAGCTGGGGGCCTGGAAGTGAGAAGCGGTTTGCTTTTGCAGCTCAGCCAGCCTCGCTCCCTCTCTGTCCCACCTGCAGACCGCACAGCCCTCCCCTCAGCTTGTCTTGCTCTTCTCACGTCTCCAGCAGACAAGGGGCTGATTGACAGTTGCAGCCTTTTGCCTGGAAATCATCCTCCGAGGCCAGTGACTCGGGTCGCCGAGTGTTTTCCATCTTCCGAGTGACCGAAGGCCATGGCCTTGCTGATTGTATCGATGCTATCTAACAGGCTCCAGCATCCACTTTCCAACCAGGCCCGACGGAAGTGCCCCGCTTTCATGTTTTTGCTTTGGAGCCTCTTTCTGTACTGCTTTCTGTAACGGTCACCTGCCGCTACATAACCCACCACCCTGACACTTAGTGACTGGAAGCAGCTACCGTTTGTCCAGCTTGCGGTGCCCTGGGTCTGCAGCTGGGCCCGTGCTCAGCTGGGTGGCTCTTCCGTTTCTCCCGGCTGGTGCTTCGGGCGTCACTGCCAGCTGCCAGTGTGCCCCCGGTGGCTGACCGAGGGTGGTGTCTGTTGGCTTAAGCAGGGAGGAGGGGGAGGACGGGCCTGTGCCCCTCCTCCGTGAGGCCGCGTATTCCGCGTGAAGGCTGACCGATGCTAGGGCGGTGGGAGAGGGCAAACCTCACCCACAGGCAGTTTTCAAGCCTCTGCTAGTGACACACTTGTTCCTGTGCCACTGGGGACGCAGGGCTAGTGGTCAAGGCCAGGGCTGGTGCGGGCGGGTGTCCAAGGGGCTTGGACAGAGGGAGGGATGAGCAAACAGGGCTCCACTGTTTACAGCCACTCCCTTCTCTGAGTCCACACACACCGTCCCACACGATGATGTTTGTATCGTCTTAGGCATTCCAAGCTAAATACTCTTCCAATGAATTACAGGGAAACAGAGCACTCAGACTTGACTAATTCTTCTTCCATAAGATGGCGCATCTCTTCCCTAATGCGACGACTCTTTTTTTGTTCAACATGAGGGTCTCGGCCTCTCCATCTCCTTGTCGGCCTCCCCAGTGCTAACTGGGCAGCTACACTTTCACACGGTCAACGGCCCTCGTGGCTACGTTCCACAGGCACCAGGGAGGTTTTCCGCATCATTCATAGACTGGTTCTACAAGGTAATAAGTAAACAGGTGAATGAGTAGATTTTCCATGTGACGATTCAGTAGATGCTGTTTGGGGAGAGTTCCCCCACCCCACTCAGGACTACATGGTACCAACAGAGCCAGACAGAGATGAGAGGCCTCTCTAATTGCTTAAAATCACGCCAGATAAAGCAGTGGCTTATGCTGCACCTTTGCTTGATTTCTTCCCATTTCTCTGTTTTTCCCTCTGACATGTTGCCAGGATCTTTCTCAGATTCCTCACTATACTTTTCCCTTCCGTTCCTCTTCTTTCTCCCAGAAGCCCTCCCATCCTCAGAGCCTCTGTCTTTCTGATTCACTTCCTCCCAGTGGCTCCCTCCAGGCTGGGATGCTGGAGCTCCGTGTCGCCGCCCCGCTGGCCCTGAGCCACTGTCTCTTGAATTTAGAGTCTTCCCTGCTCTCCTCGTCCATGGCCATACTTTACTGGAGAACATCCCGAAATTATGTCCCAATACAAAATGCTTCAGGTGTCTTTGATGCTTAAAATTCTCATTTGCCTTCAAACTCGACTGATAGGTTGTTATGTGAAGTCACATTTGCTTGGATTGTTTTTCCCTCAAAATTTTAAAGATGCTGCTGTAACATCACCTAAAATCCGAACTCTCGGAGGGAAAGGCACAGTCCAGTTGGTGTTGCTTTATGGGTGTGTTGTCTTTTCTTTGTGGAAAGATACTATGGAGATAGCATCACATTTATCTCTGACGTGCAGTAAATCTCTAATTTTAAAACATTATGTTTTAAAAATGTTAATTTTGTGGAAAATTCTATCATCTTTTTCAATACAAAGATTCATGCTCTTCTTTACCTCTGGGAAGTTCTCTTTGGTTTATACAAACAGATACATGTGCTTTCAATGTATATTAAATGTCATATCTTCATGCTATATTTCTAGCTTATGTATTATACAGAGTACACCATGGCCTTCCCTGGTGGCTCAGATGGTAAAGAATCTGCCTGCAATGCAGGACACCTGGGTTTGATCCCTGGGTCAGGAAGATTCCCCTGGAGAAGGGAATGGCTACCCTCTCCAGTACTCTTGCCTGGAGAAGAATTCCACGGTCAGAGGAGCCTGGCAGGCTATACAGTCCATGGGGTCGCAAAAAGGCAGACACGACTGAGTGAATTTCGTTCACTCCCTTTCAGTATAACATAGTACCCTGCGTAATACATGGTGTGGTGACGGCGTTTAGTTGCTAAGTTGTGTCATGGACTATAGCCCACTAGGCTCCTCTGTCCATAGCATTTTCCAGGCATGAATAGTGGAGTGGGTTGCCATTTCCTTCTCCAGGGGATCTTCCAACCCAGGGAAGGAACCCATGTCTCCTGCTTGGTGGTTGGATTCTTTACCACTAAGCTGCCCGGAAAGCCGGCATAACACACAGTGAATATAACTGGACGTCACATGCAGTGTGACGGGAACGGTGCGCCCCGTGTGGTCTCCCCCTGCATGCTTCGCTTCTGAGCCCATCACTGGTCTGCCAGGCTGTCCCTCCAGTCTTCTTCTTCTCTCCCAGGTTTTCTGCTTCTTTGACCTCTTTCCACATTTTGGGAGACTTTCTCATCTTTCTTTTCCAAGTCTATGGATTTTTTAAAACCTCTGTCTGCACATCAGAGCACGCTTTTGCATCCCCTGGGCACGTCCTCCTGCCCTGTTGGCCCACGCAGCATCTTCCCCACCCTCCTTGGATGTGATCACGCATCCTGCCTCGCTGTCAGCTCAGCTCAGCTCCCCGCCTCATCCTCCCCGAGCATCCTAGTCCATCTTTTCCTTGCTGCCGGCTCGCCGCGTGTCCCCCTCTCGCCACGTGTCCCCTCTCGCCCCGCTATTCTTTCCCAGTTGAGGCTGCAGGTCTCGTCTGTGCTGGAGCAGCCGTGGCCGGAGCCTCTCCAGTCTCAGCCACAGGACCCGGGCCACAGCTCCTCCCCAGGGTCTCCGGGATCCCCCTGCCCCTCACCTCCCTGAAACCGTGGACTCTCCCTGGTGGAGACCCCCGTCCCCTCCTCTCGTCCCCTCCTCCTCCTGGCACTTCTGCATCTGCATCTCGAGAGGGGTGGCAGCAGCACGGGCGCCTTCTCCGTAACCACAAGCGTCAGGCTGTGCGGTCGTCCTTGAGACATTTGATTCACGTCCTCCCACGAGCCTCAGCTCCACCCAGGTGGAGGCTGGGTTTATGTCATTGCCACCTGCCTGCACCTGGCCATGGGAAAGGCCTCCATTCATTCGCTCATTCGGCAGATACTCTCCGACTTCTTACTGGACCCAGTTCAGTTCCTTCAGTTGCTCAGTCATGTCTGACTGTGACCCCATGAGCTGCAGCACGCCAGGGTTTGCCATCCATCACCAACTCCTGGAGCTTGCTCAAACTCACGTCCATCGAGCCGGTGATGCCATCCAACCATCGCATCCTCTGTCAACCCCTTTTCCTCCCGCCTTCAATCTTTCCCAGCATCAGGTCTTTCCCAAAGAGTCAGTTCTTCACATCAAGTGGCCAAAGTATTAGAGTTGCAGCTTCAGCAACAGTGCTTCCAATGAGGATTCAGGACTGATTTCCTTTAGGGTGGACTGGTTGGATCTCCTTGCAGTCCAAGGGACTCTCAAGAGTCTTCTGCAACACCACAGTTCAAAACTGTCAATTCTTCAGTGCTCAGCTTTCTTTATAGTCCAACTCTCACATCCATACATGCCTACTGGAAAAACCATAGCTTTGACTAGACAGACCTTTGTTGGCAAAGTAATGTCTCTGCTTTTTAATATGTTGTCTAGGTTGGACATAGCTTTTCTTCCAAGGAGCAAGGCTGCAATCAGCATCTGCACTGATTTTGGAGCCCCCCAAAAAATAAAGTCTCTCACTGTTTCCACTGTTTCCCCATCTGTTTGCCATGCAGTGATGGGACCAGATGCCATGATCTTAGTTTTTTGAATGTTGAAAAAGCCAACTTTTTCACTCTCTTCTTTCACTTTCATCAAGAGGCTCTTTAGTTCTTCTTCACTTTCTGCCATAAGGGTGGTATTACCTGTGTATCTCAGGTTATTGATATTTCTCCTGGCAATCTTGATTCCAGCTTGTGCTTCATCAAGCCTGGGATTTTGCATGATGTACTCTGCATAGAAGTTAAAGAAGCAGGGTGACAATATACAGCCTTGACGTACTCCTTTTCCTATTTGGAACCAGTCTGTTGTTCCATGTCCAGTTCTAACTGTTGCTTCTTGACCTGCATACAGATTTTTCATGAGGCACATAAGGTGGTCTGGTGTTCCCATCTCTAAGAATTTTCCACAGTTTGTTGTGATCCACATGATCTAAGGCTTTGGCATCGTCAATAAAGCAGAAGTAGATGTTTTTCTGGAACTCTCTTGCTTTTTCTATGATCCAATGGATATTGGCAATTTGATCTCTGGTTCCTCTGGAACCAATTTCTAAATCCAGCTTGAAGAACTGGAAGTTCACAGTTCACATACTGTGAAGCCTGGCTTGGAGAATTTTGAGCATTACTTGCATAAAAGTGAAAGTGAAGTCGCTCAGTCGTGTTTCATTCTTTGAGACCCCATGGGCTGTAACTTACCAGGCTCCTCTTTCCATGGGATTTTCCAGGAAATAGTACTGGAGTGGATTGCCATTTCCCTCTTTAGGGGACCTTCCCAACCCGGAGATCGAACCCGGGTCTCCTGTATTGTAGACAGATGCTTTACCGTCTGAGCCACCAGGGAAGTCCTGTCATTACTTGCAGAAGGAAATGGCACCCCACTCCAGTATTCTTGCCTGGAAAATCCCATGGATGGAGGAGCCTGGTAGGCTACAGTCCATGGGGTCGCAAAGAGTCGGACACGACTGAGCGACTTCACTTCACTTCACTTCACTTTGCTAGCGTGTGAGATGAATACAATTGTGGGGTAGTTTGAGTATTCTTTGGCATTGCCTTTCTTTGGGATTGGAATAAAAACTGATATTTTCCAGTCCTGTGGCCACTGCTGAGTTTTCCAAATTTGCTGGCATATTGTGTCAGAATTTGAAATAGCTTAGCTGGGATTCCATCACCTCCACTAGCTTTGTTCATAGTGATGCTTCCTAAGACCCTCTTGACTTCACATTCCAGGATGTCTGGCTCTAGGTGAGTGATCACACCATTGTGATTATTTGGGTCATGAAGATCTTTTTTGGACAGTTCTTCTGTGTGTTCTTGCCACCTCTTCTTAATATCTTCTGCTTCTGTTAGGTCCATACCATTTCTGTCCTTTATTGAGCCCATCTTTGCATGAAATGTTCCTTTGGTATCTCTAATTTTCTTGAAGAGATCTCTAGTCTTTCCCATTCTATTGTTTCCTCTATTTCTTTGCATTGATCGCTGAGGAAGTCTTCCTTGTCTCTCCTTCCTATTCTTTGGAACTCTGCATTCAAATGGGTGTATCTCTCCTTTTGTCCCTTGCCTTTAGCGTCTCTTTTCTCAGCTTTTTGTAAGGCTTCCTCAGAGAGCTATTTCGTCTTTTTGCATTTCCTTTTCTTGGGGATGGTCTTGATCCCTGTCTCCTGTACAGTGTCACGAACCTCTGTCTATAGTTCTTCAGGCACTCTGTCTATCAGATCTAATCCCTTGAATCTATTTCTCACTTGCACTATATAATCATAAGGGATTTGATTTAGGTCATACCTGAATGGTCTAGTGATTTTCCCTACTTTCTTCAATATAAGTCTGAATTTGGCAATAAGGAGTTCATGATCTGAGCCACAGTCAGCTGCCGGTCTTGTTTTTGCTGACTGTTTAGAGTTTCTCCATCTTTGGCTGCAAATATAATCAATCTGATTTTGGTATTGACCATCTGGTGATGTCCATGTGTAGAGTCTCCTGTGTTGTTGGAAGAGGGTGTTTGCTATGACCAGTGCATTCTTTTGGCAAAACTCTGTTAGCCTTTTCCCTGTTTCATTTCGTACTCATAGACTAAATTTTCCTGTTACTACAAATATTTCTTGACTTCCTATTTTTTCACAACAGTCCCCTATAATGAAAAAGACATCTTTTTTTGGGTGTTGGTTCTAGGAGGTCTTGGAGGTCTTCATAGAACCGTTCAACTTCAGCTTCTTCAGCATTACAAGTTGGGGCATAGACTTGGATTACTGTGATATTGAATGGTTTGCCTTGGAAACGAATAGAGCTAATTCTTTCATTTTTGAGATTACATCCAAGTACTGCATTTCAGACTCTTTTGTTGACTATGAGGGCTACTCCATTTCTTCTAAAGGATTCTTGCCCGCAGTTGTAGATATAATGGTCATCTGAGTTAAATTCACCCATCCCTGTCCATTTTAGTTCATTGATTCCTAAAATGTCTATGTTCAGTCTTGCCATCTCCTGTTTGACTACTTCCAATTTGCCTTGATTCGGGGACCTGACATTCCAGGTTCTTATGCAATATTGCTCTTTACAGCATCAGACTTTACTTCCATCACCAGTCACATCCACAACTGGGGATTGTTTTTGCTTTGGCTCCATCTCTTCATTCTTTCTGGAGTTATTTCTCCACTGATCTCCAGTAGCATATTGGGCACCTTTCGACCTGGGGAGTTCCTCTTTCAGTGTCCTATCTTTCTGCCTTTCCATACTGTTCATGGGGTTCTGAAGGCAAGAATGCTGAAGTGGTTTGCCATTCCCTTCTACAGTGGACCATGTTTTGTCAAAGCTCTCCACCAAGACCCGTCCATCTTTGGTGGCCCTACACGGCATGGCTCATAGTTTCATTGAGTTAAACAAGGCTGTGGTCCATGTTTTCAGCTTGGTTAGTTTTCTGTGATTGTGGTTTTCATTCTGTCTACCCTCTGAGGGCTAAGGATAAGAGTGATGGAAGCTTCCTGAGGGAGAGACTGACTGTGGGGGAAACTGGATCTTGTTCTGATGGGGAGGGCCATGCTCAGTAAGTCTTTAATCCAGTTTTCTGTTGGTGGGCGGAGCTGCTTTCCCTCCCTGTTTTTTGACCTGAGACCAAAGTATGGTGGAGGTGACGAAGATAAGGTGACCTCCTTCCAAAGGTCCTGTGGGTGCAGCGCCCCCGGACCTGCAGCAGGCCACCGCCGACCCACGCCTCTGCCAGAGACTCCCGGACGCTCACAGGCAAGTCTGGGTCTGTACCCAGGGATGATGCCAGTGACAAGCACCTGCCCCCACCCTGGCTTCCTGCACGTTCTGAGTCAGAACTGGCATGGCAGGGGACTGTGTCCTTCACCCAAACAAGGCCACGTCTCTGCACAGAATTGAAGTCGACATGGAGGAGAGTAACGTGGTGCTGCTGGGCTCCTTGGGGGACCACGTTCTGAGGTTGAGGGTCACCTCCCATCACAGGGACTGACAGCAGCGGGAGCAGTGCGGGGGAGGGCCCTTTCCCCGCCCCAGGGTCCCATTTCCCGACCCCACGTGGCCTCTGTGCAACAGGCCGGCATGGCCGGTCTCTGTGTTCAGGACACTTTATAGCCGCCCCCCTAACTGTGTAGGGACCCTGCAGGGTCCCTGCAGACTAGGACGTGGCCGCAACCCTGTTTACGCAGGCTCCTGGGAGAAACTCACGCGACAGAATTTCCGCAGCGCAGGAGGCAGTTTTTGCCGGCTTGCACAGCATCGAGGGCTTCGAGGTCAACCCCGTAAAGAGCCCTGTGCGCCCGCTGCTCTGCTGACCTCTCATTACTCTGGCTCAGCAGCTGGGCTCTGAGCAGTGGGGGCATCTGGCAATCTCTGCAAACATAAATTGTTGACTGCGGTGTTTGGGAAAGATGTCTGATTATTAACAGAGTTGTTTCCACTGTTTGACCACTTGTCAAAATCTGCAAAAGCTTTCTTTCGAGGTAATAAACAAACAGATAAGAAGGGAACATGTTCTTTGCTCGACGTGGCTCTACTTTGGGGAGATAAGACGTGCGTTGACATTTAATTCGCGGTTTTCTTCTGGCTGCCCGTATGTGTCTTCTGCGGCTGTCCCTCGGCCTGGCTGCCTATCTCTGGTGTCTGTATCAGCAAACAATTCAGGGATGGTTATTTATTTTTCTTGTCTGATAAAGGCTGCATTCCAGGGAAGGTGGGGACTGCATTTCAGTAGGGGGACTGCAGACATGGCTTGTGTCTCTGGGGAGAGTGTGAGTGTGTCCCTGCTCCGCTCTGAGGTGCGTTGTGCTCTAGCCGTGGGTCCCCGCATGGACTGCCCTTTGGGCAGAGGGAGGGGCACTTGCTCCTCAGGGCCTTTGCTTTTGTGTTCTCAGAGCCCATGTGTGTGGTGGGCAAGGGCCCCCGGGGCTGCAGGCACATGTGCTGGTGTGCGGTATTGGCCAGGGATGCCCTCGTGACCGGGAGAGACAGCTAACCCCCTGAGCCACCGCCCCAGGGTGCAGTGTCTATGGGAAGAGGGGATCTGGGCCTGCAGCGCTGGACCCAGGCTGAAGCCAGCCTTCCAGCCTTTCTGCTCAGCCTTCATGATGGTGAGAGGACTGGGCCATCTGGGGCCTGTTTCCAGCCCAAGGCCCCAGCTTTCCTGGAGCAGCCTCCATCAGACTCCCGGGTGTGAGCTTCTGGTCCAGCTCTGGTTCTCCCTGCTCGAGCCGATGCTGCAGCTGTTAAGTGCAGCATTTCCTGTTTCCCATGGAGTCTTGGGACCCTCGAGCCAGCAGCAGTGATGAACACAGAGCAAGGCTTGGCATGGACACATGTGCAGCTCCCGGGAAGCCTCTCCCTGGATGCGGCTCCTTCCCAGTGTTTCCTGGGGGCCCTGCTCACTGGCCTTGCCTTCCCACCCCCAGCAGTGATGCTGCCCTGTTGGTGAGTTTCTGCATGTGCTGGGTTCGGGCGGTGTTGGAGGAGGGCACACTTTGCCACAGAGCGCTAACTTGCTCCATTAGACTTTCTTTTGGGATGTAAGATTGTACCTTTTGCAGAAATGTTTCAAAATGTCAGATCCAGGGAGCAACCAGTTCAAGCTGGACTGAAAGTGGAACTGCATGCCCAGGTCCCAGTGTGGGGTGGCTAGACTGAGGGGCGAGTCTGACCTAGGCCCGGGTGGGGGTGGCTGCGTGGCAAGGCTGGAAGGATGGCAGGATGGGCAGACTCTAACATCACTAATGGTTCCGTGATTTTCCAAAACACAAAGATGTATTTTGATGAAGATAAACTCATATATTTCACCACTCTTGAGTTAGGAATGCTCTGAAATAGGACTTCAGGGGTGGGGGCGCGTTACTGAACACTCTGAATTGAAAATGGATAAAGTACGCAATCAAAGAACACATGAACATAAGCAAATACAGCTCAGTTCTCACTAATGTGCTGAAAGGGCCCTGGGACGTGCAAACCGCTGGTGTCACTGGGTGCAGCCGCGTCCCGCCCGCAGGAGAACATGGAGGAGAGAAGCGACTGGGCCAGCGCAACCGTGGGGTTGACGTTCTCCTGCTGCGCTGACCCCTTGACCCGCTGCTCAAGCAAAGAGCGTGGGCAGCTCCGCAGTCACTGCGGGCGTGAGCACAGGTCTGTCCATTAGGGATCCGCCACACTCTCCAGACCGAAGTCTGCGGACGTTGGCTTGTTTCCATGTCTCAGAGTAAACCGTGAAACTGCCCGACGCGCTGTCTGTGCTGGGAGCCCCACAGTCTCCACTCGAATGTGGGCTCAGCTTTCAATCCTCTGTTCATCCAGCAGAGATTTGTTTACTGCCCATCTGCCTCAAGTCAGTACAGAGGACATGGAGTTCAGTGGTGTGGTCCCCGGCCTTGCCAAGAACACAGTTCTGCCGATGACAACCAGCGCCCACCACCGCAAACCAGCAGAAGCCCCCACGTCAGGTACACCTGGGAGATGTGACTGCTTCTATCAGAAAACATCGCAGCCCCCCGAAGCACTCTGGGGGATGGTGGGATTTCATGTGTGTACCTCAGACGCTCTGTCTGCACTTTCACTTCAGCGGGTATAATGCAACTAGATATTAAGTTAGTGGGTGCCTTACGTCATCTTCCTTTATTTATTCATTCGCTCACGTCAATAACTGCTCATGAAGCACCTCTCTGCACTGTTTCTGGTGTCTAGAAGAGGGTCAGGAAGATCCCTTGGGAAAGGAGATAGCAGCCCACTCCAGTATACTTACTTGGAAAATTCTAAGGACAGAGGATCCTGGCAGATTGCAGTCCATAGGGTCACAAGAGCTGGACAGGACTTAGCGACTAAACCACCACCAAACCTTGAGAAACAATAAAAACTCGAGAGGTGTAACCGCAGCTGCCGCTGCTGCTAAGTCACTTCAGTTGCGTCCGACTCTGCGTGACCCCATAGACGGCAGCCTGCCAGGCTCCCCCGTCCCTGGGACTCTCCAGGCAAGAACACTGGAGTGGGTTGCCATGTCCTTCTCCAATGCATGAAAGGGAAAAGTGAAAGTGAAGTTGCTCAGTCGTGTCTGACTAGTCGCGACCCCATGGACTGCAGTCCACCAGGCGTCCCCCACGGAATTTTCCAGACAAGAGTACCGGAGTGGGTTGCCATTGCCGTCTCCGTAACCACAGCGGGTGAGGCAAACAGCAAAAGATAAGGTGTGATGGGGGTTACCTGGGACATGGGAAAGTGACACCTTTGCAGAAACCAAGCTGGCAGATGAGAAGAAACGCAGGGGGGCTGTCGCAGTGGAATGGGGGCAGATGGGCTTCCTGGAGAGGCGGCCTTTTGGGCAAAGCTGGAAGGAGGTGAGGGGTTCAGCTGTGTGTCTCTCTGGGGGAGGACCATTCCAGCAGAGGGGACAGCCATGGGGAGACCTGAGTCAGGAGTGAGTCTGATGCACTCAAGGACCAGCAAGGAGGCTAAGAGAAGATGGTGGGAGATGGGATGGGCGGATGGCAGGGAGCTGGGGCACAGAGGGGTTTTGATATTTTTACTGAATTCAGACTTGCACTGTTCCCTGCACAATGGGCCAATAAATCGAGAGGCAAGTTGCGGGGGCCATGAATAGTGACTTTGTTCCAAGAGCTGGCAGACGGAGAAGATAATGGACTAATGTCCCTGTGAGCCATGCTCCCCAAGTGAGAATTCAGGCTTCTTTTATACTAAAGGAGGAGCGGGTGTGGTTGGCTGTTGTAAATTTCTTGGTGTTGGAATCCCTTGTTCTTGCGGCTCTTCAGGAAGGTCGGGTCACGATGTTCCTGTAAAGCCTCAACAAGACACGTTATTCTCTGTTCAGCAACTTCTTACCTCTCTATTAATGGGGAGTGCTCCTCCTTTAAGGGGCGGAGCCTTGAGAACGAACATTTCAGGCTGTCGGCAATGCTCTTATCTTGCAGCAAAAGGAACGGAGCGCGGAGGTTAAAGGAAAACAAACAGACCCAGTCTGCAGCCAGGCTTGCGCTTCCTGTTACGCGCCCAAGGCTTCCCACGCGGCACAGGGGTTAGGAATCTGCCAGCCAGTGCGGAAGATGCAGGTCCAGCTCCCGGGTTAGGAAGATCCCCTGGAGAGGGAAACGGCAACCCGCTCCCATATTCATGCCTGGAAACTGCTATGGGCAGCGGAGCCTGGCGGGCTATAGTCCATGGAGTTGCAAAGAGCTGGACGTGACTGAGCCTGCACATACAGGCTATGTTTTCGAGACTGGCTTTTACTGCAAGTGAAGGGTGCCTCTGCCGGCTGGGACAAGTGAAGGGTGCCTCTGCCAGGTGGGACAAGGGCCTGACACCACACTTCACAGCTAGGAAGTGGCACTCTGGCTCCTGAGAGTAGACAGTGCGGGGCAAAGGGCAAGGCCCAGGTTCACCTGGTCAAACGTCTTAGATCAGTGCACCGCCTGCTCACACCAAACTGTGATCCGTGGAAAACAGGAGGGGCAGCCGGAGGCTCTGTCTGAACCAAGCTGTAGGCTCCTAGAGACGCATTCACTCACCTGCTCTAGCGTCTTTCTTCTCGGAGTCTGGGCTCCTGGTGGATTCTTCTCACAGACACGGTTGCTTCTATGCAGTGTCCTTATCCTGGGTCATCCACCGCTGGGATCCGATGCAGGGAGAGAGCTGATTAAAAGATTCACAGCTCTTCCACCCAGCGGGGGTGGCTGTGATTGAATAGATGTTACGTTTAAGCTACAAACACGCTGAAAGCTCTGCTACTGTGATAGGGGGATGCAGACATCACCTTCAGAGATAGCTCCCGGGGTCAGCAGCTAACCCCTGGTCCCCGCCAGTCCTGCCTACAGGCCAGGGAGCCCTTGTCTCCTCCAAACTTCCACATTAGAGCTTGTAGTGATTTTGCTCCATAGGCTTCATATTTCATTCCACAATTTCAGCAATTTGGTGTGCTTAACAGCTAGTGATAAATTGCAAAAGTATTATTTACCATCGCAGTCATTCATGAAATTGCATTAGTGAAATTAGCTTATTTTACTATGAAATCTACTTCCAACAGTGAACTTGCAAGGTACATTGGATCTTTGGGATTCAGTGGATTAGGATTGATTGGAGCAGGAACTAATCAAAATAAAAATACCTGATGATTTGCTTCCAAGAATTTTTAAAGAATTAAATAATCTCGTATAAGTTTAATGGGAAGTACAGATTCTTTTTTTTTACTGCAATATATATGTATTTGATAGTTTCACATTTTATGTTTTAATGTACTATTAAAAATGGATGTAAACGACATAGAAAAATAGTGCTAACTGGGGAAAACATCTGGAGAGAAAAGAATTTAGTGAAGTGTAGAAATGAGAGAGAAAAGTCACAAAAAGCCAGAAAAACTTGAATGCTTAATCTAAATTTTGTAGGTACATGCACTGTGGTAAAGAACCCGCCTGCCAACGCAAGAGATGTAAGAGACCCGGGTTCGATCCCTGGGTCGGGAAGATCCCCTGGAGGAGGAAGTGGCAACCCACTCCAGTGTTCTTGCCTGGAAAGTCCCATGGACAGAGGAGCCTGGTAGGCTACATTCCACAGGGTCGCAAAGAGTTGGACACAACTGAAGTGATTTAGCACTCAACATAAATAGTATCTCTTATTGATAAAAAAAATATAGTGTTATGAATAAAGGGATCAAAAGTTGAAATGCATAAGTTAATGAAAGTATAGAATAATCAAAATAATACTCAAATAATAAAAAATAATCTAATAATCAAAAATGGAAAATTTTAACGTGATCTCAGTATTTCATTCACTCTGTGGCTGCTGCCTTCCCTTCTGCGTTGTATTACCTGCTGCAGGAGAGGGTGGTGGGAACAGAGGCTGCTGCCAGCAGAGTAAGGTACCTTCCAGAAAACATTTTGGGAAATTGTATCACTTCCTTAAAAGACATGGGTATCCTGTGACCGACCCTTTCCCTTGGGGGAGTTAGTGGTCTCAGGACATAGGAAACTGACTCTCAGCAGAGCTGTGATTTTTGTAAGTTTTAAATCTGGCAGTAATTTATAACTCCAATGGTTTTCTTATATATATATATATATATATATATAATTCTTTGAAATGACTCTTTCATGTAACCTTGTGAAAAAGCTGCCTACCAGTACTGCAGAATGACCTGAAGTGCCAAGCACACACAGTGCTTTTCAGATGCAGAGACTGGAGGCTGGCGGGGAATTTCATGAAGCCAGCCTCCATCATCAGACTCCTGTCTTGTGAGCTGGAGGCGGCCACTTGTGTGAGGGAGCTGAGACGGAAGGGTTTCCAGGCACTGTTGATTGACCAGCTCCTGGCAGACAGCATTCTGTGCACGTGCTCCTAGAGGAGTCAGCTCTGTTGGAACACAATGGCTCTTCCTTGGCAATTCTCTGCACGCTGAAATTTAAAAGAGAAAGAACCGAACCAGTTTAAAACTTTTCTCCATGATTCATCAAGCAAAATGAGCTGTGCCCCAAAGCACAGGAGACGGACTCAGCTGCCCAGGCTTTCTCAGACCCTCCTCTGTGAGGCGCATGTGTGCCTGTGCAGGCTTTAGGTACTTGAGGTGTATCAGCTAGCTAACCTCCCAGTGATGCTGTGTAACAAATAGCAAAATTCTGGCGTTGGGCAGCAGTAAGCGTGGGGCAGCTGCTCAGCAAGTTGAGAGGTTGCCTGGCAGTCACAGGACCAGGGGGGTCCTAGTAGCAAAACAGGTGCTCCCCGTCACGAGGACGCAGATGCGTGAGAGGGAGAAAGCCTGCTGGCACAGGAGCTCAAGCCTGACTTGTTCATTTGCCAACCACGGTTGTATCACCACAGAGCGGGATCCCCAGGGAGCAGCTGGGTGACCTGGTCGCCTTCTCCTGTAGGAGAGACTCAGCGTCACCCACCCTAAAATCAAGGCTGCCTTTCCCAGGCCTGCTGTGGCGTTGTGACTTCGGTGGAGGGCCACCTCCCCTCGGGATGCACACGGTGGCCGAGTCCTCCTGGCCTGGCAGAAGCCCAGCTCCAGATCTGATGGTCACGCCAGCCGTGGCCCCTGGACACGACCATGGACTGGCCACGACCATGGACTGGCCACGCCTGCTGACTCTGCTCGCATACTTTCGGTGGCTCCTAGGGTCTGTTTCCTGCACTCCAAGCAGGCGCAAGTGCTGGATTTTAACCCAGACCATGTCTCCCCACCAGAGTCCCCTCTGTGCTGGCGTGGGGCACACTGTTCCCCACGGTCCCTGACACTGACCACCATGTGCCAGTCAGCCTTCCCGGGGCTGCAGGCCAGCCTCTCTCTGTGGCCAGGGAGCCCAGCCCTGAGCTGCTCTGGGGGCCCTCTGAGCTACCCCCACGGGGCTGGGAGCAGCTGCCATCCAGCGGGCCTGCTGACGACCAGTCCAGCCTGGGCTCTGTGAACTGTGGAGCCGAACGGCTTTGCTGAGCCGATAGTCAGCGTGCCCCGCCTCCAGTGGGGACCACCAGTCTCACCAGCTGGCAGAATCTTTGTCTCTTTTGCAAAACGGTTGTTTTACTAGATGCCTCGCCACCTGCTCAAGATTTGCTGCAGGTGAAAACTGCCCAGACTCTGCTTCTTCAGTCAGTCCCCTCTGCGGAGCCGTGGTGGGGCTGGTGGCCCAGGAGGAGGTGGGCAGGCAGAAGAGGGGCGCAGTGGCCATCAGGATTGAGGACAAAAGTCACGTGTGCTCGGGAGGTAGTCCGAACACGCGGCGCGCATGAAAACGCGTGGGTCCTGTGTGACCTCACTCCCTGGGAGCACGGCCGGTCCTCGCGGAAGCGTGGTGGGCGGCCTTCTGGGCTTCCCTATAAACACACGCTATGCACACACGTGCCCTCCGTCCCACACATGTCTTTCTGTCGGTACAAAGGCGAGAACCTGGTCTCAGCGTGTTTGGCGTCTGCTGCTCATGGAGGCGATCAGCCACATCCCCTGTCTCCTGTGATTCCCCGGGGCTCTGACGAGCAGGTTTGTTACTGTTTATTGCTGTGTTACCTGTTCGTTGGTGTTCAGGGTAATAGGTCTTGGAGGAATCCAAGGCCAAGGGCTGAACGCAGCCTGGCTGGGCTGCAGGCGCGTTCGGGAGGGTGGCCCTGGGGGACAGGGGACAGTGAGTGGGTGAGGACGTGCTCCTGGGGAGTCTCAGGCCCTGCCAGCTGCAGGCAGGAGCCTGCTGGGCCCCAGTGAGGACCTGAGGTGTCAGGGTGAGGTGGGGTGGGGCCGTGAACGTCCTGCCAGCTGAGCCCCAGATTGGAGTTTTCTCAGGTCAAAGAGAAGGTTCTCAATTCGACTTTGAAGATGCGTGCTCAGATGAATACTCCAGGGCCAGACAGAGCACAGTTTCCCTTTCCTGTGAAAAAGTGAGGAATAAGGAACATCAGTGTTTTAGCGAGTATGACTAGAATCTTTTTGCGGTAATCACATTGCCCCTCCTAGGCCGTGTGCTCCTGTCTGTGACACGCCCATCTATTCAGTCCTAAATGGCCAATTCAGACACAGTCAGCCTGATGGATTCTCACGCGCTGGCCGGGCTGGTTGTTTGGCTGAGCAGAGAGATCTGTTCAGAAAACCACAGGTTATCTGTGATCGCAGACGTGTTGGTCCTTGGTGTCGCCATCTCAGGCAGGTCTGGGTCAGGGGCGTGTGGAGGTGGGGCGGGCACCCCCCCGGCCCCAGCCCTGACACTGGGGGCCACAGCCCACCTGGGAGGGGGCATAACCTGAGACTGCGGGTGGGGTCAGCTAAGCCCACCTGCGCCCACACCTCTTGACCCCAAGTGCGTTCTGCTTGTTGGTTTCACAGTTCCAAGCCCCACCTGGGAGGATGAGACATGGGGATGGTCTTTCCTAGACCGTTCTGCCTGGGGTACAGAGGTGGGTGCCCCCCAAGGGGACAGGGGCCCCATTTCCATTCTGGGTGGTGGCTCCTGGTTGAAGGAAATCTCCCTGCCAGAGACCCGTGGCCACACCCATGGAAAGTTCTGGAAGCAGCCCTTTGAGGCAGTTGACTCTCTCCTGGGGTCTCCAGCCTGGCCGTGGTGAGGAGGCCAAAGGCAGGGGACCACCTGGAGAGGCAGGTGAACCCCCGGGAGGGGAAGGGGCACTTCCTCCCTGCCCGAGCCCTCCTGGGAGCTGACACAGAGGCCAGCAGGGATACGAACACCCACATTCCGGCCTTTGTTTGGTTTCTGTGCTTTTATTTTGAAGCTGAAAATCGCAATTCCTTCCAAATTTTGCACAAACATTAAAAAACAGCATTTTCTCTGTCCATATGCCCCTAGGCAAAAACAAGATTCCTCTTTGTTCAAAATGAACCGAGTTTTCACTGCCTGGGCTTTTAAACTTATAAACTATAATTATTTTTGATTACATGTATTTACTATGTGGCTAATTTACCTTGAATGCCTTGAAATTGAATTTGCGGATGTATTTTTCTCTTTCACAGCAGCTGTTGCATTGATTATTTCTCACTAGTTGTCTGCTTAATAAGACCACGCTTCAGTTCCTTAGCCGAGGAACAGAAAACCTGCCCCTTCTGAATGCAGATTTCCGAGCCGTGCGCTTAAGTTTTATGGCCCTGAAGGAAAACTTGAAAGCCTGATCCTCTTCTGTATTCTTCTCTCTTCTTTGAAAGGTGGTCACCTGTCTGGGACTGACTAGAATTCTGCTGAGTGGAAAAGTATCAGACAAGTTAGCTGTTAAGGGACATTTGTGTTTGGAGTCTAGAGTATGTGACTCTGAGGGGGGTATCGTTCAGGTCATTTTGTCTCATTGTTGTCATTCAGCTGCTCACTTGTGTCCGACTCTTTGAGACCTGATGGACGGCAGCGCGCCAGGCATCCCTGCCCATCACCAACTCCCAGAGCTCACTCAAACTCATGTCCATTGAGTTTGTCTCATCAGGATGATCTAAACCCAAGTCATAGATTTTGAATCTGCACAAGTGAGGCTGAGAACACTAATTTTATCTAACTTTGAGTGTTGTTACACACCCATGGATCATAGCATTACCCACGTGAGGGTTGCTGGGGGGTGTGCAGGGCTGTGTGGTGACAGGGGTCCTTATTCCGGTTTGTTGAAGGAATCGCTTCCCTGGTGGCTCAGATGATAAAGAATCCACCTGCATAATCCCTGGGTCAGGAAGATCCCCTGGAGAAGGGAACTGCAGCCCACCCCAGTATTCTTGCCCTGAGAATCCCAGGGAGAGAGGTGCTTCTGTACAAGCTGCGAGATTTTAGGGCTTCCTTCTGACGTGTTGCTTTGGTTGCCAGCATTAAGTGGGGAGCAGGTCTTGAAATTAATCAAAAGATGCCCTTGTCTGGAATAAAAACAAATGTGAGTGTCAAGAAGGCTGTACTCTGAACTGGAATCGTTGGAGCCGTGACGTGAAGAACACGAGGGAGGAGAGGACAGCCTGTGTTCTCCCTGCGCCGTTCCGACTGTTCCTGGGAGGGGGACGCGGGCTCTCCTGGGTTCTCCCCATCCCTCGTTCCGACTGTTCCTGGGAGGGGGACGCGGGCTCTCCTGGGTTCTCCCCACCCCTGTTCCGACTGTTCCTGGGAGGGGGACGCGGGCTCTCCTGGGTTCTCCCCACCCCTGTTCCGACTGTTCCTGGGAGGGTGACGCGGGCTCTCCTGGGTTCTCCCCATCCCCCGTTCCGACTGTTCCTGTGAGGGTGACGTGGGCTCTCCTGTATTCTTCCCCACCCCTCGTCTGACTGTTCCTATGAGGGTGACATGGGCTCTCCTGGGTTCTCCTCCACCCCTCGTTCTGACTGTACCTGTGTGGGTAGACATGGGGTCCCCCATGTTCTCCTCCACCCCTTGTTCCGACTGTTCCTATGAGGGTAGACGTGGGGTCCCCTGTGTTCTCTTCCTGTTCTGACTGTACCTGTGTGGGTGACGTGGGCTCTCCTGTATTCTCCCCCACCCCTCGTCTGACTGTTCCTGTGTGGGTAGACGCGGGGTCTCCTGTGTTCTCCCCCACCCCCTGTCTGACTGTACCTGTGAGGGTAGACGCAGGGTCTCCTGTGTTCTCCCCCACCCCATGTCTGACTGTACCTGTGTGGGTAGATGCAGGGTCTCCTAGGAGCCAGTCCTCTTGACCCTCACTGATGATTCGACCTGAGCAGCGCGGCCAGGCCACCGTCTGGGCTTTGCTGTTGGACCTTCATGTCTGGGGCACGTGGTCCCACACACAGAAGCTCCATCCCCCAGTATCAGTTCTGCTGTCCCCGTGGTCTTTGTCCTCAGATAAGATATTAATAATACCAGGCACCTGATATTTAATCAGAAAGTAATAACATTCTGCACCAGGCAGAAGCATGCCTGAGCTCTGGCGTCTGAGGGGAGCGAGCTGGAATTCTGGTGCTGCCAGCTTGGGTGCTGAGCATGGGCTGTGCTCCCAGCACCTCTGTGTATCCATCTGTGAAATGGGATCCCAGGTTCCTGCTCGATGACACACCAGTGGCTTAATGAGCAACAGTGCTTGGTGCATGACAGACTGCAGAGAGGGGTGGGTTAGTGTCATTACAAACCATGTTGCCATCTCTCCGAGTCAGGGTTACTGTATCCAGCAATCGTAAAGCCCGTTCTGCTTATCACTGTCTCAGAATTCCTAAAGCAGAGGTGCCCTGATTAGGGTAGAAACTGTGATTTTATCAAGATTGGAACTTGCCAGATTTGCTTTTTCTTTTTGGTTATTTGCAGAGATTTTCAGTGTTTTCTGACTTTTTACCTGGGAGAGTTGGGAGAGGGACTCGGGCCAGGGAGGCCAGGAGGAAATCCCCGTTTTGTTTCCCGCCTGACATGGTGCACGGGCAGGCTCCTGGTTTGGGCTGTTCCAGGATGTGGATGACTCCCAGGTTTTGAGGGGAAGGGTGTATTTCTGTGCCCTCTGAGGACTAGGACCTGGGAGGGCACAGGTAGCAAGCAGGGAGCACCCCATGCCCAAGGTCAGGCCGTCACCCTGCAGGTTGGGGTCCCAGGGGATGGGGTGGCCACACAGTGAAGCAGGGCAAGCCTTCTGCAGAGGGACTCCCGCTGCTTTCCGGAGGGTGTGAAGGCCACAGGTGAGCAGCCACGTAGCCTCTTGTCTGGGGTAATGCGTCCCGGAGTCTGCGTGGAGTGTCTGCCTGGGGACACGGTCAGCTGTGGAAAAATGGTGTGTTTTGAATCTGTTTTTAACAGATGGTGACACTACCTATAAGTTTTAGCCCATTTGGAAAATTTTACAAGTTTATTGCTTGCGGATGCTGAGTGTGTGTTATACACCATTTAGAAATCTCCGGCTTGAGGACGTGGCTGGAAGACCCCTCTTTCTCAGGCTGCCTTCTGCTGTGCAGGGGGGTTTCTGGGGATACTGTTCTTTCTTCCTGGGCAGGGTCTCTCTCTGTGGCCCTCCTTGCCCTCTCCCTGGAGGACTGCTCCCCAGGGCATGCCTTGGAGGTCTCTGCAGAGGATGACACTGAGAGAAGAGCCCCGCGGTTCTGAGTCCTGGTGTTGTCATCTTGGAACTCAATCTCCTTGCCACCCATCTCCTCCTTAACAAGCAACAGCTTCTCAGAATAGAAAATGCCTTTGTATGTACACAGTTAGACTAGTGTAACATA
The DNA here is from genome assembly GCF_042477335.2 of Ovis canadensis. Classification (NCBI taxonomy): domain Eukaryota; kingdom Metazoa; phylum Chordata; class Mammalia; order Artiodactyla; family Bovidae; genus Ovis; species Ovis canadensis. Next base: position 65,439,493 of record NC_091266.1, on the reverse strand, counting down.
AAAGGAGAAACATGGTGAAATTTTTTAATTCACAGAAAATATGTCCTTTGGGAATCCTTATAAATGCATAGAAATACAAAGTTGGCCTTACCCATGCAATCTGCTGCTAAAAAAGAGATGATTTCCTTGATAAAATTTCAAGATGCATTCTGCTCAAAATGTCTCTGAAAAGCATAGGTTTGAAAATTCCTAGTGTGTGCTTTCTCGGAAACCAGTTGTTGAATGTTGGAATGATCACTGTTTCCTTGGGCTGAATGTTTTCTAGAGGATTGAGTGGGGTGCTGAGTCTCAGTCACAGGGAAAAAACCACGGTCTAATTCACTGTCTTCTTCCTGGGAGACCAGGGACCCCATCCTCACCTGCTACCTGGAGATGGAAGCTGCTGCTCTGCAACTGGGGTGACCTGCCCACCACCCTCGGGTCCTGGAGTCAGTTTTCTGATGTCTGCAGAGAGGAGGCTGCCAGTCAAATGTCCTCTCTGTTCACCCTCTGACCATCCAGGCCCACGGGAACAGCCTCCCTGGTGGGTTCATGCTCGGGCGGTTGATCCAGTCTCGGGCATCAGCCAGCATTGTGGTCTCAGGGCTACTGAGCAATTATTCCACACTCGCTTCACTGAGTGTTCAGTCAACAAGTATTAAGCACTTACTTTGTGGCGTGTACTCTTTATACGTCGGGCCTTCTGTGGCCTCAGAACAAGCCCAGGGAAAGGCGCTGGTCCTGTCTCCAGTTCACAGATGAAGCCATGGCCCAGGCAGCTTCTGGAGGGACTAACTCCCAGGGGGTGAGGCCCGCACTGAGATCCAGGCTGTGCGGGCCCGCGCTCCTGACCCTGAAGTAGAACATGCAGAATGGGCCTGGGAGCCAGGGGTGGAGAGTGGAAAGGATGGGGGGCTCCGAGGGGGTCGTTGGCACTGCCGGCTTCTGCTCTGGGTTTTGTTTGTGTTTTGCCAGCAGCTCAGTGGAGTGAGAACACGACACGTTTCCCAGGTCACAGAGGCAGGGGGGCAGCATCCAGGCAGTGTGTGTGCGTGTGTGTGTGTGAGGGTGTGTGTGTGTGTGTGTGTGTGTGTGTGAGTGAGGGTGAGGGTGTGTGCATATGTGTGTGTGTGCCTACATGGTGTGTGTGTGTGTGTGAGGGTGAGAGTGTGTGTGTGTGTGTGTGTGAGGGTGAGGGGGTGTGTGTGTGTGTGAGGGTGTGTGTGCGTGTGTGTGTGTGAGGGTGAGGGGGTGTGTGTGTGTGTGCGTGTGTGTGCGTGTGTGTGTGTGAGTGAGTGAGGGTGTGTGCATGTGTGTGTGTGTACCTACATGGGGTGTGTGTGTGTGTGAGGGTGAGAGTGTGTGTGTGTGTGTGAGGGTGAGGGTGTGTGTGTGTGTGTGTGAGGGTGAGGGTGTGTGCGTGTGTGTGAGGGTGTGTGTGCATGTGTGTGTGTGTGAGTGAGGGTGAGGGTGTGTGCATGTGTGTGTGTGCCTACATGGGGTGTGTGTGTGTGTGTGTGAGGGTGAGGGTGTGTGCGTGTGTGTGAGGGTGAGAGAGAGTGTGTGCATGTGTGTGTGTGAGGGTGTGTGTGCATGTGTAAGTGTGTGAGGGTGTGTGTGCATGTGTGTTTGGGTGTGTGAGGGTGTGTGTGCGTGTGTGTGTGAGGGTGAGGGTGTGTGTGTGTGTGTGAGGGTGTGTGCGTGTGTGTGAGGGTGTATGGGCGTGTGTGTGTGTGTGTGTGAGGGTGTGTGTGCGTGTGTGTGAGGGTGTGTGTGTGCTGTGTGTGAGGGTGTGTGGGCATGTGTGTGTGTGAGGGTGAGGGTGTGTGCGTGTGTGTGTGTGAGGGTGTGTGTGCGTGTGTGTGAGGGTGTGTGTGTGCATGTGTGTGAGGGTGTGTGGGCATGTGTGTGTGTGAGGGTGTGTGCGTGTATGTGTGCGTGTGTGTGTGAGGGTGTGTGTGCATGTGTGTGAGGGTGAGGGTGTGTGCGTGTGTGTGTGTGAGGGTGTGTCCTGTGTGCTACTCAGCCAGGATCCACCCAGCAGGCAGAGCTCCACCAGGGCTGCAGTCCAGCCTACCCCCCAGGAGGGTCCCAGGGCAGCAGAGGGCGGTCTTTCAGCCACAGCATAAAGGTAACTGTTGTCTTTAATTCTGCCTTCCACTTGTGATGTGGCGCTGTCTTATAGTGACAAGTCTGGTTTAAATTGCTTAGTATGGCATGAATAGGAGATTCCTAACTCCCGGGGCTGTGGCCTTGGGAAGCCGTCCATCAGAGGACTCTTCCCTGGAGGTGCCTGAGGGGTGGGGCTGGCTGGGAAAGCCTTCCTGGGAGAAGTGGGGACATGGGCAGGGCAGTGAGGGAGCCACCCCGGGGCCCCAGCGCCACACCCCGTGTTGCTTAGGGTCAGGGGCCGCGGCTGCAGGGTGGTCTTGAGCCAAGAGTCCCTCACCCCCCAGCATGTATTTTCTGAGCACCCACTCTCTGCCAGGCTCTGAGACCAGGCACAGGCAATCCCTGGGAGACAGCAAAATGTCCAGGCAGCCTGGTGCTGGTGGGGACCACTCAGACCTGAAATCTACCGACCGGCCACCCTGTTGTGCTGTCTGTGGGAGGAGGGCTGAGGATGGCCAGGGCCCCCAGAGTGTGGCAAGCGGGAGGGTCAGGGTCTGAGGATGGGCTGGTGGGAGGAGGCAGGGTCTGAGGATGGATGGGAGGAGTCAGGGTCTGAGGATGGGCTGGCAGGAGAAGTCAGGGTCTGAGGATGGGTGGAAGGGAGGATTTGGGTTCCAAGGATGGACAGAAGGGAGGAGTCAGGGTCAGAGGATGGATGGAAGGGAGGAGTCAGGGTCTGAGGATGGGCTGGCGGGAGCAGTCAGGGTCTGAGGATGGATGGGAGGAGTCAGGGTCTGAGGATGGATGGGTAGAGTCAGGGTCTGAGGATGGATGAGAGGAGTCAGGGTCTGAGGATGGGTGGAAGGGAAGATTCGGGTTCCAAGGATGGACAGAAGGGAGGAGTCAGGGTCAGAGGATGGATGGGAGGAGTCAGGGTCAGAGGATGGACGGGAGGGAGGAGTCAGGGTCCTAGGGTGGGCGGGACCCCCTCTCTCAGGGACAAGGGCTACCAGGGCAGCTACCTGGTTGTTCCATAGGTGTTCAGTGAGGCTGTAACTCACCTGGGCCACCAGGAGTGTGCGTGTGTCTGCGGAGGACAGCCTGGTGTCTTAGAAGTGATCTGGGTCCACCTGAGACAGCAGAGCCCCTCCAATAATCCACTTAGCTTTGCCCAAATGTCCCTTTATACTGACGGTCCCTCCAGCCCAGGGGCTCCTGGGGACCCCCCCGCATATTCCTGATGCCACTGGATCATCTCATTTATAGATTGAAGCACTAGAATGTCTCTCCAAGAGCTGCTGTGGGGCAGATGGTGTCTCCACGGTGCTTGGAGTGGAACTGGCACTCGGTGCGCGTGTGACGGCAAGGTGGCTGACGGCCCTATGAGAGGCACAGACAAACGGGCTCCGGGTTTCACAGGAGTCATCTGGCAGATTTGAAGGGAGAGCCCCAGCGTGCCGTGCAGGATGGCTAAGAGATGGGCATTCTTGGAATCTACCTGAGAAATTCCACTGACATCTGTAAACCAATGTAAAGAAATAGAAGCAATACAATGGGAGATGCGTGGATTGAATGACAAGCTCTCTTCCCTTGGGTCAAAATTCATGGAAGCTGTCCTACAGCTCTGTCCCCCCAGGGTTTGGGATTTCTCCCCAAAATCCTGTGCTTAGGAGGCAACGCGAGCAGGAGCTTCCCTGTGAGTCAGGGTCTCGTTTCCCGACTGTGGGCCCTCCTAACCTGAGCCATCAGGGGCGGGGGGCACAGTGGGCCCGGTGGCTGGTCTCAGAATCAGGTGCGTTGAGGGGGGCCGCGCGAGTGCGGGGTCTCTCCCAGGGGGTCGTCTCAAGCCAGCAGCCCTCACAATCTCCCCGACCTCTCCCTTCCCACCTTTGAGCTTTTGCGATGGGCTTCCAGACGAGAAGAGGTCCAGGTGATGGGCTGGCTCATTTCTAAACCACTGATGCTTCCTACATTCAGTGCACGAAATCAACAGGTTGAAATGGAGAGAGGCAGTTCCAAAAGAGGATTCAAGTCTGGCCAAGTCTGAACTTTCTGGAGTTCTCATATGAGAACTTTGTTAACATGAAGTGTCGTAACAACTCTCAAGCCAGAAATTGCCAGGGTCACTGCAGACAGAGTGACTGGCAGCTTTAATCCCAGTGTGACGGGGGCAGCCAACAGGGTGACTGGCTCTTCTCCTGGGTGCTGTAGAAACAGTATCTCTAGCAATTTCATTTCTCTTAGATGTATTGAAAGTCAAAGTGAAAATCACTCACTCATATCCGGCTCTTTGCAACCCCATGGACTGTGCAGTCCGTGGAGATCTCCAGGCCAGAATACTGGAGTGGGTAGCCTTTTCCTTTTCCAGGGGATCTTCCCAACCCAGAATTCAAACCCAGGTCTCCCACATTGCGGGTGGATTCTTTACCAGCTGAGCCACCAGGGGAGCAATGTATTGACACTTTCTAATATGGCACTCACGGAACTTCGCGGAGAGATACAACAAGAGGCGTGTGTGGTTACAGTGATGCAAGTCAGTGGGCCAAGGAGCACGCTCAGGGAGACAGGAAGGCTGAGAGCCAGGAGGGCGACGCACGAAGAGTCTGCTTCTGATTGTCCCAGCATCGCGGCCACCGGCTCTGCCTGCGGCTCATGCCCTGGGGATGGGCTGTTTCATCCTCGATTAGGAAGCCAGCACCGCCTGGGGTCAGATCAGAGCTGTTCCCTTTCCTCCTGGCTTCGCCACGTGGCCACCTTCCTGGCTCCCAGGCGCACTAGTGCCCTCCCTGTCCGCGGGAAGGTTACACGCGGGGATGCTCTGCAGGTGGCGGGACACCAGCCAGGCCTGTGTCTCAGATCCAGGTCTGCTTCCTCCTGCCCCCTTGCCCCTCCCCTGTCTCCTCTGCCACCAGCCAGGGTCTCTGGACCACAGCGTCTTCCCCTTGCAGCCGTGGGCAAAGGCACAAGCCTTCTAGGAGAATGCAAGTGGCACGCCTCCCACGGCTGCCTCGAGGTTGGCACGAAGTGTGCCTTTTCACAAACGCTGCCAGTAGGTATTGCCCACCACGGTCAGTGGAGCTGGAATCTCCTGCCCTGGGCCGACTGGCGGTTTGTTTTCTTAGGAATGTTTTCTACTGATCTTCATGCCTCTGCTCTCTCAGTTCAGTTCAGTTCAGTTCACTTCACTTCACTTCAGCGGCTCTGTCGTGTCCAACTCTTTGCGACCCTGTGGACTGCAGCACGCCAGGCCTCCCTGTCCATCACCAACTCCCAGAATTTACTCAAACTTATGTCCATTGAGTCGGTGATGCCATCCAACCACCTCATCCTCTGTCGTCCCCTTCTCCTCCCGCCTTCAATCTTTCCCAGCATCAGGGTCTTTTCAAATGAGTCAGTTCTTCACATCAGGTGGCCAAAGTATTAGAGTTGCAGCTTCAGCATCAGTCCTTCCAACAAATATTCAGGACTGATTTCCTTTAGGATGGACTGGTTAGATCTCCTTGTAGTCCAAGGGAGTCTGCTCTCTGAGCCCGAGTAAAATAAAAGAGAAGGTGAGAGTCAGAGAAGCCAGCTCTCTGCCTGGAGGAGACTGTTTCCTTCTCTGTGAGCCATGAGAAAGATGTGATAAAACCTACCTCAGAGTTTCCAAAGAGGCTCATGCCCGCTCTATCCCAGTGTTCTCAAAGAAAACACTTGGAAGAGGCAAACTGCTGTCCAGACCAGGCCTTACCCTGTGACAAGGGCAGGCAGCTGCGGTCTGTGATGCGAGGCGGTGCGGAGCCTCCGAAGGCCAAGGCTTGGCGCTGCCCCCACGGCGGCACCTGCAGCCTCCGGGAGCCCCGCTCCGCCCAGTCTCGCGCCTCCCTTGTCCCGCGCCTGACTGCCTCTGATGCTGTGCACCCTTTGGCTTTGTTTGCACGGTTGGGCGGGTTTTCTGCTTCTGCTCCTTAATCAAGGGCAGGGGGACGGGGAACTGACTCACTGATGACTGTGGAACTGATCTTACGAAAAATGAAGCCGTTGCCTTCCAGCCCAGCTCTGCCTTCAAGGCTGTTGCCGGCACAGAGCCGGCAGCCTGGCCTCCGTGGTGACCGAAGGTTTGCTCAGCCCCGGGCGTCGCACCAATGGCAGACCGGCCTCCTCTCTGCGCTTGGCTTGGTCCCTCTTCTCCTGGGTCATGCAGGTTTGCTGTGGGAAACATGTGCACGCCTCTCTACAACTCACTTTGTCCTTTTCTTTGCAGTGGTTTCTGATCTTACCTTGGGCTTTGCATGGTTGGGACGGTTTTTCTATCTCTGCCTCTTGATCAAGGGCAGAGTGGCCAGGAACTGCCTCACTGCAGAGGTCACCTTCCCCGGTCCTCAGTGACTTCCTCTGAAGCACTGGGGGGCCCACTTCCTCTCCTCCTCTGCACCCCTCTGTCTGGCTGTAGCCAGCACCCCACGCCCTCTCAGGGCTGGACCGGTGCCCTCAGACCCTGTGTCTCCCTCCTGTGCTCCTCACAGGAGGCCCTCGTCCTGACCAGGGTCTGCTCTCCCCCACGGGGTCCAGCGTCCCTCCGGGTTACACCCCTTATCTCCTCAGTTAACAGTCTCTGCAGAGCAGAAGGCTTGGCCTTTCACCAATTGTGTTTATTCCATTTCAATCAAACTGGATTGGAATTAACATTTGCATTTATGTGTAAATATACATTGTAAGGTAATTTTCTCTCAGCAGTTAGTATGTTTATCTAGCAGCAACTTAAAAATAATCGTGTCTGATGACCTCTTCATCTCTGGCTCGAGGGGTGATGTGGACCCCACATGGGGATCGTGGGACCGCAGATGGCAAAGCCCCTGGGGCGGCTTAGGGCCTGGAGGTCTCCTCACACCCGGAAATCATTGACGGGCCCACAGCAGCATTGTTTCCAGCCAGCGCTGAGCAGGTCCCATCCCTGTGAGGCAGTGTCACACCCAGGAGGACCCGGGAGGAACTGGGAGTGCGGCCCGGCTGACCCAAACCCCTGAACCTGCTCTGCGTCATCTGGAGAAGCTGACAGACCCAGCTCTGAGCCCTGGCTTCCATGTGAGTGTGCCCCCTGCTAGGGCTGCTGCCAAAATTCAGGGAGGTTTTTGCCAGGACTTGGGCAGCGCGGGGCGCAGAAGGGGCACCCCTGTGCTGTCTTCAGACTGCCTTGGTGTTGGAGTCCTTCCTTAGCTGGACACAGCGCCCCTGCCAACCCCCCACCCCTGAAACTAGTAACGGGCACTCCTGGAGAGCCGAAGGCAGAGCTGGGCTCTGTGGGAACCAGCGCCTTTGCCCTCCTGATGCTCCATGTTCAGTGAAGATGGACGATGTGGACCGTGAGTGCGGCCCTGTATGAAACAGCTCCATGCAGGCTCCATCCGAGTCCAGACTACAGAAGCATCCATTTCCTGAAACAGGCCCTAATCTGGGAGCAGGGCTCGCCGCCCCACCCACAGGCAGAAACCTGGGCGAAGGTGCTAGAGACTCGCCCTGGGAGGAGCTCAGGGAGGACAGAGGGGAGCCGTGAGCCTTGCGCCATGGAGGGCTCCCGGAGCACTGGCTGACGGCACCTTGGGCTCAGGGAGGGGTGTCTGAAGACAGAAAGGGGCTCTGGGCTTGAGGAGTTAGCTCTGTGAGGGAAGCTCAGGACCAGCCAAGCTGTGTTGCCTGTGAGCCAGACCCTGGGAACCCCACCTCTCGCTTGGCAGGGCCTTGGAGCCACGTTCAGGGAAGACCACAAAACCTGTCTGTTTCTGCAAAAAAAACAAAAAAAAATCTGGGAACACACACCAAAAAAGCCCAGTTCTTCAGTCAACAGGGTCGCTGGGTTTTGTTTTGTTACTTTTGCATTAAAGCACATCCCCATGGTACTCTTGCCTGGAGAATCCATGGATGGAGGAGCCTGGTGGGCTGCAGTCCATGGAGTCGCCAAGAGTCGGACAGGACTGAGTGACATCACTTCCACTTGTCACTTTCATGCACTGGAGAAAGAAATGGCAACCCACTCCAGTGTTCTTGCCTGGAGAATCCCAGGGACGGGGGAGCCTGGTGGGCTGCCGTCTATGGGGTCGCACAGAGTCGGACACGACTGAAGTGACTTGGCAGCAGCAGCAGCAGCAGCCGTCCTTACACACAGGGAACCTCTGCTGGGTTTGAGGTTCACAGCATCCTCGATGCAGGACAGACTGATACCCGGGAGGGCTTCTCAGGACCCAGGGACCTGGTCCTCCTGCTGTGCATCGTGGCCTCCCATGGGGCAGATATCCCGTTTTCCTCCCTTTCATCCCCAGAGCGCAGCACACCAGCAGCCCTAAGCTTCTGCTGACCTAAGTTCTCACGTTCTTGTGTAAATTGCTCCTTGAATCAGGCATTTGTTCAGCAAACAGAGCAGAGAGCAGAATACAGCGATTGCGTTTGTTCAGGGCTTACCTGGAGCCAGGTGCCCTTCTAAGTGCTCTCCTTAAGTGAGTTCATCGAAACTTCCCAGCTGCCCTGGTCACGGCTCTGGGGTTTGTCCAGATCTGCAGGAAGGGACCAGATGCAGCCCAGCTGGATGGACAGAGGGGAGCTCAGCCAGAGCCTGACTGAGGCTGCAGAGCTCCTGGAGTCTGAGCTCTTAGCTGCTCTCCGATATTTCACCAGGAATTTGAGGAACAGAATCATATGTTATTCCTGTTCACTTGCTCAGTTGTGTTCGACTTTGTGACCCCATGGACTGCAGCATGCCAGGCTTCCCTGTCCATTACCAACTCCCGGAGCTTGCTCAAACGCATGTCCATTAGGTCGGTGATGCCATCCAACCATCTTATCCTCTGTCATCCCCTTCTCCTCCAGCCCTCAATCTTTCCCAGTGTCAGGGTCTTTCCCAATGAGTCAGCTGTTCACATCAGGTGGCCAAAGGACTGGAGCTCCAGCTTCAGCCTCAGTCCTTCCAATGACTGTTCAGGACTGATTTCCTTTAGGATGGACCGGTTTGATCTGTGTAAGGGCCTTATAATGTTAGTTCCTCAGTTGTGTCCAACTCTTTGCAATCCCATGGACTCTAGCCCATCAGGCTTCTCTGTCCATGGGATTCTCTAGGCGAGAATACTGGAGTGGGTAGCCATTCCCTTCTCTACGGGATCTTCCTAGGGTTTGATCCCTGGGTCTCCCACATTGCAGGAAGATTCTTTACCACCTGTCACCAGGGAAGCCCAAATACTTTATAGAATGGGAGCAAATGGCTGGTCCCAGTGGAGAATTATTTTATAACATGAGCTATAACTCTGACTATATTTGTTGCGGTGTTTGAGTTTCTGTAGAAACGTCCAGATCTCCGCCTCCCAGCACCTCAGGAAAGTCTACACGCCAGTGCTGATTCTGCAGAGTCTGGGTGATCCTTCTTCCCACCATGAAATCTGACGCATTCCAGGTGTTGGGGCTATGCTGGCCACAGGCAGGTGGTCCTACCTGACCTCTGGGAGGGGTGCTGCAGCCACTCCTCAGCACCCCCATTGCTGATGCCACTTCTGATGGAGGCTGATTAGGAAATGGTTTTCTGGGCTGCCCATCTCACAGGAATACAAAAGAGCGTTGGGGGCTCATTAGTGACCGAAATGAACTTCCCAGGTTGCTGAGTGGTAAGGAAACTGCCTGCCATGCAAGAGACAAGGCTTTAATCCCTGAGTCAGAAAGATCCCCTGGAGAGAGAAATGGCAACACACTCCAGTGTTCTTGCCTGGAGAATTCCATGGACAGAGGAGCCTGGCGGGCTAGAGCCCGTGGGGTTGCAAAGAGTCTGAAGCGACTGAAGCAGCTGAGCACGCATGCACATAGTGCCTGAAGTCTGCAGGTGCGTGAAGAGCTGAAGGTCGAGCAGCGGGTTCAGGGAGGATGGATGGGGAGCCTTTCTGTAGCGAGCACTCTGGGGATGTGGCCCCACGTGGGGCACCTTGTCACTTGTCACAGCACGTGCCACCCAGGCTTGCACCGTCTCCTCCTAAACCATCCTAGCTATTCACGTCTTAGCAATTTCCACCTTATTGTAAAATGAGCTTTTATTTGCATCTGTGCTTACTCACAGCCTTCACAAGTTAATTAGTTGTTTTATTAGCCATCAGTAAACAACAGGCCTAATTTAGTAGTTTCAGGTATAATTAAGAATCTTGGAATAGCAGACTTGTGTGTGTGCAAATTAGAGGGACCCAGAGACCCTTCAAAGAATTCTCTATAATACACACTTGTCAAATTTGGAAACTTGCCTCTTTTATTTTCCATTCCTTTTTGGAGGCTAAATTTAATTATAGGTTCATTAGGTGAGGCCTAGTAATTTTCATGTTACAGGTGGCATTTCTAAATGAATGGAAGTTCCCATCATGCATTTGGCTGGATGAATGAGTTTCCCATCATGCATCTGAGATACTCTTAATGTCAGGTCATGAATGTGGACACTGAGAAGGATTTTCAAGATCTTTTCTTTAAGACCTTGCAAGATAAATGGTGCCATATGTCTGAGAGCAATGCAGAGAGGGGACTGCTTTCTTGCCCAGTCTCCGTCTGAGTTAAGATGCTGTCAGCAGGCAGAGAGAGGGAACCAGGAAGCAGACGCACCTTGGCCGGCCTTGCTTGCACCTCAGTGCATCACACGGGGGTGAGACAGTCTCTTGTCCACCTGAGAAATGAGGATGGCGTGACCACACTACACCTTGAGCCTCGAAGCCTTTGGGCATCGTGGTTTTGAGTTCTGCTAGACTGAGGTCCAAACCAAGAATTAAATTCAGCTGAGAGATTTTCAGCAGCGGGTAGAAATGTAAGCTTCCAGTCTGGAAATGTGATTCTCTGTAAGCCAACTCTGGGTGCTACCGTGCTCCCTAAAGTAATCTAGGCTTCCCTGGGGAAGCTTTGTGATAATCCCGCAAGAATGGCAGTCGCAGTGACAGCGTTTATCCCGCGTGCCCACAGGGAGGGCACTGGCAGGTGTTGCTAGGGTTGTCTCTCCAGATGAAGACGCCGAGGCACAGAGAGGTTGTGCCTCATGCCTGGGGCCACACAGCCAGAGGGGCAGAGCTGCTTCTCTGTGGAGTTCCCTCCCTGTGCTTCCCCAGGCAGCCCCGGCTCCCACAGAGGGGACTCACGCCCCTAAGTGTGTTTGTGTGTGTCTGCACAGGGCCTTGGTGTTACGTGTGTCTTGTCATCTGTCACGGTTTCATAACCTGGGAAAGAAACAAGAAGCGCTATGAGGGTCGTATGCAGCACAAACACGAAGACGGCTTTGCCCGGGACTAATGCCGTGGACTTTTTGGTCTATTCAATGACAGATGTTTTATAGTTCTGGCCTAATCCTCTCAGAGAAATGGGTGCTGACAGCCACTGGGTGTCCAGGCAGTAGCAGCGGTTGAGTGGCCAGGTGGCCTGGCCCTTCCTGCAGCAGGGCCCACCTTCAGGCCTGAGTCCACGTCCAGAGGCATCTTCCTCAGACTGTGTACTTCCTGCCCTGTGGCTGAGCAGCTGGAAACTCTGAGTGCTGTAACGTAGGCTGCGTGCATGAAGGAAGTCATTCATCGTCTTTCTTGCAGGCTCCCTCCGTTGGCTGAGACTTGGGCTGCAGCCTGGCATGCCTTCCCTGGGTCAGGGAGGTGGATGAAGGTGTCAGTGTGTCTCAAGGTGTAACACGTCATGGCAATTTGTGAGGCTCTAGCAAGTCTAGGCCCCAGTCCTGGGCCCTGCCACATTCCACCACCCAGGGGTCTCCCATCATGCTGAACTTGCCCACACTGTGGGTCTTTGTCTTAAAGGGCTTTGCCTGCAAAATAAACTGCATCAAAATCCTAGCTCCTTCTCCAGTTTAAATTAGGCACTAAAGGTCGTAATCTGAACCAGCATCTTTCTACCTGTCTGCTGGCCATCTCTGTGTCTTCTTTGGAAAAATGTTTATTCAGGTCTTCTGTTCATTTTTTATCCAAGTTTTTCTTTCTGTGATGTTGAGTCGTATGAGCTCTTACGTATATTTTGAATATTAAGCCCTTACCAGTCATATCATCTGCAAATATTTTCTCCCAGCCCGTAGATTGCCTTTTGTTTATTGATGGTTTCTTTTGCTGTGCAAGCTTTTAAGTTTAATTAGGTCCAATTTGTTTATTTTTGCTACTATTTCCTTTAACTTAGGCGACAGATTAAAAAAAAAAACAACTACTGCTGCATTTTATGTCAGTGTTCTGCCTATGTTTTCCTCTCCAAGTTTCATAGTGGTAAGGTTTATGTTTAAGTCTTTAATCCATTTTGAGTTTATTTTTGTACATAATGTTAAGAATGTTCTCATCTCACTTGTTTACATGTAGCTGTTCAATTTTCCCAGCACCACTTATTGAAAAGACTGTATTTTCCCTCCTTTGTTTTAGACCAGTTGATCAAAAGCGTGTGGGTTTATTTCTGGGCTGTCTATCGTGTTCCACGGACGTGTATGTCTGTTTTTGCGCCGGTGCCACGCCGTTTTGATGACTGTGGCTTCGTAGTCTGAGATCAGTCTGGAATCAGTCTGTAGTCTGAAATAGTCTGAAATCAGGAAGCTTGATTCCTCCAGCTCTGTTCTTTCTTCAAGTTGTCTGAGCTATTTGGGGTCTTTTGTGTTTCCATACGAATTTTATTTTTTATTTATTTACTTTTTCCATACAAATCTTAAAATTATTTGTTCGAATTCTTAAAAAAATTGGCACTTTGACAGGGAATGCAGTCAGTCTATAGATTTTCCTGGGTTATTATGATAATTTTACCAATGTCAGTTCTTCCAGTCAAAGGACCTGGCATATCTTCTCGTGTCTGTGTGTCTGCAGTTCCCCTCATCAGCCTCGCAGCTTCTGAGTGCAGGCTCTCTACCTCACTGCTCAGTGCTCAGTCAGTCCTGTCTGCCTCTTTACGACCCTTCGGACTGTGGCCTGCCAGGTTCCTCTGTCCGTGGGATTTTTCAGGCAAGGACACTGGAGTGGGTGCCATTTCCTTGTCCATTACCTCATTTATGTAGGATTGCTGCTGCTGCTAAGTCGCTGCAGTCGTGGCCGACTCTGTGAGACCCCATAGACGGCAGCCCACCAGGCTCCACCGTCCCTGAGATTCTCCAGGCAAGGACACTGGAGTGGCTGCCGTTTCCTCCTCCATTACCTCATTTACGTAGGCTTATTCTTAGGTATTTTATTCTTTCTGATGTGATTGAAATGGGATTGTTTCCTTGATTTCTCTTTATGGGAACTCACCACCATCACTTCACTGAGCTACTTTATTTCACTTCAGCACTGTCACCCCAAGCTCCTCCTGGGTGAGGGTTGTGCTCTCTGAAACGTGGAAGACAGTCCATGGAGCCCTCACCTCCCCTCCAGGCCTGGGGCTCTGTTTCTGCAGCGGAGAGCCCCTGCTCTCCAGCTTCTAACTTCAGAATCTGGGAGGATCTCACTGAGGCCCTGAGCCGAAAGGGGAGGGGGGCTTTCCCAGAACACCTTGGGATGTTGGATTGATGGACACTTGAAACATCGTATGCACGCAGGCTCTCCTCCAAGAGTGGACTTTAATTCATCTGCATGTCAACAATTACCGTGGATCTCTGTGTCAGTTTGCGTGTAGGTTGATTTCCTTATAAAATGTCTCATTTTGCTGATGGACTGTGGCAGGTTGGGGTGGGAGTAACTGTCTCCCAGACTTCTCTTCTGCTTCTGTGTGTGTGTAGGTCTGTAGATGAGCAGATGGGGCAGAGAGAGAGAGAGAGAGAGAGGCCGGCTGGGCACAGAGGAGGCTCCCTCGGGACCTGTTTTGTGTGCCCATCGGGGCTCTTCTCCTGGGACCCCCTTCCCTGTGGGCCTTGGTGGGGAGTGGGCTCTCTTCCCTGGGCACCCTGACTCCCTGGTGGGCAACTGCCTGTGTCAGCATCCCAGGCACTCCCCTCTTTCTCCCTGACCCCTCTGTGACCCTGCGACTCTGCTGAGTCTCTGGCCATGGGTCACTCCACAGGAACCGTGTTGAGTGACAGTCAAATGTGCAAGGCAGCGCTCAGGGGGACTCGGAAGGCTCCAAGGAGGAGAGGCACGAGGTCAGGTGGGTGTTTAGGACCAACTTTGCTGGTTCTGCTCTCCCTGCAGGGAAGCCGGCCACTGTCCAGAGGACCAGAACAGCTCTAACTCAGTTCCAGGACACAGCAACACGAGCAAGAGTTGAGGGATGCCCCAGAGAGGGACCTGGCTGGGAGTCCAGGCCACGGGCCAAAGGGGAATGAAGAATGGCCTTCCAGCATTCCCGGAAATCATGGTCTGGTGCTAGAGAAGAGACGTCAGGCTGAGACGAGGAGAATGGAACTGGTTAGCATGGGCCCAGGCCCTACCGCGTGGTTTAGGGGTTAGACACGACGGTCCTAGAGTCAGAGGTCTGGGGCTCAGGATTAGGCTTTACCATGGAAAAGTTGTATGACCCTAAGCAGGTCTCTTTAACTGTCTCTTCCTTGGTTTCTTTTCTATAAAATGTGGATATTTATAGTGTAGAAGGTGGAAGGAAGAATTAAATGCTATCTGTGAGGGCGATTAGTGCAGGGTCTTGTGCACAGTAGGGCTGCAGAAATGTTAGGAGTTACAGTGAAGATGGAGATGGAAGCTGTCATGGTGGTGACGGTGGTGATGGTGGTGTTGATGGTGATGATGGTGATGCTGGTGGTGGTGGTGATGGTGGTGGTGGTGGTGATGATGGTGGTGATGCTGGTAGTGGTGATGGTGGTGATGATCCTGATGGTGGTGGTGGTGGATGTGATGGAGGTGGAGCTGGCAGCAAAGGTGTCTGTGAATGATGAATGTCAGTTTAGCTAGAAGTGCTGTGTTTAAGAGAGAGATCCCCATAACAGTTTGGGTCCAGAACACCAGGAAGGGAATTGCATCCCAGGAAGCCCTCCATCACCCCCTGGGGCCTTATGGCATAGTGAGACAGAGCTGTGGGTACCTGCAGGTCAGGTGACAACTCTGTCCTTCTGTGGGGCAGCTGGTCTAATGCTAGTCCTACCTGCTGGAGGCCTGAGGGCCCGTGATGGCCCAGAACGGTCCTTGGCCCCTCCAGGCTGGCCTAGTTCTTTTACTTGCAGCTGGAGGGCTGTAGTGCCTTTGGCATTGAGTGCTGAGCCACCCTGACCTGACGGCCCGCACTGCCCACTCAGTGTCCCTGGGGGCCTCGCTGGCCTGACTGCATTGCACTGCCCACAGAGTATCCCTTGCCAGGCTCCCCTGCCCCTCTGCGGACCCTTTGCTGGCATCCTCAGAGCATGGATGCGAACCCTGCAGGCAGAGTCCGAAAACAAGCATCAGAGGGTCCCCAAGTGGGACTGAATCAGAAGAGGAGATTGAACGCAACGTCTCCAGACATTTATTTTGATTAAAACATTAAAGTACATGGCAGCTCTTCATGGAAATTGTAAATCTTTACTGGAGGAAAATGAGAAACTCGGAAGGACGTGGAATGACGGCTTGGGGTTGCCCAGGCTTCGACACCTACTTGATTTTACTTGGGGAGCTGGGTATTGCTGTTCCCAAATTAGTTTTTGGAAAATGAATTATTGACTGCAGATTTAATTTATTCCTAATAAGTGGGACACGTGTGTAACCTGGGCCTGACAGAGGGGTTAGCAAAGCCAGAAGAAGGACTAGGCAGTGGGTGTGTTGAGGGGTCCCCAGAGCAGAGGAGTCAGAGACCCCGGCCCCAGGACAGATCTGCTGGGCTCCTCCTGGCCTGGAATTTCATCCTGTGATGTTCCCAGGACTAAGCGTGTTCTTAGTGACCTCAGTGTCAGAGTCGGCAGGTTTAAATGACTCGGCGAAGTTGGGATGCCCACTGCCTGGCTTCTCTTTCTGCTGTGTCCCCCTTGGCTTTGACCATTTTGCTCTCTCTGTGCTGGAGGGTGCTTTGCAGGGAGGGTCCTTCCAGAGGTGGCCCTGGGCAGGGACTAAAGTGAGGTGGGCATGTTCTCCGCTCTGCTGAGGGGTGGGGTCGGGGTCGGGGGTGGCAAGGAGCCAGGAGGCACGGGTGTGAACACTCCCCGTGAAGCCAGAGCCCCGGGTGGGGGGAGCACATCCCTCAGCATCAGTGCCCACATCTGCATGGGCACAGGAAGGGCTCTCAGTGTCCTCGAAGTGAGGGCCAAAAGGAGGCAGAGGGTGTCAGGATGCCTGGGAGCGTGTTACACTGAATTTCAGATCAGCCCTTTTATTTTTCTCCTGTTAATCTTTATCCCATTGATGCTCCTTACAAAAATACATGTCTGGTATCTAGGAAAAGAAAAATATTTATCTAGATTTCAAAATTCTCCCTTTTGTTAGTCTGGCCAGCCCAGTGAAATCATGGCAGTTTCATTACACAGCCTGACACATGAATGCTGAATTTCCAGGCACACTATGTGTTTGGGATACAGCTATCTGAGGTGTTGTGTTGCTGACTGTGATATATCACAGAGTGGTATCTATAAAGCACGTATCTGAAAATTAATATTAAAACATAAAATATTCTTTCAGCTTAAAATGAATTCACTACTTACATTCGTTTAGATTAATTTATGTAGATTAAAATATTTTTTTTCACAACTTCTTTTAATAAGTATTCAAATGATGATAGCAGACATTAATGACCGTAATGCCATCCACAGTGCCAGTCCTTGGATGGGGGGACAGATGGGAGTGATTGGCTGCCAGAACATGCAGAGTTTGGGTGATTATTCAGAGAAGGCTGGCAGGCCTTGCAAATGGTAGGGATTATTTATTTTTCTAAGTACATTTTTCTGTAACATTTGCATCTGTGATAATAGAATTGTTTCATTCATCATGCCGCGTGCATCAAAAATGTCTGCTCCTCCAGGTCCTCACGGTGATTTCTTAACGATTTTTACACAAAACTCCTGCTTCGGAATAGAATTAGGGTATGCAGGTATGCACTTTCCCTTACTGTTGCACTAGAAATCATCAGTAAATTTGGTTTTCGTTTGTGTGTGAATGGTCCGTGGCTTCCCATGATTCCTCATGTTTGGTAAGATCGGGCTGAGACGGTGGGTTTGCTGACGCCAGAATGTCTCCCCTCCTCCCAAGCAGCGGTCGGGCAGGGACAGGTGGCCCAGCACCCAGATGTCAGCGCTGTTTTTGTTTTGACTCCGATGACGGAGCTCTGTCTGCTGAGATGTCACCTCCACAGAGGTGGGCTCAGAGCTGGGGTCAGAACCCATGGTCTCTGCTGAGCTGGTGGATGTGGACTCGGCCGGAGCCAGGGGGCCTCGCTGGGGCAGGCCAGCCCTACAGACCCTCCCAGGAATGGTGCCCAGGCGACTCAGGCCATGGCGCTGTCACAGCCCAGCTCTGGCAGAGAGCTTTGCCAATTGCAGTAAGCTGGGGGTCTCCCTGCAGGAGGGGCACTGGCTTAAGGGGTCCCTCGTGGAGGAGCGTTGTCGGATGGGGCCTCAGAGGGGGGTGGTGGAGGAAGGCCAGGCTTACTGACCCGCATGGCACGAGGTGACTCAGATGACAGGACTCAGGGCAGCTGGTGCGGTCCAGCCCTGCCTTCTTGCAGCCCCCAGGGTCCTGGGGGCTTAGGTAAGGCTGGTCCAGGTCTAACTTTGTAGCAGTGACTTCGTAGCCGTGTGGGGAGGCCAGCACCCTTGGAGGACTTGTCGAGCCCAGTGCCTTCACGGTGGCCTCCGCGAGAGAGTCGGCGGGCCAAGGAGATGGGTCAGGACCGTGGGTTGACTGGTCCTGGTGGGCTTGGGTGAGGGTGCTCCCCACCGTCTGGCCCTGGCCCCGGGATGACGGCAGCAGGGGAGGCAGACGGGGAGGTGGCTGTGGGCTGTAGACTCCGGATCAGCTGTGCGCACAGAAAGGCATGGTCCAGACCCAGCGACTGGCAGGTTGCTAGGTCGGCCCTGTGATCCGGGGGTGCGGATCGTGGAGCCCAAGGGCGCAGGGCGGGGCTGTGCAGGCACCGGGGTGGGGCTGGCCTGTGGGGATCAGGCGCCGGGGGGGTCGCAGCGCCTCGCCCCTCGCCCCAGCCCCAGAGCTGCTGGCCAGGCGTTTGGAGGCGGAGGCTGATGCTGATGCCCTTTTTCCTCCATCCACGGCTCCCTGCCGAGACCCGCTCAGGGGTTCTGGATGCCTTGGTTGTTCACAGCTGACCCGCTGCTGAGCCTGTAGAGTCTGCAGCGGAGGACCGTCACAGGGAGCCCACCCCCGGGGGCAGAGCCCACCCCGGGGGCAGAGTCCGCCTCCAGGACAGGACGCCCTGCCCTCCTCCGCGTGGCCCTCTGCTGTGTCTTTACTTTTTGCCCACCTGTGTCCTCAAACCCCCGGCAGCCAGGGCAGGGCAGAGTGGACGCTGCAGAGGGGAGATGGCTGGGGCCCAAGCAGATGGGTCCTCTGCGACCGTGTCCGGGTGGAGAAACCGAGGTGAACCCAGGTTCAGGGCCCTGCACCGCCTGCAGGTGGATTTAAGCTAGTTTGGGATGCTCAGGGGACGTCACTCCACAGGGGAAGCTGGAACCCAGGTTCAGGGCCCTGCACCGCCTGCAGGTGGATTTAAGCTAGTTTGGGATGCTCAGGGGACGTCACTCCACAGGGGAAGCTGGCACCATTGCCTGGGGCAGAGTTTGAAGTGGGGCCCCATGTGGTGGGTTCAGAGGGTGGGAACCTCCCCACAAATAACCAGGTGGTGCTTTCCGGGGTCTGCTGACAGCCAGCCAGGGTAGGGGGCCTGCTGATGCGGTCCCATACCGGGACGGAGCATCCCTTGATGGGTCTTGGACCAGATCTGGAGATGGGCACTGAGGAAGCTGCCAGCCATGGGTGCCACCCAGAGCTCTCTGGACTTAGGAGCGGGAGAGGGTTGGGGAGACCATTTGCTCCCCGGCCCTTCCCGGCCCCCGGGGAGTGAAGAGACATCCCAGGCCCTGCCGTGCGCCCCCTCCCTGAAGCCGCCCAGCATCTCCCCACGTTCCTAGTCCTCTGTGTGGTGAAGCTGGGCCCTGAGCTGCCTACAGAGAGGTCTGTGCCCGGGGCTGCCCCAGGTTCCCCTCCGCCCCTTGCTGGCCTTAGCCCCACTTCCAGGCCGCACGAGCAGCAGGCGCTTTCCCACGATGCCCCGGTCCCCACCGCGGTCACTGGTCGGGGGTGCAGCTGCCTCTGCACGCCTGGCCACTGGCCGTGACCGCAGGTGCGGTGGGCCCCTCTCTGTGTGGACTGAGCGCCCCACCGCCTGCTCCACAGTCCGCCTTCCAGATCCTGGTACCTGCCCGAAGGGTCTCTGCTCCGCCCTTCGTCCTGCTCCCCCGCCAGGGCCTGCCTGTCCCAGGCTGGCAGAGCGCCCGGGAGGCCGGGTCAGAGCCCCCGAGACTGTGGTCGGTCACGCCTGTGTCTGTGCCCCTGGAGGCCCATGCTGCTCCTCGTCGCCTCAATCCACTGGGCAACCAACCGCTCCTGGCCCGCAAACCAGCCGTTCTGGTGGGGACCCCTCAGCCTTCCCGGTGAGGACCCTCAGGGTTGGTGCCCGAGGCACCGTTTAAGCACTGTCTGTGCTTTTGTTTCTAGAATGCAGAACTGCCAGCTGGTTCCCCAGACCGGGAATCTTGAGGCTGGGTCCAGGGCTCTGCAGCACGCCCCAGCTCTGTGTCTGCAGAGATCCCTGGGGCCCTGCAGGCCCTGCAGGTGGGAAGAGACCCGACGCCGGGCCCTGCCCAGAGCCGCGTGCTGTCCACACCTTGGACCTGGCTCTGCCTCTGGCCCGCCACGCGCTGTATGTCAGGAGAGCCAGGCTGGGCCTGTGGGACCCATGTCCCCGGCAAGGACCCTGGGTGGAGGGGGGGGGCGGTGCCGCGTTCTCAGGAAGCAGCATCCCCTGCAGCTGAGGCCACTGATGAGGAGTCTTCATTTTTTTCCAAACGGAAGTTCAGCCTTTGGAAGCGTCTCAGTGCACAAGGGGCGGGAGGAGGCAATTCCGCAGAGAAAGTTGTCTCAGGCAGTAAGTCACCTGATGTAGTTTCGGGGCGGACGCCGCTCCCAAGCCTCTCTCCTTCTCCTTTCTTTTCCGTTTTGATTTTATTGCCATTTTCTGACATTAGGAGAAATTGAAAACCTGCTAAGATTTCCTAGCTCTACATCTGAGAGGTAAGTGACACAGCCGGTCGCCAGGATGGGTTTAATTTACGCCGCACGAGGAGATCTTCCTCCCTTTCTAATTACGCCGCTTCCCACGAAAGAGATCTGCGGGGATGAAAGGATAAAGTGTTAAGAGGAACATTTTCTTTCCCTTTTTAAGGGAACCACTTATCAGGCACAGAAGGCAATCAAACCAGGTGTGCTGAGATTGGATGGAGGGAGGAGGGGTCTGATTATGAAACAACTCAGTGGATGTGACTCGACTGGTTCTCAGAGCGGCCTCAGGAGGAGTAAAGGGGCAGGGCTGGGGGTCAGTCCCAGAGGGAGAGACCGGGTCCTGAATGTGGACAGGCTGAGGCCTGGGCTCACGGACCTGACCCTGGAATCCGGGAATCCCCAGCCTCCAGGGGAACCTCCCCCTGCACCTGCAGATGAAACCAGGAGGTGGGCAGCTTTAGGCCCCAGGTTCCTTCTCAGTTTGGAGGACGAAGCAGCGGACACACCTTAGCCTGTCTCGGCGTTTTCCTTCCTGACCATTCTCCTGTGCAAACCCCTTGGTGGTTTCAGTCTGTTCCGAATTAGAAACAGGAGCCATCCTTGTAGCCTCCTCTAGGAAGAAATCTATTTCAGGAGTATCACGGGGTGAATGTCATCGCTTAGTCGTGTTGGACCATCTGTGACCCCGTGGACAGCAGCACGCCAGGCTTCCCTGTCCTTCACTATATCCAGGAGTCTGCTCAAACTCACGTCCATTGAGTCGGTGATGCCACCAACCATCTCATCCTGTCGTCCCCTTCTCCCTCCTTCAATCTTTCCCAGCATCAGGGTCTTTTCAAATGAGTCAGCTCTCCGCATCAGGTGGCCCAAGTATTGGAGTTTCAGCTTCAGCATCAGTCCTTCCAATAAACACTCAGGACTGATTTCCTTTAGGATGGACTGGTTGGATCTCCTTGCAGTCCAAGGGACTCTCAAGAGTCTTCTTCAACACCACAGTTCAAAAGCATCAATTCTTTGGCACTCAGCTTTCTTTATAGTCCAACTCTCACATCCATACACGACTACTAGAGCCCTCTGGACTGTATAAAAAGATGGAAGTGAATACCATCCCCCCCAAATTTTTGTCTACCAGGAACCTCAGAATGTGACTTAACTGGGAAAGCAGGTTTTCACAGATATCATTAGCTCAGGATTTGAAATGGGATCATCTTGGATTGGGATGAACTGTAAGCCCAGTGACTGGTGTCCTTATGAGAGAAGGAGGGATGCACAGAAGCCTAGGAAACGAGGCCCCGTGAAGACAGAGGCAGAGGCTGGAGCGATGCAGCCTCGCGCCACGGAGGCCTGGAGCCGCCAGGAGCCGGAAGAGGCAGGAAGGAGCATCCCTTAGAACTCAGCAGGAACTTGGCTGACACCTTGACTTGGACTTTTGGCCTCCAGACCGTGAGATAATGAATTTCTGGTGCTTAAACCAGTTCATGACAAACCTAGGCAATGTGTTAAAAAGCAAAGACATCACTTTGCTGACAAAGGTCCATACAGTCAAGGCTATGGTCTTTCCAGGAGTCACGTACAGATTATGAGAGGTGGACCATAAAGAAGACAGAGCTTTTGAAAGTCCCCTGGACTGCAAGGAGGTCAAGCCAGTCCATCCTAAAGGAAATCAACCCTGAGTATTCATTAGAAGGACTGATGCTGAAGCTGAAGCTCCAATACTTTGGCCACCTGATGTGAAGTACTGACTCATTGAGAAAGACCCTGATGCTGGGAAAGACTGAAGGCAGGAGGAGAAGGGGATGACAGAGCATGAGATGTTTGGATGGCATCACTGATTCAACGGACATGAACTTGGGCAGATTCTGGGAGATGGCAAGGGACGGGAGGCCTGGCGTGCTGCAGTCCATGGGGCTGCAAAGAGTTGGACACGCCTTGGCGACTGAACAATACCAAGTCAGTTCGTGGTAATTAATCTTGGCAGCCCCAGAAGACTAAAATGTCCTTGACAATGTGACTTTTTTTTTTTTAATTGGGGGGATGTGTGATGCCTGTGACACAGCATCGGCTTCGTGGCCACCCCTCCTCAGACGTCCGCCCCTCCCGCCCTTCCCTGCCGCCTCTCCCCGGCTGTGCTGCTCTGTCTAGGGATTCTTCGAGTCCAGGCTCTTAGAGGTCTGCTCCCCAGTCCGCTCACTGATCCTGTGGGCCAGTTGAGAAAGGCAGACTGAAGATACCCCCACCACGAGGGGCCTCTCTATGAAGGCCTCTGCTCTGAGGACAGGATTCCCCTGGTCACACTGCAGGCCTGTGTAGCCTCCAGAGGAAGAATGTTCCAGCACTGTCCTTCAGCTTGAGGCCATAGGCATCTGGTTTACACCAGCCCAGAGCTAAAGGGATGCTCAGCTCTGAGCTCTGCCGGTGATGTGGACAAGCTGGCATTTGACAGACAGGACTCCCCACTTTAGAAAGGGCTGGACGGGTGCTTGCAGGTCTGTAGGGGAGGGCCTGACCCTCTTAGCCCATTTCTCACCCATGCATATGAAGGTTAAGAGGACAAGTCACTTGACTGGGATTTCAGAGCCTGCTGGTGGTGGCTCTGGGTCATGATCAATGTTCCCTTCTTGGATCCTACCTGGGCCACCCCCTTCACGTCCACCTAGGACACACTGAAGCTTGCTCAGGCCACAGACATGAGAGAGCTTGTCATCAGTGCTCGGGAACAGACCCCTGGAGGCAGGCTGACCCTGCTCCCCTGCCAGGGCCCAGGGGCGCCTTCTCACTGCACAGAGGGTGGTGCCCACCCTGCAGACCAAGTGGCTTCTGCCGTCAGAAGCTTGGCGACAGCATGAGCAGCCGATAATGGTGCCATGACGTTGGAAATGAATGAAATTCCACAGGGAAGCCCAGGAGGGCTGGACATCCTTAGCTACATGCCCACGGCCAACGTCATCAAAACATCCCACTTATTTCTACGATGGACTGGAACCCACTTTGGGTGTATCACACCCAAAGATCAAATGACCTAATTAAAATGACAGTGACTAGAGTGAATTTTACAATTTATCACCTCCTACAAAAACAGCCCCTGCATCCCTGACCCAGCATTTCAGGGCTGTGAACCTGCAACCTGCATCGCCCTGAAGCCACTGAGGGCGTGGTGTTGATGCCCAGGGCCCCCATTCTGGACATTCACAGGGAGGACCCAAATCGGGGAGCCCCAAAGGGTTATGAGAGATGCCGAGGCCTAGGAGCCCTGACGACCTGTGGGCACCATGCAGGTGGGCTGGTGATGCCAGCCCCCTTCTTGGTCTGACACCTAATGCGCCCCCACCTCTCCCTTGGCTGTGCTGTGTGTATGCACTAGCCATCCACTCAAGGTTGCTACCACCCCCTGCCAGGGCAGAGTTGTAGCAGGATCGTGGCTGCTGGCTCAGGACTGTCTTTCCCTGGTGTCCTGAGTCAAGGGGGCCAGTGGTGGTCTGCAGACTGGTTCTGACCAGCCGGCTGGCAGAGCAGTGAGGTCAGCTCCCTGGCACTGTGACCAAGAAGAGAGCCTGCCTTCTCCGCTCTCACCCCCCAACCTGCCTTTCACTCTGACTCCTCTGAGATGCTGAGGATTGCAGGGAGGGACCGCGTCCCTGAGTCACTGGTTCTTACACGGGATGACTAATCTCCTGCCCGAATGGGTGGACATTAGGGGTGTGTTCATGGCAGAGTTCACAAGGCCTTTTCTTAAGGTGCAAACACCTACAGTGCCTGGGGTCAGCTGGGGTTTTCCACTGGAGAGTTTGTCATATGACAAAAGGGCAGCCTTGGGGACTTCTGAGTCATCAGCCTCATCAAACATGCCATCCTTCACCGAGATGAGCCAGCCTGCAGTGCTGAGACGCCCCGTGGGTGTCACGGTGGACTACATTGAGAGTTATGGAGCAGACCCTCCTCCCACACGGCTGCTCTGGGAGGGGGTGCGGGGAATCGAGTGCGTGCGTCTCTGAGGCAGGAGACGAGGCGCGAGCATCGGTCACAGATGCCACTCCGGCTCCTTGAGAGGCCGCCACAGTCATTCACGCTCTTCGAGGGCTGTTCTCGGGGGTTCTTGAGTTGAGAAGCGGCACTCCCAGCGGCGTCGTGATAAACCAAGCAGACGCACATCCGGGAGGTCTCTGCCCCCTCCCTCCATCGGCAGGGAACCTGAAGAACCTCTCCACCCCAAACCGGCGCTGAGGAGGGTGGTTAATTGATTAATACAAGTTGTCAGACTATCTTAAGCAGAGCTGTGTGTCTCTGTAGACTAGAAACTTAATTATTTAAATGTTTACTGTTTTTCCTAATTAAAGAGTAGATCTAATCAAATTCTATTTATGAATAGATTCTATTTAAAAAACAGAAGCAGTTTAGACGCGTATAGATCCTGCTCCTCTCAGCCTTCCTCTTTTCCTAGAGGAGATTCTATTAGCATTTTGGTGCGATAATCAAATGCTTCCTACTCCTTCTGGCATTCATGTGTTTTCATAAAAATATGAAGGTTTTTTAAAAACTAGCATAGGGTGGTGTAGTGCAAGCGTTTCTGACTTTTTACTTAGTGATGTACCTTGAAGATCAGAATACAGTGACATAGAAAGAATTTCCAGTCCTGGCTGCTCCTGTAGAGGGTATCCCATGGTTTGAGCATCAGCATATTTACTTGCTGTTGGACATTAGGCTGTTTCTAATGTGGGACGGTTACCAATAGCTCTTAGTGAGTGTTTTCCACACACTTCTTCATACAGATGGTAAAGCAGCATGTGTAGCTGGTGATAATGTAATTTGCTGCAGTGTTTCTGAAAAGAAAAGGAGGTTGCTAAAAATTGAGACTCAGTGTTTCCAAACCAGCGAGCCCCGCGGTTCCATTGCTGGGACTTTGTCTTAAGACACCCCGTCATCAGAAACCTGAGGACGGCTGCAGCCCGTGGGAGCGGGCGAGCCCGCCAGCCCTGCACAGCCGTGGGGCTTGGGAGGGGTCTTGGATCTGCTTCCTCCGTCTGGAAAGAAGGCTGCTGCGGCACTGCCGGCAGAGGCCGCCCAGGCCGGGGGCGAGCTAGGCTGAGGCTCCTCGGCAAGCTGGGCGGTAGAGCCTAAGCTTGTGTGTGCATTTGGTCCTCAGGCGTGTCCGACTTTTTGCAGCCGCATAGACTGTAGCCCTCCAGTCTCCTCAGTCCATGGGATTCTCCAGGCGAGAATCCTGGGGTGGGTAGCTTTTCCCTCCTCCAAGGGATCTCCCCAACCCAGAGATCGAACCGGGGTCTCCCGCGTTGCAGGTAGACTCTTTACCAGCTGAGCCACTGGTTAAGCATCATCCAGGCCCCCAGCGAAGGGGGCATCAGGACCCCCACAGAACACGGCTGGCAACAGGGGAGTTGAGAATGAAGCCTCAGTGCCCACCAGTGGGGGCTGAGAACGTGGGCGTCTGTCTTTCTGCTGAAAGATGAAGCAGCCGTTAAAGCCGTGCTTGCCAGGAGCTCTGGGTAGCAGGGGGGACACGGGTGATAGCATGCTTTCTGGGACAGTTTG
Organism: Ovis canadensis; assembly: GCF_042477335.2. Classification (NCBI taxonomy): domain Eukaryota; kingdom Metazoa; phylum Chordata; class Mammalia; order Artiodactyla; family Bovidae; genus Ovis; species Ovis canadensis. The sequence goes on along the minus strand of NC_091266.1, from coordinate 65,413,733 downwards.
CAGAGACATGAAGGAAGCCGCAGCTCCAGGGTCCCCCCTTCCAGGATCTCTCCAAGGCCCCGGGGGCTCCTGGCACTGCATCCGCGTGACCACGTGTTCTTCATGTGGAATCTGCCAAGGTGTCGGCCTCTGCCACTCCCCGCTGCTGTCTGTCCCTCTCTCCCCGCTCCACCACCACCCATCCCTCCCGCAGGGAAGGGGCTTGGGGCTTACTTAGTCCCTGAGCGCAGGAGGTAGTTTTCTGAGAATCTCTGCCTGCTCCCAGCAAAGCGGTACCAGCTGCACCTGGTGGGCATGACTCCGGAGGATCTGCTGCGTCTTGCCCCCCTCAGCCTGTGTCATGAAATGAGGGTGCAGGACAGGGGAGGATGCAGGACAGGGGATGTCTGCTGGCGCTTGATGCCGCCAGGACACGTGAGGACCAGGCTGGGAACGTGCGGAGCTGGTCAGGGGAAAATGCGTCCAGTCACTGCATGTGTAAAACAGTGAGATAAGAGTTCATTTCTCAAGAACAGCGAGTCAAATACGAATCCTCCCTGGTCTAATTATACTTTATAACAGAGCATGTAAATACAATCATGATAATGCTACAAAGCAGAATTGACCTGAACGGTTGTGCCCCTGGGCAGGGACACTGCCCCCGGCCAGCCTGGCTGGAGGCGCAGAAACAGCTTCAGGTGTGGTGGCTATTATCAATATTACAGCAAAATGCGTTTGCATTCCTATTTTTCTACAGAGCAATGTGATGATGTTACAAAATTATCATACGAAGAAGTGTCTGAGAGGGATACAGCTCAAAAATGTAGGATCGAAGAGAATTTTGGAAGTATGAAAGGCTGTCGATATAAATATCGTGTAATTTTTTCTTGATTTGGTGAGATACACATACATGTCTTTTAAATGTTCAGGATGTGTTTTCTTTCCTTATCTGGAGTAAAGGTCCATGTTTGCATCTAGCTGGCCTCTGCAGTTCTGCGCTGTGTCTCTTAGAGGGCCCGGCACTCTGCACAGGCTTGCTGCCCTTGGTCATCTCGCCTGGCTAAATGTGTCCATCAGTAAAGACTGGAAAGTAAACAGAACACTCGGGACGGTTTCATTTTGTTTCCTAACACTGGGTGATGCATGCTTTTATTTTTTGCTTTATTTTGCGTTTTGTTCCTTGACAAACTTTTTTGCGGTTTGTGTCAGAAAAAATAGCGGGGAGAAGGGAACCCCTGTGTGATGCTCGGGAAGAGGGGACCGGCTGGGTGCCCACGGGAAGCTGTGATGAGACTTCCAGTCCCTGATACTGAAGGACCATGAAGGAAGCACCGAGTGCAGAGGCAGGAGGTGGGGACGGGCTGTGCCCCCGTCGGCAGCTTCTCACTGCGTCTCCGCTTCTCAGGCGCAGCCCCCTGCTCTTTTACTGTCCTGTTGCCCAGTTTCTTCATTCTCCCTCCCTTTGGGGGGCCGGTTAGGGCTCTGCCTAAGTGCCCCCTTCTCTAGAAAGTTCTTCCTCTTCTCCTAATGTCCTTGGGATCAACAGTCCAGATTTCCCCGCTTTTGCTAAGAGGTCAGTGGCTGCTACGAGATGGTGGCAGAGACTCTTGCTGTTTGTCTCGAGTTCTGATAAATTGCTTGGTGGTGGTGCCCCAGGCAAAGCGAATCCATTCAGGCTGCAGAAAAGCTGAGACTCTGGGTGGTGACCCCGAGGTGTGAGGAGGTGGCCTTCTGCTCCCACGACCCTCCTGCTCTGTCTCGGAGTCTGCGCTGGGTGGGGTGGGGGGATCAGGCTGTGTTCACAGACTTTCAGGATGGTAGAGACTGAACCTTCTGAGCCAAGAGAGAGAGGCATCCCAGGCGCATCCAGGCTGTCTGCAGAAAATGCTGCAGCCTCGGGCGTGGGTTCGGAGAAGGCAGTGGCGCCCCACTCCAGCACTCTCGCCTGGAAAGTCCCATGGACGGAGGAGCCTGGTGGGCTACAGTCCATGGGGTCACTAAGAGTCGGACACGACTGAGCGACTTCACTTTCACTGTTCACTTTCATGCACTGGAGAAGGACATGGCAACCCACTCCAGTGTTCTTGCCTGGAGAATCCCAGGGACGGGGGAGCCTGGCGGGCTGCCGTCTATGGGGCCGCACAGCGTCGGACACGACTGAAGCGACTTAGCCGCAGCAGCAGCGGGTGTGGGTGCGCCAGCCACACCGGGACCCTTGACCAGACCCCAGCATCCTGCCTCTTCTCCTCGGTACAGGATAGAGGGGTCACACGTCCGTCTCTGAAGACGTGGGCGGTGCCTGCCCAGAGGCCATGTGCATGCGCCTCCGTCTTGGGTTCAAGGACGTCAGTGATCATTGAGCTTTGAAGGGTGGTGACCAGGTATTTAGATGATGCTGAGCCTCCAAACGCCCCGTCTCCAGGGCAGAGGTCACAGCTCCATTGGTCACAGCAGGTGGAGGCTCACTTTACAGGGAGGGGAAGTTACTTCCTCTCTAAGACAGAGCATCCTCTTCCCACTGTTGCTGGAGAGAGAGGTTATCCCCAAACTGGAGCGTCCTGTGGGCGGGCGATCGGGAGGCTGCAGCCCCTACACGCAGCCTCCACCCAGGACCTGGTAACGGGCTTGCTCTATTATCGATTTATACTGTATTCTGAACATCTTATGCCTTTCATTTATCCGTTAACTTCTTATCCATTAATTTTCCTGTGGTATTTTGTCCCCTACAGTGTGAGTTTCATGAATGTTGGACTCTTTGCCCACCGGTACACCAGAGGGGCTAGCAGAAGTGGGCGCCCCCCTGTGATTGGGGTGGCTGACCGTCCCTCTCCTGGTTTAGTGTGTCCACTGCGTACCAGCCCTGGGCCAGGCCCTGAGGATGTACCCTTGTGACATGGTTTTCAAGGACTGACTGCCCCCCTCGCCCAGGTCTAGTTAAGACTAGGTTACAGGTGACTACTCAACCCCTGGGCACCGCTGGAGGGATGAAAGGCGTCCGCAGACAGGGCTGGCCACCCCGGAATTCGGGGCTCTGCAGAAGGCGACGCCTGAGCCAGCATCCCACCCAGGGTGCATCCACAGGAGGACAGGACAGGCTGGGGAGGCGGGTGGACCACCCCAGGCCAGGGGAGGAGCCGGGCCCACAAGAAGGGCCACTCGGGGGGCCACCTCCCACCGCTGATGGGAGCTTCTGGCACCCAGGGTGGGCGGGACTCCGTCTGGTTCTGTGGGTCCCTCCCCGGATGCTCTCGGGGTGGGGAGGGGGGAAGGCCGTCCAGGAGAGACTGTCTACGGATAAGGCAGCCTTCCTTTGGCCCACTTTGGAGAGGGATTCCCAAAGCTAATAACCCTGCAATTTGGGGAGTTCCTTGTTTCCATTTCAGCTAGATTCCATCGGCTGGTCTGGTTAAACTCACCATGTTCTAAGCCTGAGGTGCCCTTCGGTCATCCACCTGGTCCCTCGTTTCTAGGCTGAGCTGTGCACCCCACCAGCCAGAGGAGGACAAACAAGCTGCTATTCAGGCACGTTGATCACAGCTCCAGGCTCCTGTGGGGATTAGCCACCCACCAAGACACCCCTGCGCCCCGTGCTTGTCAGAGCAAGTCCCAAGCCCTTGACCCTGAAACACAGCCTGGGCTGCCGTGCCGAAGGCAGATTTCCTGCAGACTCTGGAAGGGCTGGCTCTCCGGGGCTGTCTGCCCATCAGGGATCTCAGGAAACGAAACAGGGAAAACCTTGGTGGGTTGGATTTACTAATGTGTATGCTGCTGCTGCTGCTAAGTCACTTCAGTCATGTCCGACTCTGTGCGACCCCATAGACGGCAGCCCGCCAGGCTCCCCCGTCCCTGGGATTCTCCAGGCAAGAACACTGGAGTGGGTTGCCATTTCCTTCTCCAATGCAGGAAAGTGAAAAGTGAAAGTGAAGTCGCTCAGTTATGTCCGACTCTTAGCGACCCCATGGTCTGCAGCCCACCAGGCTCCTCCGTCCATGGGATTTTCCAGGCAAGAGTACTGGAGTGGGGTGCCATTGCCTTCTCCGACTAATGTGTATATCATTAGATAAATTTTTCCATCTTAAAATAGCGCTTGTGTGTATATATGTGTGTAAGCAAAAATATACGGTCAGTACAGGCTCACCTCAGAGATACTTCGAGTTTGGTTCTAGACCATCGGAATAAAGCAAACGCCACGAAAAAGCCAGCCACAGGAATGTTTGGGCTCCTCAGTGCAGATAAAAGTCATGCTCACACCACCTGCAGCTTACTAAGTGTACAACTGTAATACGGCAAAAAGCATCACTGGGCACTTACCTCAGTTTAGAAACACTTCACTGCCAAAAATGTGACTATTGTCTTGACAGCGCAAAGTTGCCGCAGACCCGCCATTTGTAAAACAAATGCAACATTTTCAAAGCACCATAAAGCAAAGTGCAATGGAAAGAGCCCTGCTCATATCTATTAATAAACAGGTGCATGTTGGCCCAGGGATGGACTCAGGTTCCCACAGGCACTCAGTGTCCAACAGGAAAGAATTTCAGATCAAAGGGTGACATGGATGGTCCAGGTGATGGTGTTGAGGGAGCGGAGAAGCCACCTGGTGAATTACACAGATGTATCCACGTCTCACACCTTCACCTGATTAAAGCCCACATGGAGCCATCCGTGGCATGCAAAATGAAACTGTGAAGCTCCTAGGGAACATCATGGGGGAATTATGACCAGGTTTTGGAGTAAAATGAGTCTTTCAAGACAGCAAGAACCCAGGAGCCCTGAAAGAAGAGAACAGTGAATCTGATCCCTTAAAACCTGGCCATGGAAACTATTATTCTTGTTGTTTGTTGTTTAGTCCCTAAGCCATGCCTGGCTCTTTTCAATCCCATGGACTGTATCATCCCAGGCTTCTCTCTCCTTTACTATCCCCCAGAGTTTGCTCAGATTCATGTCCATTGCGTCGGTGATGCCATCCAACCACCTCATCCTCTGTTGCCCCCCTTCTCCTCCTGTCCTCAATCTTTCCCAGCATCAGGGTCTTTTCTTTTCCAGCGAGTCAGCTCTTTGCCTCAGGTAGCAAAATTATTGGAGCTTCAGCCTCAGCATCAGCCTTTCCAATGAATATTTAGAGTCGATTTTCTTTAGGATTAACTGATATGATCTCCGTGCACTCCTAGGGACTCTCAAGAGTCTTCTCCAGCACCACAGTTCAGAAGCACCAATTCTTTGGTGCTCACAGACTTCTTTATGGTCCAACTCTCACATCCCTACATGACTACTGGAAAAACCACAGCTTTGACTCTGTGGACCTTTGTCTGCAAACTGACATCTCTGCTCTTAGATACGCTGCCTGGGTTTGTCATAGAGACCACAGTCACAAGGAAAGTCAGAAGGAAAGTGGTATTTCACCATCCTTATCCTAGACACGCACACACATCCTAGACAGAAGGGCCCTTAATCTATCAGACGAATGAGCCACAGCCCCAAGGGGAGAGAGCAGCCCCCGTGGACACACAGTTTACCCAGAGGAAGCACGGCTCGGCGACCGCGTCAACCCCGCGCTGATGTTCAGACACCACTCTAATGACCCCTGTCCCCAGTCTTCAGGAGATAAGCTCCAAGGGGCAGGGGACTTGATGTTTCATTCTGTCCTGTGCTCTCTCAGGCCAGGATGGTGCCGGGGACACAGGAAGTTCTCAAAAAATATTTGTGGAATGGAGGAGTGAAAATTAGGTGAGTCTCTATGAAGGCCTGCGTTTTCACTTCTCAGGCTGGCATGGGTCTCGCAGGCCCCGTTATGAGGCCAGGACTCAGGGAGCCGGGGCCCCCCTCCAGGTGGGAGGCTCAGCCACGCATTACAGTGCAAGATGAGGCGCATTATCAAAGTCACAAAACCACGTGGCCTCTGACCCAGCGGCTCTCCCATGGGGACTGACCCTCAGTAAACCCCCCGTGTGCCAGCCAGGTGTGTGCAGGGCTGAGTGTGACAGCAAGAGCTGTTACCGCCACAGAGGAGACGGCGCACACACTGGAACAGCCAGACGGGACCCCGGGAGCCGCTGGGAAGGTCAATGCGGTCTTCACTCCCCTGGGTCCCAGACACGGTATTACCTCTACGACCATTCAAATTGATTCTAAAAGATATGATAGGGTCCCATCCCACTGACACATGCAAAAAATCCAAAGTCAAACTATTGAGACATTTGTGTGAGACAGCCTTTGAAGTTTTCTGTAGTAATTGTCCTGAATTCATGCTAATTATGAGTCCATTACTGAATATAGGAGTAATTGAAATGTAAAAATTCAGCTGTTTCTGCAATACTAATTAGATGTTGGGGCTGCCTACCAGTAAAATTGTTTTCATATACCTTTGCCTCTTATTTCAGAGGTTCAATTCTCCCTGACTGTGGCCTATGTATTTCCAAAGTGGATAGAGTAATTGTGAACCCTGTGAAAACTTTGCAGCCCATTTTCTGGGTGCTCTGCGTGGCGATCGGCAGAGCCTGCTCATTCTTATTGTGTCCTGTGGTATCAGGCGCAGCGCTCTGGTTCTCACTCTTTCAGCTCATAAACCTGGCCATCAATGGAACTAATTGCATCAGAAAGAGCCAGGGGACGTCACAAGCATTCCAAACACATAAATAACACCACCAATTAACCGCCACGACAGCCAGGCCCTCCATCTTCTTGTCAAAAGCCGTGTGCTCCTGGCTCTAAATGCGCCAAGGCGGGCGGTGCAGGGGTTCCCAGGGCAGAGCGTGCTGGGGGCTGACTGGCACAGGTTGCCAGTCTGGAGGGCAGGGCAGAGGCTGTCATTCAGGAGGGGAGGAGCATCTGGGATACAGGACCCGTGTCTACCTCACCCCCAGGTCAATGCCCTGCCATCCGTCAGGCGGGCGGCTGGCTGGGAGGGCCTTGGGCTCTTGTGGACCACGTGGGCGGTGTAGGTCGAGCACGCCCTTTGCGAGGGACAGTGTGGTGTGTCTCTTATTTCGACCTGTACTGCACACCCCGAGTCCTCCGGCGCATGGGGCAGTGGGCTGCAGAGGCCTGCATGGCCCAAACGCCAGCTTTCAGGGCAGTTTTGTGAGTAAGGGGCAGTAAAGGGGCAGCGGGAAGTCGGGAACTTACAGACCGCAGGGAGGCCGTGGAGACCCCAGCTGCGGGAGCACACACCTCAGCCTCCGGTTTTCCATCTCAAGTTAAGGAGGCAGCGCAGGGCAGCCAGGCACCTCCCTGGGGACCTGCCCTCCTTACGAGCACAGGGAGGGATGGGGCGGGGGCGGGTCAGCCCTGTGACCGTCGGCTGAGCGGAGCACCGGGTGGGATGCTCCGTGCTGGGACTCTGGGATCCGTCATCACGTCCCGGATGACGGGAGGGTCCGGGACAGCTGTGGGTTGGCGTGGACCCTGGCTCTGACGTCACACAGCCCTCACCAGCACCTGCTGCTCTGTGTGAGTCGTGCCGTCCTTCAGCCGATCCTCCTGCCCGCGGCAGGGGTGGCAGACTCGACCCAGGTGCTCGCTGTCACCGAGGCCACCAACTGTGGCATCTCAAGCCCCTGCCCCCACCCCGCTTTCAGCCGGGCTTCTCCCTCACCCTTAGCCAAGTCTAGTGGACTTGCCTGTGGTTACAAGGGCCAGAGCCGTGTGCTAGAGGGTGAGGTGGGGGCTGGGAGGGAAGGGCCCTGCATGGGGTGAAGGGGCACTAACTTACAGCTGGCTGTGTGGACTAGCGATCAGATAGGTGGTGATGGCTCCCCCGGACACCTCTCCAGTCTCCAGATTCTGACTCTTCAAAGCTTTTGCATAAGTATTTTCTTGCATTAGGCTGGCAACTGTTCTAGCGGTAAACAGAGCATTATCTTTATCTCAGTGAGACTGGAATATTAATATATACATATATTTGTATGTATGTCATAGGTCAATATAAACATATTTGGTAAATATAAGTACCTATAAATACTGTTTTCAGTCACTAAATCGTGTCCAGCTCTTTGTGACTCCGTGGAATGTAGCACACCAGGCTTCCCTGTCCCTCACTATCTCCTGGAGTTTGTTCAAACTCATCTCCATTGAGTCAGTGATGTCATCCAGCCATCTCATCCTCTGTCGTCTCCTTTTCCTCCTGCCCTCAATCTTTCCCAGCATCAGGGTCTTTTTAAGAGTTGGCTCTTCACATCATGTGGCCTAGATATTGGAGCGTCAGCTTCATCATCAATCTTTCCAATGAAGATTCAGAATTGATTTCCTTTAAAATTGACTGGTTTGATCTCCAAGGCTTCCTGGTGGCTCAGCTATAAAGAATCCAACCTAGATTCGATCCCTGAGTCAGGAAGATCCCCTGGAGGAGAGCTTGGCAACCCACTCCAGTATTCTTGCCTGGAGAATCCCAGGGCCAGAGGAGCCTGGCGGGCTACAGTGCATGGGGTCACAGAGACGACTGAAGCGACTTAGCACACATGGTTTGATCTCCTGCAGTCCAGGGGACTCTAAAGAGCCTTCCCCAACACCACAGCTCAAAAACATCAGTTCTTTGGCCCTTGTCCTTCACTAAGGTCCAACTCTCACAACCGTACACGACCACTGGAAAAGCCATAGCTTTAACTGGACAGACCTTTGTTGGCAAAGGATGTCTCTGCTTCTAACACACTGTCTAGCTTGTCACAGCTTTCCTTCCAAGGATCACGTGTCTTTTAGATAGGATAATATATACATATATAGATTATATGATATGTATAGTTCCCAAGGAAATGGCAATCCACTCCAGTACTGTTGCCTGGAAAATCCCATGGACAGAGGAGCCTGGTGGGCTACAGTCCATGGGGTTGCAAAGCACTGGACACGACTGAGAGACTTCACTTAGAGCTTGCTTATGTTTTCTGTTAATTTTTGATAGCGTACGGTTCTTGCTCCATGAGTGAAGTACCTTCTTCAGTCCCTTTAAGGACACTATATGAAATGAACAGACCTAGACGGGACGTCTGGCCTTTTCCCTCTCCACTCTGTGAGACCCACGATTGCTCTTTGTCTTGTGTCTACAGCTGACCTTGTTCTTTATCACTGCAGACTGGCTCAGGTGTCCGCGATCCTGGGCTACCCACTCGCCCTGTAGAACCAGCCAGTGGCAGGCTGAGTCCTGGCCGTGATCTCCTGTCTTCCCGCACAGACCATGCTTTCACTTGAGATTGAGTGCCCCTGTCCGGGGAGGCCTCCCAGGCCTCCTTGAACGGCTGCTGTGGAGGACTTTGCTCCGGGATGGAAACCCCCACAGTAGTTGCCTCGGCTCTTGCCAAATATAATGTCCACTTCCTTGTTTATGTGCTGATTTGTTTCTCTTTGGTTTGATTGCTCTGCCCATGGAAGGGGACAGATTGACAAACCCACTTATCTCCTCCCACGGATCGGTGTTCATTCATCTGTGTGGACATTTAGTCAGCCCTTCAACACTTATTAAGTGTCTATTCTGTGCCAATCACACAGTTGGTTGAAAGTAGGTTTAAAGATTAAAAGGCGTGGCTTCTGTTTTCAGGGAGCTCACAACTATGAAATGAGTCATTTAAAAGTGACTTTCAGGGATAGAAATAAGCATCCTGTATTTTAAAACCAGGAGGACATGAGGTCTTTTCTCTGGGTGGCACTCTGCATGCAGTCTTGGCAGAAGGGAGCAGTCGTGCTCACCGCTGTGGAAGAGGGAAGAACTTTTTCAGGCAGAAAGGGACGTGGGTTCCAGCAAACAGAAGCCTTCACTACAGAGACACAAGCACAGGGGACATGGTGAGCTGGGGACCCATAGCCCAGCCAGGGGCAGAGAGAAGAGACAGTCCAAGTGGGGAGGTGACTTGGACCAAAGGGGCCAGGTGACGCCCGCTGAGCAGCAGCCTGCATGTGGGTGCACGGCTCTCACCTCACGGGGTTCATCTGCCAAGAAGGAGAGTTGCACTGGCCAATGATTTTAGTAAAGAGATTGGGAATGGACAAAGCGCAGGGCAGAGCAGGGATGTCCCGCTCGATGCGGAGAGTCATGGACAGCACCGGAGAGGACGAGCCCCGAGCCCCCGTGCCACCGCAGACGCAGCAGAGACGTGGGACTGCGTCCTGCACTCGTCAGGGCAGGAGGCATCCCGGAGAACAAGACACGGCCAGGGAGGAGCGGATTGGGTTCTGTCCTGCGGAGGAGAGCGTGCCGTTGAAGGGCATGGTGTCCAAGCTCGGATTTACAGCACACATGCTGGCTTCTGGACCAATAATTCCGATTCTCGCTGATCAGGTCACCACTCAGGTGGTGACCGGCCCCTTAGACCTGGGGAAGGGTAACCTAAGATGAGAATCCTCCATCTGAGTGTTTTCAAAACCAAGGGTCTCTTTCCAGCAGATGCTTCACGGCAAGTGTAGGATTGACTGGTTTTTTTTTTTTAATAAATTTTTAATACCTTTCAGAGAGAGAGTCATTAAAAATGCAGGGCCCTTGGAAAACGTCTACCCTGCCCTCAGCCAGAGCCAGCCCCGTCTTGGGTGGTACCCAGCAGAATAGGCAGGGCAGGGATGCGATGGACCGCCTCCTTCTCACCATCTTTCCACGCACCTGCCCTTGTCATAGAATACGTTTGAGTGCAGGGACGAGCTGGCTTTTTGATGGCCTCAGCAGAGGAATTACTCTTTTAGGTGGTGAGTGGTTTGCTCTGATGCTGAACCAAATCGGATTGCACAGCTGCCGTGACAAATCAACCCTCGAGCGCAGTGCTGTTTTCTTCCCCAGTAGCACACAGACCAGCGGTCCCCAGCCTGTATTTTTGTTAAAGGTTATGTTTGCCTTAAACTAATTAAACCCATTTGTATCAAATGACTGGAATAACTTCCCTTTTGAAAATAAAGAAAATAACTGAAAGGAGTTGGTTCCAAAAAAAAAAAAAGTCCGAGTTAATTTCATCCACTGACATAGCGCTGCACTATTAATTTTATTACCCCTAAATGTGAAAATAAATCAGCTTGGTGAAGACAGCATGCTCATGTAGATTCGTCTGCAGAAGTCAGGCCGCCTCACCAGGAAGCTCTTCGGAGGCCAGCCGGCCCACACATGCTGGAGCGGCGGGCGTGTAAATCCAAGGCTACCGCAGACTGTGCAGTCTCCACAGTCCTCTCAAAACCCCCTTTGGCGTTAGTCCTGCAGAGTGATCAGACACCTAAGGACGCCTCTGTGCGTCCGGCATGCACCTTGTAAATATCTGTCTGTTTCAATCACACCAGTGGGTTAGGTTGGGATGGATTTATCACACATCGTGAGAATTTTTTAAAATAGATGTCAATTCCTTTTATTTTTTTATTTATTTTTTTTTTAGTTTTTTATTTTTTAAATTTTAAAATCTTTAATTCTTACATGCATTCCCAAACATGAACCCCCCTCCCACCTCCCTCCCCATAACATCTTTCTGGGTCATCCCCATGCACCAGCCCCAAGCATGCTGCATCCTGCGTCAGACATAGACCGAGGAAACCAGAATTGAAAGAGACACATGTACCCCAATGTTCATCGCAGCACTGTTTATAATAGCCAGGACATGGAAACAACCTAGATGTCCATCAGCAGATGAATGGATAAGAAAGCTGTGGTACATATACACAATGGAGTATTACTCAGCCGTTAAAAAGAATTCATTTGAATCAGTTCTGATGAGATGGATGAAACTGGAGCCGATTATACAGAGTGAAGTAAGCCAGAAAGAAAAACACCAATACAGTATACTAACACATATATATGGAATTTAGGAAGATGGCAATGACGACCCTGTATGCAAGATAGGGAAAGAGACACAGATGTGTATAACGGACTTTTGGACTCAGAGGGAGAGGGAGAGGGTGGGATGATTTGGGAGAATGACATTCAATTCCTTTTAAACGATACACTTAATGAGGTGTTCCTGGTGCCGGGCCCCCAGCTAGATGCAGGGGACAGAAGCCACTCAGCAAGGCTCACTGTCTTTACGGTGATAGACCCTTGTGCGTGCTCCCCTCACTTCTGTGCGAGAACAGTGAAAGGTGAACTTTTAAAAGAGGTGTTTGGCAGTTCTTCAGGCCTCTTTTCCTATGTCCCCTCGCCCTGGAGACTCAGGGACTGTAAAAGGGTCTAGAATGTTCAGCAGCATGACTTGGTTTAAAGCCTAGAAATGTGCATGGACACACACACGCATGCACACACACACACGCACACACACTGCACACATGCACACACACACACCAGACACACGCACACACACATGCATGCACATACATGCACACATGTGCGCACACCGTGCACACACACATACACACACACTGCACACGTGCACACGCACACACACACACCAGACACACGCACGCACACATGCATGCACATACGCGCACACACGCACACATGTGCACATACATACACACGCACACACATGCACATACATGCACACACACCAGACACACACGTGCGCACACAGACGCACACACATGCACACACACTGCACACACGCACACAGACACGTACGCACACATGCACACACAGACGTGCGCACACACACTGGACACACACACACATGTGCGCGCACGCACACACACACGCACACCACAGATGCACTTAGACTCACGGCTGCATCAGAACAGTCTCGGCACTGCACCCCGATCTGCAGCTCCATCTCAATGGGAGCCATGACGCTTGGGGAGGAATGGATGGTCTTTCCCGCTGCATTTGCAAAGGCTGCCGAATGTTTCCCTCACAAGGTTCATTATAGAATAATTTCTACAAGTTTTCATAGGATCCAGCAAGAAGAACAGGCATGTAAGACGCTTGGACCTGGGGCTGAGTTTGCACATGTGGGAAGCAAGGACGCAGGGAGACCCCTGCTCCTGACTCGTGGGGTCCTTCCCGGTCTCCGTCTAGGCTGGGGTCCTTTCTGCTTGCTCAATGGCAGACCCTGTGCAGTAGAGGAGGCTGGTTTGGGAGGATTTTGCCCCAGTATTCCCTCGGATCCTGTTGCGTGAGCACCTGCCTTGCAGACACTGTGCTCAGCATTTTCAGTATCTCTGTCCACAGCCAGAAGCTTGCATGGGGTGCTTCTACGGACTGAACATTCCTACCCTCCACTTCCCAAATTCATATGCGGAAGCCCTAACTTTCAATGCGGTCAATGTGGAGGTGGAGCGTTTGGGAGGTCACTGGGTCAGATGAGGTCACGCGGGTGAGGCCCTGACGGTGAGGCCAGTGCCCCGATAGAGACACAGAGCAGCCTCTGCCACAGAAGGGCGCTCGGAGAAGGCGGCGTCCCCGGGCCAGCAGGAGACCGCGCGTCAAGACCCCCAGCGCCGGCACCTGACCCTGGGCTTCCCGCCTCCAGAACGGCGTCTGTGCATTTTGTTATGGCAGTCTGAGCCAACTAAGGTATTAGTTTTCCCGTCTGTTGGAAAAGTTGAGACTCAAAGGAGGTGAGAGATTGTCCCCGTATTTCAGGCCTAGTAAGTGACTCAGCTGGGTTTCTGCTCCCAGGCCGGTCTGATTCCTGTCCCCACCCCTGTGCTGAGCCCAGCCCCAGCCTGGCACCCCCAGGATGCATTGGCAGGTGCCCCTCCTCTCTGACTCCTGAGCTCCCCAGATCAGGAGAAAGGAGAGGGTGCTCCCTACCTGAGCCCCGCTACAGCTGCCTCTTCCCAGGTTGAGGCTTCATTGCCGGGGCGGGCCCGGCCCTGGCCAAAAATCTGGAGGGTATGTCCCGACCACACGGACCGGGGAGATTCTCGGGAAGAGGAGGCTGGTTCAGTTCCACAGCGGCCGTGTGCTCGGGGAGGCCATGCCCCTCCTCTCCTGAACCCCAAAATTTCCCGCAGTGAGCATCCCCATGACAGCTGCGTCAGCCCGGAGGCCCAGACACACACGCTCTTTGGCGGGATGGACATTGCTAACAATAAAATAGGCTTGGTGATCATAAATCCTATTCCAGAAAGGGAGGCCTCGCAAATCTCCCTTTTATATTACAACTGCTTTAATATTGAATTTTTCTAAGAGAGTTCCTATTTGATACAAGTGAATGATGTCGTTTAGAATATGAATATATTTAATCATGCGTTTCTCTTCCGCATGTAAGTAAAGGTTGTATAAAAATGTGCTTTGAGATGGTTTAGAATCTGAAGCCATGCATAGCCATGTCAAGATAACCAAGGTGTTAAGCATGATATTTGGCCTCTAAGACTCTTACCTTTTAATTTTACCATCGTCAAAATGCTCTCAAGAGAACTGCAGGTCTCTCCTGAGATTCTTTTTTTATGAAATCATAGTAGCAGGAGCTAGTCGCCTTGGGAAAACTTGAGTGTGAAAATAAAGTGTGACCCTTTTGCTCCATGTGTGAAGCACTCCGCAGCATACCCTGCGCAGTGCAGTCCGTGCAGCATTACTCACACTGACAGTTCCAAGCACCGCTGTCCTCATATTCTCAGCGCTGCCTGCTCCCTCTCTTGACCCCCGCTGGGTCAGCTGGCCTCACGCTGGCCTGAGTGGCCTCGCTCCCCCTTGGGCCCTGCCCCTGGTCTCCTGCCCTGGCACCTGGGCCTGTGTCGGGTCCTGGATGTGGCTGCCTCAGCTCTGTGACTTGCTGTCCTTCGTCTCCATCAGCCGTTTCCACCTCCCTGCATCCACCTCTGGGCCCTTTCTCCACCTGTGGAGTCACCTGCCAGCCCCAGAGGGGCCTGCTTTGTCCCATCGTTGCCCAGGCACCCAGGCCACAGGGCTGGGTGGTGTCTGCCGCCCACAGCTCGCCTGGCTTCACCTGCCTCTCTTTCCCCTCTAACCCCCTCCTGCCTCCTGCTGCCCTGGAGCAGGGCCTTGCTTGCCACGTGCTCTTGGCCAAAAAATGAAGAAACGGCTGTGAGCCGTGGGGAGCTCTGCCGTCACCCGGCGCAGAAACGAGAGTGTGAGGATGTCTGAGCCACGAGAGTGTGAGGATGTCTGAGCCGCCGGCCGTCGCCTCTCTGTGGTCAGAACAGAACCGTCTGCTGGGGAATCGGGGTTTCTGGGCGCTCGCCACAGAAGCACCTCCCCTGATCAATAGTGTGACAACCCTACCGCCATGTGAGGACTGTTCCCGTCACTGGGAGGTGCTGGTGAGGTTCTACTCAGCTGCTGTGGATTAGCGATCAGCAACCTTTCCATTAACCCCCAAACCCAAATCAAGCCCAAATCTGTGGTCCTTGTTGAATGACCCCGGATTGGAAGACATTGCTGGGAGGTCCTGCCTCCCAGCCCTCCATGGCGGTCGTGTTACTGGCGGCGGCAGGTGGGGTGGGGGCCTTTGCGCGAACCTCCCAGGTTCCTGGGGCTGGACTGGCTCAGACTCCTGGCCGCTGTGAGGTTGGAGATTCCCGGGGCGGGGGGGTCGCCCGGGGGACCTGGGGGACGGTGGCCTGTGGGGCAGGGCAGACCAAACTCCTCTCCGGTCGCTCTGAACAGCAGAGTTTGGAGGCCTCTGCTCGGTCCATTCCCAAGCAGAGAGGAAAGTTCACAGGAGAATGATGCCAGTTTCGACGTTTCGGTAACTGGAGCCGGTCCTGCCCCTAAGTGCAGCGCGTCCCCAGGACCCGGGAGGGGAAGCAGAGAGCCTCCTTCCAGGGCTGCGCGCAGGGGCAGCTTCTGCCCAGGTGGCCCCGGGACCCTGCCCCCCGATGGGGCCTGGCTCAGCCTGCCGCTGCCGCACCGTGGGGGAGGGCAGGAGGGATAGTGACCAGAGCCACCCCAGTCCCCCAGGGCAGGATGCTTGCCTGGTGTCCCCTTGAGACAGAACCACAGAGCCCCCTTGCTGAGGACCACGTGGGAGTGTGTCCCCGGGGGGGTCGAAGCCGGCGGCAGGGAGCCCCCGGAGCTGCTCACTGCTCCAGTCTCTGCAGCAGGGAGCCCCACGCCCTTGGGGAGGCTGCTTTCTCAGTAACCAGTTACCTGCGGCTCTTTGGAGGGGGCATTGGAGTCCCATGTCTTGATTCTGCTCTTTAACTTGACAGAAGAGAGTGAGCGAGTGTGGAAACCACACAGTCCACAGCGTTTGCATGTGGCGGATGCTGGTCCCCAGAGGCCCAGAGCCACTGAGGGGGCAGGGAGGCTGCCCGAGCCGCATGCTTCCCGGGGCCCCCCTGTGGTGGCCCAGAGCCACCGAGTGGGTGGGAGGCTGCCCGAGCCCTGTGCTTCCCTGGGCCCCGGGTGGTGGAGACCGCAGGTCTGGGGGCGCAGGGAGGCTGCCCGAGCCACGTGCTTCCTGGGGCCCCCGGTGGCAGAGACCACAGGTCTGGGGGGGCCACCCCCAGGTTCTCAACCAAGGCCAGTCCCCCGATGGCAAGGGGTCCAGTCCCGCAGGGTGGGGGGCCCCGTCTGGAACCACACTCCACCCTGAGGGGCAGCTAGAGGAGCCCCCGGGAGTCCTGAGACGCTCCTCATTGGGTCTGTCGAAGCGCAGCTGACGCAACGAGAGCCAGTCACCCTCAGACCTCGTCGTCCTCGTCTGAGCCCATGTTGAGGACCTCAGCCAGGAGGCTTTCTCGCTTCCTGCACCTTCGTGGGAGACTCGCCCTGAGCTCCTGGGAGCATCACCCGGGCCACTGTCTAGTCTGAAGTTCATCCTCCCATTAAAACAGGAAGGCTCAGTGTGCAGAGGCGGGAGGCAGCGTTCTCAGGGGCCCAGAGATGACCGAGGTTGACACCGGCCGGGGTGGGGGGGCGCCTGGGGGGCGTCCTGCCCAGCCATCTTGACTCCACTAAGTTAGACCCCCGCCCCTGTGACCTCAGACCCCTGTGGGAGCCGCGGCTGTTAAGCTCACGGAACACATGAGGCAGCTAGGAAACGCCGCGGGACGAACGAGCGGGAGATTTAATAGCTGCCCGGGAAGGTAGGGCTGCTTAGGTAAAGCACGGCAGCATGCCCGGTCATGTTGTTGGAGGCACAGAGGAGTGGGAACAGTGTGGACTGCTGCAGAGGGGCTCGGGGGCCGCGAGGCGCGCCAGCCTCATTAGAGGCGGGAAGGACCGGAGTGTGCCTCGCGACGCCAGACCTCAGTGCAGGCGGGAGATGTCCGGGAGCGGGGCGTACAGGGGCGTCGTGGGGAGTGCTGTCCCAGGACCCCTCCCTCCCACCTTTTGCCTGCCCACCCGCTAACCCTGCTCCCAAGGCCGTTGCTCAGTGCCAGCCCCGGAGTGGCTGCCAGCGGCAGCCTCGGGAGGCTTGCTGGATGTGGGGCCCAGCACACGCCTGCCCCTGGCCTGCCCACAGGTGTCAGTGCCCAAGCAGGAGAGGATCCAGTGTCCTTGCAGTCAGAAGAGGGGAAATGATACACCTTAGCTCACTTTCCAAAGATGCATCCACGTTTTTCTTTTTAATTAATTAATTTAATTGGAGGCTAATTGCTTGACAATATTGTGGTGGTTTTTGAAAGCGATGCGTAGGATGAACAGTTTTCATAGCACAGATAACTTATTTTTGATGTCGGCTTTAGAAGTCATCTCACTTTCTGCACATGTGTGGTTTTTTTTTTTCCCATTCCCTCCTGGCACGTGTAGACCAGACAGTAAGCTAACTAAGCAGAGGGTTTCTGTGTAATGCATTTAACTTCTGTGATGGCTGAAAGATCATCAGAGCAGTCGTCTGTCCCGTGTGCGTGTCTGTGTGTGAGTGTGCGCCTGTGTGTGGGCTGGGGGCGCACCGCTGCCTCTCGGGTGGGTGGTGCCTGAGCCCTGCGCCGGCTGGAGTCCCGTCATGATACCCATGACGCCCGTGCGGGGGGCGCACTCACTGCTGGGCGGGCGCTCCCCGGCCTCCCCAGGGCGAGGGGCAGGGGTGGGCGGATGCTTTCTGTCTCTCAGGGCTTGTAATTCCCCTGCGGCCTTGAAAGGCGGGCGTTGCTGAAGCAACTCAGCCTGGGACTGTGAAATGGATTCACGCTTTTCAGAAAAGGTTGAATGCCGCCCTTTTGCCACACGCTCACCTGGGCTGGAGAGACGTGTTCTGAGGGACGGTGCGCAGCCTGCAGGGACGTCTCTCACTTTCCCTCCACGATGCCCCCTCCCGCCCCACCTCCACCTCTACCCAACCATCTCCTCTTCTCCTGGGCCATGTCTGCGGGGAGGCTGTAGCTGGCTCACCACACATCTGACGAAGTGCACAGAAGATTTTTCATCTCGCAGAGGAATCGTCGCATTTCACGAGTCTGTTTTGCCTCTGATATTCCTGCTTAGGAATGATGACGACCAGAGCTTTGAGCATGTGTTTGGAGTGGCGCCTGTCCTTGGAGTCCCTGCAGCTCTGTCATCCATTTATCCAGTGAACACACGACCGAGGTCAGGGGGCGGGCTGGGTGGCCAGCCCTCTAAGGCATCCCTGCACCACACTGTCCCGGGTGCCAACTCCCTCTGGGCCTGCTCCCTGGGGTTGGCGCTGCCTGGGGACCTTGGGTGCAGCTCTCTGGACTGGCACAGAATGGAGCCAGCCTCCATCCCAGCCCTGATGTTCCCCCAGTGCCAGGAGACCCATGTCCTGGTGAGGTAGATGCTGTGCCCTTAAACGGGGCAGGAGTGCACTGGCCATCGACGTCCAACAGCTCATCTCCGTTCTAACGTGGCTCAGTCGGTCAGTTCAGCCGCTCAGTCGTGTCCGACTCCTTGTGACCCCATGGACTGCAGCACGCCAGGCCTCCCTGTCCATCACCAACTCCCGGAGTTTGCTCAAACTCATGCCCATCGAGTCGGTGATGCCATCATGTAACGTGGCTGCTGCTGCTGCTGCTGCTGCTAAGTCGCTTCAGTCGTGTCCGACACTGTGTGACCCCATAGACGGCAGCCCACCAGGCTCCTCTGTCCCTGGGATTCTCCAGGCAAGAACACTGGAGTGGGTTGCCATTTCCTTCTCCAATGCATGAAAGTGAAAAGTGAAAGGGAAGTCGCTCAGTCATGTCCGACTCTTTGTGACCCCATGGACTGCAGCCTACCAGGCTCCTCCGTCCATGGGATTTTCCAGGCAAGAGTACCAGAGTGGGGTGCCATCGCCTTCTCCGTGTAACGTGGCTGCCCATGGTCTAAGGCGGCCTGTCTTCACGAGACCGCCAGCTGCTTCAGGCTCTAGGAGTCTGCTGAGAATGGCCTGTCCTGTCCACGCCCTTCTGTCCACTGGTGACATCAGTCCCCTGGTAAATCAGCCAGGCCAGCGGCAGGATCCAGAAGCGCTGGTCTGGGGTCCTGGCTGGGGCCCGGGGGATGGAGACAGGCTTCGTGTGGCCGCTTTGCGGGAGAGGAAAGTCGGGTTACGGGGGTGGGGCCAGGTGGCAGTGCTGTGACCCTTTCTGTGGAGGAAGCTAAGTTCTCCTGAGTGTTTTAAAACCCTTTGTTCCTGCAAAGGGAAACCCAGGGTGTTACTAACGGGTTAGAAAATGAGTTCTCTCTGCAGCTTGTCAACTCTGAGAAATCGCCGCCTATGACAAATGCGGGAGGACTCAGAAATGATTTGCCACTTACCTGAAAATGATCTTCAGTCACAGCAGAGGCGGGGAGGCCCTGGCCAGCCTTCGCTGCGGGGCGGAGCGTGTGTGAGCCTGAAGCGGGTTCCCGCAGCCACAGGCCGCATCCGCTGGCTTTTGCGGCCTCGGCTCTCTCCAGAGCCTGGGATCCTGGCCTCAGGCCGCCCTGCCGGCCCCTGAGCGGGCTTGAGCGCATCACTCAGGGGCGCCTGTGCTGGCCCGTGTCTGTCCCTTACCCCCAGTTTGCTCCGGGCTCTTGGAGAAAACTGACAACCCGCAGCCCCTGCCGGACCCTTGTCACGGGCACGTGGCCCGCGGTTTGCTCAATTACTGTGTCCTCAGTGAGGCGGTGAGACGCCCTCCTGTCCGCTGACCGTGTTGATGGTAGACGTCCCCAGCTAGGCTCCCAGGGCCCCCGGGATTTGACTCGCAGCTTCAGGTCTCCGGCTGTGTCGGCCTCTCTGTGGTGACCCCAATACGCCGGGATCCAGCCCCGGTGGATCCAGGGTGATTCGAAAGTGGGGGGACGGAGTCGGCGTCTTTGGAAAAATACATATTTAATCACAGATAAAGAGAGATTAGAAATGGATAGTGTAGTAGGAAGATTAGTGGAGAAAAGGAGGCTGAATAACTTGGATTACGTGGAATAGCATCCATGCTCCAGATGGGAATTCAGCCAGAAAAACGGAAGCAAGAAAGAAGTGACATGGGGGAATCAGTCTTTCCGGAAACTGATCGGATTTCTTTATTTTGGGGTTTGCTTATATACCTTTTGTTACACATAGGAATGAATACAGAGTCGTGCGGGGGTCAGCAGTCCTGACCTTTATCAAAATCAGGTGCTTCACATAAATGTATATAAAAAAGGTACATCATCTTCTGGCCATGAGTGAGACCTGCTGACATTTTATGATCCTTTCTTTCTGATAACCAAAAAACTTATTTCTTCCAAGGGTGTTTTTTCTTAAACCAGGCACCACCCTCCAAATAAAGTTGCATTCCTATAGGGTGAGGGTGTAGTGAGTTACAATCAAGAAAGGAATTTATTTAACCCAAGGTTAACATGATTAGTCTTAAAGGTTAATACTTATTTCTCCTATATGCTTAAAGGTTAATACTTATTTCTCCTATATGTTTAAAGGTTAATACTTATTTCTCCTATATGTTAGTTATATTCATTATAAGGGTAGGGAACATGGAGATTTAGCAGCAAACATCAGCCCAACAAATGAAAATCCTTTCACCAATGCTCCTCTTAAGATCTGTTTAGTCTTAAGATATGATAAAGCTACATTCTTAGATAGCAAGGACACAGTGATTTATAACAAAGTACAGTGATCTATTACAAAAGAGAAAATCTATTAACTCAAAAAGTCTAGTATTGCTAACATCAAAAACTACTATATTTCCTTTGCTATATTCCAAATACATTGATTAATATATTCCCAGGTGCCTAAGGATATAGAGGCCTGGTGGCAATCATTGACTCAACAACAACAAAAAGTCCTATGCTAATTAAGACTCTCAAAATACTCCAAAACTCTCTGTGCTGTTTATGGTTGAGAGGTAGTAAACAATCATGTGGCAGGAGTATGGATAATCCTGTCACACAAGCTAGTCTGTCAGCAGAGAGGTTTGACCTGAGACATCCTTGTCCCACCCAGAGCAGGGAATTAGTAGCAATTATTGACACAACAAATGAAGAGACCCTTCACCAATATAATTCCTAACCAACTATACTAATAATTTCTAACTCCCCAAAAGAATTTGCCTTTAGTAAGTCTAAAACATCTCATGCCTCTCAGGTTGGGAGGCTGTAAACAATCACATGTGGCCGGACAAACCTATACAGGTGGGCTAGATAACCTTCAGAGGAGTCCGTAAACTGAAACACTCTTGTCACACCCAGGAATTTTTATTGCCTTGGAGCTGCGCGTTTACTCCTTCTCCAAGAGAAACGGTTATGGGGGAGAGCCCCCCGTAAAGTCAGAGGTGTAGACTTTATGAGAGCATAAAACAGACTCTGGTTTTGGGGTTAGATGCTCGGGAACAGGGGGTTTCCTGAGGCTTGATCACGCCTTTGTGTATGCCAAGCCTCCTTCCTCATGACCTTTGCCATGGGCGGAATTCCTCACGCTGGCCCCCGGCAGAACAGGAGGACGGGATCCCCGGGACGCTGGCCTTGGCCAGGTCTGCACCTCGCCATGCTGACCAGCAGCCCGGAAGTCTATTCTAGAAGATGGGGTTCCAGGAGTTCAGCCTTCACCTCCTCCTTCCAGGGTCAGAGCCAGGAAACCCTCAGGGCTCCCAAGGGGGCAGCTTGGAGGAACAAGGGGGCTGGAGGAACGTGCTCCCTCTGCCCGCCTGCAGCCCCCGCCCTCGCACTGGCCAGCCCAGCACCCTGCCCGCCCCCCACGGCGCTCCTGTGGGGCGGCTCTCCGTCCCTGGGATCTCTCTGTGTCTCTCCTTCCTCTGTGGGTCCCCCAGGGCCTGCAGCTCTTGCTAAGGTGCCACCTGGGGGGCAGTAAAGCTGGACTTCGGCCAGGTTCCCAGGGGCCGTGGTTTTTATGGAGGGGGAGATCTGAGGGTCAGTGCCCCCTCCAGCCTCTTTCAGGACCACACACAGCAGACCTGAGTGCGTCCCTTTTAGGTTCTTCAGCATGAGTGACATCTCTTCCTTTATTTTATTATCACATTCTTCAGTGGAGTCCAATACCTCTAAAATTGGCCAATAATTTTGGCCCTCCCCAGTGGTTTATTTTGCAACCTGGAAAACAGCTTCTCTTGTCTGAGTTACTTTGATATAAAATGAGGTGATTGTTTCCACTCTGCTCAAGCATTGCAGAAATTATTTTTAAGATGATGGTTACAGGGAGACAGGATTCAAGATTAGAACTCCACTCATTATTCTCCTTAAGACATTTCCCTGAGCAGGTGATGTTCTGTTGGTGCTCGGAGGTGAGAACACTCGTTTATGGAAGTGGCATCTCTAGATTGTGGCAAACACAAAAGCTGGGGCCCCGTGATGCCTGGATTGCCGTCTGGCACCCCACGTCCTGCAGAGGCTTCTCCAGGAGTGGTGGTCACCTCTGTTTCCAAGCACAGCCCCCGCTGCAGGGACCAATCTATCGCTTACAACGTCTGTAGGCGGAGGCCAGTGTGCACGTGGGGTTTAGTGGTGTGGACAGGCTTTGTCAGCCTTCCCACCAAGGCCCGTTTCTGCAACAACCAGGGAACTCAAGCCATCCTGGTGCCCCTGCAACTTCACGGGCACCCCCAGGAAGTCACTGCCAGGGTCGTGCAGTGCAGGCCATCTGCAGATCAGGGGCCCCCTCAGTCTAAGGGAGATTCCCCACTGATTGCAAATGGGTCAGAGGAGGCCGGTTCCCAGGGAGCAACCCTTCAGAAGTCACTCTTGGTTTTCAGGACAGAAAAGGTCAATTGTCTTCTTCGTTTTCCTTCTTGGGGTTAATCCACTTCCTTTTTCCCCAGCAGGAAACCAAGTTCCCAGTTGGCATCTTCTGTTTCTTGTGATATTCTGCAGACAGTTCCAGACGTCCTGTTGACTTTCAGAATCCCAGAATGTGGCAGCAATGCAGGAGACCCGGGTTCCATCCCTGGATCAGGAAGACTCTCTGGAGGAGGAAATGGCAACCCACTCCAGTATTCTTGCCTGGAGAATCCCATGGACAGAGGAGCCTGGTGGGCTATAGTCCATGGGGTCACAAAGAGTCAGACTGGCTGAATGAATCACACACACACACACACACACACACACACACACACACGCACACATTTGAGGAGACAGACCAAGAGAGGACAAAATGTGTTGGATTAAAATGAGGTTCAAGTTCAGAATCACCTTTTGAATTAGAAGAGGCTGACATACTTTCATATATTTTTGGTAAATTAGACAATTTTGACTTGTCTGCAGTGTTTCTTCATTTCAGAAATTAAAAGAGCAATCTGTAAATGTTTGAAAGAATCCTTGTGCTTGATCCAGTAGAAGGAGCCTCGGCTGAAGTGCCAGCTACATCACTGCCCCGCTGCTGACATCAGTCAGCTGTCTCTGGTCTGAGACCTGACACTAGGCAGACACCTCTGAGTCCTTACGTCTCTGGTCCTAAGGGAACAGGTGGCTTCGAGGGGACGCCTGAGCAACAGGTGACGGGCTGGCGGCCCCCGAGCTCAGGTCCACCTGGCTCTTGTTTCAGGGAGGCGAGGTTGATCGACTGCTGAGCTGTCTTGCCCACGAGAAGGAACGGACGAGCTACTGCCCCGTCCCCCTGCCCCGGGCTATTGTGTATCCCCTGCCGTCCCCCTCATCAACTCCCACAGCATCATTTCTTTTTGTTTCATTCTGTTTTTAAAAGGTTTTTTTTTTCTGATCTTTGGGCCTAGCCATGTGGCATGTAAGATCTTAAGTCCCCAGGCAGGGATCAGACTGGAGTCCCCTGCATTGGAAGCACAGAGTCTCAGCCACTGGACCGCCAGGGAAGTCCCCTGCAGCATGCTGGGGGCGGCTCACTTCTCGCCCTTCTCCCCCGGCTTGTGCCCGTGTGCAGCCAGGGCTGCGCTGGGTTCCGTACAAGGACAGAGTGTGTGTGCATCTCACGGCGGTTCTCACACAGATACCATTTCTCCTTCCTGGCTTCCGTGCAACCTGCCCGGGCCTTCTCCTTGCTCAGCCCTGCTGGGAGGAAAAGCAAACTGCAGCCCGTCTGAGAGCTCTTCAAACCTCAGAGCTGAGCTGGATCAAGAGACCACCCTGCCTCCCTCACAGCATGGAAATGTATCGTGGGCACCCCTAAGCTTGTCAGGGTCTTATGACTTGTTCATTTCCCTCCATAAACTAGTTTTCTTTGACACCCAAGGGGGTGTTTGTTGGCGACACCATAGGGTTTGTGCAGAGGTCGAAGTGCAAGGGGGTGAAGTAGGTCAGAGGCCCGGAGTGGCCCTGGGGGAGCCGTCACATCAGCCCTTCCAGGATGGATGGGGAGACGCAGGCTTTACAGGGGGCTCTGGGCCCTGACCCAGCCATGCAGCAAGGGGGCTTTAGAGCGACGATCAGGACCGTCTTCCTGAAGAAGCCGTCCTATGACCAATGCCAGGCATGCAGCCGAAATGCTGGACTTGACGAACCAATTTCTTTACGGGATCAAGTGTTTTCAATAAATGAAAAAAAGAATGTTTTCTCAGGTAATGAGGGAACTCACATAAGCAAGACTGCTGTCATTGAGAATGACGTTGTGACGAGCGCGGATGCTATCAGCTTCCTTGCACGTTTTTTACAGCGTGCATTATTGGCCGGAGGCAAGAATCTGCTCCTCACATTTCAGGGATACCTGATCGCTTTGTTTTCTCTCTGGAGCCCCCCCCCCAACCCCTCTCCCCCCGTGTCAGCACACACCCCCATCCTGGAACGACCGCTGTAGTCTGGGAAGGAGCCCAGACCACGTGCTTAGGTGGTGAACAGCCATCTGCTCATTGCTGTTCATGCCTCAGACCCCTGGAAGCTGCCTGCCCTGCAATTAGAAATCAGAGCCTAGGCTTGTAATCAGACCGTTCCACCTCCTTGCAAGTCCAAGCTCTCCTCTTCCTTCCTGGGGCCTTGCTGGGGGGCCTTGGGGGGCGTTCAGCTGCTTCCTGTTCTCTGACCTCCTTTGCAGAGCAGGGGTCTAGGGCCCCAGGTCCTTCGGGAGGCTCTGGGGAGGTTCTCCAGCCGAGATCTCTAGGGCAAGGCAGGGCGCCACGTTCCCAGCTCCTTTCCTCAGGAGAGCTGCTCTGGTGGGGTCTCCGATGCTGCTTTCCACAGCTGTCTCCTCGGCGGACCCCCCAGCACAGGCGCTTGCACATTTCTGCCTGGTGCAGACGTCTTTCCGAGGTCACCCGCATCCAGACGTCATTGCAACCCCCGTCCGCCCACCCTGGGCTCCAGCTCCCCACTCTGTTCCTCAGTTGCAGCAGCGAGAACCGCTGGGTTCCAGGGCTGCTCCCTAAATGCCTCCTGCAAACCAGCCCCCACCTTGCGCAGAGCCTGTGGCCGGCAGGATCGGGGCCTGAGCTGAAGCTGAGGCTCCCTGATTCCTGACTGCTTATCTGTCAGCGCCCGTGGGAGGCCTGGGGCCAGGGCGCTGAGAATCTACTGCTGATACAGTGGGATGTCATGCTCTTTCCACCTGCAGAGGAGCATCTTGTTGCTGGGAGCTGCCAGGGGGTAGAGCTCTGGGGTCTGCGGCCCTAAGGGGCCCCCACGTGGAGGAGAGGAGCAAGCAGCCCCGGGAGGCGGTATGGGCCGAGTGGCCCTGCCGTGGGCATTGATGAGGCTACGCTAACTCGGGCACGCGGCCCCCCCACAGCGTAACCCGTGGGGGGCACAGCCGTGGGGCTTCACGTAACCCGTGGGAGGCACAGCCGCAGGGCTTCACGATGACGCCCTCCCCGTGGGACTCTGCTCTCTGGGCCGCTCTCGTCTCTCCCTCTGATGTTTCAAGCAGAGCTCCGGTGTTGCCCAGCTAGGGACCATCTTCCTGCATCGCCCTCCTATATCGGCTCCTCTGTCTTGTGTGGGTGGCGTGATCTGTTTTGCAGACACGGGAAGTGGGTGGTCAGGACTGTCCCATCTGGAGCCAGCCTCCTGGCCTCACATAGCCCTTCGCGTCTCGACAAGAAGCGGGCTTTGGCGGAGGGGCTCATTCTCGCAGGTTCTGGAAGCTGCCCGGGGGGCTCTGCTCATCACCATGAAGGACGATGAAGTAAAGCCCCACTGCCCTCCAGGGCGGAGAATGGTGTGAAATTTATCTATTGACTCAGATTGGGTTTACGGTTCAGTGAAGGGCTGGGAGCTCATCCCCCCAGTCTGGGGGTGAAATGGCCCCATAGGTGGTGTCTCCAGGCCCGAGGCAGGCCTCTGGGTGGTGGTCCCAGCAGCCTGGGAGGTGAGTGGTTGGCACTGGCGCCCTTGTACAGACGGAGAGTGCGGTCTAGGCTCCAGACACACTTGGTGTGGAGAAGCGAGGGGAGCAGGAGGCCCACGAGGTCCGGGGTCCACACTTGGTCTGTTTGCCCCCAGCCTCAGCTCAGGGCCCCCAAGCAGCCAGGACCAGCCAGCTGGCCCTGGGGCAGAGCCCACAGGCCCGGCTTCCCTTCAGAGCGACATCACGGACAAGGGGCCTGGCTGTGCTCAGGGGCACCTCTGTCTATCCAGCCCTGCCTGTGACAGATGGAGGCCAGGCCTCGTGGCTGGCTTCTGCCTGCTTTTGTCTTGTCCAGACGAAGCTCCTCTGTGTGGACTGGATGTTTGGTCCCGGTCCAGAGCTGACCTGAGGGCCCAGAGGCAGCTCTGAGATCAGCTGTTAGTGTCCGCAGGGAGGTGCTTCCTCACCCAGGGCTCTGGAGAGGCTGCCCCGGAGCCCGGACTCAGCTCTGCAGCCTCTAGGGGGGCGGGTATTGATGCCACTGTGGCCGCCACAGTTGGGCTCCACATGGGAGCCAAGCCCAAGCACGCTCACACACGCACGTACAAGCACACACGCACACACACACGCACACACACGCACACATATGCACACATGCACACACGCACACACACACAGGCACACATATGCACACACATGCACGCACATATGCACACACGCACACACATGCACTCACACACATGCACACACGTGCACACATATGCACACACATGCACGCACATATATGCACACACACATGCACACACTCACACATATGCACACACACACACTGATCCCCTGTGTCCTTCCTTCCTCCATCCAACTGGGCAGAAACCACCCCAGAATCCTCCCAGACGTGTTGCACAGGCGGAGTTCCAGGTCACACAACCCCTTCTGGACCCTTCCAGGGTCCCCTCGGTGGATGTATCTCTTTGTGAGGCTGGTTTATGGTTGGGTGGCTTGGAGTTTCCACTCATTCTTGGCCCTAACTGCGTGGCTAACTTTGCCGCCTGTCACTGCCTACAGACGTCTGAGGCTGCACAGTGTCTTAGAATAAGAGGGAGCCTGACTCCATCTCCAGCCTCAGGCTTCTGGCACTTTCCGCCTCCTCCGTCGGGCAGTGACTGTCTGCACAGCGGAAGCTCTGAGAGGGCTGCCCGTGGAGCCAGGGCCTGCGATAGTGACCGGTGAACAGTGGTCGCCAGGGTGTGGCTAGCGTGAACCCCGTTCCTGCTCGGGACTGGGGGCCAGGGTGGCCCGTCACAGCCGCTGATACAGCCTGCTGGCTCAGCCGCCGCACTGGCCCCTGGTCCTTGTGGGAGAGGCCTGGGTCCTGTCCATCGTGGCCCACGTGGCCCGGCCCAGCGTGCGTGGCCAAGCGCTTCATGGCCAGTGGACACCAAGCCCCGGTGGAGGCTCTGTCAGCAGCGCGGACGGCACAGCCTCCCGCGAGACGCAATGGGTGCGCCACCACTTGGAATTCCCGAGCCTGCTCTTCGTCCCTTTCCGGGTTTACAAACTGATGCGGTGCTAACGATGGTTGTTTTGGTCCCACAGATAAAAGCAGAGAGCGCAGCCGGGCGCCCTGCCCACCGGCCCTGGTGCTGCACACAGAGAGGAAGAGCCCGGCGGGGGATGGAGAGGACAAGGTTGGTGGCCGCAAGATGCAAAACCCCCGGCTGGGGGCCCTGGGGGCCCGCACACCCTTCTCCCTATTTCCCACCTGACACTCAGCAGCAGCGCTTGGCAGTCCCCTCTGTGGTACCAGGCCGCTGCCAGCTGGACCGCTGCAGAAACCAGCAGAAGGAAGGGGCATCTGGGAGCCAAGCAGGAGCAGCCTGGCCTTCCCGTCTCTGTCCAGTCCAGAGCTCACTGGCAGGCTCTGCTCGGAGGGGCTTGGGTGGTGACCCTGGGTTCTCACGCGTGCTGCCCCCCGTCTCAGAAGGCGAGTGCACACAGGCGGCCGGTCTCTGCAGCTGGACACCCCTTGGGTGAAGCTGTAATCTGCACTTGGTTTCACTGTTACAGGAAAACCAATGCACGCCTGTGTTTCCTGAACACAGAATCTCAGGTCCTTCCCGACAAAGCGGCATTTTATAGACTGACCGAGAACGTGTTGAGTGCATTTCTTTTCCCACGAATAACCAAGAAGTCAACTTTTACTGCTGCCTTTGAAAGTCACAAATGGCGCATAACATGCTCTGATCCGTCGGACACCCTGGCGGCCTGTGGTCTGATCCATCGGTTGGCCTCTGGTCTGAGCCGTCGGACACCCTGGTGGCCTCTGGTCTGATTCGTTGGACACACTGGTGGCCTGTGGTCTGATCCATCGGTTGGCCTCTGGTCTGAGCCGTCGGACACCCTGGCGGCCTCTGGTCTGATCCATCGGTTGGCCTCTGGTCTGAGCCGTCGGACACCCTGGCGGCCTCTGGTCTGCCCCAGTATTGTGTGAACATTCTCTCTTCCTGTGTTGCTATCAGCCTTGTCTCTACCTCGGCCTGTTAGGTCCCCCGTTCCTGTGGTTGTCCTATTCCTTCCCCATTAGCGACATCCCTGGGCACCCTCACCTGTGGTCCCAACCATCCTCTCCATCACTAGTGCTGGGGCTAGATGGTGTAAATGAGTCACGAACAATAGAGCAAATTAATCTCTTGCTTCCCGATGAAGGATTTCTCTCTATGAGGTGAACATCCGTGCCAGAATTACATATTTATTAAACAGATCGTCTTTCTTCTGCTTTAACTACTGTCTCTATCTCTGCACTCTGTGCGTCTAATTCACTTTTATTACTTCAGCGCAGAGGGGAATTTTATGCCATGATTAGCCGTCTTTATCACCAACAAGAAATCATAGCCAGTGTACGGCACCAGAAGACGACCTTGGTAATTAGCTGGAGAATCCCAGCATCGCTGAATTTAAGTGTTAGTCTCTATCACAAATCATGTCCCACTGTATTTCCCTGAAAAAATTATTAAGGGGAATCTTCTACTCAGAGGCCCCTCATTGGGTTCCATTGTTCAGTTAGCTTCGTAATGAAAATCTCCCCTCGTTTTCCTAATTGGATTAGTAATATAAACTCTGGTCTCAACATACCCTTATATTTTTAACACAACTGTTTCTGAATACACCCTGTTATGTTCATTATTTATCCTGAACTTATTTTCTCATAGGAAACTAAGACATTTTCTACTACCCCAAAATTCTAAAAAAAAAAAAAGTTGTTCATGAATTTAGGAATAATCATATAAATTACAAACCGTTTATTCCGTGTAATTACCTGTCACAACGAATGAAGGGCACCGGGCAGACCCCAGTAAGATACCAGGATGGTTGGGTGCGAAAGAGACGACCCCTCAAGTCCTGGCTCTTACTTGTCTAACATTTAATGAATGCGATTCCCAGGGGCCACTCTGGACCTGGTCCGCTGACCTTTGCATCCCAGGCCTCCCTGCTCGTCCTCTGGCCCGCTCTGCTGACACTGGCCGTTCACTCCCGGTGATGTGGGCCCTGCTAGGAGGAGGTCTCACGTCACTGCCTGTGATTTCACTGCAGCTTTAAGCGACTTCTTTGGGGTTTATAGCCCCTGGTGATCTTTTAACTTTATGTTTGAATCTTACATTTCAGTGCTGTCAGAACCCAGCACTTTCCTCGCTAACAACCTTTCGAGAGGAAGCTGGGAGGTGGGGATGAGCTGTGGTCCCAGGGCGGCCCTTGGGCCCCCTGGACAAGCATCTGGGCCTTTGGTGCAACGGCCCTGTCCTTGCGCGGCCACCCACCAGCGGTGCCCCACAAGGCGGGGAGCCTCGGCGTCCTGGGCGTTCGATCATTCCGACAACCGGCTAACCATGTCCTTACCTACACTGCCTCATAGAGTGCTGACACGGATGGTGGTAGAAAAAGTTTCTCAGCTTTCAGGATGACATTTAATTTTTTCTAAATGAATCTAGAGCTTTAGTTGCCCAACAGACATGGGTTTGGGTGGACCGGGAGATGGTGACGGACAGGGGGGCCTGGCATGCTGCGGTTCACGGGGCCGCAAAGAGTCGGACACAACTGAGTGACTGAACTGAACTGAACTGAACTGAAATATCTCAGCTCGGAAACTGGTTGCTGTTTGGAATAATGCACTAGGGCCTTGTAATCATCGATTTTTCGAGAGAAAGAAAATGCGGTCCTTATTGTATTATTCTAAATTTGAGATCAAAATAATGGAAACAGGCGGTAGAAGGAAAGAAATGTTTCCTTGTCCCTAGAATGTATTGTGCTCACCATGGTTTCATTTTTCTCTTGCTGCTGCTAAGTCGCTCAGTGGTGTCCGACTCTTCGCGACCCCATGGGCTGCAGCCCACCAGGCTCCTCCGCCCATGGGGTTTTCCAGGCAGGAGCCCTGGAGCGGGCTGCCACTGCCTTCTCCCGTTTTTCCTCTTAGAACTGCTCAAACTTTGAGACAGCACTGACTTCTTAAAACACTTTTCTCGTGGTAATTTTTCAGCTCTACCTTTAGGAGTTTGCTTCTGTTTCCTTTTGTTCAAGGGCCTCCCTGGTGGCTCAGACGGTAAAGCGTCTGCCTGCAACGCGGGAGACCTGGGTTCAATCTGTGGGTGGGGTAGATCCCCTGGAGAAGGGGATGACTACCCACTCCAGTATTCTTGCCTGGAGAATCCCATGGACAGATGAGCCTGGCGGGCTACGGTCCATGGGGTCACAAAGAGCTGGACGCAGCTGAGTGACTAACACTTTCGCTTTTCATGTTCCCTTTGTTTAACAAAATCCAATGTCTCTTGTATATCCGTGCAGCTAAAGAAGTCAATCTGAATCTTGGACGCACGTTTATGTTGGTGGTATAATTGCCTATGTTTTCTGATCTCAGAAAAACATGTAATTCTGTCCAGATTCTATCCATAATAAGCAATGGGTCAGGCGTCCTAGCTGTAGTTTTTTGTTTTGTTTTTTAACTTTAGAAAATAAATCTTCATTTTCTTCTTGGGGATATCACGTTCAGACACTCTTTTCTACGTGAAGACAGAGGCCCCACTGTGTATCAGTCAGTGGCACCCTGTGAAACGGGCTGTGAACTCTGCCCCAGGTGGACACTCCAGAAATGGGGGGCATCCTTGGAGTGACGGGACGCTGCAAGGACACACGCTTGTTGCTTCCCCTGCCTGCCAGGGACGGGCTGGGCCAGCCCAGCCTCCCAGGGCCGTCACTGCTCGGAGGGTTTCCACCACTGGAGGCTGGGCCCGGTGGCCCCATGAGCCTGTTTCCAGAGACGAGTCCAGGGGGCTTTCTGCCCCCGGACGCTGGGGCGTTCAGAAGCGATCTCTCAGCTGCTCTGCCTGTGTCTGTCTCTGCAGAAGCAGGCAGCCAAGCCAATTTGGGATAATTACAGGGAGGCCCTAGTCTAGGTCGCTCAGCACTGTCAGCTGTGCCGTGAAGTCTAAAGGCTCACGTGGCCCCCAGGCCCGCGCGCTGGCTCTGCTGAGCCGGTCACTGCCTAATAGCCGCTGTGGGCAGGTCTGCCTGCAGGAGACTAGTTACTCTCTACTCGGTTGCCTCTAATTGAAGAGGAGTGTTTCAGTTTGTTTTAAAGAGCTTTCCTGCTCTCTATTCACAGGAGCCTCCGTCGATCCTGGTGACCAGCGAGGATAGCACGCCCAAAGGCACGAGGCCCGTGGCCTCCGCCCCGGTGCCGGGATCCCCCTGGTAAGACAGCCCGCACCTGGGGCTTGGGGAGACAGCCCCGGCTGACCCAGCGCTCGTTGTCTCCACCAAAGAGAAATGCATATCCTGTGGGAAATGCTGTTTTACACGAAGCAATTTGCCGCTCCTGGCGGGTAGAGTTCCACACCGTTGTCACCATCTGCCAAAAGAAAGATAGCATTTAAGTGATAAGTTATCCTGCTCCAATATATTTGCAAATATGCATTAAAGTAGGAAGGCCGTTGTGTATTGATCTGCGCAAGGCCGTGTCTGCAGAGACGGCGGCACGCCTTGCACTTCAAAGGCCTTTCCGTGGACTCCAGGAAAAGCATAACCGAGGAGCTGTTAATTAAAGACATGCCTGCTCTTTGTGGCTGCCCTGTGAGGATTCCCGTTCTCTGCTCCTCCACACTCAAAGCGCCCTCCGCGAGGGAGCCGCCGACTCTGGTTTTCAAAAACGTCCTTTTATAATGGAGTAATTTAGAATCAGAAAAAAAAAAGGTTATTATAGTAAAATTAGTTTTAAAGCCTGCAGATTAGACTGCAGGATACGGCTGGGAGGAGCAGCTAATTTAGAGAGCTGGAACAGAGCCACTTAAGGTGCTGTCAAGGCAGCAGCGGCAGCCGCCCGCGGCCCCCGGGTCTGCCCTGTGTGATGTCCTGAGTGGGTCCCTGCATCTGTCCTGCCCTGGCCACCTGCTTACCGTGGGAAGCCCTGCTCTTACCTGGACAAACGGGGCCCCCTCTCCTTCTCTGCTCAGAGGTCGGTGTCACGGGCACCCAAGGGCCTCCCACCCTTCAGCTCTAGTGCTCGGTGAGCTGAGGGCGCCTCACAGGTCCGGGCCCCCATGGTGACACCTAATGATACAGTGTTTCCAGAGCTGAGAGTGTCCTGCCCTTCAAGTCGGGTCTGATGCCAGCTCCTGGGTTAGCGCAGACCCGACGGGCCGAGGGCTGAGTCCCAGCCCTCTGCCCTTGCGCGTCTCCCCGGCTGATTGCGAGTCCCGGGCTCCCACAACCTCCTATCAGGTGTGAAAATTTGCTAAAACAACTCACAGGACTTACGAGAGTGATTCACTTGTGATGACATCTGTATTATACAGGGCGCAGCCCAGGACAGCTGGATAGCCGACGGGCAAGGGCAGGCCGCAGGGCAGGGGTCTCCGGGCCTCACGCCCTCCTGGGGCTGCCACCCCCCTAGGACGTCAGCGAGGTCAGCACACTGCAGCCCTCTGAACCCAAAGGAAGCTTTCTGAATGCTTCATTACTAGGCCTGTCCCCCCGGATCCTGGAGGCTGGGGGTGGGGCCAGGAAACCAACCCTCTGATCACGTGGTCGGCCTTCCTGGGACCAGCCCCCACCTCCACGGTCACACATGGAGGCGCACCAGTCACCGTGTCGTCAGCCTGAATTCACGTGAGGTCGGGGTCCTCAGGAGTAAAAACGACGCCCCAGTGGCTCAGCTAATTAAAAGGGTTTTAGGAGCTTGGCGCCAGGAACTGAAGGGGGCACAACACAGACTTAAACTATTACTTTTTTTATGATGCCAGAGATGCTGTCTGGGGTCTTCTGGAACCAGACTCTCTCGCGTGTGTTTCTAAGGCAAGCACAGATGACTGCAAATCACGTGTGGGGTTGCAGTAAATTCAGCGAGGTGTGCGACCCTGTCACACTGCGTACTCGATGCTGTCCCGGGGGTTATAATTGGGCAGGAGACCTGACCTTGAGCCCTAGAGACTTCTAGGGCTGCAGTTTCAACTTCTCAGTGACGCTGTGTTCGAGGGCAGAATGCTCCGTGGGATTCTGGGGTCCTTGGTCAGGATGAATCACTGTTGAGCCTTCCAGCCTGAGTGTCGGCCGTGTGGGGAGCTGTCCTCTCTCAGGGAAGGGGGCAGCAGGGCTGCAGGAGGCACCACGCCTGCAGCTTTCTGAGCGGCATTGGGCCCGCCGGCTGAGCCCGGGCATTTTTCTCGCCTCTGCTCGCCTCTCTCCAAGCCTCCCTGACTCAGTGCCACCTGAGGGAGGCTGCTTGGCCTCCCCAAGCATTCCGGGGTAAAGGGTACCAGCGTTCAAACACCCCCACACCTGGGAGGTTGGGTCCTTGTGCGCCCTGAAAAGTGCCAGAGGAACCAGGATCTTGCAGGGGGTGGGGAGCCGGGGCACGGGGGCAGTGCCAGCCTCGGCTTCTGTGGCCTCCCCGCTTCCCAGCTGGGAGCGGCCGCGTGCGGCGTGGTCTGACGTGTGCTTAACCTTAGTGTCACACCCACGGAACCTCGGGGACAGCACACCCTGGGATGATGGCAGTCTGCCTCCAGGAAGGGCTCCTCTGGCCTGGGGGCCATGCCTGCTGCACCGAGTGAGCTCAAAGCACCCACGAGCCTCCTGTCCAGGGGCTGGGCCGGTCGTCAGCCCGAGCCGCCCAGGTTCTCGGGAAGCAGAGATCCTCCAGGGGCACGGGCGGTCGGTTCCTCCATGCGCGTCCCCTCCAGCCAGTCCCCTACAGGCCAGGACGCCCGAGGTCCCCCACGCGTGTGAGAGCTCACCCAGACGGAGAATGCGCGGCCGCCTGCTGCCGTTAGCTCTCAAAGGAGGAACCCGCGGGGGGCTCTCCCTGCCCGTGAGGCAGGGAGACAGGGGCAGGGGACTGGGTGCGAGACGTGAGCCCCAGGACCCCGCAGGCCCCCAGGTGCTGTCGGAAGCTGGGGTGACCTGAGGTGCGGGCAAGGCTACCAAGGAGCTGGGAGGCGTGCATGGCACAAGCGTCCACATGTCACGGTGGGTGCTGAGCCCCTCTCACGTCTCAGATCTGCCTATTCACTCCTGGACTGGCAGCTTCTCTGCGGAGGCCCCCACTGGCCCAGCTCCAGGCCTGCTCCTGCAGGGTCCCCCACTCTGGCCCTCATAAGGCCAGGCAAGGCAGCCAGTGCTCAGGGTTCCCTGCGGTCAGAAGCCCTTGCCGTGACGAAGCTAGACTCTGATAGAGGTCACAGCAGAGTAGGTGGCACCGTGACTGTCCGAGAAGGTAAGTGCCCCTGGATGCCCCGGCCTGTGGTCCAGACGGAGTTACCCAGAAGGTGTTTGCTTCGCTTCCTGCCCACGGGAGGCTTGCTCTCACATCAGAGGTCACTCGGAAGCCCAGGAGCTCCGTGCAGAATGAGGCCATAACCAGATACCCGTTTCTGAGCATAAACCACCAGGTCCCAGGAGGAAGAGGGGAGAGCCGTTTCCACCCTCTTTTCCCTGGATCTTCACGTCTGCGGGCCCCACAGTGCCTCACCTGACCTGCCCCGTGGGGCCGGGCCTGCTCAGTCCTCCCAGGTCAGCCCCTTCCCAGGGACAAAGGTGGGCGGAATGGGAAAGGGGGCAGAGCCCAAAGAACACAGAGGTGCTGCCTTCTGGGGTCAGAGACTTCAGCCCTGTGGCTGTGGCCCAGGGCACATGGGTCCACCCTGCAGACAGGACTCAGCTCCTGGGACAGCGCACTCAGGGACAAGTGCCTGGAGGAGAGAGGGACCCGGGTGTGTCTTCCCGAGTGTGGGAGATGGGGTGAGGCTCGGAGCCCTCCCCCGCTGGGCTGGGCTGGACGCGTGGAGGGAGAAGCGGAAACATCTTCCCCCTTACAGAGCCCTGGACGCTGGGCTGTGCTGTGTGAAGGCCGTGGGGGGATCGTTTTGTGTGCCAAGCCGGCAGTCCCCGTGTCCATTTGCTGAAACGGGCCTTTGTGCTCTAGGGCGGCTGTCTAGATGTTTTGCACCAGACTTAACTAATTCTGGCACGCTAATTGTACCCTCTGGGATTTGGGGACAGTTAAAGAGGAGAGGGAACATGGCAGCCATCCAGAAATTATACATTGTGATTAAGCCAGAGGAATGTATATGTATTGCTTAAAATGTGCATAAACGATACATGAAATTAATTCTGCATCGTACAGCTGGCTTGGTCCGGTGGAGACCAGGCGTGACCAGTGGGCGGCTTTCTCCTGGGGGATCACGTTTGCTTACCTGCTGCCGGCGCTTTGCCTCAGGTCCGCGGGCGTCCCTGTGGCACAGGAAGTGGGCTCTTTGCATTCTGGACAGGATTGTGTGCGTGTTAACTGTTGCCACGCCTCTGTCTCCGGGGTAATAATCCTCCATTACGGCTCTAATTGGCTCCGCTCTCCCGTCACTGGAGAGGCTGGTGGTGGTGGCGGTGGGGGTTGGGGCTGCTCCCCGCACGTCGGTCCAGACACTGGGTCTCTCCGAGAGGAGGGCGTGGTGTGACCGTCTGCCCACACGGCTCTCGGTGCTGATGGAATCAGCGCGTCCCAGAGGCAGCAAACCTACAGCAGAGACCCACCCGCATCTGGGGTGAACCAAGTCAATTCCGGTCGACGCGAAGCTTCTTTCTTAACAGCCGGACTTGGAGCCCAGGAGCTCAGTGGGATGATGACCTGAGTCCGACTGGGCCTCCCGTCAGGGGGACCTTTTGGAGCCCACGTGTCTTTGCGTCTGAGTGTATCCACTTCTCGGGAAGGATACCTGCCCAGGTGTGCGGTCTGCCCTCAGCCCGCATCCGGGGAGGTGACGGCTGTCAGCAGCTACCAGGGCTGGAGGCTGAAACCCTTCCACTGTTCACACACCAGGAGCACGGCTCAGGGCCCCCCACTCCACCAGGGGCTGCGACAGCATCACTCACCTGCCTCCGGCTGCTTCTTATTCCCCAGGCCCCCCACTTCACGTGTTAACCAGAACTTTCTCAGGCCAGGCAGAATCACGGCTCCAGGACCCCAGGACACCTCCCAGAGCCAGTGGGGAGACTGGGTTTGGCTGAGGCTGGCCTCACACAGCCTTTTGGGTGCTGGCAGGGGGCTACCTCTGCACACCCACTCTGTGCCCACGGGAACACGAGCCCCTCTGTGCCTCTGTGATCGAGGCTGCTGGCCGCTCGGTAATTCGGGCTGAAGTATCCTATCCCCTGGGGGTGGATGCACACGCCCCAGACTTTCCCACATGGGCAGATCCTCGCTGACCCGCTTTCTCAGTGAACTCGTCACTCCCCGGGCCCTTCAGTCGCTGTAGCTGTGATGGTGCCGAGTTCGGTGGGACCAGGTCCCGTCTTTGAGAACCCCAAAGTGAGGTCTTCAGGGAGGAGATGAGGGTATGTGTCCTGCACAGACACCGCCTGCCTCTCGCTGTCAGAAATGCTCCTGGGAGTGTAGATTCTACTCCGTCCTTCCTCCCCTTTAGGCTCTGTCCTGGGTCAGGGTCCCCAGAAGGAGCACTTTGGACAGTGCTCCCAGTGCCCGGACATACTGAGAAGTGGCTTCAAGAGAAGCAGCAGAGGAAGGCGGGCGGGGGCGGGGATGTGGTGGTTGGGGGAAGGGTTGGGCTAAAAAGGATGTGGTCTCAGCAGGAGACCAGTCACCGTGGATTTGCCCCATGCCCTAGACCCCACTGGCCTGCTGGGGGAAGCAATGCCGGGGCAGGCAAGGTCTCCAGGTGCAGCAGTGGACCTCTGAGCACAGTCCCCAGAGCCCAGGGCGGACTAGCTCAGGAGCCGGGGACGGTGTCCCTGCCCGTAAGGTTGATCCACACTGAAGGGCATCAGTGTGACCGTGCCTGGGGTCCTGGACCAAAGTGGAGAATTAACAGGAAAGGACAGAAGGTGGGACAGGAGTTGGAAGGGGCTTAAGAAATCATCTGGGCTAGGCCTGCGTCCACCAGTCTGCTTTTATAAACGAGGACGCTGAGTCCCCAGCAGTGGGATCACTGCTTGGGGTGCGGAGACACGCAGAGGCAGAGCCCTCCTGGAAGGCAGGGCTCCAGGCCCCTGGGTTCCTGAGTGCCCCCCTGAGTGCCCCCCCAGTGACTCTGGAGGAGGGAACAGAGCAGTCAGCCATGACGCGGAGGCCCCTGGGGGTGGCGCTGAGATGCCCCATCACTGGTGTGCGTGTGTGTGCGTGCGCACGTGTGTGTGCACGTGTGTGAATGCGTGTGTGTGCACACTTGTGTGCTGCGTTTATGCACAAGTGTGTACTCACGTGTGTGCACACACGTGTACATGCCAT
Organism: Ovis canadensis; assembly: GCF_042477335.2. Classification (NCBI taxonomy): domain Eukaryota; kingdom Metazoa; phylum Chordata; class Mammalia; order Artiodactyla; family Bovidae; genus Ovis; species Ovis canadensis. The sequence goes on along the minus strand of NC_091266.1, from coordinate 65,375,561 downwards.
GTCATGCATGCCATGTCAGTGCATGCGTGTGCACACATGTGCACGTGCCTTCATGCACGCGTGCGTGTGTGTGCGCACACAGGTGTGTATACGTGTGTGAATGAATGCATGTGCACACACAGGTGTGTGTGTGTGTTTGTGTCGATGCGTGTGTGTGTGCACACGTGTGCGAGTGTGTGTGTGCATGTGTGGGTGGAGGGGTGCTGGGCGCAGGATGACTCTCGGCCGGAACAGCTGAACCCGTCAGGTGTATCTGCTCTTGAGGTTCGTTGTACTGCAGGTGCCGTCAGGGGCCCCAGGGGCCACGCAGCAGCTCCTAGATTTTTGAATAGATAGACAGGGATGCAGTGAGTCAAAGATACATCTAGACTTTCCCACTCAGGCCAAGTGCCGTCAAACAGTGAAAAGATATCATCCCGACTGTCACAAACCAACTTACTCGCTGCCAGGAGCTTTGGTCTTGGAGATATTTTTCCAGCTGCAGCCTAGCCAAAGAAGGCTTTAGGAGGCTGTGTGTGGGCAGTGACCAGCCGCCTGTGTGCACCAGACAAGCCTGATGGATGCCCTCTGTGTGAGAGGGTGCCCAGGACTGGGCTTCACCCTCTGCCCTGCTGCACGTCTGCTGGCTTCTTACTTCACATCGCCTGCATTCTGGTCTAGCTGAAGCTGCAAGCAGCCTGCATCACACCAGGCAGACCTCCCGCCACCCCACCCTCTGGTGCTCTGATAACTCAGGTGGGCTACTCGTGGTGCTAAGAACACGTGCTGAGTGTTGCCAGGAGTGCAGCCCCCAGACCCAGCAGGAGGCACTCCATCACCCTCCAGAGCATCTGAGAGGGAAGGGGCTGTGCTCCTGGCAGGGTTTATGGTCCCTGCTGGCCCAGAATTCTGTGTGAGAACTCACGCAGTGGCAGAATTGCACATAATGTATAGAACAGCATAATTACCTGCAGCTTTATACACAGTAAAAGCTTCTTAAGCCAGACAACTTCTGCACCAGCAGGCAGGCAGCTTCCTCCAGGCGAGAGGTCACCTGTGCCCTGTCCGGGCCCCCTGGGGGCAGCAGGCAGACCCGTCCATCGGGCAGGTCCGTGTCCGGCTTGCCAGTCCCGCCCCTCAGGTCTAGCCCTTGTTGGCCTCTCATCCTGTCTCTATAAAGGCTGACCCTCATGTTTGCCTCAATTTTCCCACAGTGATGGGCATGTTAGAATAACACAAATGTCCATCGCAGGCCCCACCTACACAGATGATGGAATGGAGATCACTGAGGGTGAGGGCAGCTCTCAAGGTCACCTGAAGGTCAAGGGCATGCCTAGAGCTGGAGGGTGCATCCACTGAGAAGGCAGGTCATGGCTGTCTACCCGGAAAACCAGGGCAGCAGGGGCCCAAACAGGCTGGGGGTCTAGATTACTGCTGGCCAGATGCAGACCCTGGTGCTGGCACCCAGGATGGGGAGGGGTCCAGGGTGAGGTCTGCTGGTCGTCAACCTGTGGAAACTCACATCTCACAGCTCTGGAGGTCAGAATCCACCCCCACGGGACTGAATCCAGGTGGGGAGGAGGGGGCTGATTCCCTCCCAAGGCTCAGGGGAGGCTCTGCTCTAGACTTTCCAGCTTCTAGAGACATCGGCATCCACAGCCCCTTCCTCCCACATCAAGGCCTGAGTGGCGCATCCCCTCACCTCTGCCTCCACCCACCCACCCCGTGTGTGTGTCTGTCTGTCTGTCTTCTGCTTCCATCCTCCCATCCTCTCCTCTGATTCTGACTCCCCAGCCTACCTCTTCCCTTACGAGGACCCTTCTGATGACACTGAGCCTGCCTGGACAGCCCAGCCTACTCGCTCCATCTCAAGACAGGAACTTAATCACACCTGAAAGGTCCCTTTTGCCCTATAAGGTAACATTCATAGGTTCTTGGGAGTAGGATGTAGACCTCTTTGGGGTCGTTATTTGGCTCCCACTCCCATGAACCTGGCCTGGCTGTGGAGTAAATCAGACAGACCATCTAAAGGTCATTTCCATGTAGGGATCTGGTCTGCACAGAGTTTCAGATCATGAGGCTCAGCCCCTGAGCTGAGCCTTCTGTCTGGCTCATGGGAAGTGGTCGGCTGGTCTGAGCACAGAGGCTCAAGGGTGCGAGGGATTTTCTCTGTGGGAAGCAGACTGAGGTGTGCTGCCTGGATCCAGAGAGGGAGCAGGCAACCAGGTGTGTCTGATGGTAAGGCAGGAACTGGTGGCTGGGAGGCCAGGCTGTGCCCAGAAGTTCCCCAGGCCCTCAAGAAATCAATGACCAGAGGGTTTCAGTCGACGAGGACTAGTCCTGCCCATTCCTGCAGCTTCTGAGGAGCCTGGGGAGAGTGCTGGAGCTTCCCGGGCCCTCAGGTCACTGTAGGACGCTGAGGTCCCTGGAGGGGAGAGGCCTAACCCAAGAAGAATCTTCTGGAAGGGCCAGACCAGAGGCGGGACAGAGCTCATTTCTCTGCACCACCACGAGACGCACAGGATACAACCTGAGGCCGCTCGGGTGACCTCGACCGGCTGTGCTGCTGAGTCGTGCGGAGGCCAGGTCTGGATTCCTGCGTGCGTTCCCGCGTTGCAGACTCACTCCGCGGGAAGGGAGCTCGCCCTCCCTTTGTTTTCCTTTTCTTCACTGTCTCTCCTTTGCAATCTTTCCTTCTCTCTGAACCTTTCACAGAGATGAAGCCTTAAAATTGCGTATCATTCCTTTTGGAGACTTTAGTTTCCTCCATGTGAGAATGCAAAGCTAATTCTTTGCTTTTCTGAAAACAAAGCGGGACACCTCAGCGGGGCTGAGGTTGCTGATTCCAGCAGCCGGGTTGCTGGTTCTCGGCTGGACACGGATGAGCTGTGGCCTCCATGTGGCTCCATGAACCCTGCTGCTCAGTCAACGTCCAATCAGGGAAGTTTACCAGGAACCAAGGTCTGTGTTACCTGGTCCTTGGACCCAGGGCCAGAGTGGGAATCCAACTGAAAGGAGAGCTGGCCTTTGGGAAGAGCTCAGACCTCCTGGGACCCAGTTAAGCCTCTCACTTCTCTGAATTTTGCTGTCCTTACGAGTAAAAGGAAGGTCAGGTCGCTGTCTGCCTGTGAATCAAATGAGAGGATGTATGAGAAACATCTAAGAATCACCCTGAAAAGCCAGACATCATTATTATTATTCATACTTGTAAAATATTACTTTCGTGCAGGTGTGGATTTCAGCCCCAAAGGGCATCTTGGGGTTGGATGCATGCCTGCACTAACCTGTCTGCGAATGCAGGAAGCGTAAGAGGCTCGGGTTTGATCCCTGGGTCAGGAAGCTCCCCTGGAGGAGGGCATAGCAACCCACTCCAGCATTCCTGCCGGGAGAATCCCACGGACAGAGGAGCCTGGCGGGCTACAGGCCATAGGACCGCAGAGACTCAGACACGACGGATCGACTTAGAACACACACTATGGTCTTTTGATGCATGCCTTTGAGGGAGACTAAGAGCGGGTTCTTGATTTGCACAGGTGTGTGGTCTGGACGGGCGATGACCGAGTTTTCTTCTTCAACCCAACGATGCAGTTGTCTGTCTGGGAGAAGCCGATGGACTTGAGGAACCGCGGGGACCTCAACAGGATCATCGAAGACCCTCCTCACAAGCGCAAGCTGGAGGCGACAGCAAGTAACTAAGACGGGTGGGCCCTGGGCACCCACCTATAGGAGAGTCTAGACTATACATCCCTGAGCGTGGGAGGAGAGCACAATTCTCCCGGTTATGCTGGCAGTTGATTTTGAAGGTCTTGGGGTCCCTGTTTCAGAATTTAGTCATTGAGTTTTTATGGCGCTTTCTGCAGAATCTTTGATCCTTCCACGGGATTGGGTCTGGCTTTTCTTTGCGTCACGTAAAGTTACGAACCCAGAGAAGGTTATCCTTCAGCCACTGGGAGCTTCCTTTCCAGTTCAGATATTAGCCTGCATCTAACCTTTTCTCTTACTTTTAAAAAGTTGTTTTCTATTATCAAATTAATGGGTGTTGGTTAAGCATTCTAGAAAATGCAAAGCAGCCTCACCATGTGAACTCATCCACGGTGATCGCCTCGATGTGCTAGTTCTGCTGCTGGCCAAAATCTTGGCCTTCTCTTCCCATCGAAGCCAAATGAAAGATACAGAGAGTTTGGAGGAGATACAAACGTGGCTTTAATTCTCACCTGGCTGAGAGGGGAAGACAGCAGGCTCATGCCTCCAGAGCTGCGTGCACCCTCCACAGGGAATCCTGTTCAGTCTCTCAGCCGTGTCCAGCTCTTTGTGAGCCCATGGACTGCAGCGAGCCAGGCTTCCCTATCTTTCACTATCTCCCGGAGTTTGCTCAAACTCATGTCCATTGAGTTGATGATGCCACCCACCCATCTCATCCTCTGTCACCTGCTTCTCCTGCTCTCGATCTTTCCCAGGATCAGTCTTTTCCAATGAATCAGCCCTGTGCATCCTGAGGAGTCTAGGGGCTTCCATAAGATGAGGGTTCACAGTCAGAGTCAGTGATGATGAGCAGAGCTGTTAGGGTCTTGATCACTTCCTCTTGTATTATCTCAGAGACAGTCACAGGCTGGTGCCAGCAACCCAGCAACCGCGTCTGTCAGTTCCGTGGTGCTGCAGCCTTCTTTCTGATAAGTAACTGCACGGGGAAGGGTGTCGTGAGGGTAAACGCCAGATACAGAACGTTTTTAGCATGGAGTCAAAGGAAATAGGAGTGAAGTGTAGCTCCTGCAGAGTTAAGGGGCCGAAAAGCAAACTTCGTTATAGACATGCAGAGTTAGAAGCAGTTAAAGTGAAAAAAAAATAATAATAACTAGTAATGTTCAGGCCTACTAACTGTTCTCTTTATCTTCTTTATTCTTAGGAAAAGTGAAAGTCTTTAAGTCCTGTCTAACTATTTGCAACCCCATGGGCTGTATGTAGCCTGTCAGGCTCCTCTGTCCATGAAATCCTCCAGGCCAGAATACTGGAGTAGGTACCCATTCTCTTCTCCAGGGGACCTTCCCAACCCAGGATCGAGCCCAAGTCTCCCACATTGCAGCCGATTCTTTAGTCTGAGTCGCAAGGGAAGTAAAAGAAAAAAAAATCATGCCCTTTTTTTCCTTTTTACTGCAACAGTTTGCTTTTTTCCCCCATCATTTGGTTTTTGCTCCAGATGTTGTATGACTGCCCCTTGAGACTACATGTCATATCAGCCCTGGGATTTCTTTGGAAGGAATGATGCTGAGGCTGAAACTCCACTACTTTGGCCACCTCATGCGAAGAGTTGACTCATTGGAAAAGACTCTGATTCTGGGAGGGATTGGGGGCAGGAGAAGGGGACGACAGAGGATGAGATGGCTGGATGGCATCACTGACTCGATGGACGCGAGTCTGAGTGAATTTTGGGAGTTTGTGATGGACAGGGAGGCCTAGTGTGCTGTGATTCATGGGGTCGCAAAGAGTCGGACACGACTGAGTGACTGAACTGAACTGAACTGAACTGAACCTTCTCCATCACGCACCCATTCCAGAGCTTTGTAGGAAGCCCATCCACTCTTTGTTTGAAGGGTGCTTGAATTCACCTAAATTGCATGTGGAGAAGGGAAAAGATCCTTCCCAGCTGCAACGGAATCCAGCGCGTGGCAGAGAGATTGCTGTTCGGAAGCTGCCCCAGCAAATCCGCCAGAGCAGAACACTTTCATGTGTTCAGAAAGGATCTGCCGATTAGGTCTTATTCATTTTTTATCAGCTGTGTTGGGAAAGGTGCACTCCCTGAGCACGTGGGTTGAAATAGTCTTGGCTTCACTGAGATCTTGAGATCAGGGTTTTCCCTGACTGACCCTCAGAGCTGGGCTGAAAGGCCAGGAAATGGAATCTTGACCCCTGGAGTGAATGTTTGCTTTAGCTTTGGAGTGGTTTTTTGAGTATTTTTGAGTCCATCTCAAGTGACGCTAACACAGATAACAGAGATCAGCCTTCACTTTTAGCTGGATCCAGAAGCATTTGAATGGAACTTTAGGAGACAGTGTCTTAAAAGCTTCCTCAACATTTTGATCAGTGCTAAGGGACATGGACAGATTGCTCTTGCAAAGCTGGCAGCAGTCTGCTAAGATGGAGCGATTGATAACGATAACACTGTCAACTGAAAAAGTACACCCCACCTACAAGTTGAGAGTTAAGTCTTATTCGGCAGAAATTTTTAGGACTTCAAGCCCAGGAGACAGCATCTCAAGTGACCTTGAGAGAACTGTTCTGAGCATGCCAGGGGAGGAGCCAGGTTACATAGACGTTTTACAGCAAAAAGGTCAGGTAGTCTGAACACCCAAAGATTATTGTTAGCTAAAGAAAACCAGCTATCCCAAAGTAAGGAATTTAATGCCTTTCCATGTTTGGGAAAGTGCCAGAGTGTGGGCTCGATGAAATTGTTCCTTTCCTATGCACCTCAGCTTGTCTGGGGCCAGAGCCCTGCGTTTTCACACCTTGAGTTCCCCTGGGGCTTACCGCGGTCAGCGGCTATAGTCTGACGGCTACTAGGTCCTGGGTGTTCTCCCTCCTGGGTGTCCTCAGGGTTCACTGGCTCACACTGGAGGGCTGTGGTCCCTGGTGACTGTGGCATCCTTTTTTACTGGTGTGTCAGGGAGTGTTCCGTTTCTCAGTACATTCCCCTCTCTTAAGATGATGAGTGCACCCCTCCAGAGCATCAGCTCGAGCCAGCTGATTCTGAGAAGGGAATGTTCTAGGTGGAGACCTCAGTCTGTAACACAAGCTGTTCTCAGGGACAGCGAGAACTGGGCTGTGATTTCGCTCCCTCCTTTGACTGAGGCATCCGTTATCTGAAAAGATGCTTTGCGTGCTGAATGAAGGCTTGAACCAAAACCCCTCACACACAGACATCCGGCGTCCAACGTCCTCACTCTGGGACAGGAGAGACCTCACCACCTGTGGGGCTGGTGTCCCGAGACCTGCCAACCCCTGGAGGATATTCAGGTGCAGGTTGTCACGAGGATACTTATTTGCAAACAGTATAGGCAGTCTCCTCGCTCCTTCCTGCAGCTCGCATTCTCAGAGATAATTGGGTGCTGTTTCTTTTTTCCCCCAAGGGCTGGCAGGGATGAGAACGGATGGAACTCATTAGCAGTCTGGACACAGTTGGTCACCTGTTTTCTGCTCTGGACCAAGTTGAGGCAGGGCTATGAGAGCAGAGAGAGGTGAGCAGGGTCCTCCCCCACCCCGAGTCCTCTGCCCTTTCCAGGCTTCTGAGGTGGAGAACAGTGTTAGAAGATTAACAAGCATGTTAGCAAAGTGAAAGGTTTATTTGAGCAAAAATCGATTTCGATCCCGAAGCCCCAAACTGGAAGTGGTTGGAGCCTGGGAAGGCTGGCCGGGTGCAGGCACAGAGGCAGAGCAGGGGAATCAGCTGCCGGGCACCAAGGAGGCCTACCTCCTGCCCAGCTGGCCCTCCTCAGCGTCCCCACTGACCGGTAACCCTGAGGCTTTTACTGGCTCAGATGTCTGTCCAACGGCCTCCTTGTATAATTAATTACAACAAGGACCTGAATTATCTGGGTCATAGATCAGGGCTCCATTTCACTCTGCTGGCCTGAATCTCATTTTGCACTTAAAAGGTGGAGAATGGAGCCTTAAGTCTGACAAACACAACTGGAAATGCCTGATTCTTGCAGGCGCAACACGTCAAGCCGTTCTGTCTGCCACCGTTCTAATGGTGGCCCCTGAACCACTCTATCCAGATAGACGTGTGATTATAAATTTACAAGCAGCTACAGAATGATCTTTAACCTTACTTACTCTTAATTAAAAGAGGAAGAGCTGCCTTAAGCAGTCTTAAAGTCTTTGCATCTTAAAGACATGCAAATGACCTCAATTCTCAACTTCCGGTTGCAGGGCAGGAATTGACATTTAAATGGATAACCTCTAATTTCCTAAGATCTACTCACTGAAATTATTCTGTTTGTAGCAAAACAGGACAGGGAGTATTTCTGGAAGACTAATTAGTAATGAGCAGGCAGAGTTGCTGACCTCAGGCCATGAGCAAGGTGAATTTTTCCCTGGCTGATCACCTGTCATGACTCACCTAATGTTCTGACCCTAATTATTCTAAGAATCACCTCTAGGGAAGATTGTTCTTGGTATAGAATTTTGTTTTTCACATTGTGTTGGACTATGAGTCGTTATAGATTTAAATATTAAAACCTGTTTCTTGTCTGAAATGGAGCCATTAAGCATTCCAACTGATATTCATTATTTTTCGAGAGGCAAGTAGAACTTGAAAAAATACTTCCCTGGTGGCTCAGCTGGTAAAGAATCCACCTGCAGTGTCGGAGACCTGGGTTCAATCCCTGGGTTGGGAAGATCCCCTGGAGAACGGAACGGCCACCTACTCCAGCCTTCTGGCCTGGAGAATTCCATGGACTGTATAGTCCATAGGATCGCAAAGAGTCAGACATGACTGAGCGACTTTCACTTTCACACTTCTACTTTCTGCCACATTTAACTGCAGTAGGTTTGGAGGGGTGTGTGTGGGGGTGTGTGTTTTGTGTGCATACTAGGAATAGCAGCGTGGAAGGAGGAGTTAATATTGTCAGGCAACTATGGGAAAAGGGTGCAGAACTGCCAGAAGGGCTAAGCCCGTCAACAGATAAGAAAAGGCCACCTTTTCTCCATTCTGTTGTCCTTGCTGAGAGGTTTAGCTGAAGGCCTGAATTATTTCCTAATCATCCCACAGTGCATCCAGGCTTTACAGCTCTAGCAGACAGGCTGTTAGTTGGGAGTAATGCCTGTTGAACTGTGAAGTGAGAAGCAACAGCCTTCACCCCACGTCCACTCCGTGTCCTGATGTTCGGGGCTGCCGCACGCTCTTCCTCGGTGAGGATGTCCCACTCACATTGGTTTTCCCACCAGCTTCAGCATTTCTCAAATCTCTTAGAGGCTCAGTTCTGCCACCTGTGTTTACCTGCAGCACCAAAGACCTCTCTTCAGGGCAGTGGGTAGTGGAGGCTGAAGTGAAATGAGAAGTCATGAGATGCCTTTTATTCGGGGACCTCACTGAGGACTGTAGCCAGGGAGAGAGGCTCTCAGGTCACTCTGAGGAGCTGCTCCAAAAGATGTTGACTTAAAAAAGATTTTTAAAAAAAGCACAATGTGAGAGTTGTGAGTCAAGTTTTATTTGGGGTGAAATGAAGACTGCAGCCCGGGAGACAGCATCTTGGATAGCTAGCGCTGAGAGACAGCTCCCAAGAGTCAGGGGGCGGGTCAGTATATATGTGATTTTGGTGAAGGGGGAGTCCATACAATCAGGCACAGATTTTTGCAGAAGATTGCTACTAGTCTCATGAGGGTTACTGCTAGTCACGAGGGGCAGTCATCACCATGACGGATTTTGGTGCTTATATAGCTATGAGGAGGTACAAGAACTGGGCTCATAAAATCAGCTCCTGAAAATATCTAGTTACCCGAACACCTGTCCAGCCAGTTTCTCCAGAACACAGAGGGCCTTGCTCCTGCTCTCCACCCTGAGCTCCTTCCAGGGGGTGCTGAAGGTCGGCAGCTGCAGCAGCACCTGATGCAAGCCTTGTAGAGGTGGACGGCAGGTGCCAGTTTGTGGGTGACCGAGGTGAGGGAGGAGGTGGTGGTGGTTTAGTCGCTAAGTCGTGTCCACTCTTGCAACCCCAGGGACTGTAGCCAGCCAGGCTCCTCTGTCCATGGGATTCTTCAGGCAAGAATACTGGACTGGGCTGCCATTTCCTTCTCCAGAGATAAGGGAGGAGCCAGGATATACAGGGGTTTTTGCTGAGAAAAAAAAAAAAATTTAATTGAACCCAAAAGACTACAGCTAATCACAAAACCAGACATCTCAAGTAAATGATTGGAGTGCTTGTCTGTGTGCGGGAAGGTGCAAGAGTCAGACTCAGCGACATCACTCCTGAGGCGCTCACCTTCTCTGTCTAGGCGCAGTGCCCTGCTTTTCTCTGTCCTGAAGTCCCCCCAAGGCTCAGCGTCAGGGCTGCAACTGATGGCTTGCTAGCAGGCAACGTTCTTTGTGTACTGAAATGGCAGGTGATCTCTTTTGGTCCACAGTAATTTTCCTGCCTTCTGGCCCCTGCTGCCTCATCACCTGCCCCACTCAGGATGGGGATCTGGTTCCTTCTGCCGGGGGTTTGGTGCAGTCTGGTAGGATGTACCGGGGGTGATCAGATGAAATGCCTGTGAGTCTGTCCTCTAGGGTGGGGAGGCAGACAAGGCGGAGGACGATCTCCCAGCCTCTCTCCCCTGCCTTCTGTCTCCCGTGGGTACCTCCCAGAGGCTAAGGAGGACAGGGTGCTGCCGTGGGCTGGGCCTGGGGGCCTGCCTAGGCAGGAGGGGGAGGTGCCCTGGGGGGAAAGGGACCTCGTGGTTCCTCCATGCCTGCCACCGCCCCAGGAGCTGGGTGCCGTCCGTATCGGCCCCCTGTTGCAGCTGTAACAGATGATTGCAAGTTTACTAGCTTAAACCAACACCAACTTGCTGCTTTCCAGTCCCGGAGGTCAGAAGCCCAACTGAAGTCTCCCTGGTGGGTCTGAGCCGCTTCTTTCTGGGAGCTCGAGGGCGGAACTCACTTCCTGTGTCTTCCAGTCCAAGAGGCATCTGGTTTCTGGGGCCCCAGGGCTGGTTAGGAGCCTTCACCACTGCCATGCAACCTAAGACATTCACAGTGGCTCAGCTGGTAAAGAAGCCGCCTGCAATGCGGGAGACCTGGGTTCGATTCCTGGGTCGGGAAGATCCGCTGGAGATGGGATAGGCTACCTACTCCAGTGTTCTTGAGCTTCCCTTGTGACTCAGCTGGTAAAGAATCCACCTGCTATGTGGGAGACCTGGGTTTGATCCCTGGGTTGGGAAGATCCCCTGGAGAAGGGAAAGGCTACCCACTCCAGTATTCTGGCCTGGAGGATTCCATGGACCGTATAGTCCACGGGGTCACAAAGAGTTGGACATGACTGAGCGACTTTCACTTTCACTTTCTTTTCCAGGGTTTGGGTGTGGACCTCTTTGGAGGCCATTGGTCTGCAATCCTCTGTCTTTATACCTATTTTGACAGTAGAGGGATTTAAAGAAAGCAGATCAATTGGCCAGCTCAAGGTCACACTCCTATCGAGTGGGGGACCAGGGATTTGTACCTTGGAGGCTCTGGCTTCAGATCCAAGGAGGGCCAGCCTGGCCAGACATCTTATGAGCATTAGATTAAAAGGGGCTCTGGAAAGCATTTTGCTTCCTGCTTGACACAGAAAGGCTGGGTGCGAGGAGCCAGGCACTTCCACCCTGCTTTGTCCTGACCCATGGTAGACTTGGCAGGATGTCACTTGGCTTCAATTGCTCTATAAACATTTCAGCCGTTTATATTCAAGGCAGATGTACACCGATGATGACTTTCATTTCACCAAGAAGGGCATGAAACCATGCCTGTGAGTAAAGACAGCTGTGACCTGTGAAAGGGTCGCTTCCCCTAGCACTGTTTGCCCAGGAACAATGCATCACTCTCCATGCCACAGGGGGCCAGGTGGCCGGTGCTTGGCCAGACCTGGGACCGCTGACAACGCAGATGCTGGTTATTCCCGAGTCAAGGATGAGCATCACCGTTCATCCACAAGGACTCTAGCGGGTGAGAGGGGCTCTCCTCACACAGGTCACCTGGCCCCTCTTTGGGAGGAACCCCAGCCATCACCTGCCCCGTGTTCCATCCACCCCTTGACACCAGCTGGCAGCCCTGCCCATGCCTCCTCTGCACAAAGAATGAACCAGGCTTCTTGTTTTGTTAATGCCATTATCAGACTGGCACCCACTCTGATCAGTCCTTGTAACAGGACCCAGCGTAAAGCAGGTAAGTGTAGACAGGTCATCCCTGCAGAGAATCCCTCACAGACAAAATTTACCAGGTACCCTGTGATGCAAAGATGGGCACAATAAAGGACAGGAATGGAATGGACGCTGGTGGGTCTGAGCTGCTTCTTTCTGGGAGCTCTAGGGCAGAACAACAGAAGCAGAAGACATTAAGAAGAGGTGGCAAGAGCACACAGGAGAACTGTACAAAATAGATCTTCACGACCCAGATAACCACGACGGTGTGATCACTCACCTAGAGCCAGACATCCTGGAATGTGAAGTCAAGTGGGCCTCAGGAAACATCACTATGAACAAAGCTAGTGGAGGTGATGGAATTCCAGTTGAGCTGTTTCAAATCCTGAAAGATGATGCTGTGAAAGTGCTGCACTCAATATGCCAACAAATTTGGAAAACTCAGTAGTGGCCACAGGACTGGAAAAGGTCAGTTTTCATTCCAATCCCAAAGAAAGGCAATGCCAAAGAATGCTCAAACTACTGCACAATTGCACTCATCTCACACGCTAGGAAAGTAATGCTCAAAATTCTCCAAGCCAGGCTTCAGCAATATGTGAACCATGAACTTCCAGATGTTCAAGCTGGTTTTAGAAAAGGCAGAGGAACCAGAGATCAAATTGCCAACATCCGCTGGATCATGGAAAAAGCAAAAGAGTTCCAGAAAAACATCTATTTCTGCTTTATTGACTGTGCCAAAGCCTTTGACTGTATGGATCACAAAAAACTGTGGAAAATTCTTCAAGAGATGGAAATACCAGACCACCTGACATGCCTCCTGAGAAATCTGTGTGCAGTTCAGGAAGCAACAGTTAGAACTGGACATGGAACAACAGACTGGTTCCAAATAGGAAAAGGAGTACATTAAGGCTGTATATTGTCACCCTGCTTATTTAACTTATATGCAGAGTACATCATGAGAAACGCTGGACTAGATGAAGCACAAGCTGGAATGCAGATTGCCGGGAGAAATATCAATGACCTCAGATAAGCAGATGACACCACCCTCATGGCAGAAAGTGAAGAACCAAAGAGCCTCTTGATGAAAGTGAAGGAGGAGAGTGAAAAAGTTGGCTTAAAGCTCAACATTCAGAAAACTAAGACCAAGGCATTCAGTCCCATTACTTCATGGCAAATAGATGGAGAAACAGTGGAAACAGTGACAGACTTTATTTTGGGGGGCTCCAAAATCACTGCAGATGGTGACTGCAGCCATGAAATTAAAAGATGCTTGTTCCTTGTAAGAAAAGTTATGACCAACCTGAACAGCTTATTAAAAAGCAGAGATATTACTTTGCCAAGAAAGGTCCATCTAGTCAAAGCTATGGCTTTTCCAGTAGTCATGTATGGATGTGAGAGGTGGACTATAAAGAAAGCTGAGCACCGAAGAATTGATGTTTTTGAACTGTGGTGTTGGAGAAGACTCTTGAAAGTCCCTTGGACTGCAAGGAGATCCAACCAGTCCATCCTAAAGGAAACCAACTGCCGGGGTCCAGCCCTGGTGGATCCAGGGTGATTTGAAGGGGAGACGGATAGGCAAGGAAAACTTATGTATTTAGAGATATAAGATTAGATTAGGAAGAAATAGTATAGTAGGAAATTTAGGTGGAGAAAAAGAGGCTGAATAACTTGGTTTACAGGGAAAACCAATAAAACCTCGAGACAAGAGGTTTGCACCATCTACATTAGGCCACCGGCGCCCACTTGAATATCGAAGGGTGCCCCGCCTTAGGCTCTTTTTCGCGTGGGTCTTAGCAGCCAGGGCAAGTACGTAGACATGGTGAGCCTCCCCGCTTCAGATGGGAATTCAGCCAAAAAAGGGGAGAAAAGAATGACATGGGGAAGCCCAGCGTCGGTGCAAGACTCCAAAAACTTTATTTTTCAAAATCAGCTTATATACCCCAAGTTGTACATAAAGAAATAGTGGAATATGCAGAGTTATGCAGGGGCAGCAGTCCTGACCCTCACTGAGACAAACAAGGCTTTCTTTTTGCGTACCCTCCCGTATACAAAAGGTCTCAGGTGGTTTACATTATCTTCTGGCCAAGAGGCCTGTTAACATTTTTATGGCTCTCTTCCTGGATAATTGTCCAGAAAACTCCTTTTCCCTAGAAGTGTTTTTTCTTTACTCTGCATCACCCTCAAAGTACTAAATAAAGTTACATTCCTGTAGAACAAAGGTGCAGCGGGTTATAACAAAGAAAGTACTTAACTCAAAGATCTAATGTTGCTAATACCAGGGCTACTACCTGTTTTTCTATCCAACTATCTCTACAAATAAAAAATATGAAAATTTGGCAGCAAGTATTGGCTCAACAAATGAAACCTTTAATCAGTCCTATTCTAATGATTTTGACTCCTCGGAAGCCCCGACATTCCTAGGATGTTTTAAGCTTCCTGTGCCTCCTGCAGTCAGAAGGCCTCAAACAGTCACATGTGCAGCTGTACGAGTCCTGCAGGCAGGCTAGAAAGCCATCAGAGGGGTTTTTGGATCAAAACACTCGTATTATGCCCAGGAGATTTATTATCTAAAAGCTCTAATTTTTTCCAGAAAAAGCTGGTGGGGGGACAGCCCCCTGTTAATGACAGAAGAGTAGGTGGAAAGCGTAACACAGTAAAGCAGGCAGACTCTGGTCTTGGGGGGTGGATGCTCAGGAAATTCCAGGGGGAACCCCTGAAGCCTGATCACGTCCTTGCGTTTTGTCAGGCTTCCTTCCACATGACCTTGTCACGGGCGGGATTCCTCACGCGGGCCCCCAGCAGTCAACCCTCAATATTCATTGGAAGGACTGATGCTGAAGCTGACGTTGCAACACTTTGTCTACCTGATGCGAAGAGCTGACTCATTTGAAAAGACCCTGATGCTGGGAAAGATTGAGGGCAGGAGGAGAAGGGGACGACAGAGGATGAGATGGTTGGATGGCATCACTGACTCAATGGACGTGAGTTTGAGTAAACTCCGGGACTTGGTGATGGACAGGGAGGCCTGGAGTGCTGCAGTCCATGGGGTCGCAAAGAGTCGGACATGCTAAGTGATTGAACTGAGCTGAACTGTGATGCGAAGGAAGGTTCCAGAGCCTGGTGTGCAGGCCCCACGGGGTCCGTAATGTTCTGTCATGATGCTTTGTAAGCCATCGCCTTCAGTTTGCTGTATGGGCAGGGTCAAGGCTTGCTGAGGTTTCTAGATGCCCCTGAATCAGTGCCGATAAAGGGGCTATGTCCTGTCTCCGCCTTCAAGGCCCAGGATGTAGGAGAGATCAGAACAGCACTCCTCAAAGCAGTTTGCCTCAGAATCTAGTGCTTCACGCTCCCCTGCTCACCTGGCCCTGGACGAGGGCAGCTGCTGTGAAGGAATGGAAGGCGTGTTTCTCGCGGGCTGAGAAGACCTCTGACTACCTGCTTCAACTATCCCGTACACGCACACCTTTTCCCAACTGGACGTATCCTTCCTTGCCCATTAAATGCACAAAACAATGTATTGTGAAGATAGGTAATGTTTGTGGGTATGCATGTTTTTAATAGAATGGCTGAGGGGTTGACCTACTCCACTTTCTGCTTCTCATCACTGTGGGTATCTTTTTGGCAACCCCTGGTATTCTGAGGGCATCCCAGTTTGCAGCAGTGGTAAAGAAATCTGCCTGTAATGCAAGAGATCCTGGTTCACTCCCTGGGTCGAGAAGATCCCTGAAGGAGGGCAAGGAAACCCACTCCAGTGCTCTTGCCCAGAGAACCTCATGGATGAGGAGCCTGGTGGGCTACAGCCCATGGGGTCACAGAGTCAGACACGACTAAAGCAACTGAGCACGTGTGCACACACATGTTCTGAGCCCTTCCCTTCGCACCCGTGCCCGCCTTGACTAGACTCCGGCATCCTCACCAGGACTTTCCAGCGGGTGGACTTCCGGGTCACTGGTTTTTCACGCACACACAGAATGCTGATGAGAATACCTTCGTACACATATCTTTATCTTAGGAGCATTTGTGAGTACTTCCACTGCATAAATTCATATTACTGGAGTTACCAGTGAGAAAGGTGCTGCATTTCACATTGTGACAGGTATGGTTAAATCTTCCTCCAAAAAGATGGACGAGCTCACACGCCCGCGCACAGGTTCTGCTACTCCCGTGAGCACTGTAGCTCATCCAACCTTAAGCTTTTAAAGCCATTCATTGTGTCCACTGGCATTTCCGTAATCATGAGAGAAATCCAACCTTCCGACTGGCTGATTGGCCGTTTGTTTTGCTGTGCATTCTTAGGAAGTGCGTGTCGCCTTTGTCATTGAGTCATGTGACTGGGGGGCCACAGACGGGTGTGTGGGGAGAGAACGCAGGGGAGAAGGAGCCAGCCCCTCCCCTCCTGTTAGCTTTGCTCTCGCGAAGGTCTTTCTCTAGACCCCTGGTTCTCAACAGGGCCGGGGGATGGGGGACTCTGTCCCCGGGGGGAGTTTGGGTGGTTTCTGGAGACTTGTGGTTGTCAGTACTGGCAGGGACACCAGGCATCCGGGGGTAGAGACCAGGGATGGCACTCAGCACCCTGCGGTGCACAGGACTCTCTGTCATGCAGCCCACGTGTCCCTGGTGCCAGGGCTTGGGGGGTCCTGCTTTGGGCTCAGGCTCCCGCCAGGGGAGTCTCCTGGGTCCCCTGACTGTGCCATGCTGGGTAGGTCAGGGTCTGGCGTGGACAGGCCATTGGCGGGAAAAGGCCGCCAGAACCCAGAGGCTGGGTGGACTGGGCTCGCTGGGCACCTCTAGGGCGTGACCCACGTCTCTTCTCGTCTTGCTTCAGCCCCGCACCGGATACTGAGAGCCAGCTGGAGAATAGACGGGGCCGGAGCTGGAGCAGTCAGTGCGCATGGAGAACTGTCGGGTTTTATGAGAAGAAAAGGAGTGGAGGGCTTCTCCGCCAAGGATATTCATATTTTCCCCGTAAACGTCACATTCATTACGAGCTCGTTACAGAGCCTCCTCCGGAAGGACGTGGGTTCAAGCCTCGAGGTGGGGGTGGTGGCCCAGCCCTGCCCCTGGGCCCACCGGGGACGAGCTTCCGAGAAAGCCACTTCCTGGGATGACAGATGCAGAATGAAAATCAGGCGAGCAGGCAGTTGTGATGCCAGGGAGCGTCTGGGCATCGTTCAGCCTGTCAGGACCGAAATAATAACGCTCTGGAACCATCTTTATACTCATTTTTTTCTCTTTCCTTTCGGAGACAAATATGAAACACCCAAGCACCTTTTTACTTTTTCATTCCGAAAGCTCATCAAACATTTACAGGGCCAGCCTCTTCAAGGTGTAACGAGGGGACCTGACTTCAAAATCAATCTGGCTCTTAGAAGGTAGACACATAGACAGCAGCGGTCCGCAGGCCGTGTGCAGAGAACGCAGGTCCTCCACTGCAGGAGTCAGAGGGGGAGCCTGGGTTCGCTGTTCAAACCCAGGGACGCGGAGGCAGCTTAGACAGAAGGGCCGGTGCAGGCCCGCATCCTGCGAGGAGTGGGGTCAGGCGGTCACACCCCCTCACCCACCCTTCTGGAGGGTCTGACAGCCTCTCCATGGCCAGCAGCTAGAGATGACTTTTCTGTTCACAAAAGCAGCACAGATTTCTCTCCTGCTGAAGTATGGAAGGCGTGCGCCTGCTAGTAGTTATAGGATGGAGGCCCAGCTTTAAGGGAAACCCCCTCGCATAGTTATTATAGTTACAGGACTGAGGCCCAGCTTTAAGGGAAACCCCCTCGCATAGTTATTATAGTTACAGGACTGAGGTCCGGCTTTAAAGGAAACCCCCTAGCATAGTTATTATAGTTACAGGACGGAGGTCCAGCTTTAGGAGAAACCCGCTAGCATAGCTATGGGACTGAGGTCCATCTTTAACGGAAATCTGTTTTCCTAATTTCAAGCTGAGCCTGCTGGAAGTGGTGCTTCCCAGTAGCTTGCCAAAGCCTTGAGCTCTGTATTGACCGTACGAACCTGATTTTCTTTCAGCCGAGCCCAGCGATGGATCGAGCTCTGAAGATGGCAGGGAAGACCCAGATGTGAAAACCAAGAGGAATCGGTAGGTGACCATGTCCTTCCCTGTGTGTCTTTCCTTGAGAAAGAAAAGGATCATTTTGACTCTGTTGACTGAGTCAGGAATGGGTCCAACCCCAAACAGAGGGTGGGGGATCCCAGCCACTCTGGGGTCCCCGGGTCTACACTGGACGGCGCCTCCCTCCACGGCCTCCCTGGGCCCACGCTAATCCCTGGCCTTGCTTCTGGGGCCCTGAGGAGTGGACAGAGCAATCCAGGTGCCGTGTGGGGCCGTGTGCTGGGTGAGGGGTGGGCCAGGGGTCCTGCAGCTCTGGGTCAGAGGTCCGGCTCTGTGGCTTGCTGGCTTCGAGACTTTGGGCAAAGTAACGCCACCAGGTCTCCATTCAGTAACTCCATTCAGGCTGATTCTCAACTCAAATCAGACGTGTCATCAGTGAAGCGGGTGGTGCCTGGGTGAGGACCGATGACTTGCAGTGGCGCCCGGAGAACAGGTTCTCCGCCCAAGTTTGCTTGTTACTACCTGCTGCAGGCACAGCACAGAAGGGAGGAGGTCGGCCTCCCCTCAAGCCGGGGGTGGCTGTTCCCCCTTTGGCCCTCCTGGAAAGCCAGTCCATGGCCCTTCCTTACTCACTTCCAGGCAAAGGGGTAAAATTCCAGGTCTGTGAGTCTGAGTCCCTGGAAGGGCAGGTGGATGAAAGGCACGGGGCAGGGAGAATGAGGGGGGTCGAAAGGGACCTGCAAGACCACTAACTGAGCAGACGTGGTGCTGATGGCCCTGCGGAATGGTCCGCATCCTGTCCAGCGGCACGTCCAGTCCTGTTCTGGGGGTCCAAGCACCCACTCCCATCGGGGACACCCCAGGCCAGCGGCAGGAATCCCGGAGCAGCTGTCAGGGTGTTTGCACTGTGTGTCTTCTCTTTTAAAATGTGCCCTAGTTGAGGTAAGACTTTTGCAGCAACGTGCGCGCACAGCAATGAAGGGAGATGCGATGTCAACCCGGAGGCGGTGCCTGTTCTCAGCTCTTCTGTCCTTGCCCTGCGGTTTCCTGGGGAAGGACGGTGGGAGAGGGGGGCAGAGAGGACACCCCTGTTGGGGAGGAGGGCTGGCAGCCTGGGGTCAGAGCTGGACGCTGATGGCGGCCTGGGCAGCCACAAACCTACGCAACTGGGGCTTCCCTGGGAGCTCAGCGGAAAGAAGCTGCCTGTTAGAGATAGATGCGGGTTCAATCCCTGGGTCAGGAAGATCCCCTGGAGAAGGAAGTGGCAACCTGCCCCAGTCTTCTTGCCTGGAGAACCCCCTGGACAGAGGAGCCGGGGGGGCTACAGTCCATGGGGTCGCAGAGCTGGACACGACGGGGTGGCTAAATAACAAAGGGCCTTGCAATATCTGTGGCCTTTTCCCACTAGCACCCCTCACAAAATGATTTTGTTGACCAAATGCAGGTTTAGGGTCACTCTAACTGATGCCAAGCAGACGCTGCAGAAGTTTCTGAGAACAGTCCAGGGCAGGGTAGGCAGTGTCCTACCCCAGTCCAGGGGGCAGCCCCGGGTGGGAGGCAGGGCCTCTTTCTCCAGCTGACGGAGATCGGAGACTGCAGCTTGGCTGGACTCTCTGCGGCGCTGGGGCAGGGCTGACCCCAGCGTCCCCACAGGCTTCTGTGTTCTCGCGCTCCCAGGCCCTGTCCTTACACAGTCACTTTAGGGGAGACAGAGGCCGCGGAGGATGGACTCCGATCGCCTTCGCTGGCGTCAAGGGCTCCGGGGCAGGAATCAAGCTGTGATCACTTTATTGCTGTGCTCAGACCCTGTGGCAGCTGCGTCCGTCTCTGCGATCTTGAATAAATGTGTATAATTTTAAAAACAAGACAAGCTTCCTGAGGCACAAGAGAAACAGCAATCTAGCCATTACGGGATGTTTTTAAACGTTCGCAGGAGGGAGGGCTCACTGAGCCCCAGGGGACCGGGCAGTCCGCCCACATTGCTCCAGGCCCCAGATTCTGCACACTTGGCTTTCAAGTAGCGTCAAAGCGTTCATTTCAGTTTTCATCTTCTCAGTGACTTCTTCCATGGCTAAGCGCTGACTCTGACCATCACAGGTATCTTCGTGGAGTTTTGGCCACCGTGAGTCTCCAAGCCTGCTGGGCCCACAGGCTCCGTGTGTGAGGGCAGCGCCCAGACACCCAGCTCCCTCCGCAATTCAGGGCTCACACCCCAGGTCACTCTGCTCTGTTCTGCCTCTGAGATTCGGGAGGAAAAGGCTTCAGTGCATGTTCGGAGCTGGACTCAGGATCTGGAATGTTCTGAGAGTCCTGATCCTTCACTTCTGAGCCGCTTCACACAAACTGCGCTCACTCTGGGGGAAGTCTCGCCCTTGTGGGGCTTTTCCCGAGGCTCCCTCCCCGCCGGTCCTGCTCCCTGGCTCAGAGCTCTTGTCACCCTGCGGGCTGACACCGGCATCATCTTAGCCTCTTTGTCCCTTTGGGGAAGGTCATTGCCAGTATGCCCAAGGACTCCTCAAGCGTCTATCTGCTTTTGTGCATTTTTATTTAGGAGATGCTAGCCTAACTAGTAAGAAACCTGGCTCCAAAAAAAAAAAAAAAAGAAGGAAACCCGGCTCCAGAGAGCGTGCTGGGGTCAGTCCATTTGGCCTTCCCTTCTGTGTGTGGGATGTAACTGCTCTCATCTAAGAGCACGTAAATGCTCCTGCCGAGTGCGGCTCCACCTGCCACATCCTGCCCTCCAAAGTACGAGCAGGTTTCCAACGCTGCTGCTCGCTCCCGGCATTCTTTGTACGTCCTGGCCTCGTTCATATGCATTTTGGACATTCTTATGCAAATAGGATTAAATCCGCTGCGTCTATAATTCAGATCCAAATGATACTTTCCCTAACATTCCCTGGGAAGAGAAATATGTCACAGTGACAAGCTTTCAAATTACCCAAATATTTTCAGCTGCCGGTGAGTGCCGTTTCAGAAGGCTTGCTATTTACTGTTTAATGGGATGTGTTTGTGATGCACAATTGTGCGCCTTCCCTGGGACCGGAAAATTGATTGTTTGTGTCTCCTCTTTGTGTGCAGTGCCCTGGAGGTTCTGCTGGTTTCCCACGTGAAGGTTTTTTTATAGTTCAGACCTGCATTTCAACTGCACTATTTAAAGAACTTAGAATTTATTTCAAATAATTGAGTTGAATTATTTGAAGGATTCCACAAAAGATGTCATTTGGTTTAAAAACTAGAGTGAGATTATCCACAAAATATGTTAGAGAAGAAATTGCCAGCGGCACGCGTGTCTTCCAGCCCCTTTTCCAGGTGCCAGGTTTTGCCAGTTGCTGAGCCAAGGGATTCCTGCTAAATTAATGGTTTTCCATAGCAGGAGAGGGTGAAATTGCTCTTGTGAGTTTTCAAATATCATTGGCCCCACAGCTTTGGAAACTTATTTATGTTTTTATGCCATTTGTTATAGAAGTGTTTTACTATAAGTGACCCAAAGAAATCTCAACTGGAAAGATTGTTCTTTTTTTTTTTTTTTAATTTATCTACTTATTTCTTGGTGGCTGTGCTGGGTCTTCGCTGCTGCTCACGGGCTGTCTCTGCTTGCAGCTAGTGGGCTCCTCTCTAGCTGTGGTGTGGGCTTCCCATTGCAGCGGCTTCTCTTGTTGTGGAGCACAGGCTCTAGGCACGTGGGCTGCAGCTCCCAGACTCTAGCACACAGGTTCAGGGACTGGCGCACAGGCTTAGTTGCTCCCCTGCATGAGGGATCTTCCCGGACCAGGAATTGAACCCGAGCCTTCTGCACTGGCAGACAAATTCTTAACCTCTGGACCACCAGGGAATCCCAGAACATTGTTTATTGCGGTAGTTTGTAAACTTTGAGGACACCCAGTTGATGGCCTTGGAGGTAAGAAGTTGACCTTGTCGAGTAAAACCTGAACAGCAACAGGCGCTTCCATGGGACCATCTACAGCCATATCTGGAGACTGAAGACGTGAAATTAGCAAGAAGTTCTCTTGGGGGCATTTTTCTGTTTCCCCCCAATATACCCTCCATTACGCTCCTCTTCACAAACCAAGATGTCCAAGGCACACCCAAAGCATGTCCCCTGGACTGAGCTGCAGTTCTGCATCCTACTCTGGGTCAGCGAGCCTCCGTCTAGGATGAGAGAAGCAAGACCGTCACCCAAAAGACGGGGCAAGGCAAAACGATATACTGTCCAGACGGTTCACAGCCACTGTCCCCGAGTCTGTCCCCAGACCACGCCCACCCCTAGAGAGTCAACTGTGTGAGAGAAAAGGAAACACTCTCTCTATTCTCCGACAGCTGCTGCCCTCACCCCACCCCAGGGCAAGGCCTATGGTCAGCGAGTGTGGGCAGCGAGGAGGGGCCAGTGTGCTGAGCCCTGTCTTCATACAAACTACATGGCTTTCCAGAATCTACAAAATATTAGCTACTGAGAACGTGCGAGCACGGCTTCTCTGTGTGCTAGAAGGTAGTGCTAGAAAATACGTGACTCCAAATGAGATCGCTGTAAAAATCAGAGGGAGAGGGAGAGGGTGGGATGATTTGGGAGAATGACATTCTAACATGTATACTATCATGTGAATTGAATCGCCAGTCTATGTCTGACGCAGAATGCAGCATGCTTGGGGCTGGTGCATGGGGATGACCCAGAAAGACGTTATGGGGAGGGAAGTGGGAGGGGGGTTCATGTTTGGGAATGCATGTAAGAATTAAAGATTTTAAAATTTAAAAAATAAAAAACAAAAAAAAAAGAAAAAAGAAAAAAAAAACTATATTTTTAAAGCATCCAAGAAAACAAGAGGATGAGCTGCACCCCAGTGCGAGTGTGGAGTCTGGTTTTCTTCAGAAGGTGGGACACTGTGCATCTCTTTGTGGCCTCAGACTTGCACGGAAAATGAATGAATATCCACTTACCTACGCTGACCTACCTGTAATACAGGAGACTCAGCTTCGATCCCTGGATCTGGAAGATCCCCTGAAGAAGGGCTTAGCTACCCACTCCAGTGTTCTTGCCTGAAGAATCCCAAGGACAGAGGAGCCTGGCAATCTACAGTCCATGGGGTCGCAGAGTCAGACACGACTGCACGCACATGAATTTCAAGCTCCTGCCTTGTACCCGGGTCATGAGTTTAGTCAACCAGCTGTTTCTCTATAGAGCCCTGCAGTTTTGTGAATAGTCTGTGCCCTGAGTCTTTAGGGCCTCCTACCTGGGCCGACGGACACTCCATGGATGCCTGGCCATGAGAAGATGGTGGGGACACAGCTCATTTGTCTTGAGATTTTACTTTGTCCTTTCAGGTTGAAGCATCAAGATTCCTTGGCATTAATATCCTTCCCAAAAAGGATTATGGAACTTGTGGATTTCTGAGAGAGAGACCAGATGTCGGCATAACCCGGAGACCCATAAGTCACCCCCTCGCTTAATAGAGCAGGTGTCGTTTCTTGGAGTTTGGGTGAATGGGTCGAGCTCTGCTCCCAGTTTCTATGAAGCTCTTCACCCACGTGGAGGTAATCCTGAAGTCTGACTGCCCGGAGACCACTCTGGAATCAGTTCTAATAGAGCTCTTGACCAGGGGGCTCCTTCGCTGGTCCTTTATCAGATCTCCCAGCCTGCCTCTCACTCCCTTTGACCCGGTGTTCAGGAAGCACTCGGCCTTCGGTGGTTGTCATGAACTCCCCTGGAGCAGGCACGACAGGAGCGGCGGGACCTTCCCAGGGCCCTTGCTTGCTGGCAGAAGACGTGTGGCTCTGAGATGAAGTCAGGGTCTGTCTTCCCTTGCTGGACGGCAGTGCGGGGGGGGCTGTGACAGAATCTTCTTCTTCGGGGGCTCCGTTCAGCAGCCGAGAGCACGCCCAGATGCTCCTGGAGTAGTAAGTGTGCAGTCATCTGGGAGAGTCTCTCCTCTCGTCTCCCATGAGAAAGAATGTATTTCCCCTCTTTATGGTAATTCATGGTTTGAAAAAAAAGAAAGTGAAGTCGCTCAGTCGTGTCTGACTCTTTGCAACCCCATGTTCTGTAGCCCACCAGGCTCCTCCACCCATGGGATTTTCCAGGCAAGAATACAAGAGTGGGTTGCCATTTCCTTCTCCAGGGGATCTTCCTGACCCAGGGATTGAACCCGGGTCTCCCGCACTGTAGGCACACACTTGACTGTCTGAGCCACCAGGGAAGTCCCTTAAACTATAAATTCATAGTTCGGTTCTGTTCAAGCCTGTGATGCCTCCTGCTGGAACGTGCGCTCAGCTTCATGAGGCAGGTAGAGGAGGTGGCCTTTGCTGCTGCAGTGATGGGAAGGAGGCAGGGTTTCTGGACCTAAAGAGGCTGGAGTGCAATGGGAGACGTACTGTCAGTGCCGGGAGGGACTGGAGAGACCCGGGAGCGTAGGGGAAAGGCAGCCTGCACAGCCAACAGGCCCGACTGCCACGATTCCTACTAAAGCAAATATCCTCAGAGGATGGGCAGGGCCGGTCTGTGGCTCTGAGTCCATCTAGCTGGTAGACACGCACTGGGAAAGGCCCAGCACAGAGCAAATGCCCCCAAATGCCTAATGAAAAAGACAGTTTATTTGCTCATTTTTAACTTTTTACTATGGAAAAGTTCTATGTAACAATGGAACAGGATATTTAACCCTCCCATATACACATTTCCCAGTTTCAACAACTATCTCAAGGTCAGTATTGTTCATCATTCATTCTCATTACCCCTCAACTCGGAATATTTTGAAGCAAACCCCAGCTGTTGTATAAATTTTATTTGTAAATATATCAGGACACATGACTAAACGATAAGGACGTTTTAAAGGCAGTCATAGTCACAGCTAAAAAATAAATGACGAGTATTACCAAACAACCTACTGTTATCAAGTAGCTTCTCAGACATTGCTCAGATTTCCTTGACTGTTTAAACTTTAAAACTTTAAACTTTAAAGTTTTAAACTTTATTTTTCAAGTCAAGTCAAGACTGGTTTGTACGTAGCCCTCCGTGACTCTCTCCTAAATTTGTTTTAGTCTGTAGGTCTGTTCCCTTTTGCTCCAGCTTTTTTTTTTTTTTTCCATCTGTTTTTAAAAACATCAGAATTTCTTCTTAACTGTGGACTCTCCCATAGTCTGGACCTTGGCTCATGGATATCGCTGGATCTCCAAGGTGTGCTTTTCCTGGTGCTTCTGACCTGGTAGTTTCTGCAACTCTGTAGCAGATCTGGAGGCTGTATCGGTTGGAGTTTGATGAGTATCTGGGCAAGAATCCTTCAGGGTCATGTTGAGTTCCTTCTGTCAAGAGGCATCTGATGTCTGATCCTCTGTCTCCTGTCATGTGAGCAGGTGACTTGCCCTCATCCTTTCTTTCTAAAAGGACTTTTTCATGCCGATGTTTCGATTATATTCTCTCATCTGCATTTAGCACCTTGACAACTTTTATAAAGAAAAACAGACCTTCATAAACCATTTTGTTCCCTTGAGGTGTACTTCAAATAGGAAACTCAAAGTAAGTTATTGATTCCTTCCCCTTAATTGTTGGAGAACAAAATGCCGGCCCACTGCAGTATTCTTGCCTGGAGAATTCCATGGACGGAAGAGCCTGATGGGCTACAGTCCACGGGGTCGCAAAGCGTCAGACACGACTGAGCGACTTCCACTCATCACTCACTCCCTTTAACACTGACTCTCAAAAATCTGTGTCGTTTCTCTGGCGCCATCCTCCAACGATGACAGCTTCGTTATCAGTTCCTAGATCTGCACGTAGTTGGTATGTTTCAATCCATCTTCGTTCTTAATTTTAGCCTTTGAGAGACAGAGTATGTCTCTGTCTTGGTGATTCTTGGGTGGCTATCATGTAGGATGTGCACTTTTTCAAAATGTGGGCGTGCATCCTTTCTATGTAAAGGTATTTTCCTTGAATTATTCTTTAACATTTGTTCTATTTCATTGCTTTGAGTTTCCATATTGGTGAAGCCAAGTACACGGCTTGGCTCTCAAAGCGTTTCCTCCCCTTTTATTTCCAATTTCTTGGATCTCTGGGATGTCTTTCCTGTCTTTCTTTGGTCCGGTATCCCTTTCCCCACTGAGTCTGTCGGTTCTGGTATGTGCTGCTATTGCATAGCATCCGTCATCTTTGAAATCTCTAGCTCCTGTTCAAAGCATCAGGTAAAGTCTCACCGGCGCGTGGGGCTGTCTTCCCACTTTTCTGCCTGTGTGCATGTCCGGGCCACGCTCTTCTGCTGTTCTCTCGCTGACCTGATGTGGGGCAAGACAGTGACCCAGGACGGCCTTGCTGGTTCTGGGCCCTGGCGCCTCCTCTGGTGCCGTCACGTGCCCTCTGCTTCCTCACGTTCCCCAGGCCGCCTCTTCCCTTTCCTTGGTATCTTGTCTAAAGATTGCTGAGATTATGCTCGTGTCTGTTTCTCCAAGTTCATCCCTGGCTTTATCCTGCAAGGGGCACCCTGCTCGCTGACCCCCGTGGGTCACCTTGGCCCCTTTGCAGTCATTAGCCCAGAGGCCCCTCCAGCTTCAGTGTCCCCGCTCTCAGAGGCCACAGCCAGCAGCTGCTCCTCCGTCCATGGCGTCACAGGGTCCTGGGGGTTGGGGCCCTGGGACGGGCCTCTGGCTCCTCCCGGCTTCCCCGGGTGGCCGCAGATGCCCTGAGGGTCCTTGGTGCCACGGTCAGGCACCGCCCACTCACAGTGTGAGTTCTGGGGACCCCTCACCCCGTAATTTATGAGGGCACTGTCTGCAGGCTTCTTGTTCTGACAGCTCTGCCTACTTTTGTGTGAGGACCTGGATAGATTAAAAAGCATCCTTCGCGGCATTTCACATCAGGAGGTCTATTTGGTCTTAAGCCTCAGGACAGGCACCCCTAAGCGTCCTGTGACATATGATGGGTGTGATCAGGCCATCACGTTTCCTCCAGGGCCCCCAAAGGTGATTCCGGCTGCAGCCAGTGGGGGCAGGAGGGTGGTATGGGTTTCGCTGTTTTGTGACAGAAGTGACCCAGCAGCCTCTATGAGATGCACCGCACACCCTCAGCCTGAGGGCACCCGGCTGCTTCTCAGGGCTGAGAGTGTGGCGACCTCACGGATGCAGCTGGAAACTGCCTGCGAAAGGCACAGTGGGACCTGCGTGCTGTGGGGCCTGGCATCGCCTCTTGTCACCTGCTCGGTGACACTGCTGGTGCTCTGAGGCTGCCAGTGTGGGTCCCCAGATGAGGGAGGCAGCCACACAGGGCCCAGGACCTGCCTGAGGACCTCTAATCTCCAGGGGGTCCTCTCAGCTTTAGCTGACGAGCCCTTAAGACGACCACATAGCTCCCGCAGAGTCGGGCTGGGGGCAGACGTGGGGTCGGGCCTTCTCCAGCAGCACGGTCGCCTGTCACTGGACCTGGGGAGCCTGCTCTTGGTGCTCATAGGGGCTCTTCCCCATGCACAGGGGCCACCTGCCGGCACGGAGACATGTCTTCCCAGGCGGCCTCCCTGGGAAGTAACAATGGCCTCCGAGACCAAGTGCGCCTGCAGCTGGCACCCCTCCACCCCTCCAAAGGCCCATGCTGACCGGGCTTCAGAGAGGTG
This sequence comes from Ovis canadensis, assembly GCF_042477335.2. Lineage (NCBI taxonomy): Eukaryota > Metazoa > Chordata > Mammalia > Artiodactyla > Bovidae > Ovis > Ovis canadensis. The sequence goes on along the minus strand of NC_091266.1, from coordinate 65,348,075 downwards.
GGGGTCGGACGGGGGTCTGCTCACTTCCTCATCCCCTCCCTCCACCCGCCTGACTCCTGGTTCACAGTGCTCTGAGCACGTGGACAGAAAGGCTGGGTGAGTGAGGTCAGCTCCGTGGAGGGGCTGCTTGGCCTCCAGAGAGCAAAGAGCAGCTCCGTGACCCCCAGAGCCCCTCCCGGGCAGGTGTCATCACATCGGGGGTCAAGGGGTGGGGCCAGGGTAGGACAAGCAGGGCTGAGGGGAGCAGGGCAGGGACGGGCATGAGGGGGTTGGCCAGGCAGTCAGCAGTCAGCGGGCAGACAGAGCAGAGGGCAGTGAACTCCAGCTGGAGAAGGAGTCCCTGAGGTCTGAAACAGCCCAGGCTGCAGCCTGGAGGCCTCGGCCTGCTCCTCCAGGGGGTTCTGTGTCCCTGCCCATATCAGGGCCTCGTCTCTGCCCATCTTAGAGCCCCATCTCTGCCCACATCATGGCCCCATCTCTGCCCACGTCAGGGCCCCATCTCTGCCCACATCAGGGCCTCGTCTCTGCCCATCTTAGAGCCCCATCTCTGCCCACATCAGGGCCTCGTCTCTGCCCATCTTAGAGCCCCATCTCTGCCCACATCATGGCCCTGTCTCTGCCCAAGTCAGGGCCCCGTCTCTCCCACGTCAGGGCCCCGTCTCTCCCATGTTGGAGACCTGTCCCTGCACACTGGGGGCAGGGCTGCTCCACGGGGCTGGGGACAGTGCTTCCTGCTCAGCTCCCATGGCCCCCTGACTGGGGTGAGAGCCCGGATGTGCCCTTGGCCATGACTCCGTCCTGGGGAGGCATCCTCCTCGATGCCACCGTGGGCTTTGAGTCTGGACCTCCACATAGGCGAGCAGTGCCACTGAGCTGGTGCCCTGCACCCCAGCCCAGCCAGGGGCCTGGAGACCACCTGGCTGATGACCCGGTCTTCTGCCCAAAGGCACCCTCCCATGCTACACCAGCGAGGCTGAAAAGTAGAGAACACAGATCTTTCCAAGTTGGCCTCATCCGAAGACCATTTGTTACAAGCCACATGGCAGTGTCTGAGGCCCCACCAGGCAGAGATTCACAGAGACTTGATTCCTGCAGGATTTCACATCCTGTCTCACACCGGAGTTACAGCCTGGCAGCATCTTGATGATAAATTCCTAGCCCTCTTTGCCAGAGGAAAGAACAGATTCTCTCCATCGATTAAATTAAATAAAAGATGAGATGTCATCCGGCTGAACAGAAGGCTGGAACCCAGCCTGGGGAAGGGTTGGTGGGGATCGTCAGAAGCGCCAGAGACAGGGAAGGGGAAGTATCATCACGATTGTCACCACCATGATTATCACTGTTGTGCCACCACCATCCTTTCCATCACCGCCACCACCACCACCACCATCATCACCATCACTACCACCACCACCACCACCATCACTGTTTTCAGACCTGTCATTGTGCTGAGGAATTCACATGCCTCCTCTGAGTTCTCCCAGCTGTAAAATGAGCCTCATAGGGTTGTGAGAGGGATTAAATGAGATGGTGCAAGTAAAGCGGGAGGAGAGGGTTTGACTGTGTTTTCAGCAAATGTCAGGCATCCTCTGATGGGGCCGCAGGGTCTCTGGGCCACGCTGTGCTCCTTATTTCCGTCCTTCCCTTCAGGCAGCATCTGGCATCTGGTGCCCCACCTGGAATAATAAATAATCATAAAAAGCACGCCAAGGAAATAGCCATTCAGGAGTTGTTTTAAGTCCAGGAGTCATTTAGGAAGACGCGAGCCTGTGGATCTCAGCTCCTCGGGATATTGAGGATAAATAACCACATGCCCCGTTTCTGCGCCCTGGCAGGGAACTCATGTCAGCTGCTGGGGACCTGGACCCCACCCCGGCGGACCTGCTGGCCAGGCACGAGGAGGGGCAGAGGAGCGAGTCGGGGATTTGGGCAGCAGGAGCCGCAGGACATGCCGCCCTTAACCTTTGGGTCTCGGAGCAACAAGCCCTAGATGACAGCAGTAGACACAGATCCTGCCGGCCAGGGCTTTCCAGACCTCTTGGTGGGCACGGTGGGTGTCCTGCCCCTGCTCATCAGCAGCAGGAGAGGGAGGTGGTCACCTGCAGGGAGAGGCCGGTGGGACCTGCCGGAGGCATCTGCTTTTGGTATTTCCTGCTTCACATTTTCAGGAACAAATTGGTCAGAGGTGAAGGAGGCCGGCTTATCACATCAATGGGGACTGCAAAATTGGGAGACAGAGCTAATCTCTGTCAGAATCGAGATGTTTAAATATTTCAACAGGACTGAAAAACAGGCTCACAGATGGAGGCGTGTTGGGATCTTCCTGTTCAAACTGTTTTTCCAAAGACAGGGTCCAACGTGCTCCCATCACCTGCCCCAGCGTTGCAGGAAGTGTGCCTGCTGAGTCAGTGGACGGGGCCTCGGGCCTGGAGAAGCGCACCCCTCCCCTGTGCACCTGCTGCGAAGAACACCGCCTTCTGAGTCAACCTCTCCCGCCCTCTCTCCTTCCCTCCCTCCTTTCCTTCCTTCTCTCTCCCCTCCCCTTGTAACCTGGACAGTAAAAAAGCAAAAACAAAAATCCCTTTCCTTTGAATGTAACAGGCAGCTGGTCGGTGGCCATAGTTTCTTCTCCAAGGAGACCATTCTGACCCCAGGACGGCTGCACTGAACCCTCAGGAGGCGGAAGAGGCGAGTCTGCGGGTCCAGGGACTGGCCTCCAGGCAGGGGCAGAAGTGCCAAGGCCAGTGGCCCGAGTCCCTCAGCCCCAGATAAACACAGGAAAGTCCGTCGTTTGCAAAAGAACTTGCTGCCTCTGGAATCCTGCTGTACCGCGTCTGGTCTCAAGCATCCGCCGGAAGCATGTGCTGCCCTGGGCTCACGGGCAGGGTCAGAACGCCCTGGCACACGTCTCATGAGCGGCTCAGCTGCTGGAGCTCAGAGGCGGTTCTGGGGGAGGGGCGGGATGGGAGCAGGAGTGGGGCAGAGCTCAGGGCAGGGCTTGGCCCCCCTGATGTCTCCGAAGGGGGTGCAGGAGGCAGGGGACATGCCCCTCCCCTCACAGCAAGGAGACCCCAGCCCTGCAGTGCTCCCCACCCCGACGACCACCCCAGGGCTCAGGTACCCAGCTGGGCCCCTGGGGACAACGCCTCTCACCTTCTGTATGATGTTGACTTTACTCTATTTTTCAGTATTAGGATTTACTTTTAGTTCTAAGTTTTTCAGACTTAGGATGAAAAAAATATTTTTAGCCAAGTTTGCCTTTGCTTTTGATTGACTCTAATTGAACGATTGCTCTGCAGTCTGGAGAGCATCCAGTGGTTCTGAACAAAATATTTTGTGGAAAAAGCTGTAATCCGCGATCACCGCATGTTCCTATTAATCTTGTTTCAAGTTACAACAATGCGAGCCTTGTTTCCGCACTTCTATTTTTAACTAATGAAAATTTATTACAAAGAAATCCTCATTATACCCTCTGCAGTGAGCTACGATGGCAAATCCATTGGCAATTTTCTTTTTTCAAAATTCCACATCGTGGCATAAGAAGCGGAGAATGCAAGGTCTCCTGAAATCGTTGGGCTATAAATAAGATTCCCGAATGGGCTGAGCAAGCAGGTTGTTTTTCGTTGGACATTCTGTGTGCGGTTGGATTAATCCAGATTCTAACCCCGATGCGTGGCAGCCCCTGTTGGACGTAGCACATGGTATACTTATTCCACGTCCCTAGCATGTCCCAAACTGCCAACCTGCATGTCTTCATGGCACCCTGGTCAGAGCTGGAGGAGCTGCAGGCCTGGTGAGGCTGCCCTGGCTGGGCAGTTAAATGACGCTATGACCTTAAAGGGGGCTTCCCAGGTGGCACCAGCGGGAAAGAACCCACCTTTCTTTCAGGCAATGTAAGAGACTCGAGTTCGATTCCTGGGTGGGGAAGATCCCCTGAAGGAGGGCCTGGTCACCCACTCCAGTATTCTTGCCTGGAGAACCCCACAGACAGAGGAGCCTGCTGGGCTATGGGCCACAGGGTCACAAAGAGTTGGGCATGATTGAAGCAACTTAGCACGCAGCACCCATGACCTGGATGGTTGCCTCCTCCTCCCCAGATGCGGGGATAGAGATATGCCCAGACCATCCTGTGCATTGCCCTGACCTCCGTTCCTACGTGCTGGGAGCACCTTCCGAGTGGTGGCAACCACAAATGTCTGCAGATGCTGCCACAGGCCCCCCCGCCAACAGATCACCTGGGGAGCCCTGATCATGACTTCCATTAGGAAACCCGGAGAGGCATGGTGTGCCTTTATCCCCGCAATTCCTGGGGTGCAGCAGGCTTTGGAAATGCACACGCCCTGCTGTTCTGGACTTGTGAGCACCCAGGATCCAGTCCTGTGTGCAGGAGGCAGGAAGTCATGGTGCTTCCCAGCGGACTTCTCTTTAGAACTCCCGGGAACGGTGGCCTGTGATCAGGTTTGCACTGGCCTGTTGATGTCACTGCCTGCAGTCAGTGGAGGCCGTGGTCCTGGAGGGTGGGAGAGTCATTGTTGTTCAGTCACTAGGTCATCCAACTGTGTGTGACCCCATGGACTGCAGCACACCAGGCTTCCCTGTCCTTCACCATCTCCTGGAGCTTGCTCAAACTCATGTCCATTGAGTCAGTGATGCCATCCAACCATCTCATCCTCTGTCGCCCCCTTCTCCCGCTTTCAGTCTTTCCCAGCATCTGAGTCTTTTCCAGTGAGTCAGCTCTTTGCATCAGGTGGCCAAAGTATTGGAGTTTCAGCTTCAGCATCAGTCCTTCTGATGGATATTCAGGACTGATTTCCTTTAGGATGGACTGGTTGGATTTCCTTGTAGTCCAAGGGACTCTCAAGAGTCTTCTCCAATACCACACAGTTCAAAAGCATCAATTCTTCAGCATTCAGCCTTCTTTATGGCCCACCTCTCACATCCATTCATAACTACTGGAAAAAGCGTATCTTTGACTATGCAGACCTTTGTCAATAACTTGGTGTCTCTGCTCTTTAATATGTTGTCTGGGTTTGTCATAGATTACCTTGCAAGGAGCATCTTTTAATTTTGTGGCTGTATCCACGAGGGGTCTGGGTGTCAGACCAAGGGTGCCTTTTGGGCAGCAGGGGTCCAGTCGGCACCTTAGGAGATGGAGAGAGGTTGGTTGAGAGCGGGGTGCTGCGGGGACCAGTCCCAGGCAGGGCCGTGTCAGGGAGCAGGAGGGAAGGAGGTGGGAGCAACAGTGTGTGTTTGGTCAGATGCTTTCTCTCAGCAGCGAGCATCAAGGTGCGGTAGAGGGAGGTTTCCAGCTGCTTCCAATACGAGGAGTGAAACCACGAGGACCTTCATCAGATGGGCCGTTAAACAAACGATGCGAGCTGTCGAGCGGCTGATTCATAAAGGGGGGCTCTCTCTCCTTCCTCCGGGCCGCTCCGCCTGGCCCCTCGCCATGCCCATGCTGGGTCCTGCTTCCTCCCTATGGCTGCCCCTGGGCTCATGGTCACCTAGCTCTCCCTGTCCTTTGCAGAGTCCCCAGGGTGTGGTCCTGTCTCACTGCCGTCACTAAATCCTTCCTTTTGGGCTAAACCCCCAGACAATGCTTTCTGCCCTCTGGGTGTAGATAGAATAATTTCCCCATGACTGTCTTCCGTGCCTTTGTCCACTGTCGAGTCATCTCTAAAAGCCAACGTGGAACCAGGTTCAAGACGCAGTGACTGGTTCAAGCGGCAGATTTGCTCCGTTCGCCCCGGTGACAGTGGCCTCGGGCGGGGAAGCTTCGGGGCCGGTTGGCCTCCTTCCTAGGCTGTTCTGAGTGCTCTCAACCCTCAGGCCCCACCGAGGTCTCCCTCCGGCCATGCTATCCTGTCGGGGCTTCCGTCTCCACTTTCTGCCCCAAACGCAGCAAAGCAGTTTGCATCCCAAGAGCCAAGTCTCATCTGAGCTGGGCTTTGCAAAGTGTTCAAAGACTCTGCTCCTTCCAGGGGCCTGGAGGGCTTTGAAAGGTTGCAGTGAGAATCAGGTGAGTTTCCAAGGTCTTGGCTGACTCTCTGTATCTTGTGCCCCAAAGGACGGAAGGCCACGTGAGTCCTGGGCCCGAGGAGGCGGAGAGACAGGACGTGGGTGCCAAGTCACCCCTGCCCCAGATCCTTCAGCCGCTGGAGGAGCGAGCAGCCCGCTTCCGAGACATGCTTCTGGAGAGAGGGGTAAGGGGGCCCCCCGGCGGCTTCCTCGGCGGGGGTGGGGGGCGAACTGGCCGTCACCCCCTCAGGACCACGTCCCCTTCCTCATCGAGCTGTGGGCAGGCTGCGTGCAGAACATTCAGGGGCCGGAAGACGCGCAAGGGGACCAGTCCCGGGAGGGAGCTAGGCTTTGGAGGGTGCAATGCGTTGCGGGGCGGTTCTTGCCGCCTGTCCACGGACGCGGCTGAGAGGTGAGCAGATGCGGGTCTCCCAGAAGGGATGGTCCCCAGGACGCAGCGCTGGTTTGTGTCGATGGCCTTCCTGCAGGAGCCCAGCCAGCTTCTACGTCCAACCCTCCACGAGACACGCCCTGAGGTGACCTCACTCAGGGAGGGGCTCGCACCCCTCTGGGTCAGCCCAGTGGGTTTCATGCAGGTGGGATGTCTTCACGGTTGTTGACTTCTGAATCGCCTTTGAATTGAAGGGGGACACGCATTTTATAACCGAATCTCCTTCCAATGACTTTTATTTCCTGTTTTGGCTTTGGGGTAAAAAAGGAGCCTGATACAGTAGTTCAGCCCAGTTGGATTTCTTCGTAAGATGAGCCCGAACACAGAAGGCAGTGAAAGGAGCTGGTGTGTAATGATGATTATAATGAACACTGTAAGCGGCCTTGGGAATGCAAAAGCGAATTCCCTCTGCAGTCAGCACCCAGGACAGGCTGCCTCCTGTGAGGCCCCTCCCAGAGCAGGTGCAGCTGTGAACTGAGGGGAGGATGGTCTGTGGAGACCCCGACTTCCCTGGGGAGAGCCTGAGAAGGGCTGGCACCTGGGCAGGCAGGGCCCGAGGGCTCCCTGGAGCTGAGCCAGTGTGAGCTCTTGAAGAATTAGGAGAAGGAGATTATCTCAGCCGCACTCCGAGGGGCCCCTCGTCTCCTCCGCACCATGAATTTTAATGCACGCGTCGTTTTATCTGTCTGGAGACACACTCAAAAGTAAAATACAGCCCTCGGCGTGAGGACCTGGAGGAGAAGCAGGCTTGTGATCTCAGAGTGGCAATGCCCTGTGTCCAGTGTGAAGTCACGAGGACGCTGAGGGACGTGTGAGCTCACACGTGCAGGACCCATCCCCGGTGTGGACGGAGGGCAGGTTGTTTTAAAAAACATGATTTTAAGAGTTATATTTACTAGGCTAAAATGCTGTTTTAAGAGAATCCCTCCCCATACAACTTTCTTCTGTCTTTCAAGACATAGAGGTGATTGCATCACAAAATCCTGTAGGATGGGATGGCCTTGGAGGGATGCTCTTGTGAGGGATGTATCTGTGTGTGTGTGTGTGTGTGTGTGTGTGCTGTGTGTAGAGGTGCGTGTGTATGTGTGTGTGTGCTGTGCGTGTACACACGTGTGTCTGTGTGTCGTGAGTGTATGTGAATGTCTCTCTTGTGTGTTCTGTGAGTGTATATGTATGTGTATATGTGCTCTGAGTGTATACATGTGTGTGTCTGTGGGTGTTTGTGTGTGTGTACTGTGAGTGTATACACATGTGTGTCTTTGTGCCGTGAGTGTGTGTGTGCCCCGCTGTGTGTTCTGTGAGTGTATATGTATGTTTCTCTGTGTGTGTGTGTGCTGTGTGTACACATGTGTGTCTGTGTGCCATGAGTGTATATGCACGCCACTCTGTGTGTTCTGGGAGTGTATATGCGTGTGTGTCTGTGTGTGTGTGTGCTGTGAGTGTGTACACGTGTGTGTCTGTGTGCCATCAGTGTATGTGCGTGTCTGTGTGTGTGTGCTGTGTGTACACATGTGTGTCTGTGTGCCATGAGTGTGTGTGTGTCCCGCTGTGTGTTCTGTGAGTGTATATGTATGTGTCTGTGTGTGTGTGTGTCTGTGCTGTGAGTGTGTACACATGTGTGTCTGTGTGGCGTGAGTGTATATGTGCATCTCTCTGTGTGTTCTGAGTGTATACACGTGTGTGTCTCTCTGTGTGTTCTGAGTGTATACACATGTGTGTCTCTGTGTGTGTGTGCTGTGAGTGTGTACACGTGTGTGTCTGTGTTCTGTGAGTGTATATGCATGTCTGTGTGTTCTGGGAGTGTATATGCGTGTGTGTCTGTGTGTGTGCTGTGTGTACACATGTGTGTCTGTGTGCTGTGAGTGTATATGCACATCTCTCTGTGTGTTCTGGGAGTGTATATGTGTGTGTATATGTGCTCTGAGTGTATACACGTGTGTGTCTGTGGGTGTCTGTGTGTGTGTGTGCTGTGTGTACACGTGTGTGTCTGTGTGGCGTGAGTGTATATGGGCATCTCTCTGTGTGTTCTGAGTGTATACACGTGTGTGTCTCTGTGTGTGTGCTGTGAGTGTGTACACGTGTGTGTCTCTGTGTGTGTGTGCTGTGAGTGTATACGCGTGTGTGTCTGTTTGGTGTGTACTCCCTACCGGTCCCACCACAGACCCCACGTGGCCGATGTGCCGGGCTCCCCTGAGCCTTCCCCTCACTCCCTGCTTGGCCCTCACTGCCCCGTGCTCAGCCTCCCCACATCAACAGCAAAGACGTGACCTCTCCCCCTGGCTAAGGAGAGGGGGCCAGGAACGCGGGCCAGAGTGCCAGGCTCTGGCCGCCCCGGCCCGCTGCTCCCACGCTGGAGAAGTGGGTCCACCATCAAGTCCCAGGTGCCCCAGGAGCATGGAGCCGGCTGGGTTTAGAAGCCGTCACTGCCACCCGAAGGGGCTGCTTGCTCCGTGGCCATCGGGCCAGCCTCAGGGTCCTGGGGGCTTGTGCCCAGTGTCACCGCCGGTCTGGGCCCTGAGCTGTCTCATTCGCCTGCCCTCCTTGCACTCTTGGCCTGAGGTCTCTTTCCCGGGAGGCCCTCCGAGGCCTGCCTCCCCGGCTCCCTAGCTGACACGTGGAGCCTCACGGCTGCTCTGTGTGCCTTCCTCGTTGCCAAGTCGTTGTGCTGGGTCCTGGAGGCAGGGGATTCTCTGATGCCCCACTGGGCTCCTCGAGCCTGGCTCCAGGCACTGGCTCCCAGAGGCACCCAGGGACCTCCTGGGATTCCCTTCATGTCCAGACCCTGGTCTTGCTGCATGTGCCCTGGGCCGGCCCAGCGATGATCAGAGAGCAGGCCCGTGGAGCCTGGATGAGGGCGTGTATCTCCTGGAGCAGCTGTTCTTTCTGTTTCCTTCTCCTCCACTCGTGTGTCCTCGAAGCATTTGCAGGATAAAACATCACTCACGATAAAGCAGACTTCTCTCCCCACAAAGTCGCCAAGAAGAGGAGTCTTCTCTGCAGACCACGGGGTGGAAGCGCCTGAGTCTTGCCGCCATGCCTCTTCTGATGGCAAGGACAGTGCAGAAATAGTCACAATTCTGAGGTCTGAATGAGCCCAGCCAGTCTGCCCCAGTGGAATTAGCTGAGAATTCCCAGAGAAGCGGTGCACCGTAAGCACTTGAGAAATATATGCAGCACTCATCTCATCGATGCCTGGATTTCCACCTCTTCGTTTTGGAAACCAACCACATCCAACTTACCTGCACAGCATGATATTAAGCCATTTAGAGGGTGAGGACTGCCGGAGACCCCACCCCGCCCTCCCAAGGACACTGAGTCTACGTGGTCTCTGACGCACCCCAGAGCCCTCAGCTGAGCCATTTTACTAAGGGTGTGTTCAGTGCATTCTTGCCTCATTGAGCTGATTCCATCCAGCCTTGGTCCTTAGATATATTCACATATGAGAATCAGCAAAAACAATGTGGAAATGGGAGGTACCAGCCCCAGTACTCTGGGTTTTCCCAGGAGACAGAGACGGGGGTGAAGCTGAGACCCTCATCTTACAAGGATTTCAGAAGAAGCTCACATACCCCTCAGGAATAGAGAAGACCAATCTGAATGTACTGCTGATGTCATAAAGCAATGCCCACATTTATGACTCTTGACTTTATAAAGTATGTCGGCAGATTTTATGAGTTACTCATGCTCAAGAGGCTTTGATGGCTAAGCCCATCAGATTTCTAGCTGCTTAAAAATGAGGCTGAAAAAGGTCACCTTTTTCATAGACTGAGTGATTAATAAGATTTTTTATTGCATTTGTTCAGTCCTTCAGCTCAGAGATTCATGTGCTTATAGAAAGAGGGAGCTAGGTGTATGGATTTCCAGTAGTTTAAAAAGGGCATGGTTTGGGGTATGCCGTAGGGATTTTGGCTTGGGGAAAGGCCTTCAGTTTTGTGGTTTTGTAATATGTAAGTGGAAGGCTTTGTTTTTATATTCTTTCACCAGTATAAACCACAACAGAGCTCTCTTTAAACTTCAGTCTATAAAGGGCAGGATTAATTGAGTAGCAGCTGATTAATTTAACCCTGTCTATTTAGATAAATGCATTAGAGACATTTTATCGAGGGGCTCTTCCTTCTGCAAAATAGCCCTCGGGAAGTGGCTTTCCCAGAGGCCAGGAAAGAACGACTGTTCCATAACCTTGACTCTTGATTCAGACGCTGCCGGGTCCCTCTGCAGGGGAACCACGGCCAGCTTCGCAGCTGCGGCAGCCCTGGGGAGACTGACTGGCGCAGTGGGCAGCCCTGCAGCCGAGACCCCTGGACTTTGGATCTGAGTCTGTGTTGGAAAAAGGAATTCACAGTCCGCACACCCCCCCTGGCTGAGCCACAGGGCTCTCTCTCTGCACTAAGGAGTTGTTGGTGCAAGGGCAGTCCAGATGAAGGAGAGGCTCTTCCCCTGGTGCCCTCCTGCCATTGCAGCGGCCGTGCCTTCTCCCTTCTGCCAGGTGGGGGGCAGGAGCACCTCCCCTGTGGCTGGCGTCTAGTGCCCCCTTGCCCAGATGCGTAGGTGGTGTTGCCTGAAGCTGTAGTGGCCGCTGGGCCAGGACGCTGGGGGAAGGGCTTGGTCCCCCTCGTGGGCGGGTATACGTCCGTGAGATGGCCCTGGAGGCTAAGCCCCTGAGTCCTGGAGGCTGTCAGGAGCTTCTCCAAGAGACGCATCCTTGCTCCTTAGGAAGTTTATCTGCTTCGTGCTCGTATGACAACTCTTCAAAGTCTCGCCAGACACATGCCACTAATAAAATAAGATTGTGCCATCGAAGGAGTGCATGCTCTTTATAGGAAAGAAGAAAAATTCAAAGGACAGAAATAAAAATCACCTGAGGTCCTAAGACACAGTTGTTGCCATCAACGGATACCTTTCCTTCTAGCCTTTTTTCCTAAAAGCAGATTTTAAGGCAATAGCAAAATCAAACATTCGTATTATATAGTGCAATACATATCATACAGTATAGTCATACAGTATAAGCAGGACTGAGCCGTGGTGAAGCGTGGCTGAGCCAATTTTTTATTTTAATTGTCTATTAACTCGGGCTGTGCTGGGCCGCCACTGCTGCCTGCAGGCTTTCTCTAGCTGCGGTGCGAGGCTCCTTATCGTGGCGGCCCCTCTCGTTGCAGAACACGGCTCTAGAGTGCCGTGGGCTCAGCAGTTGCAGTGTGAGGGCTCTAGAGCTCAGGCTGAGTAGCTGTGGCCCCGTGGAGCTTCGCTGCTCCTCGGCATGTGGCACCTTCCCTGGCCAGGGATCAAACCCGTGTGCCCTGCGTTGGCAGGCAGATTCTTAACCACTGGACCGCCAGGGATGTCCCATTTGTTTTTAAAAGATAGGTAATTTGATAAGGTTCAACCTAATGTATACATTTGTATACTGCTTTCTCCTTTGAAGCAGTTTTAAAATATTATAAACCTTTGGAAACGTTTTTGATGAGGATATAATTGTCAGTTCATTGTCCATTCAAAGGGCCCTCATTTTCATTCATTTAGCCTGCTGCCCAATTTTGCTAGCTTAAACAGTATTCCAATGACCGTACTGATGCATGAATGTTGGTTTATGTGTGTATGGGATTGCTTCCTGTGTGCCGGCAACATCTAACCTGTATTATCAAATTGTTTTGGAAAAAGTTGTTTTCACGCAATGTATTCTCCCAGCAGTGCTTGAAAGTTCCTGAAAATTTGTTTTCTCAGCACGCTCCACCACCACTGAATAGTAAGGAGCATAGATATTTACTACTTATTATTTTTTGAATCTCACGGTTCCTTCCCTTTGATTTGTGTTTTCTCTCGGCTTTTGTGCTGTGGTTCTTCTTTCCTGAATTAACTGCCACAGCTTTTGGTGATTCCACTCTGCAGATATTACTGTGGTCACCTCTCTATTGGTGATTAGACAGCGGTCTAACAAGATGACCCGAGGGGCCGGGCACGTGGACCGCCCACTCCAAGCTTAAGATAGGAGTATAACTAGCCATAGTGTGAAAACTAAGTTAGGTGAGATATTGTGGGATAACAGTGCAAGATTTTATTTACTGATCAAAATACACACACACACGCACACACGCACACACACACACACAATGCAGAAAGCGGTAGAACACGCTGAGCACTGGGAGATGGGGAAGAAGTCAGCAAGCCCCAGAGTCTGTGGGGGGCACCCAACCCTCAGTCATTTCGGGATTCACCTGGGGGTCACCTGGCTCACGAGACCTCTCCACGTGCTGACCATTCCCTCTAAATTTAAGGGTGGAGCGTCTCCAGGGGCAATACTGCACCAGGGAGGGGTGGGACCAGGAGGAAACCCTCCACTTCCTGCCCAGCGACTGGATGAATCGCAGGCGGGTTCCAGCAGGTTCTACATGGTGGCTCCCTGGAGGGACCTCCTCTCTCTTGCATCGCCCTCAGCCCTTCTCCTTCCCTGAGTCGGTGGCCTGTACGCCTGGAATTCCCTCCCAAACATCAAGACGACCCTGCGTTCCGGGCAGGCTGAGCCCGGAGCGCGGCCTGCTCGCCGCATCCTGAGTTCTGCCCGCCTCAAGCCGCCTTGAATTGTCAGGAACTCCAGAGCCAGAAATAGAAGACACAGCTGTGTGTTCCAGGAAATTGGATAAAGAGGGTAATGGTGTGAGTGCTAATTGCAAGGAACACGCCGTCTGTCATCCGCAGAGCCGCAGGCAGCGAGGAGGACGCAACAGAGGCCCAGAGGAAGGGAGGGCGGGCGGACGGGGCGCGTGTTCGCACCCGACCTTCAGGGTCAGGGCTGGGTTGGGGGGCGGGGGGCAGCCCTGCAGGGAGGGGAGGCGTGGAGTGCGCCGCTGACGGAGGCGGTGGTGTTGGGACCGGGCTGGGGGCTGGAGGTGGAGAGCCAGGAGGGCACCCCTGCCAGGCAGGCAGGCGGTGGCCCCTGACCCCTGATGGGGGTCAACCCTGTCCCACGATGTGGCAGCAACAGTCTTAGCTTGGGGGCTGCGCCCTGGCCTGGGTCCACGCAGTTGCTCCTTCCCTGTGCCTGTTCTGAACGACAAGCTCTGGTGTCGGCCCTTGTAGAAATGGCAGGGAGCGCAGTTCAGACACTAAGGATGAGTCGGGCCGGGAGAGAGTCTGCCGGCAGGAGGCTGGGAGGAAGGAAGGGCCTGGCCACCAGCCCAGCCCAGGGGGCCGCTGCCCGAGGTCTCCTGGTTCCCAAACGATGGTGATGCTCCAGGATGGGGCTCCAGGGGCAGGTCAAATAAAGATGTGTGTGAGCGCTAGCCAGAGCCCTAACCTGGCGGCGTGGGCCATGCCCACACGCATTTGCACCAGGACGGAGCACCGACCTTCGCCCGTGGCAGGGTGTCACCTGGCGTCAGCACCCTGAGGTGTTCAGATGCTTCTGGGAATATGTTGCCAACTGTCAGGAGATGACGCGAACCTCACAGGACACAGCCCAGGAGAGGAGATGGAACCACCCCAGACCCAGCCAGGCTGCAGGGAAGGACTGACTTCCACAGGAGAGGGTCTCAAATGGGCTGAAGAATCCCACTATCCAGGACCAAACCACATGTAAAATGCCATAGTGTCAAAGGAAGGTCTGTTACGCAGGTGAGGGATGAAGACCAAGGTGGAGAATGAAGGCCACGTTGGAGGCAAGAGGGTGCATTCGTCTCAGGGACCTGCTGCATGGGGACATTCCAACAGCGGTCTCAGGACTCCAACCCTGGGACACCCATCCCAAATGACCCCCTCCCTTGAGGCGGGCTGGCCTGCGAATAGGATGGAGGCGTTCCCCTGTGATGGTGTGGTAGTATGTTACGTAAGATGAGGCCTCACATATAGAGATTCTCCCAGTGGTTTTCAGGAAGCTGCCCTGTTGCAGAAGGGGCCACGACAGGGAATGTGGGGACCCCTGGGAGCAGAGAATGGCTCCCCACTGGCCTCCAGCAAGAAAGGGGAGGCCTTGGCCCTGTCCCACAGAATGAGCCTACCAGGACGTGCCTGCAGAGATGCAGGCCTGGGGAGGGTGGTCCTCCATCAGGAGTGAGTCTCACAGTTGAGGCAGCAACAGTCATCAGGGTCCTTTGGGAAGAGTCGGCCTGGTGGACGAGGCCGTGCCCTCCTGCAGGCACTGCCAGGCCCCGTTTCACTTGGCTGTCCAGCCTGCCCGTGGGCTCCAGCCTCGGTCTCGGGCCCTGTGCCCGGGCTGCCCCTCCCCCTCACGGCACCCTCCCCTGCACGTCAGAGCACGCGTTGGCACGGCTGTCAGCTTACGTGACGCCGTCTGTCTTCTCGTCTTTCCTGCCTCGTATGTTGTCCAGTTGCTCAGGCGTGTCTGACTAAGTCTTGTCCCACTCTGTGCCCCATGGACTGTAGCACGCCAGGCCTCCCTGTCCCTCACTATCTCCCAGAGTTTGCCCAAGTTTGTGTCCTTTGAGTCAGTGATGCCGTCCAACCATCTCATCCACTATTGCCCCCTTCTCCTTCCACCCTCAATCTTTCCCAGCATCAGGGGCTTTTCCAAAGAGTTGACTCTTCACATCAGGTGGCCAAGGTATTGGAGCTTCAGCTTCAGCATCAGTCCTTCCAATGAAATTCAAGGTTGATTTCCTTTAGGATGGGCTGGTTTGACCTCCTTGCCTTGTATACAGGTTGTAATTCCCTTTGGAGCCAAGGATGGTATCTTTTCTTTTTTTTTTTTGTTTAGTTTGTTATGCATCTAGAGCTCCTGAAATTCTCATCACAGTGGTGGAGTCAGTTGTGCGACGCCAGTTCTTAATAATCACCGGCCTTTTGTACAGAGCTGGAAGCTTGAAGGGGTTTCCAGGGCTCCACGTGATGGACTGACCCTATCTGATTGGGCTGAATTGAAGTTGCCCATCCCTTCTCTCCATGTCCACCCTAATGCTTACGTGGTCAAGCGTCAGCTCTGGCTGAGCAGAGGGACCATTCTGCCCTGATGTTCTTCCGGGGTACCCCCCACCCCCTCACCCCGCCATGACATGTCCACACTTCACCGTGTTCTTAATCAGTTGAGAAAGATCCCTGGGTGGAGCTTGGTTCACCCTGCCCATAAAAGAGCTCATGAGTTTTAAAAAGAATTTTGATTTTTATTATTGAATACGGAAACTGTCAATTTAGAAAATCCTTATAATCCTTATAATGTTCCAGGCAAGTGAAAGTTGTTCAGCCATGTCTGACTCTTTGCGACCCCATGGACTGTATAGTCCATGGACTTCTCCAGACCAGAATACTGGAGTAGATAGCCTTTCCCTTCTCCAGGGGATCTTCCCAACCCAGGGATCAAACTCAGATCTCCTGTATCGCAGGATTCTTTACCAGCTGAGCCACAAGAGAAGCCTGTTCCAAGCAAAGCCCATGTCTATTGAAATAGTGTCTCTACCAGCCATACTGTAACCTGCTCAGAAGTAGGAGCGGGTGGGCCTTGTTTGTGAAACCTGCCCACCAGCTTCTCCTCTCCACTGCGCTGAGTCCGTCCCCCGCCCGGGCCCCTGGGTGCATACCGCATCTGGCTCTTCCTGTTGCTCTCAGGACAAGCCCCTGGTTCCTGAGGAGGCCAGCGAGTGTCCGCACATCCGCTCAGGCCATCTCTCCCACTTCTTCCCAGCTCCGCACAGCCTCCTACATCCCCCGAGACCCCCACATTCCCCCGGTTCCCGGAGCCTGGCCTCGGCACCACGAACAGCCCATGCTGCACCCTCCCAGGCCCCTCCATGGGCCAGGTCCCGGCACCATCTGCCCTGGAGACAGCCCCCCCTAGGCCAATAGGGGCCCTTCTCTGTGCCCTTGGCTCCTGGGCACATCTCTTTGTGCCCAGAAGGACACTCATGCCCCTGGGAGATCCTGAATTCACTTTCTGTCTTGCCGCCCCCCCCGCCAACCTCTCAAGGTCAGTGGCCTTGATTTATTTTCTCTGAACCCATAGCGCACAGCAAGGGGCCCAAGACATAGCCAATATTTAGTTAATGTTTTTAAGTGAATAAATTATTTTTGGATGACTTAAAAGTTTCGCTGCCCCATCAGCTGAGAATCTGGAAGTCTCAATCTCCCAGCAGCAATGAGCTGCTCACCTGGATCTCAGGTCCCAACACCTTCTCCGATAAGAGGGACCAGGGCTTCTCAGAGAATGCTGATTCTAGGGCCAAAGCAGTAGAGACAGGAGCTGACGCTGGAGCGTCTTCAAGGGCCCAGAAAACAGAACAGTGGGGATACACTCCTGGGATGCAGGAGGCAAACACAACAGCCAACCTGGAGCAATCTGGGCACAAACCAGCAGTCAGATTAGATTACAAGCCCAAGTATGAAATAAACATCCATGAGTTTAAACTGACATAAACAGATTGAGCTAGTAAGTAAATGTGGGAGAATGGATATATACCCCATCCAGAAGGAGTCCAAGGAACTTGTACAGATTCTTCCAAATCACGAGATGGGTCAAGCCCCTCAAGTGGCGTCATCGACTCAATGGACACGAGTTTGAGCAAACTCTGGGAGACAGGGAAGGCCAGGGAAACCTGGAGTGCTGCAGTCCACGGGGTCACAAAGGGTCAGACACGACTGAACAATTGAGCAACAACAGAACAGGCACACGGAGAGAGACTGCACAGGAGCAGGCACACGGGGACTGCACATGGAGCAGGCACACGGAGCAGGTGCACAGAGCAGGCACACGGAGACTGCACACAGAGCAGGCATACGGAGCAGGCACACGGAAGCTGCACATGGAGCAGGCACACAGAGCAGGCACACGGAGAGAGACTGCACACAGAGCAGGCACACAGGGCAGGCACACGGAGCAGGCACATGGGGGCTGCACACAGAGCAGGCACACAGGGCAGGCACATGGAGACTGCCCTCCCAAGAGGACAACACAACTTAGGGCAAAAGAAGAAATGCAGAGAAGAGAGGCCTCGGCCAGACGATCGAGCTCAGCACCGGCTGTGATATGTCACATTGACAGTATGGACCTTGATAGGAAGCGCACGTTACTCTGGGGTCTTCCTCCCCAAACCCACAGACCCAGTGGAACTATGAGAAAAAGTGGGACAAAACTCAGCAGAGGGGCATCTCATGGAACACCTGACTGGCTCCCCTCAGAGCGGCCAAGGTCATCCAGACCAAGGAGAGCGAGAAGCTATATCACCCCTAAGAGCCCGAGGAGATGTGAGAGTGTGTGTGGTGTCTGTCCTGGTGGGGCCCCAGGACAGGAGAACATTAGGCAAAGACTAAAGAAACTGAGCCAGGCGCAGACTCCGCTAACAGCCGTGCGGTCCATCCAGCACGCCAGTGTTGCGATGTTAGCAATACAGTGAACCGGGGGTAGGCTGGACGGCAATTTCGCAGTATTCTCGAGAGTTTTGTGTAGATCCAAACTACTATAAAATAAGGCAGTTTGGTTAAAAAGTTACCTACCTGAAAAAGGTTTAAATGTTGATTAAAAATCAATTAAAACTGTGCCAAATTCTAATTACAAGACACTGCCCTCTGTTAAGGCCTGTGCCATCCTGAAAACTGTTACAAGTATAATTTCTCCTCTCAAGATATGACATTTGAGAATGTCTCAGACTCACAGAGACAATCAGGGCTTTGGATCAGGGCACTTGGCCCTGGAAGATATCCAGGGAAGACATAGTGTCATGAGTCTAGAAATTAAATTTTCTTATGCTCGAAAAATTGATTTTCTTAAAAGTTTGACAAGTCAAACACTTTTAAACGCCGCTGCGTCCCCAAACCCGTGGTTCCTTAGGGCTGTTTCTCAGCATCGACCAGTTCATTGTGACTCAGGCTCAGCATTAGACGTTAAAAGCAACTCTATTGAATATTTTTCTTCAGGTGTCAGCGTTTTCCACCTGGGAGAAAGAATTACACAAAATCGTGTTTGATCCACGCTATCTCCTGCTGAACTCGGAGGAGCGAAAACAGGTAAGGTGGTGGGAGGCACGCTGACAGGCTCGAGAGACGAGGCTTTAAACTGATGCTCCGTCCAGAGGTTTCTGTGGACGAGTGGGTGCCTGGTGTCTTTGCTGTGTCTGTGGGGAAGCTGTGAGGTGGAGTGCTAGCCCGTGAGCTGTGAAGGGAAAGTGCCCTGGGTGCAGATGGGGGTTACCCTTGTTCCTGCTCTTGGCGAAACGTTTGGTCAGGACCCCCAGAGACAATGCTTGTATTTGAAGGTAAAAACTCAGTGTGGGGGCACGTTAACCATATCCTAGATGACTGGATTAAAAAACTTAAGATCCAGTATAAGAACAGTGACATAGGAGAGGTCCAGGGAACATAGCAGAAGTAACGAGTGGACGTTTCTAGAAAGCAGATCCCCAGAAAGGCAAGAATGGGTTGCAGGTAGCTGGCCTGGAGGTCATTTTAAATGGGTACCTGGTAGAACTCTACCCTGGCGTGTTGACCAGTCCCATCAGGGAGCCAGAACCGCTTCCAGGATTGGACAGACAGATGCAGTGCGGACCGGTGGGGAGACCTGAGTTCTCACAGCCCCGCTGATGTCTGTGGCTCCCGGACCGCACACACCCAAGAAGGGCCCTGAGAAAAGTTCCAGAAGGATTCCGGCTCTGCTTCCGCGTCTCTGGTTCCATCCCAACCGCGCTTCTCCCCCCGACTTCCGAGTGCAGAGCGTGTGCAACGTGGGTGACCGGGAGGCACCCCCGGAAGCAGAAGCCCCTCGAGGACCCTCTCAGGGGAGGGCCGTCAGAAGCGTCCGTCTGATTTCAGACGGCAGGGTCGGGGAAAGCTGGAGCCGGGAGGACAGAAAGTGCGGCTTTGTTTTCAATTCTGTCCTCAGCCTGTGAAGTTCCCTTAGGGTGCAGACCAGGGGCTCGAGAGAAGGCACTCGGCCGGGGCCTTACTTGGAGCCTGGACGTTTTATATCCATTTTCCCCTCAGCTGAGGAAACCGGGCGACTTTAATCATTGGTAACATCACCCCCTTTTGTTGCAGTCTTAGAAATCAGAAAGCTCACTCTCCAACCATGACCACATGTGGTGAGAAGCTCGTTTAATTTGGTGACAGGGTCACTTTAAGCCATAACTGGTGACACTCAGCACAGCTGCCAGTGGCGTCTCACTGACCTTCGAGGTCAACGCTGTTGCCTTCAGTCCGTGGATGTTTTCAGACGCCATCAGCCCCTTAAAGGAAGCTGGAGAAGTAAGACTCTCCTCCGCTGATGGGTTCCTGTTTAGGCCCCATCTCTCAGAAGGCAGGGCGCTCAGGGCCTGTTTGCTTGCTGGACAGACTGGGCTCCCGGGCGGAGTGGGGACTCCTGCCTGCCGTCTTGAGTCGGGAGGGTGGTCATGATATGAGGCGCACCCTCAGGAGCAGCCAGGCTGGACTCCCGCAGCCCCGGTCAGAGAGGCAGGCTCCAACAGAAGGGGCTGGGGTGCCAGGAAGCACCGGGGGTGGACAGACCAGACTAGATGGACGGTCAGCTCACGCCGAGTCCACCCTTTGCGTGGAGCTTGCAGGCATCTTTATGAAATGACCAGGGGGCACATCAGGCCCTCCGACGTTTACCGTGTGCACAGGAGGTGCTCATCCCGCAGTGTGGTCCCTGCACCCCAGGAGGAGGAGGAGGCCAGCTCCCCGAAGCTGACGCCCTTCAGCACCAGACAGCCTCAGAGGGAACCCGGCACCATCAGAGAGACCCACCTCCAGGCAAAGCGGCAATGTTGTCATTTCTCAGAGGTGCAGAGCTGAAGCTGAGCTGATGAAGGAGACAGTATTTGCGCCCCATTCAGAAAACACGGTCCTATTTATGAATGGATCTGGCTGGCAAGCGGCAGTCATGGACTCTGGGGGGGACCCACTGTCCCTTAGTGTTCCGTGGGAAAAGCGAAGGCTCACAGTGTGTTCGTTACGTCCATCCCTCTATGGGGGGCTGCAGGGGAGTGGTGAATGAGCCTGAACAGGGAGCAGGGGTCTGGGGAGCGTGTGTCAGACCGGTTTCTATGGCAACAAATGGCAGTCCACCTTATTTCACCCGAAACACACCGTGACAAGATAATGGCCAGTGGTCTGTCTTTTAAAAAGTCATGCCCCGCTTTGAATAAGACTGATGTAATTTGTTAAACAGGAGGAAAAAAAAAAAAAAACCAGTTACATTAAATTATAGCGGCATAAATAAAGCACCAGAGCAGAGGCAGCACAGAGCGGAATCTGATTAGAGGGATAAATGGTTCCAGACAGACCGAGAAGCAGGTCTTTCTCACAGCTCTGGCCACTGCCAGCCAGGCGGTCTATCCAGGTTTAAAACTAATAGAGCAAAGCTCTGACTAATGATGGAGCCCCACGCTTTTATTTGGATAATAGCCCTGCATTCACCTTTTATATTAGCTGAAATTATAAGAGAACTGGAGAGCTTACATTACCATTTGCCTTGAAGGTGAAGTAAGCCCACTGTATTCTTACTTAAATACATATATGCACGCTCTCCGTCTAAGTCCTGTTCGTAAATATTTAATTTCGCTGATGATTCTTCTGGAGTTGGGAAGCATTTTGGATTTGTAGTCCCACAAAGGCTGCCAGGACTGCGGTGGAATCTGAAACCATCAGGCAGAGCCAAGGAGACCCACTCTGTCCGGGGAGCGATGGGCTCTGTGTCCTCAGGAGGGTCCTTGGGAGGAGCACAGGAGACTCCCTGAACTCTTGGCTCAAATTCCAGGATCTGCAAAGGCCACTGATTGCGTTGGCCCAGAATTGCTATTTATTGGCCTAATAGGATCCAATGTGGGCTTTTACTGATCTTTTTTATTTATGTCCACATACACATTTAAACTTGCCATGAAGTGCTGGGACCGGATACCATGATCTTCGTTTTCTGAATGTTGAGCTTTAAGCCACCTTTTTCAGTCTCCTCCTTCACTTTCATCAAGAGGCTTTTTAGCTCCTCTTCACTTTCTGCCATAAGGGTGGTGTCATCTGCATATGTGAGGTTACTGATATTTCTCCCAGCAATCTGGATTCCAGCTTGTGCTTCATCCAGCCCAGCGTTCCTCATGATGTCCTCTGCATACAAGTTAAATAAGCAGGGTGACCATATGCAGCCTTGACACACTCCTTTCCCCATTTGGAGCCAGTCTGTTACTCCACTTCCAGTTCTAGCTGTCGCTTCTTGGTTTCTCAACAGGCAGGTCAGGTGGTCATGGATTCCCACCTCTTTCAGAATTTTCCACAGTTTGCTGTGATCCACACAGTCAAACACTTTGGTGTGGTCAATAAAGCAGAAGTAGATGTTTTTCTGGAACTCTCTTGCTTTTTTGATGATCCAGCGGATATTGGCAATTTGACCTCTGATTCCTCTGCCTTTTCTAAATCCAACTTGGACATCTGGAATTTCATGACAAATAGATGGGGAAACAATGGAAACAGTGAGAAACTTTATTTTGGGGGCTCCAAAATCATTGCATATGGTGACTGCAGCCATGAAATTAAAAGACGCTTACTCCTTGGAAGAAAAGCTATGACCAACCTAGATAGCATATTCAGAAGCAGAGACCTTACTTTACCAACAAAATCCGTCTAGTCAAGGCTATGGTTTTTTCCCCGGTAGTCTTGTGTGGATGTGAGAGTTGGACTAATAAGAAGGCTGAGTGCCGAAGAATTGGTGCTTTTGAACTCTGGTGTTGGAGAAGACTCTTGAGAGTCCCTTGGACTACAAGGAGATCCAGCTAGTCCATTCTAAAGGAAATCAGTCCTGAATATTCATTGGAAGGACTGATGCTGAAGCTGAAACTCCAGTACTTTGGCCACCTGATATGAAGAACTGACTCATTGGAAAAGACCCTGATGCTGGGAAAGATTGAGGGCAGAAGAAGAAGGGGCCGACAGAGGATGAGATGGTTGGATGGCATCACCAACTCAATGGACATGAGTTTGAGCAAGCTCCCGGAGCTGGTGATGGACAGGGAGGCCTGGCGTGCTGCAGTCCATGGCGTCGCGAACAGTCGGACACAACTGAGCAACTGAACTGAACTGAACAGCACGTCTGAATGACCTCTAGTATATCCTCCTTTCAATGATCTTGAAGCGCTGGGAATGACGCAGCTCCCCACCTCCTTCGGCCCTCTTCTGCAACTGACAACTTTCTGATATTATGACAGGGAGCGGCCTTAATCCAAGCAAGCGGGGCTCACTATAGGCACTGCTGCAAAGAGGGATTCCCTGGTGGTGGTGTGTAATGTCAGCTGCTGGTTCCTGAGGGAAACCTCCCCAAGGTTGTGGGTGGATTTGCCTACCAGATGGTGTCCATGGCCTTTTAGGTGAAGGGGCAGGTTTCCCATTTCCCTAGAAGGGGCAGGCCCATTCCTCATCATGCTGAGGGTGGGGGTGCAGCGCCGAGGGTCAGGGCTCCTCGCTGGCTGTTCCATGATACCCAGGAGAGGCCCACGCCATCTGCAGGGTCCTGGGGAACCACACCCTCCTCCACAAGGGGCTTCTGGGAGCCTCGAGGTGGGGAAGTGAGAGATGCTGGGTTGACTTTCTTTTCACAAGTTCGAAGTCATTTTGGAGACTCAAATACCAGTTACGTTGCCCTGGGGATTGCCAGAACAAATTGCATACTCTCGTGCGTCGTGGTGCTGCTGGCTGCGATGTGAGAGTCAGTGAGAAAACTCACATGGTAAGGGAAGCTCCAGGCATTCCGAAGAGAAATACTGAGGTCCTGGAGTTGGGTTTCTAAACTGCCCTCTGCCCCCACTGCCTCTAGAGAGCACCCCTGCCTCATTCCAGGAATTTCTAAGCAAGTTGACTCGGTGTCTGACCACAGATCACACCTGCAAACGGGGCACACGGGTCTCTGGGAGAGCAGGTGTGACTGTGGAGACACTCGGTGTCACGGAGAGACCGTGATGGACGCTCTGGCTTGTGGCTCCAGCAGCTGCGAAAAAGACAGGCTTAGCTCAGATTCTCGCTGTTTTCCTGTTGTGTGCAAAGCACAAGATTTCATTTCTGATATGCACTCTTGTAATAGTTTTCTTTTGTGTGTGTCTTAAGATATTTGAACAGTTTGTCAAGACAAGAATAAAAGAAGAATACAAGGAAAAGAAAAGCAAATTGCTGCTAGCCAAAGAAGAATTCAAAAAGCTTCTAGAGGAATCTAAACTGTCACCCAGGTATGGAGAGAGAGCTAACATCAGGGAATTTCTGGGGCTGGAAGTTTACCGCATTCTGTAAGAGGATTTTTTAAAGTCAGTGTGGGTTACGTCCAGTGACCTATGCTCTGTTGAGCATGTAATTTTGGAGAAGGAAGCCCTCCTCCCTGCGCTGTTCACGAATGGACCTCCCAGCCCTGTCTCCCTGTCCCCCCAGCAATGGGGGTGCTGTCTGCTGCCCAAAGGTACCCTGGCCTTTCTGTCCACCCTACATGGTGGTTTTCAACCTGTCAGCAGCCCTGACTCCAAGGCTCATCAACAGGTCAGCCCTTATTAGATTGGTCTAAGTCCGGATCAAATGATATGAGAGTGAAATTCCAAAGCAACACACAACAGCAAAATCAACCCCACCAGCACCCTGGGGTCCACACACCTGGGAGCTGTCCAGAGTGTAATATGAAGATGCTCCTACACGGGCGAAAGGCAGGCATGAACTTGCCATCAAATTCACCTGAGATAGTCAGGCATTATGCCTGAGAAATAAAACAAGCCGATATGAAAATGATGTCAGAAATAAAAGAATGCATAAACTTAACTCTCCTCAAAATTAACTTTAATTGACTGACATTTAAAAATTAATGTGCATATACTACTTTTAATTATAAAACTATAAACTTATGAGTAAAAAATGATTAATTTTGATGTATTTTTGTTTTCAATTAGGACATTATTTTTTAATGGACATTTGTGCATTTTTATGTTTAATAATAATGCTGATAGTGTGCATTTTTAATAACAGTGCTTAAGGAGAAGGCAATGGCAACCCACTCCAGTGTTCTTGCCTGGATAATCCCAGGGATGGGGGAGCCTGGTGGGCTGCCGTCTGTGGGGTCGCACAGAGTTGGCCACGACTGAAGTGACTCAGCAGCAACAGATCATATTTAATTGGGCCTTAACTGACGTTTGCTTTCTGTGTAGATGTGGGCATGTACATTTTGACCAGTAATTGGCTAACTCACTTGGTCAATAATTGAATAATGTGATTTTGTATTGGTTATATAGCCCTCCCTTGGTGCCTCAGATGGTAAAGAATCTGCCTGCATTGCAGGAGACCTGGTTCAACTTCCTGGGTTGGGAAGATCCCCTGGAGAAGGAAAGGGCTACCCACTCCAGTATTCTTGCCTGGCGAATTCCATGGACAGAGGAACCTGGTGGATTACAGTCAATGGGGTCACAAAGAGTCAGACATGACCGAGTGACTAACATTTTCACTTCACTATGGGTCCTCAGAAAACTTCTCCAACTGTTTAGAGGATAGGTTCTTCCTGAATGGGAAGAAAATTTGCATGAATTAGCCCCATCACCAAATGCTAACCTCAAAGAGTAAATGTGGGCCTGCTGCTGCTGCTGCTGAGTCGCTTCAGTCGTGCCCGACTCTGTGCGACCCCATAGACAGCAGCCCACCAGGCTCCCCCATCCCTGGGATTCTCCTGGCAACAACACTGGAGTGGGTTGCCATTCTTCCTCCAAAGCATGAAAGTGAAAAGTGAAAGTGAAATCGCTCAGTCGTGTCTGACTCTTCGTGACGCCATGGACTGCAGCCCACCAGGCATAATCTGTAAATTTCGGTTTTCTATGGGAACGCTGGGTTCAGGCCATGGATTTACCCTATCACCCTAGTCAGTGACCCTGGGTCGGGGGTTGGTTCTGGAGCTCCCACATCAGTGCAGAGCAGCCTTGCCCATCCTTGGTCCTGGCCCTGGACCTTCACAGCTCATGTGTCTCCATCTGAGGGGATGAGTCGCCCTGCTTCACCGGCCTCTAGCAGGATGGCATGTGGGGCAGACAAGGCAAGACGTGCGGCGCCCGGCGGGTCCTGAAGACTCTCATCCTTACCACTGCGCTGGCCTCCAGGCCAGTTAGCTCATGACCTGTCCATCCACTGCTAAGATGCTAACCAGAAGCCAACGTGTCTCCCCCTCCCGTGAACATATCATGAGTGCAGAGAAGAAACATTCAGGCTATATTTGACAATTAAGAAGATTACACGCACAGAGAAGGAAAACCAGTGCTGTAAATGAATATACTCTCCATTGGAATTAGATCTAATTGCCTGCCACTTTTTAGAAGTGTACACTGGGCATATAATACTTTTGTAATTACAAAGCTGGCTTACGTTTCAAAGGCGGCCAATTCCGGGACGTTTTGAACCCTTTCCAGATCCTCTTCACGTTCTCTTCCTGCCATTCACAGGTGTCTTAGTGACAGCGGGCAGGTCTTGCTGCTACCCTCTGGCCCGGCGCAGGCGTCCCGAGGACCCTTGGTGACACCTCCCATCATCCTGGCTCCCATCCTGACCACAGGGATAGTCCAGGGCCTGCTCCCCGCCCTGCTCAGCTCTCAGGGTCTTGGGACAGGGAGAGGAGCCTCGGGGGGACCACCCTGTGGGCTGTGGGACCAACACTCTGGCCAGATCAGCCACCTCCTTCAACTGTGGGCAGCCAAGTCCCTGGGGAAAGGAAGCCGCAGAGCTAGTTACTCAGAGAACTTCCCCAGGCTCACTGGACGGTCCACCAGGGTCAGCAGTAAGGCAGGCTGCCCCCTCGAGACGGCTAACAGCTCACAGAGTTTTGATACGTTTTTCTTTTCGGGGATGCTTCTTTTCAGAGGTGCCCGGCCCCCTGTTGAAAATGCTCAGGCTCCCTCTAGGCACCCCCAAGATGACAAGCACCCTGTGACTCAGCGCCTCACTTTTCTCATGCGGACGGGTGATGGAAGTGCAAATAAGTGTGTGTTAGTCCAGTACAAGGCAATTGTGAAATCATGGAAGGAATGGAGGGCGAGAGGGGGGGAGTGAAAGAAAAAGGGAGAATGCTGGCAACCAGAGAGACGTGCTTTCTGTCCAGGAAGCCTGGGAGCAAGCGGGGCTCTGGAACACGCCCGGAGAACAGGAGTGCTCGAGGAAAGTGTGAGACAGCTTGTTTAGTGACAACACGGTCACAGTTGCTGCAGCTTCGTCAT
This sequence comes from Ovis canadensis, assembly GCF_042477335.2. Taxonomy (NCBI): domain Eukaryota; kingdom Metazoa; phylum Chordata; class Mammalia; order Artiodactyla; family Bovidae; genus Ovis; species Ovis canadensis. Next base: position 65,321,468 of record NC_091266.1, on the reverse strand, counting down.
GTCTGACTCTTTGCCACCCCGTGCAATGTAGCCCGTCTCTGCCCACGGGATTTCCCAGGCAAGAGTACTGGAACGGGCTGCCATTTCCTTCTCTAGGGGGTCTTCCTGACCTGCGCCTCCAGTGTCTCCTGCATCGCAGCAGATTCTTTACCTGCTGAATCACTGAGGAAGCCAACAAGGGTCTACTAATTATTGGTCTTGTCTCCTAACAGCCGTGTCAATATAATCTTGTTATTCATGTATTAAAGGTAAGGAATCTGCCTGCAATGCAGGAGACCTGGGTTCGATTCCTAGGTTGGGAAGATCGCTTGGTGGAGGGCTGGGCAACCCATTCCAGTATTCTTGCCTAGAGCATCCCCATGGACAGAGAAGCCTGGTGGGCTACAGAGGCCAAGGGGTCGCAAAGAGTCGGACACGACTGATAGGCTAAGCACAGCACATTAAGTTGTAATAATTCAATACAACAATGAAATCTCTGCAACAAAAAATGAAATTGTCCACAAAGAGGAACTGGAGCAAGAGGTCCCCCCAGGCACAGGGTGCGTGGGTTTCTCACACATTCTGGGCCCCTCCTGCAGCTCTGGCTACAGCTCTTGCAGGAGCCCCAGGCAGGGGGCAGACAAGCAATGTCCAGGCACCCAGCTACCCAGGGCCCCTGCCCCTGGAGCTGTCACAGCCCTTGGCTTCAAGCTCGCAGCTGGGAGGAGAGGCAGCTCTAGGGACCAGGTCCTGACCGAGGTTCCACTTGTCCCTGCAAGGCTTCATCCACTCCCGCCCTGTGAGCTGCCCTGGCCCCCCAGGCCTGGCCTGGCTGGAATCTCTGAGCTCCTTACAGGTGCCTGCCTGGCCTGGCGATCACGGGTTCAGTGAGTCAGTATTCGGGTGCTAAGCACATGCCACTGGGCTTAGACTGTCAAGAGGCTACATAGAAACAAAACAGATAACGTGCTTCCACGGGGGCAGGGAGAGGCGAGCTGAGTTGCATGACTGAGGCTCTTCAAGGTGACATCCATGGTGAGGGCCGTGAGAGAGTGCCTCTCTGTGCATGGGAAGATGCTGGAGTCTGGGTTCCTGGAAGCTGTTCCTTTGATCTGCACCTCGGCTGTCTGGGGCCAGGGTCCTGTGTTTGCACATCCTGAGCTTCTGGGGACTTGCCGTGGGGAGTGGCTGCCAGCTGGCACGGGTTCCTTCCTTCCTGAGCTCACTGTCCGTGGGGGCTGCAATCGCTGGTGCCTGTGACATCTTTGTTTGCTGAAGGGGCAGGAAATGTTCCGCTTCTCACTTCTAGTGAGTAGAGAGCTCTAAAGAATGAGTGGGGAAAGGAGGGAAGGGTGTGCCAGGCGGAGGGAACAGCATATGCGAAGCCCAAGGCAAGCAGGAGCAGGGTGAGAGCGGAGGGAGCAAGAAGGCCTGTGTGGCCGGAGCAGGGACGGTGGGCGCTGGGCCTTGGAGTGACGAGGCCCTGGAGGGAGGCGAGGCCAGGCTCGTGTCCAGAGGGCAGCCGGGTGCTGCAACAGGCAGCTGTGCGAGTTAACGTGGCTCAGGCTTCGGCCGGGCCTGTGGGAAGTGACGCCCAGTACGGGGAGCAGGCAGGTGGTGTTGGAGGCCCAGTGGCTGTTCCCTCTGCCCATCTACCTGCCGAGGGTCCTGCTCCTGGGACCCTGGGCTCAGGAAGGAGGTGCTCAGAGCCCCAGGAGCCTCTCTCCTCCAGGAAGGCCCTCAGGATGCCTTCTGTCTTCCAGGACCACATTTAAAGAGTTTGCTGAGAAGTACGGCCGGGATCAGAGGTTTCGACTTGTCCAAAAGCGGAAGGACCAGGAGCATTTTTTCAACCAGTTCATCCTTATTCTCAAGAAGCGGGACAAGGAAAACAGACTCAGGCTCCGGAAGATGAGATGAGAGTGTGAGGACGCGATCAGGATCAGGCTGAGCGTCCGAGCGTCAGAGCGGAAGTAGAGGAGGCGTGGGGGCGCCCCGCCCGGCTGGGTCGGGAGCCCGCGGGGCCGTGGGCTTCGTTCTCCCAGGATTACTGTTTCATATTGAAGCTCCCTTCGGTACAGCCTTCCGAGCTTGATGCGTTTCTTATTGCCGTGATATGTCGCTCCCTTAAGTGTTTTACTTATACAGATTACTTGTAATATACACAGATTCTAAGTCCGCCGCAGGTTTGTGCCTCAGCGGAAAGAGGCACCAACTCTAACCCTCTCAAGGCGTTTTCGTTAGTCGAGCCAATTACCCAAAACTTTTCTGGAAACCTTTGTGAGTTCCTTCCATCCCTCAGGAGTTCCATGGTGTTGGGACGTCCCGACTCGGGTCCCAGTCTCAGTCTAGTTTCCTGAGTAGTAGCTTACGTTGTTCATCATCGCAGTGACACCTGTGACCGTCGGACACGTGGACCACGCACCACCTGCAGGCCGAAGGCCGGCCGCCCACCCTCTCCCGGGGGGTGTTGGGCTGGAGAAGGGGCTGTGCTGTCTGTGGGAGGTCCTCCTTAAAAAGAATTATTTTGTACAAAATCATCTTATGAATATTTGAGTTATTTTTCTTGTATGCCCAGAGTTTGCATGAGATTTTTCTCACCATCTTTGTATAAAAAAATTTTAAATTTTTTTGAATTAATAAATATTTTAAACCAGTGTATCTTGTGGCTTAGACTTCCAATCTTAAGCAACAAAAACTGTGGCTTCCCTGGTAGCTCAGATGGTAGCTCAGATGCAGTGCAGGACACCCAGGTTCCATCCCTGGGTCGGGAAGATCTCCTGGAGGAGGAAATGGCAACCCACTCCAGTATTCTTGCCTGGAGAATCCCACGGACAGAGGAGCCTGCTGGGCTATAGTCCATGGGGTCACAAAGAGTCAGACAGGACTGAGCGACTAACACTTTTACTTAAAGATACTCTGTTTCAAAAAATTCATAAAAGCATCTGTGATTGCCTGTAAGGGCTGTGAAAGTACTACTCAAAAAGAAGTCTTGCTTTTCAAGCTACCAGTCCCAGGTGGAATCATATTTGATAAAACCTGCTAATTAATCGCATTCTGTGAATTATTGAGCATCTGTTTATTGATTTCAGGTTTATGAAGTATCTATTCAGATAGCCTGTCTTTGTCCCCAGCACAACCCTGGCAACGTCTCCCACGTAACTTCTTTCTCATCAGACAATTCCTGAAAAAGAGCACTTGCTGAATGTATTAGGAGGGAACTGGGAAATGTAGGAGCTCCCGGGGAACCCCAGGGATTTCCAGGAAGCTGGAGCCTTCTCCTGCCATCAGCAGCGAGGATCCATCTGCCAAGCCAGCTGCTTGCTTCTGGCTCTGGGGAGGGGCTGGGGGCAACCGCCTGAGCACCAGCCCCTGAGAGCTGGTCAGCCGGAGCGTCCCCAGCGCTCCATCTCTGGGTGGGTTCGAGCAGAGTGCATCTCAGGAGACATGGCCACAGGGACCGCCCGGCACTCTCGGGGGTGGCTGTCCAGCCACCTCTGTTGGTTTCTCTGGCGTTTGCTCAGCCCGCTGTGCCCTGTCCGGCAGGGTCTGCGTCCCTGTACTCATGAAAGGCACGTTCCAAAGATGCTTCTCTGAGCCTGGGGTGTGGGGTGTGGGGGACGGCTGCTCCCTACTCCTGCTATCTCCACGTTCTTCACACAAACGTCTGCAGCCTGATTGCCCTCTGAAACTGCCGTCTAATCCCGCAGCGCGACACTGGATGTGCCTGGCAATGCTTCATTTAAAATGGACGACTGCTGCCAAACCAGGGCCTGAGCCGGTCTGGAGGTGGGAGGGAGCCCACGCCCCTTCTGGGCCTTCTCTGCCCACGGTCTGCCTCTCACCACCCTGCTCACCACCTACAAGGTGCAGCTGCTGGCTCTGGACACGAGCAGCCCCTGGCCCATCACAGCCCTGGTCAGGAGAGACCCCCGAAAGCCCCAGGGGAGGGAAGGTCTCTCTGTGGGGGAACTTGAGGCTGCTCAGAATGGCAGTTCTAGAACCTGTCTTTCCAGCCCAAGGCAGGAACCACGCAGCTCTCCACCACTGATGCGGGCGTGACAGGTGATGGAGAGGTCACCGAACAGCCTGCGGGCACTGATGCCCCGTGAGCTTTACAAAGAGCTTCCAAGCCCAGGCGGGCCAGGCGGGTGGTCCTGGGGCCGTCAGCCCTGTCCTTCCCCAGACCCTCACTCAGCGGTCCCGCCTGCAGAGAGACTGCGACACGAGGGTGGGACTCGTGTACGTTCAGCAACATGCGGGTCAGCGTGGAGCAGCTGCTGCCGTGAAAGGGGGCTCTGTCCCCACTGCAGCACCTCTCCAGGCTGAACACGGGGATCCTCTCCGCTACTGGGGCAGCACTTTCTCCTCTTGACTATATGAGTCCCTCAGATATCAATACCCCTGCCTGCCCAAAGCGCCTCCACCATCATCACAGTCCACGCTCTCACAGAAGGACTTGTCATCCTGGCTTCCCACAGAACATTCTCTTGACCAAGGGACACTTTTACTGGGAGAGTAGTTGCAGCAATGGATTCACACCCACCAGATTCCCTGGAGCAACCAGGAGCCTCACACCCCAGGAGCAGCTGGCCTGATGAAGCGCTGACGGCTCTGACAAGGTGCCACCAGAGGGACAGGGTCCTGAGAGGCTGGGCTGTGGGGTTGTCTTCTTAGGCTGACTCCCCCATCACCACGAAGGGGAGGCGAGGGGGCCCCCTCATTACTACGCTCAGTGACCCATGCAGGGAATCCTCACTCCCACCCCCCAGCTTCTGAGTCTGGACAACCTGGTCCCCAAGGGCAGAATCCAGCATTTTGGTTCTGCTTTTTTGCACATTCTATTGACAGATTAATCACTAAAGGGATATTGATAAAAGCTTAAATTATACATAAATTATACATAAGTTAGTGCTTATACATAAATTATACATAACCGAGTGCTTAGAAAGACACAGGTTCCCCAACACCCTGAAGAAAAATCTTTAGACATTTTTCCTTTTCACCCAAGAATTTGAGAACTTACCTTTTAGTTCATGTAATCGTGATTTTTGAATCTAAGAAAATTAAATGATTCATGGTTGAAGATAGATGATCTCTGATTATGTCTGCATGTGGAGCCACGTCTGTCATTTATCAATCAGTTTGTTATAGGAGGGGCAAGGCACCCAGGGTCTAATCAGACAAGGCCTCAGGAGAAACACAAGTTTGAGAAAAGCTGGTTTATCTTTGTACATGGACTGCATTTCAAATCCGGGCTGCAGAAACCATCAGTACTTTTTAGACGGCTGCATATATGGATGCTGTAAAAATACAATAGACTAAGATTTCTTTTAAACAAGAGCTTCCTTTAATTTTTGCGCATTTCACTTTCGTTTTCAATGCCACTAGCATCGCGGAGGTTCACTCAGTGGGACTTCTAAGCTGCGAAACATTAGCAGGAAACTAGCCACCGACTGGCGGCCGCCAGAGGCAGGGGTGCAGGCGGGAGAAATGGGCAAGGAGTAGAGGAAAAGGAGCAAGCCTCTCCTGCACCTGCTTTTAAAAAAGCTCACCTGGAGACTGCAAGCATGTCACTCAGTCAAAGGACAAAGAGGAGGTGGAAGAAAACGGGGGCTCTTTCTGTCCCCAGTCCCTTGATTAAACCCCTTCTCGTGTCCCTGAGTTTCAGGGCTCTGGGCCTGGTCCCCATCACCTCACACCTCCCCTTGCTTTTGCCCCCGTGTGTCACCCAGATGAGAACCCGTCCTCCTCCGGAACCCCTTCCCCTGCTATCCTGCTACACGGCACCTACAGGCGGGTGCTGCCTGTGACCCCCGGGCCATCAGTGACCCTTCTTCCTCTCCACTTGGTGGTCTTCAAGTCCTTCTTGGTAATGCCACGGCCCCCATTTCCTCAGCCTCTTAGAACCTCTCACCCAGGGCAGACGTCCCCGGGAGAACTCTGCCCCTTTGATCTCCCACCTTGGGCCCCCCAGCTCTGCAAGAGGGTCCTCGGAAGACAGGCAGGGAGCCTGGACCCCGGAGCAGTGAGACAGCGTGGAGCTGTGGACCGCCTTCTGACATGAGCCAGAAGGACAAGCCCGAGCGGCTTCGCTCCCGGCTGCTCTCACGTGTAAGTGATGGCAGATTTCTCGCCCGGATCCGCTGAGCACTCACTTGCTAAATGCCTTTATCGTCACGATGCTCCATTTGGACGACCTGCTGCAGTTCGTCAGCAACAGCGAGGGAAATTCCTTCATGTGCGCTTTTTTTTTTTTTAGCCAAATATGTGAACTTTGTTTATATTTTCCTGATAAAGTTTCTGAAGTGTCAACCAGGTTAAAGTCTCCTGATGACTCATGAAATGTCTGCCAAGATAATGAAGTAACGATTTCAAAGGGGGTCGTTTCTGTGAAGGGCTTCCCTGGTGGTTCAGAGGGTAAAGAATCCGCTTGCAATGCAGGAGACGCAGGTTCCATCCCTGGGTCGGGAAGACCCCCTGGAGGAGGAAACGGCAACCCTCTCCAGCATTCTTGCCGGGGAAATCCCAGGACAGAGGAGCCTGGGTTACCGTCCGTGGGGTCGCGAAGAGTCAGACGCGACTGAAGTGACTTGTCCGTGGGGTCGCGAAGAGTCAGACGCGACTGAAGTGACTTGGCCCGCACGCACATAGGAGTTTTAGCAACAAATGACCGGGCAGTTGGAACTTCAGAAGACTGCTACTGACTCGAGAGAGGTGCGTGGGAAGACGCGGGAGTCTGAGCTGCTGATTGGAGAGAGGTGTGTGGGAAAACGCGGGAGTCTGAGCTCACTGAACTCGCCCCTCTGACCCCGCCTGGGCTCTCTGGGGCTGGCATCCTGTGTTTCCTGCCCTGAGTGTCCTCAGGGTGCCCAGGGTGGAGGTGGGTGGGTGGCTGCAGGGGCTGATGGCTGGATGGCAGGCACCATGCATCTGTCCTGGGTTGTCGCCGGGCTCCCCGTCCAGGTGGCGGTTTCGCAGGGGCTGAAGCGTGCTTTGTTCACCGGTCCAGCACGGGGCAGGTTTAGTCCCCGTCTTTACTTTGGTGTGGTTTTGTGGCAAATCATGTTTCCCAAAAATGACCCTTCCCTCCCCCTGACACACACACACACACACGCACACACACACACACACACACACACACACACACCCCTCGTGCTCACCTTACCTGACACTCTGCACCGGGTGGGGTTTGGGCAGGGGTTTGCGCCCGCCTCCAGCAGCAGAGCGTGATGGACTCCCCTCTGTGACTGGCCAGGCCAGGACGGGAGGGGATGGGGCCTCTCGTGGCTCCCCCAGGCTTGGAAGCCCTCCCTGGGAGCCACCGGGCTGTTTGGAAGCCCTGTCGACGTGGAAAAGCCGGGTGCAGGCGTCCCAGTCGTGGGCCCTGTTAGGTAAAGACCACCAGGGCATCAAAAGAGTGTCTAACGGGCTTTTTATGGCGAAGCTCCCGGGCGGGGTTCCCGGACCCGGACCAGGCAGGTCGAGGAAGTCCGCGCCCGGACCGTGTTGGGGGTGGTTCTTACACGTTCATTGCGAGGGATGGTCAGGCTCGATGGACGGGGGTTCGGATAGGTCGCCAGGCCAAGGCTGACAGGTCCTCCTGCGCGGCTGGGGCGGGGTGGCTTTAGCTGGCGAAGTGCGCTGTCGTTGGTCCCCGGGGTCTGGGAGGCGCCTTCCGTTAGGGACCTCCCCGCCGGCGGGAGGGAGAGCAGGGGCGGCCCATCGTGGCCCCGGGTCCGGCCTCACAGGCCCCACTTGGGGCCGTGCTTCTGGCTCCCAGCCTTGGGGAGGCAGCAGCCAACCCCCACGGAGAGCAGACCCCGGCCCGCCCGCGTCGCAGTCTGCGAGCAGAGCAGGGCATGCCCTTGTTCCGAGCCGCCTCGGCTCAGGGTGACTCGGTACCCGGGGCGGGCTCCTCAGTCCAAGCGACCAGGGCACCTGATAGGCAGATAACAGACACGCTGATCCTGGTGGCTGACATCACGGACACCGCTCCCTGCCGGCTGCCAGCGGGGGCCTCACGGGACCTCTCGGCAGCCTCTGGACTATCATCTGTTCACTGGGAACCTCAGCTCTGGAGGGGTGAGGCAACCTGCCCAAAGGCGCCCAGACTGACGCAGGAGGGACTTGCCCAGATGTCCTTCTGACTCCAGAACCTTGCTCCAGACCACCCCCTCCCTGGCCCCCAACCCCCAGGGCACGTAGAGTCTGGCTGCCATGGCTGAAAGCGGCCAGCCTGGCTTCACTCATGGACTTTCGCCGTCTTCTCTGTATCTTCAGACGGGGCCCTGCGGGTAGGAAACTCCAGCAGCAGCTCTCAGGTTGGTAGGAGAGTCAGCCCACGAAGGAGAAGTTAACGCAGAGCCAGGAGCGGCAGGAGAGGGCGAGGGGGGGCGGGGAGTGAGGGAGGAGGGAGAGGCGGGGAGGGGGAAAGGAGGGAGGAGGGAGAGGCGGGGAGCGGGGGAGGGGCCAGCTCAGCAGAGGCTCAGAGGGCAGGGATGGGGGCGGGGGGCGAGGTTGGCCTGGGGAACTGCCCGCAGCGTCCCGCCCCAGCATCTGTGGTCCTCAAGGGTATGTCTGATGCATCGGGACTGGGCCTCGCCTTGGACACATGGGGCACAAACACACTGAAAGCCGGAATCAGGGAGTGGACCCAGGAGGCTTCTCCAAAGCCTGTTTCGCGTGGGTCCCTGGAGAGTCAGGCCGTGTTGTCAGATGGTCGCGCTCATTCACTTGACCACAGATCTCTGCATGTCTTAGAGTTTCCAGGCAGGAAACGGAGGGACGGACGTGGCCCTGCCCTCTGGGAACTTGATGCTGGAGCAGAGAAGGCAGAGGCCCCGGAAGGGACAAGGAATGACCCGGTCAGTGTGTGGGGTCACGAGTGGGCAGAGCGGGGACAGAGGTCCAGGAGGGTGCGCCTGTGAGAGCAGGGGGCAGTGGGGCCGGGGTGGGGGCACAGGGTGGGCAGATCCAGGAGCAAGGGCTCGGTGGAACCAACACCCCAGGGTGGCTGGAGGTGGGGGACCTGCAGGGTTGAGGTTCCTGGGGGGACAAGGCAGGATTGGGGAGCAGAGGGCACCTCTGTAGGGCAGCCACGGGTGGAGAGCCGCACGTTTACCCTGTGAAGGGCAGCCACCCCCAGGCGCCGTGGACCTCAAGGTCATCCGGCCCAGCTGGACGGCCCTGGACGGCAGCTGAGTCAGCATCGTCGCATGCGCCCCGTTTTCTCACGTCCTCACATCCTCCGTCCTCACACCCCCTTGTTTAGGTAGGAGCACAAAGCCCTCCACCCGACTGGAATCAGATCTAGTTGGTCACTGGCCAGGCTCCCGTCTCATCTCTGAGGCGTTACCCTGAGTCCAGCTCATGTCTGACGCGAGTCCAGCCACGGGGACATTCCCATCAGGTCTGGACCCTGCCTCCCATCCTGAGGCTCAGGCCCGGACAGCTGGGATGTCAGTGACTTCTTACCAGGACAGGGAAGGGGAGACTTGAAACGGACTGAGTCCCTGGCCTGGGAGAAGCCAGCTGGCAGCTCCCCAGTCCCCTCCACCTCCCCATGGATCATTCGGGAAACTGGAAGCCGATTAGCTGTGCGTGTTTCCCTGTTCACTCAGCACGCAGGCTCTGGGTTTTCGGATGCGGTTTGCGTCAGCTAGGTGTGAATTTGCAGTGCTGGCCAGACCATCCAGAGATGACCGATTCCTTCCAGCCCAGGCGCCTCACCCAGATGCTCTCAACCTGGGGACCTCAGCCTGCAAAGGGCAGATGAAGACAGCCGCTCCTCTGCTCTGAGACATCTTCCGCAACACAGACAAGTTCACAATCAGATGACTTTACAACTCCTGCTCTTCAACGCCCAGCACAGGCACTTTGCTCTGGGTGCAGAGAGGATAGCCCGGAACCTGGGCGCGCGCAGAAACGGAGCCCTCTGGGAATGACGGCTCCTCCTCCATCATGCCCAGGGCTTCAGGACGCAGCCCGAACACCAGGGGTGAGCAACCCTCCCAGGAGCTGCTCTCAGACCAGAGCCTCCCTCGTGGGAGGGAGTGGGGATGCGGGGGGTGACGTAGGTACACCAGCATTAGCAGGTGGGTCTAACCCAGAGGGGCCTTATTTTTCCATTTCACCTTAGGATCCTGGATTTCCTCCAGGCTGGTGTGATCTGGGAAGTCCTTGTTGCCCTAAGGACGGCAGAGGGTCTCATACACAGGTTAGCCCTAGTAGGGACCACTCTCCCCGTTATCCTAGCCACCTTCCGGCCGAGTTCCTGCCACTGCTTGTGAAGAATTTTCATGGGGGCTGCTGTCCCCTTGTTCCAAACTCCCTCCTCCAAGTGCTCAGGAATACTGCCCACGATAGGGAGGGCCTCACGCTGGCGGTGCTGGGCCCTCACTGAAGTCTTTAGCCAGGTATGTGCCCACCTTGCAGGCCGGTCCTCCTCCCACCCCGCCCTGCCCCTGGGCAGCCTTTGGGGGACTCCACATGGGGACATCATCAGTCCTCCAGGAGCTCTGGATGCTCAGGTCAGAGACCCCTGCGCACCTGTTGGCGGCCAAGTAGACGCCGGCCCCAGAAGGACAAAGGTGGTGGGATGGCTCTGGGTACCAGCTGAGGGAGCCCCACAGTAGCTCACGTTCACGGCCACTAAATTTTGGCTAAATCACAGGACCAGGGCAGTAATGGGAAGACATAAAAGGCCCACAAAACGCTCAGTAGTTTTAGGTTTTATTTAGGAAATAAAAGGAATATTTACGATGGTCCTGCACGTAATAAATATTTCTTGCCACATGCATCACCACTTGGCAACTTACACCCTACTTTAGAGATGGGAATGGCCTATACAGGTGCCTGCGAGGCCTCTGCGATTGCGTCCGCATTGCCCAGGGCCCAGGAGGCAGAGGGACCTGGGCTGCTCAAGGTGAAGCCTTCCGATGCTGATTCCTGAGACCTTGAGCTCTGGCGGCTGAGACAGCTCTTGAGAGGTCAGGACAGCGATCCCGGGGTCGCCGGCTTGGGAGAACCTTGTCCAGGGGTCTCTGGCTGCCCCACATCTGCCACCTCCCTTGTCTCTAGCTGAGGACGGTGGAAAACTGGGTCCCACATGTCATTTGTCAGAGAAGACGCTGCGTCCCCGCCAAGTGCCAGGGCCTGTTACATTCTGGGGATGAAGGGGCAGGGCCAGCCCTGCGTCCAGAACCCGCAGCGGATGGAATGCAGGAGTGAGACAGGGGCCCGGCTGATAGAGCGCGGCAGGGTCCAGAGGGTCAAGGAGCTGGAGGCAGCAATGATCCTGGGCGTCCTCAGCCAGGACCCCTGCCCCAGGCATCTCTCTGCTTCACGCGGGGCACTCGTGTGAGCCTCACATGCACCAGGAGCCGGTCAAGGTTATCGTTCCATTTTATAGACAGACAGACTGAGTCAGCGAGGGCGCTGGGGCGGGGACCAGAGCACAGCCTCTGCCCGGAGGACCTGGGCATTCAGCCGTGCTCCCACGCGGCCCCCACGGCCCGGATGGCAGTGGCTGCCAGGGAGAGAGAGCTTCCCGGGACCACGCTGGGCCCGGAGCCCAACGCTCCTGTATCTCAGCCCCTTCCCCTGAACCTCCTTCTCTATACCCACTCCTCCACCCTCCTCCCCCACTGGGCAGCCCACAAGGCTCTCAGAATCCTGCTCTTACACCTTCTGGGGCTCAGAGAGAAGGCACTTGCCCAGGGCCGCAGACCCAGGCCACCCCCAACCTCACGGGCCCCCCAGACTTCACTGACGCTCAGACTTGTTTGAAACAGAGCTGGAGGCCAGAGACGGCTGGCGGGCAGTCAGCGAACTGGGGCTGCCCGTAAACTCTTGGGGAGCCTGATTCAGTCCTTCTGCCGCCTCATCTCAGTTCCCGTCTCCCGGGGGGCTGCCGGGTAAGGGGTCACACGTGCGGACAGCAGGCCGCTGCCACAGGCACAAGGTCTTATGCCCCCAGGAAGTCCTTCTCAGGGGGCATGGCCTCTGGAGTCTGGGCTGCACTGGGCCTGGCTGGGGCCCCGGGCCTCTGCAGGTGGTGGACAGAGCGATGCGTCACGTTCGCTGCGTTTAATCGCCCCTGCAGAGGTATTATTATAATCCCATTTTCTTATTATTCAGGCAAAGTTAGGCTAGAGAATATATAACCTGATTATGCACCATATAATGTATGAAGCCAGGAAGGCCTTAAAATTAAAACATTTAAAAAGAACTGTCTGGGGAGGTAGTTAAGATCCATTTAAATCCTTATCAAATAATGAAAATATCTCCAGAAAAAAAAAAAATAAACCAGCCTCTCAGCTATGTGCTCATTCCCATGGCCATTTGGGCTTTCAGTATTGAGTCTAAACACAAATTCACATGAAAATATTTGGGATTTAAATGTTCCTTTCGGTCACAGGCTGAGATAACCATCCAGGTGCAGGGGTGCTTTTTAAAGGGTCTCTGAGCGTGTAGGGTCGGTGGCAGCAGGGAGGTGGGTGTCCCTGTCTGTCCCCCGCCCCCCACACCCTGCAGCACCACCTTCTCCACCCAGCTTGGCCTGGCAAGCGGTGGTGGGCAGCACCAGCCAGTCAGTCTCGCCTCCTCTGTGGGTCTCCGATTCTCCACCCGCGGGTGAGGGTTAGGATTCCGTCATTTCCTCGCCTCCTTCTCCAGGGGCCGTGCTGTTCCCAGCCTCTGGCAGAATGCCTAGGGTGTGAATACGGTGGCTGCAGAGGCCTTGTTGAATGCTCTGAGCTTGGCATAGCCTCTTGGCACCTTGACACATATTTCAAGGAGCGGTCGCCTTCTCAGCAGTCCTGGTGCTTAACAGAGAGCTGCTGTTTGGGAGCAAAGGCAGCAGGGCAGGGGTCATGGCCAGATCGGGTCATGCTGGTGACCGCGGGGCTCAGGCCTGGACTGAGCTGCGCTCACCCTGTGCTCTGGCTTCATCTCGGTTGCCTAGCCCAGGAGCTGATGGAACCAGGGAAGGAGCCAGGCTGTGGCCACACGGTGAGTCGCACATAGCCTCTTGGCAGCAGGGATGGGCTGAACTAGATGGAGGGACAGCTGGGGACCCAGATGGGGAGCCTCAGGTCCTGGGAGGGGGTGAGAACTGAAGCCCTTACACGTCCTCACTTTTACCCTCCCTTGTTGCTGAGCAACAAAGTGCAGATGAGCTTCGGTGAGATGGTGCCCTGGAATGAATTAAGGTCTTTAAAACACGTGAAGACGGACATTTTCGAACACGTGGAAGAGTGGAGACAGGAGAATGACCCCCAAGCACCCAGGCCTCATGTCAGGAGCCCCAGACACTACAGTGGGCCCCTTGGGTGCCCCCTCCCCATCCAGACCAGACTTCAGGCTGCCCGTGAGTTAGCACCAAGGGTCAGGAGGTGCCCGGTGCTTCCGGGCACTAGCTGGGCCCCGGCTCCCGCTCAGCCTGGCCCAGAGCAGGGAGGCCCTGCCCTGTGACTGTGACGTAAGACAGGGATGCCCACCAAGCCCCCGCCCTGGCCTCCTGCAGCAGGGCGATGGCCAGCCCCCGGCCACCCCCACCCGGGTGCCTCTCCCCTGGGGCCGGCGGGAAGCCAGCCACTGGGCCGCTGGGCCGCTGGGCCTCTGGCTGGCTCCATGCTCCTTTTCATTTTACTCTGCCTTTGTTGCCTGGGCTGCGTGGCGCTGTGTCACCATGGAGGTGACAGCTGGGTGTGGCCCCAGCCTGGTTCCCCCTAGTGCTTGTCTCTGGGATGACACGCTACAGAAGGGACAGAAACCGCTTGTATTCACGTGCGTCCAGCCTCCTGGGTCCAGCCAGGGCCCCTCAGTCTGCAAGGGCCTAGCCCCCACCACCACTCAAGGTCAGCCAACCATCCTGCTGTTTCTTGAGCTCAGAATCAGTTGCTCACTGTATATATTTGTGATGAAGGCCCAATAATGAGATCAGGACACAATTTACATCTTCAGAAGTTTATTGATAGTCTCAGCAGAGCTGTTGGACAAAACATTGATTAACTGGAAGACTGGGTGTTTTTTCTGAGAAGCATTTAGAACTTCCTTGTTCAGGCTCAAGACAGAAACACAGGGCAAGCATGTGGCCCCAAACCAGGACCTAGAGCCTGTGTTCCGAGAGGCAGGGGGCAGGCCCTCTGCAGCCCACCCTTGCCGGCTCCCCCAGAGGGGCCCGGCCCTGCTTTGAGCACAGCCCATCCACCCATCCCCGGGTGTGGTCTGGCTCCAGGGCCCTTCGTGGACATGACTCGAGGGCTCCTTCTCTGTGACAAGGGACGCGGTGAGGAAGTGCTCGGGTACCCCAGGGTCAGTGGGACCGATGTGGGCTGTGGAAACCTGAGGAGGGGAGCTGGGGGTCGGCTCGAGCAGGCAGTGACGCCCGGGTGGGCAGGGGAGTGACCTGAAGGCAGGGCTCCTGTGCAGGAGCAAGCTCGGGCCCCGATCCTGCAGAGCAGCCTGGGTTCTGGCTGGAAACGCCTGTGTGTCTGGGCTCTCCCCTCCCGTGTGGATGGCCTGGAGCCAGCCCTGGAGGGGTCACAGCAGCCCCTTTAGTAGGGACACCTGCCAGGCCTGCCCGCCACCAGGGCCCCTGGGGGCTGAGACCCAGGCCAAGCGCACGTCCAGCAGGGTCTAAGGCCCTTCCCTGGAATGTCACAGGCGGGGTCTCTCCTGCAGGCCAGGGCCATCCCGCACGGCTGGCTCCTCGCGCTCAGGGGACCCGTGCCTGTGGCCACAAGCCCCACCGGTGAGTTTACTCCGCTTCTCTCAGTGACCTGGACCACAGTTTCCCAGGTGCGGCCTCACGAGGAGGGCAGCCATGGAGACTGGGCCAGGGTGGGTGGAGCGGTGCTCGGGGAAGGGGCAGCGAGAGCTGTGTGGGGCCCTGCCAGCCGCAGGATCACTGTCCCTGGAACTGCGGGGCTGAGGTCTCACACTCTGGAAGCACGGAGGGGCAGGGACGCGGCATGGTCTGAGCTACGTGGGCTAAACATGCAACATAAGAGGAAGAGCACTCTGGGGCTCACGTGTGTGCACACGTGTGTGTGAGGAAAGGGGCGGAGAGGAGCGCCACGCGTGGGCCTTCCGTCCACCCCCGGACTTCGGGAAGGGACGGCAGTCGGCCCCAGGGCAATGCCCGTGTTCTGTGAACCATGGGGGTGGGGGAGGACGGAGCCCCAGATGGGGGTTCACGCAACTCGAGACCCAGCGCGCCTGGTGTCCACACGCCCACACGTGCTGGGAGACGCAAGTGTGAGATAATTTGGGCACAGAAATTATTAAAGGCATTGCTTCCTTTCAACACATGAATTTTATTTTGCTATGAAAACATTTTGTACTGAGCATATAAACATCAGACATCATGTAGCTGTTGTATAAATGCAATCGTGGGCTTTCAGATTTCGAGCTAAACAATTTTTTTTTTTTTTACAAGCCTGATTTGAGGATACAGCTTAGGGAAGGGTGTTGTTTTTGATGAATCAATGGACAAGGAAGACAAATCACACAGGCAGGATGGAGGACATGGCTAGCCACCTTGTGCCCAGAGCCCCTCTGACTTCAGGTCCCCAAGGGCCCAGGAGCACTTCCAGTCCCTGTACAGTCGTGGGTGGAGACACTTGCTTTTCTGAGAGATTCTTTTCCAACCAGAATCAGCTCTGACTCACCTTTCATATTAGTCACTAAAGAAATCAGCTAGCTTTGAGCACATAGAATTATTCTGTTACCCAGCTTCTATTTTAAAATTTTGAAACCTTCAAAAAAAAGTTAAACAATTGTAAAACAAACACTCTTACATTTTTCAAATTCATAGATTTTAGCGGCTTGTCATATCTGTGTTCTCTCTATACGTGTATACACATACAGTCACGTACACGGCTATACACATACAGTTTTTATTCTATTAATAAATTACGTAAAAGTGAGTCTGAGACATCCTGACATTTTATCCCTAAATTCTTCAGCTGCTGCTGCTGCTGCTGCTAAGTCGCTTCAGTCGTGTCCAACTCTGTGCGACCCCATAGACGGCAGCCCGCCAGACTCCTCTGTCCCTGGGATTCTCCAGGCAAGAACACTGGAGTGGGTTGCCATTTCCTTCTCCAATCATGAAAGTGAAAAGTGAAAGTGAAGTTGCTCAGTCATGTCTGACTCTTAGGGACCCCATGGACTGCAGCCTACCGGGCTCCTCCATCCGTGGGATTTTCCAGGCAAGAGCACTGGAGTGGGGTGCCATTGCCTTCTCTGAAATTCTTCATTCAGCATGAGTCTCCAAAGAGTAAGGACTCTTGCCCACCTAACCAAAACACCACTGTCACACCTAAAGCGCTTTGACATTAACTCAACAATAGCTCGCAGTTGTCAGCTCACGTCCATATTTGAGTTTCCTCTATTTATAAAAATGTGTTACACGTTTTCTCCCCCAGGATGCAGTCTGTTTCACTCACTAGTTCGGTCGGGTCCCTCTGGACATTTAGAAATCCAGAGCTGCCCTCTGTCCGCTTCCCCGCATTGTCTTTGTTTTCCAGGACTGTGGTTCATTGGAAGACCCGCGTCGGCCCTTCGGGTTATAGGACTGCGCCAGGTGGCTAACCGTGGGATGGCATTTCCACCCAGGACTCTGCGGAGGCATCTTCCCACTGCTTGCTGGCAGCAGGCACGCGGTGGCCCTTGCTCCCTTTCTGGTCCCCGGCTGTGCAGCGTCTGTGGAAATGTGCTTGGCGGTGCTGCGTCTGCGTGGACACCTGGCTCCACCCTGCATAGTCATGACCCTCCACTTAGGGAACCATCACGCCACCGGTGGCAAAATAATGGAACGTGCGTGCCACATCGGTAAAGAAAAACGTTCCTTTCTGCTCCTTTCTCTCTCACGTTCATCTGTACAGATAGGTTTTTCAATGACTTATCACCCACTCTCTCCAGTATGGGATGCTCAAACGACCTCGCCTGTGGCCAGCGGGAGGCCCTGGAGGTGGGCATCTGAGTCCTCCTGCTGCGGAGTCCTTTGCCTTTGTGTCCTGCCTTATTTCCGCGACACTGAGATGTCCTAGGTTCATGAACCTCTGCTTCCACCAGACTCCAAAGATGCTGATTCCTTTTACTGAGTGGATACAGAAAATTACATACACATGCGCATATCTGCACACGCATCACGCATGTAGGCACACAGTGACATTATAGGTGCATGGCATTTTATTTTTACATTTTGAATGAAAGAATGTATGTATACCTTTAAGATCAAGGGTTTATGTTGACATGACTTTCAAAACCAGCATCGCAGTTTTCTCCTAACCTTCGGCCGCTTGGCAGTTTACTTTCCTTCTCCAATGATGAGACCTCCCCTTCCCAGCATCCTCAACCAAATACTTACTCATCCACTTTCTCCTCCAACACACACGTCAACCATAAGCCTAACTAAAATTCATAACATTTTTTTATTGTTCTCAAAATATGTCCCACAAAGGATAGATGGGGTGCACTATTTAAAAGATCTTTGAATTATTTTTCTGGGAGCTATTTGTTATAAATCTGATGTGTGCTCAGGACCGTATAGTTCTGTTTGAATTCACTATTACTTCCTGTTTCTTAATTAATTTCATTTTTAATATGGAAAATATTTACACGGCTCAAAATTAAAATCATAAAACAGATTAATTAGAGGAACCTCAGGTTCAGTCCTGCCCCTTCACCATATTTACATCCACACCACACAGTTCATCTTCCTGGGTTCCTTTTTGTAACAAAATAAGTGACTGTATACTATTTTTTACACTTCTTTTTTACTTGCAGTCCCAGAAAATAAACATGGTTACCAGAAAGGAAAGGGATGGTGGCGGGGAGGAGTAAAGGAGGGGCTTCGGAGCAACACACACACACCACTATATACGACAGAGCCCTGGTGGCTCAGTGTGAAGAGCCCGCCTGCCAACGCAGGAGAGGCAGGTTCGATCCCTGGGTTGGGAAGAGCCCCTGGAGAAGGAAATGGCAACCCATTCCAACATTCTTGCCTGGGAAATCCCATGGACAGAGGAGTCTGGCGGGCTATAGTCCATGGGATTGCAAAGAGTCAGACATGAACTGGCAGCTAAACAACAGCAGCAGCAATACGTAAAATGACCAACGAGGACCTACTGCAACCGCAGGGAAATATACTCAGCATTTAGTGTTTTGTAATAACCTATAACAGAAGAGAATCTGGAAAAGGATATATAATCTATGTGGGCACATACGCATCCGTATCTACCCGACTCACTGTTCCATACACCTGGAGCTGACGCACGCTGTGAATCAGCTATAGGCTGGGTGCACGCTCAGTTGCGTCCAACTCTTTTTGACCCATGGACTGTAGCCCACAAGCCTCTGTCCATGGGATTCTGAGGCAAGGATACTGGAGAGGCTTGCCATTTCCTCCTCCAGGGGATCTTCCTGACCCAGGGACTGAACCCAAGACTCTAAGTCTCCTGCATAGTCAGGCAGGTTCTTTACCACGAGCACCACCCAATCAGCTGCACTTCAGTTTGAAGGAGATGTAAGTAAAACAGGTTCTGTCCTCGATGATGGAGAGGCCCCCGGTCATTTCTCCGGTTTCCTGACTGCCCACCAGCAGGAGCACTGTGGTCCACAGAGGGACAAATCCTGCCCAGTAAAGGTGGGCAAAGGGGGGTCCATCTCCGAGGCGCTCCGTGGAGCGCACCTTGAGGCCAGAGTGTGTGGTTACACATTTCCTTGGACATTTAGCGTAGCTCTCTGCCACAGGGAAGCAGCTTTTGGTACTTGGACTAGCCCTGGGGGAGGGGTCTTCCTCTCCCCACCTGCCAGCGGGAGTCTTTCCAAGTTCACGTATTTCTGCTGATTGGAGACGTGAGGAAAGGCATCAACACATTGCTTTAACGTAGTCCTCTTCTTCACGAGGAAATACGTTCTCACAGCTTGCTATGCATCTTGGATTCACTTGGGAGGATTTGTACCGTACAGTTTAAAAAGCATGCCATCATGTTTATCAGTCTTTCATTGTGCTGCTTCTAAATTTTGAGTTCCAAATTGAAAACCTTTTTCTCACCTTTGGGTCAAAAAGAAGTTCAGCCTTGCTCTCTCCTAATATTTGCATATATCTATTTTTATCTTCAGAGCTACCTGAGCTGTGTTATGATGAACACTGAACAGGATGGCCTAATTCTCCCAGTGGCAGTCAAGTCCATAATACCACTAGCCAACATTAGATTCTTCTTAAAGGTTTGAGAGATAGACTCTTTAAAACACTCTCAATTCCCACATATAATTGGGTTTATTTATGGGTTCCTATTTTCTTCTGTTGTCTGTTTATTCATTTCCCAATATTATACTATTTTAGTCGAGACATTAGATATTTTAAATATCTAATACATTTCTCTTCATTGTTTTTCTTTTAATTTTTTTATAAATTCCTTTGCATTAGCTTCCATATGAAATTTGGAATCTACGTGTTTCGTTTCAGCAAAATAAACTTACCAGCATTTTTACTGGCATCTCAGGAGATGTATACATTAATGTGAGAGGCCTGGCCTCTCCAGAGCTACGAGAACTTCCACGGGACTGGGGGAACCAACTCTGGGAGGGCACAAACAGAAACTTGTGTGCCCCAGGACCCAGGAGAAAGGAGCAACCCCACAGGAGACTGACCCAGACCTGCCCGTGAGTGTCCAGGAGCCTCTGGTGGAGGCGTGGGTCGGTAGTGGCCTGCTGTGGGGTCGGGGGCACTGAGTGCAGCAGTGCATCATGGGAGCTTTGGAAGGAGGTCTCCATTGTCCCCATTGCCTCCACCATAGTTTGGCTGCAGGTCAAATAACAGGGAGGGGACACAGCCCCGCCCTTCAACACAAAATTGGATTAAAGATTTCCTGAGCACGGCCCCGCCCATCAGAACAAGACCCAGTTTCCCCCTCGGTCAGTCTCTCCCATCAGGAAGCTTCCATAAGCCTCATCCTTCTCCATCAGAGGGCAGGCAGACTGAAAGCCACAATCACAGAAAACTAACCAATCTGATCACATGGACCACAGCCTTGTCTGACTCAATGAAACTATGAGCCATGCCCTGTAGGGTCATCCAAGACCAACAGGCCATGGTGGAGAGTTCTGGCAAAATGTGATCCCCTGGAGAAGGGAATGGCAGACCACTCCAGTAATCCTGCCTGGAGAAACCCAGGAACAGTATGAAAGGCAAAAAGATACTGAAAGATAAACTCCCCAGGTCAGTAGGTGCCCAATATGATACTGGAAATCAGTGGAGAAATAATTCCAGAAAGAACCAAAGCAAAAACAACACCCAGTTGTGGATGTGACTGGTGATGGAAGTGAATTCTGATGCTGTAAAGAACAATACTATAGGATTCTGGAATGTTAGGTCAACGAATCAAGGCAAATTGGAAGTGGTCAAACAGGAGATGGCAAGAGTGAACATCGACATTTTAGGAATCAGCAAACTAAAATTGATTGGAATGGTTGAATTTAACTCATACGACCATTATACCTATGACTGTGGGCAAGAATCCCTTTAGAAGAAAAGGAGTAGCCATCATAGTTAACAAAAGAGTCCAAAATGCAGTACTTAGATGCAAACTCAAAAGAGACAGAATGATCTGTTTACTTCCAAGGGAAACCATTCAATATCACAATAATCCAAGTCTATGCCCCAACCAGTAATGCTGAAGAAGCTCCTCTTCTTCATAGGAAGATTTACAAGACCTTCTAGAACTAACACACCCAAAAAAGACGTCTTTTTCATTATAAAGGACTCAAATGCAAGAGTAGGAAGTCAAGAAATACCTGGAAGAAAGGCTAATTTGGCCTTGGAGTACAGATGAAGCAGGGCAAAGGCTAACAGAGTTTTGCCAAGAGAACACACTGGTCATAGCAAACGCTTCTTCCAGCAACACAAGAGAAGACTCTGCACATGGACATCACCAGATGGTCAATATCAAAGTCAGATTGATTATATCCTTTGCAGCCAGAGATGGAGAAGCTCTATACAGTCAGCAAAAACAAGACCGGGAGCTGACTGTGGCTCAGATCATGAGCTCTTTATTGCCAAATTCAGACTTATATTGAAGAAAGTAAGGAAAACCACTAGACCATTCAGGTATGACCTAAATCAAATCCCTTATAATTATGCAGTAGAAGTGACAAATAGATTCAAGGAATTAGATCTGATAGACAGAGTGCCTGATGAGCTATGGACAGAGGTTCATGACATTGTACAGGAGGCAGTGACCAAGACCATCCCCAAGAAAAAGAAACGCGAAGAAGGCAAAATGGCTGTGAGCGGAGGCCTTACAAATAGCCGAGAAAAGAAGAGAAGCGAAAGGCCAGAGAGAAAAGGAAAGATATTCCCATTTGAATCCAGCAAGGAGAGATAAGGAGCCTCCCTCGGTGATCAGTGCAAAGAAACAGAGGAAAACAATAGAATGGGAAAGACTAGAGATCTCTTCAGGAAAATTAGAGATACCAAGGAAACATTTCATGCAAAGATGGGCTCGATAAAGGACAGAAATGGTAGGGACCTAACAGAAGCAGTGGGACCTAACAGAAGAGGTGGCAAGAATACACAGAACTGTACAAAAAAGATCTTCACGACCCAGATAACCATGATCACTCATCTAGAGCCAGACATCCTGGAATGAAGTCACGTGGGCCTTAGGAAGCATCACTAAGAACAAAGCTAGTCAAGGTGATTGAATTCCAGTTGAGCTATTTCAAATCCTAAAAGATGATGTTGTGAAAGTGTTGTACTCAATATGCCAGCAAATTTGGAAAGCTCAGCTGTGGCCACAGGACTGGAAAAGGTCAATTTCCATTCCAATCCCAAAGGAAGGCAATGCCAAAGAATGTTCAAACTATCACACAATTGTACTCAACTCACACACTAGGGAAGTAATGCTCAGAATTCTCCAAGCCAGGCGTCAACAGTGGGTGAACTGTGAACTTGCATATGGTCAAGCTGGATTTAGAAAAGGCAGAGGAACCAGAGATCAAATTGCCAGCCTCCACTGGCTCATCGGAAAACAGAGTTCCAGAAAAACACCTACTTCTGCCTTATTGACTATGTCAAAGCCTTTGATTGTGTGCAGCACAACAAACTGTGGAAAGTTCTTCAAGAGGTGGGGCTACCAGACCACCTGACCTGCCTCCTGAGAAATCTGCATGCAGGTCAGGAAGCAACAGTTAGAATTGGAACATTTCCAATGGAACAACAGACTGGTTCCAAATTGGGAAAGGAATACGTCAAAACTGTACATTATCACCCTGCTTGTTTAACTTATACGGTGAGTACATCATGTGAAATGTGGGGCTGGATGAAGTACAAGCTCGAATCAAGATTGCCGGGAGAAATATCAATAACCTCAGATATGCAGATGACACCACCCTTATGGCAGAAAGTGAAGGAAAACTAAAGACCCTCTTGATGAAAGAGAAAGAGAAGAGTGAAAAAGCTGGCATAAAATTCAGCATTCAGAAAACTAAGATCATGGCATCTGATCCCTTCGCTTCATGGCAAATAGATGGGGAAACAATGGAAACAGTGAGAGACTTTATTTTGGGGGGCTCCAAAATCACTGCAGATGGTGGCTACAGCCATGAAATTAAAAGACTCTTGCTCCTTGGAAGAAAAGCTATGACCAACCTAGACAGCATATTAAAAAGCAGAGACATTGCTTTCCCAACAAAGGTCCATCTAATCAAACATATGGTTTTTTCAGTAGTCATGTATGGATGTGAGAATTGGACTATAAAGAAAGCTGAGTGTGGAAGAATTCATGCTTTTGAATTGTTGTGTTGGAGACGACTCTTGAGAGACCGTTGGACTGCAAGGAGATCCAACCAGTCCATCCTAAAGGAAATCAGTCTTGAATATTCACTGGAAGGACCGATGCTGAAGCTGAAATTCCAATACTTTGGTCACCTGTTGTGAAGAACTGACTCATTGGAAAAGACCCTGATGCTGGGAAAGATGGAAGGTGGGAAGAGAAGGGGATGACAGAGGATGAGACGGCTGGATGGCATCACCGACCCAATGGACATCAATTTGAGTAAACTCTGGGAGTTGGTGATGGACAGGGAGGCCTGGCGTGCTGCGTTCATGGGGTTGCAAAGAGTCAGACACGACTGAGAGACTGAATGAACGGAACTGAAAAGAGAGCATGCCTTTCTATTCAGGCAAGTCTAGTTTTATTTCTGAAGGGTATTTGAAAGATTTCTTCATGTGAGTTCACAGTTTTGTTAAGTTTATTCTTCGTAATCTTGTCTTTTTATTCTGCTTAAATGGAGTTCTCTAATCCACCATCCCCTCTATGTGGTTGCTGTTTGCACACACAGAAGCTGCTTGTTATTATGCTGGTTTTATGCCCCGACAGTCAGTGAGCTTGCCTTGCTTGTGCGTGTGGGTTTGCGTTCGTGCCGCTGGCTTGGTCTGCGGTCTCCTGGATCCGCTATGCAGGCACCTGGCCGCAGACAGGAAGGCTCCCTGTCCCTGCCTCGCTTTCTCCTGCCTGACTGCTGTGGCTCCTGATGCCAGGAGACACAGAGATGGTGGGCCTGGCATCTCACGGGCACTGCATAGCTTTCCTGGCGTTTCTTTTCAGGAACCAGCTTGGCTTTGAGACTGAGGGACGTTCTATCACGTCAAGGATGTTAGCATTGATTCCTACCTACCTGAGCATCTTTGCTGTTGCTAATCAGGAACTGGCCTTGGGGTTTCTAGAAGTCACACATCAAGTGTGAAGGTTCACGCAGGGCTGTCTCCAAACGGCATTCCTTGGAAACACAGGGTGAAATCCAGGCAGAGGCACTGAATCTGCTTTGCCTGCTCTGCAGCCTCTGAGATGTGGGCCCCCAGTGGAGCTGAGCGCGCAGGACTTGGGCTGACTGGCAGGGAGGGAGAAGAGACTGCAGGAGCAGAGACCGTACGTGCAGTGGCCCCCGTCCGTGGCAGCCAGGCTCATTACGGTGGGACAGGCCCAGTTGCCAAGAGAACTTCTCGTGAGAGGAAGCAGCCGTGTATGCTGAGCCCCTCAACACTAAGCAAGCGAGCATCAGATGAGCACTTACTGTGCCCAGCGAGTCTGAGCACCAACTGATTGCACTGATGGCTCAGGGTCAAGTTCTTTTAAAAGCTATTTAAAAAAACAGATCAACCGCAAGGCCCTACTGAAAAGCACAAGAAACTGTACTCAGTACTTTGCAATAATCTGTGTGGGAAAAGAATCTGAAAAAGGATACACACACACACACACACACGCACGCACACACACACACGCACACATATACGGCTAATTCATTTTGCTATACGCCTAACCCTAGCATAGCATTGTAAATCAACTATACTTCCATAAAAAATAAATACAGAAGAAATAAATAAGCAACAAGGATGAATTATACCTCACAGGTAATATAGTCAACACTTTATAATACCTGTAAATGGAATATAACCTTTAAAAATTCCATTGTACACCTCAAACTTCAATAATATCATACACCAAGTATACCTCAATTTAAAAAATGTGCATACATATGTAAGTTCAATGGAAGAAAAGCTGTACTGATTGCTTGGTTTGGGGAACATGCTGGTTTTTATTTCGTGGCTGGCGCCCCCTTCTGGAGCCAGGGTCCTGGAAGCTGCTGGTATTTGAGCGGGAGTTTCCCGAGAGCTGGTCCCCAGGGCACTCAGCCTGTGCTGCTGCCTGGGGGCCAAGCTTCTAGGAGAACTTTCAGGAAGCACCACCCTATGTCTGACCACTGTTCCCATCCAGCAAAATCCCGGGGGGCCCTCCTCCTCAGAGCAGACCTTGGCCCTGCCGCTGCAGCAGAGCCCCCCGCACTTGGGGCAGGACCCGCAGCGGCCACCTGCCAGGGGCTCGCCTTGCTGGAGTCCCGGGGGTGGCTCGGAGGCTCCGCAGATTCTGAGCTAGAACTCCAGACCCTGTAGGGGCCACCACTCTGCAGAGCCAGCTGTCAGCCCAGTCTCCCACTGACTGCGTGTCTCAGCAAAGAGCTCTTCCCGCAGTCCCCTGTGCCTGGCCTGTGGGGAGGAGGCCGGAGAGCCCAGCCTGCCACCCCAAGTGTTCCTGGGGCTGGAGGTCAACGTGGGGCTGGGACGGGCTCCTGCCTCTTCAGAGTGTGAAACAGCGAGCACTCTGCCCCCTTCTCCCTCCTGGAGACGCCAAGTCAGCAGATGGGACGGTCCTGTCAACGGCAGGCTGAAGGCTGCCAGGACGCTGCTTCCCACCCATTCAGCGATGGTTATTGAGCACGTAGTCTGTGCCTGACCAGCTGAACCCGAAGCTCCAATACTTTGGTCGCCTGATGCCAAGAGCTGACTCACTGGAAAAGACCCTGATGCTGGGAAAGACTGAAGGCGGGAGGAGAAGGGGACGACAGAGGGTGAGATGGCTGGATGGCATCACCGACTCCATGGACACAAGTGTGAGCAAGCTCCAGGAGCTGGTGGACGACAGAGGAGCCCGGAGTCCTGCAGTCCACGGGGTCACAGAGAGTCAGACGTGACTTAGAAACTGAACAACGACGACAAAGTCAGCGTCTGGAACTGGTGACAGCAGGCTGGAGGAAAGTCACAGCCCTTGTCCCATGGAGCTGAAAGCCGAACGCTGTGTTATTTTCTGTTGCTTACACACGATGGCAAAGAAGCCCTCTGGTTTTTGTGTTCCTCTCAGAACGTCAGCTTTTAAAACTTTCAGGAAAAATTGTTTGTGGAATAATCACTGGTCAACCCTGAATCTTCATTTTGTGAACTGATTTTAAAATGTATGCAGGATATAGTCTCTTTTCCTATTTTTTTTTTTCAAACAGACAGCGCTGTTCTGTTTTTCCAATAGTCACAGATTTATCACGTTATTACTGGAAGACACACACAGATGAAGCATGCTTTTCACTCTGGCTTTCTAAAGGAGTGCCTGCAGGGTTCCCTAATGAAAATGCACACTTCTAGGGTCCTTGGAGGGTATTATTTCCTCAAATGTCTTCACCTGCTTACAGTCAATTCCCGTTACATTCTGTGTCAGAAATGAAATTTCCCCAGCCCAGCTTCCTTATCTGGACGTACACAAGGCACTGTCTGAATAAAGAACGATGCTAAAACTGTGGTCTGGTCCTTAGAAGGCATCACTTCAGGACATAGCATCCTTGGGAGATAGATCCAAGGAGCAAAAGTGGTCCGAGAGAGCCTGCATCCTGAGAGGCCCTGCCCTGGAGACTGTGTTTTCATGCTTGGTCCAAGACTCAGACTCTCCTCCTGCAAGCTTGCTCCCTGTGGCCCCGGAAGGCTCGGGTCATTTGGGGGGAAGTCCCTGCGAGTCATGTGAGAATCCCCAAGGACAGGGACCCTCAGGGGCCAGGGCAGGGGCAGCGGCAGTGCCAGAATCCTCGCGGGAGTGGAGAATACCCGAGGCACTGGACTAGGTGGCCCCCAGGCCTCTTTGCTCCAGTGTCCCACCCCATGGGACTGCAGGCGGATTGTAAAAATGAAAATCCTGTGAAGGGGAGGGGCAGCACGCTGGTTTCTCAGCTGCCG
This sequence comes from Ovis canadensis, assembly GCF_042477335.2. Classification (NCBI taxonomy): domain Eukaryota; kingdom Metazoa; phylum Chordata; class Mammalia; order Artiodactyla; family Bovidae; genus Ovis; species Ovis canadensis. The sequence continues at coordinate 65,294,923 of NC_091266.1, read as the reverse complement.
GCCACCGCGCAGTGGCTTACACTCGTTATTCAGAGAAATGCATTTGAATAATGAGCAGGTGAGAACAGCTGGGGCCATTTTGGAGCATTCAGATGCCGCAATCCTGTGGAAACTGGAATAGCATGATGCGTTTGGAAGAAGGCAGAGATCAGAGAAACAGGAAGGACTTTTCACAGATGGACCCGACTGGCTTTGAGGGTTTCCTATTTAATCAGGGAACTACTGCTGATCAGTCAGGGAGAGACAGCTAGTCCATGTGATCCACCAAGGCAGTCCTTATTCTGAAAAATAAAGGGTGAGGGAGGGGGCTCTGGGTGCTTTCAGTTCAGGATTACACCAAAAATAAATGCAGGAGTGCAGTGCAGAGAAGGGGGGCAAACGGAGGAAACGATTACCTGATGTCTGAAGGAGTGGAATTTCTTGTTTGATATTTCTTTTTTTTCTTTGAAGCTTGTTAAGAGAAATCACAAGAAGATGATTTTCTTCTGGATATGGCTAAATAAATATTCAAAACATTATTTGAAAAGCATGAGTGGATTTATAACTGAGGGGCAGGAGTTAGGGAAGAGGATGTCTACAAGTATGCCAAACAAAGAGTTAATTTCCTAAGTGACAAAAACTCTAGAGAAATTCATAGTCTTTCTTTTGTTTTCCTTAATTGAAAAGTGGTTGAAGGAAGTGAGCAGATTATTTACAAGGAGATTATTGATAAGGCGACTAAAAAATTATTCAAATTCGCTGGTGATTAGGGAGAGACAATTTATCACAGTGGTGAGATATTTGTTAGTCACTAAATTAGAAAAGTTTAAAAATAGTGACAATAGTTATTGCCTATCAGGGAAGAATACAGTCAGCTTGCTTCTGTCACGAAGGATTAATTGGCATATTCTTTCTTGACTCACATAATTTGACTTTGTAATTCCTTTCCTTAGAATTTGTTTCCAAGAAATAGTCACCAGATTGGCTACCAAAAGCTTCTTCATAAAGGTACTCAACTTAATATTATCTATAATAGTGAAAAAATGCAGAAATCTTATGTCCAGCCATAGGGAATAATTATATATTGCACTAGGGATGGGAATACCCAACCATCTGACCTGCCTCCTGAGAAATCTGTATGCAGGTCAAGAAGCAAGAGTTAGAACTGGACACGGAACAACAGACTAGTTCCAAATCAGGAAAGGAGTAAGTCAAGACTGTATATTGTCACCCTGCTTATTTAACTTATGTGCAGAGCACATCATGAGAAACCCTGGGCTAGAGGAAGCACAAGCTGGAATCAAGATTGCCGGGAGAAATATCAATAACCTCAGATATGCAGATGACACCAACCTCATGTCAGAAAGAGATGAAGAGCTAAAGAGCCTCTTGATGAAAGAAGAAGAGGAGAGTGAAAAAGCTGGCTTAAAGCTCAGCATTCAAAAAACTAAGATCACGGCATCTGGTTCCGTCAATTCATGGCGAATATACAGGGAAACAGTGGAAACAGTGTCAGACTTTATTTTGGGGGGCTTCAAAGTCACTGCAGATGGTGACTGCAGCCATGGAATTAAAAGACGCTTACTCCTTGGAAGGGAAGTTATGACCTACCTAGACAACATATCCAAAAGCAGAGTCGTTAATTTGCCAACAAAGGTCTGCCCAGTCAAGGCTATGGTTTTTCCAGTAGTCATGTATGGATGTGAGAGTTGGAGTATAAAGAAAGCTGATTGCCCAAGAATTGATGCTTTTGAACTGTGGTGTTGGAGAAGACTCTTGAGAGTCCCTTGGACTGCAAGGAGATCCAACCAGTCCATCCTAAAGGAAATCAGTCCTGAATATTCATTGGAAGGACTGATGTTGAAGCTGAAACTCCAGTACTTTGGCCACCTGATGTGAAGAACTGACTCATTGGAAAAGACCCTGATGCTGGGAAAGATTGAAGGCAGGAGGAGAAGGGGTCGACAGAGGATGAGATGGTTGGATGGCATCACCAACTCAATGGACATGAGTTTGAGTAGGCTCTGGAAGTTTGTGATGGTCAGGGAAACCTGGAGTGTTGTAGTCTATGGGGTTGCAAAGAGTCGGACACAACTGAGCGACTGAACTGAACTGAGATCACACAACAGATAAATATACTATCATGAAAATGCTTCTTGAAAATTGTCAACGACATGTAAAAAATTTTACTGCACAATATGAAGTGGGAAAAAATCAGGATATAAAATTGCACATGCAGTATAATTTCAATTATGTAAATCTATGTGCATAAGCCCAGCAGAACACGCAGATGAATTTAACAGTGCTTACCCTTGGGTTATGGCATTACAAGTCTTTAAAATATATTTCTTTAAAATATGCCTTTTCTTTACACTTTCTTACACGTATGCATCACTTTCTAAAAATGATCGTAATGACAAAACCAGAGTCCTTTCCATAAAGAGCTGAATCTGCCACTAACAGCTGAGCTAGGCAGCTTGAGTTTTCAAACCACAGTTACCACGGAAATCCTCTCCCCTGGGCTCAGCCTCCTGCAAGGCCCCAGCAGTCTGCTCTGCTCTCTATTGACTAAAGAGGCTTCTCATCGTACATCATTGCGCATTTATAGATCTTAATTTTCCAGCCTGCTTTTTTTCCTTTCTTGGTTTATTGTTATTCATTTTATTTTATGTTTATGATCGAAACACAATTTTGGTTTCTTTATTCTACTCCTTAGGAATGAAGCATTGTCTGCCGGGGGCAGAGGCGGTTCCTGGAATCTTCTGAGGACAGGTCAGGAGGGGAGGGGGGCCCCCGATCTGCACCCCACCCCCCTGGGTACCCACACCCTGGCCCTCTGCTGGGTTTGCTTGGGCTCTCCCCAGGGGCGGGGTGCCTTCAGAGGAGGAGAAGATGCCCTGCTTCTCCAAGGACGCCCACCCCAGCCCCTGGGCAGAGGGAGGCTGCCTGCGGTGACCCCCGAAGGATGGGACGAATCAGGGGAGGGGTGGCCAGCCGTGGGGACAGGGGGCAAGAACATGGGTCTCTGCCAGTGCAGAGTGGATGGAGTCCCAGCAAGATGAACTCGGGGCACGTGGAAGAGTGTTTTGTAGCCTGAAACGCCGCTGCTGGGACAGCCGGCACTGGTCTTGGGAGCCCAGGAAACAAACGAGGCCTCCTGGAACTTCGTCCCAAGACCGGAACCGAAGCTGCCTGTTCACGCCCACAGGCAGCGCAGGGAGCTATCAGAGCTCTGCCAGACGGAGGGCGGTGGGGTGGGGTGGGCGGGGGTCTTTGGGTCTGGAGGCCCCTGTGCAAAACTTGGAGAGACGCCTCCCTCCCAGGAGAGGCCCTGGCTGGAACACTGTCACCCAGAGGGAAGCTCTCTAGCTTTGATATTTCACAGCCGGTCACTTTCAAAGCAGGACTGATGTCAATCAATGTCTCGGGCACTTGAGCAACCTCACTAGGCAAGGCGACGGGGGCACGGGGCAGCGGGGGCTGAGTGACACTTTTAATCAAGACTCCTGGGCCTTGGGGCGTGAACTTGCTCTAAACTCAAAGCACCGTGTCTCCACTGACAACACACTCGGGAGGGGAGAGGGCAGTTCCTCGTACAGCCCTGTGAGAGGAAGGGCTGCCTTCCTGCTTGGCTCTGACACCACCCTGGTGGGATGCCAGGAGCCTTATTGCAGCCACGTGGGGGGACATCTAGGCTCCCCCACCAGCTTCTTCCATCCCAAGCCTAGATGCGCAAGGCAGAGGCCACCTGGACGCCTGCAGCACGGCTATTCTGCAGGCGCCGAGGTGCAGGCTCACCATCCACACTCCCTGCATGGGTGCAGTCTGCCTGCGGCAGCAGCATGCACACGGAAGCATTCATCCTCTCCATCTTGCCGGGAGAAGCCCCAGACTCCTTCTCAAAGAGAACTCTTTTCTTCTGTGCTTTTGTCTGCAGAGGTCCGGGAGGGGCAGCTCTGATGGTCCTGAAGCAAGATAAGCCTCTCTTCCAGAGAAACCTTCACAGCTGCACTCAACGTGCTGACAACTTTTAATCACATCACTTACCTGCCCGTGTATCAGCAGAACTTGCTGAGCAGGCCGAGCCGTGTCCTTGTCCGTCCCCAGGCCAGCCCTTCTCAGCTTCCTGCAGGGCCAAGCGTGCATGAGAAGTTCAAGTAAGCGCTTGAGAGCAGACTGAACGGCACGAGGATTTCTGTGCAGAAAAATCTTACATCCTACTTCTACTTCTTGACAAAAATCTCTTGAAAGGCAGTAATTCAAGCCTGTCTCTTATGAATTTGATAAATCCTGTGGTCGTAGACCAGACACTTTCCAGATTATTGATGGTGTTTGGGAGCAGCCTGATTGGGAAGGCGAGGAGGCAGGAGGGCGTGTGGAGCTTCTTCTGACTCGAAAGCAGCCCAGCCAGATGGGTTGCCAGACGCGGGAGGCGTCCTCCCTGTGTACTGAATACTAAGACTTGTATTACAGTCAGACTTACTCCAGGGAGGAAAACTTTCCACAATTTCAAAGATATGGTTCACCCTTTGAAGTTTTAAAAAGAAGCAGGGGCTGGAAGACAAGGACAGGCTGCACACGGATCCTGTGACTGCAGAGCGTGAAGCCGGCAGCGCCCTCAGGCTACAAATCCTTCCCGCGTCCCTCGTTTCTTATTTGTAGGGAACAGGCTTCATGCAGCCTCCCAGGCCTTCCCTGAGTTCCAAAGGGCAGCTTCAAACAGCTGCTAATCAGGGAGGGGAGGGGGTACAGAGACAAGGAGGAATAGTCAGGAAACAGTCGTGCAGTGATTAACGCAGGGTCCTGGTTCTTCATCAAGGGATGTACCTAAGGGGATCTTTGGGTTCTTCTGCGGGAACTGAGCCCCTCCCCCCACCTGGAAGGTAAGTCCAGGCTGAGAACAAGATTCCCGTATAATGGCTTTGTGGCTTTACCGCTGAAGGATCAGGAAAGCCACACAGCCCTTCAGCCCTCACCCCAAATTTTGCCTGTAAACGCTTCCCCCCTCCCGAGCCATCAGGGAATGAGGGGTTTTGAAGCATGAGCCACCCATTGCCCTTGCCTGGCCTTGCAGTAACTTTCTCTGCTCCAGACTCTGCCATTTCAGTTTGGCCTCACCGTGCCTCTTGGCACCTGAACTTGTGTTTGGTAACAAGTGGACACAGTGGGAAGCAGGTGCCAGTGGAGTCACCTGGGCGTGTGAGGAGGGCACGCCTGCCTGGGGGCGTCACATGAAACCCCAGCCGTTGTGGAAAGGGCGGCACCACTCCAGGGAAGCTGCTTCTCTTCCCCTCCCGTGTGAAGCCGCAAGCCCTGCTTCTCCTATACCGGGCTTTCCGCGACGCCCCACTTTCCTGTGGCTTCCTCCACTTGTCAGAAGATGAGCAGCCTTGTAGGGTGTTTCAAGGCAAGTTTCAAGGCAAGTTTTTTGCTTTGGGCCCGATTTGAGCTTTGCTTAAATTACAAGATTTTCACAAAAGAGCAGTTCTCCTCTGAAATGGTCCATCTTCTTGGATGTCCTTATGCAGATGTGCGGAAAGAAACCACCGCTCAGTGTCAGCCAGCTTCCCTGGAGGCTCAGACAGTAAAGCATCTGCCTGCAATGCAGGAGACCCAGGTTCAATCCCTGGGTCAGGAAGATCCCCTGGAGAAGGGAACGGCAACCCACTCCTGTATTCTTGCCCGGAGAATTCCATGGAGCCTGGTGGATTACAGTTCATGAAGCAGCAATGAGTCAGACACGACTGCGCTACTGACGCACGCGATGAGCAGCTCTGAGCCCTTTGACTCCCACTCGACCCAGGGGAGAAGCTCCGTGCCCTTTGACCTCCGCTCAGCTCAGAGACAAAAGTAAATCCCACACTCACTTCCTCTTTGCTGTGCCTGTCTTTCCTTATCTCAGTTATTTTAAAAGAAATGTTGAAGAAAACCCTCAATAATAGCAAAACAGTTTTGTTTTTGTTTGAATTCTCGTGGCTTGAGGTAAAGATGAACAGAGGCTGTAACACGGCGGTGATCACTGGTATTCTACCTGATTCTGTTAGGGAACCATTGACCGAAACCACCTGCCCGGGCCACGCCCAGTGATGACTGCCAAGCTGCCACATGACAGGAGGTCCAGATAAGGAACACAGTGCTGCCACCAAAGACTTACTGGGAGAACTGGGGAGAGGCCGAGAGGGGAGGAGACACCAGCCCCTCATATGTCCTGCCCACCTCCCAGAGTCCTTCACGCTGGAATCCAGACCAACTATGGGCCAAGTAAGAGGACTGACCAGAGATAGCCCAGAAGCTAACCCCATGACCGTGAAACTCAGGACAGCAAGCCACGTGGAGAGCAAACCTCCTGGGCTCCCTCGGCCTCCTGCTCTCCGCCCGGGCGCCCCTTCCCTGTAAAGTCTCATGTGTGGTCAGCTCCGTGTCTCCTTGGACAATTCCTGTCTGAGTGTTGGACAGGCACATACTCTCGGGCCCTGGAAGGGGTCCCCCTTCCTGCAACCGCTCTGCCCAGATACACCCCATGCTTAGAAATGAAGCCACACATTAATGAGATTATTTGACATTGCAGTTTATACAAATTCCACAAAAGGTGTACGCTCCCCAGTACACCTTAGGTGCAGAACTCCTGGTTTCTGCTTTTGAAAGATATTCACACAGCAAGGAAAACTTCCTTTAACGTGGAACTCAAGTCCAGAAGAACTTCAAGAAAGTGATTTACTTATTTTCTCTCAAAAGCAAAAGTTATAAATCAAGAAGGGTTGTGTCACAGAAACTAGAGTTTCATGCTGAAAGTGGTTTGATAGAGGCCTTAGGATAAAAATAAAGGAGGTCCTGGAGGCACTTAGACACTTCACAGGTTAATTAAATCATCAAGGTCATAAGTCTGAAGTTTCCTCTCTTGCCAGGAAGCCTCTAAGTAATGGAGGTTTTTTTTTTTTTTTTTTTTTTTTAATGCAACTTTCCACTTTAACAGAAAATCAAGACTCTAAACTGCAGTAATTCTGGGGGGAAAAACTGCAGTTTTCCGGTACAAAGTCTTTTTGCTTTGCCTCTCTTGTGATATGGTCACAGCGAAACAAAAATAGTAACAGGGACCACAGGGCTCATCATCTTATGAATTTATGGGAAAAATACCACTTTGTTTACCTGTGAAGCAATGCTTAGTCACTGGATATCAGTTCAGACAACTTGAAAAACTTATCCTTAGGCTCAAAATTCTCTTTCCATCGCTAGAATTCTTACAGCGTCATGATTGGTTTTGTGTTTTCAACAGCTGCATGTGTGAATCCCCGCCCTCCTTATTTCCATCTGCTGAGCTGGTGCAGCGTTCTCCCCCCCTCGCCCTGTGGAGCGTTCTCGCCCTCCCTCACCCTGTGCAGCGTTCTCACCCTCTCTCTCCTTGTGGAACGTTCTCACCCTCTCTCACCCTGTGGAACTTTCTCGCCCTCTCTCATCTTATGGGAGCTCTATCCTCCGGGACACTTGGGGAACGTTCTCTGAATGCATGCGAAATGTGTGTGCCCTTGTAAAACGTTTATTTCATAATTTTAGAGAGAACTGAGATCGTAATAATTCTTGATTTACTAGAAATGGCAGTGAACAAGAACTTCATTTCCAATGCATTTTGAATAACTGACATGTATAATAAATAATGCATCTAGCCTTTATCCCCAGGTGCTGGGAGGGAGCTTCTAAAACCTTTGGGTTTCCTGACTGATAGGAGTAGACGTCTTTGTTATTCATGGTGGGTACAGAGACCACATCTGAGCTTATGCTAACTAGATAACTCCTGGAAAAGCAGAAGTCTGATAAACAAATGTTTACTGGGCCTTGGAGAGACAACAGGACACAGAAACTTTTTTTTTGTCTTCACATCAATTGCCTTCATCCCCTGTTTGAAGTCCCAAACACTGCCCTCAAAGTCCCCTTCTGTTTTGTCTGAAGATGGTACTTAATGTGAGGGCTTTGTCCATTTTGAGGCCTTACCTGGTCTTCCTGGGTCTCTCCCATGTTTAAATGCTGTTAAACTTTTCCTTGATTTTTCTCGTGTTAACCTGTCTCACGCCAATTTAATCACTAGACCAGCCAGAACCTGGAAGGGCAGAGGGAAATCCCGTCCCTCTCCTGCAGTCTCTTCACGTGGCGGGTTCTGATTTGTTTCCTCTGTAATAAAACTAATCATAAGTATAAGGCTTTCTGGAGTTTTCTGAGTCATTCTAGTGAATTATTGAAACTGAGAGGATCATGAAACCTCAGGTGTGCGGCCAGTTGGCTGGCAGCACAGGAGACCTGGCGGCTTAGCAGCTGGCGTCTGTGGGGAAGGCAGTCTTGCCAGGGGGCTGTGCCCTGTGGGGTCTGCGCTGACCGCACACACCAGAGCTGCACAGCTGTGTCGCTCCAGCGACTGTCTCCAGCGTTGCGGCTGCTTGGATCCCTGCGCTTCGTGACGACTGAGAGGCCGAGTCAAGAACATTCTTCCTAAGTGATAAACATAAGCACCGTTATTCCAAGTCCTATGCACACCCTTCACTCAGTGACTCATAATTTGTGACATGGAATCCGCCAGACTCTGAAACATACGTTACTAGAACTTGGTAGTCCTTCCCAAACCTGACATGGGGTTGAGGGACGGGAAGTTCAGTGTTTACGGCAGGTGGCAGGCAAGGAGGGTGGGCAGCTACTGCTCAAAAGTCACGTGTCGGGTTGTCACGTGAACCCCTCCAGGAAGCGCCGGGGCTGTTTCATTGCTGAGCTGCCGTCCTTACTGTTCCGGCTTAACTGCTTCTCCTCTGCACCTGCACCCTCGTGCCTCTGTAGTTTAGTAACTGCTCTAGTCTGCTCTTTGTTACCCAGGAAAAGCCTGGAGGACTAGAGCCTTCTCCACAGGCAGGAAGCAGCGACAGGAGGGGCTTTGTACCCGAGAATACCACAGGGATCTGCTTGGTTTCAACCCCCCTTTCCTTTGTGCTCCTCAATCCTTGGGGGAACAGGAGCAGGACAGGAAAGGGGATAGTTTTGGATAGAGAGGTTAATCAGATGCTCCACAAGGAACTTGGTTTCAGGAGGATTCAGTGAAATCCTCAACGAGAAGAGAAATTGTGGGAATTCACTAGGCTGAGAAGAAGGTCAGGAGAGAGGGGTGTGGCAGGAGGGGAGAGGACCGGCTTGATGGGGCGTGAGAGCAGGTGGGGGAGGGGTGTCCGGGGGTCAATCATGGGGGGTGTGATGGTGTTTCGGGGCCCAAGCAGGAACAGATGAGGTCTGTCCTGGAGTCCCGACCTCCAGACACACTCACAAACTGCTGCCAAACTCAGGTCCAGGTTGGGCTGCTCGTTGCTTAGAAATAGGCTGTTCCCCGCCACATCAGTGAACAAGCATGGCAGTCATCAGCGGTTCTGGCTCTCCATATGAACCGGTGAGCCCTAAGGGAACTGAGAAAGGAGAGGGATACCTGCGCCTGAGATCAGGCAACTTTAGGCTGCAGCCACTCCCTACCGTGAGCACTGGGGAACTCAGGATGTGGCGAACACAGGATGCTGGCCCCAGAGAGCTGAGATGCCTGTGAAAGGAGCAATTTCAGAGAACCCAGATTCTCGGATGTTCCCAGGCACAGAAAAGCACCAAATTCCCTAACTTGGTTATCAGTTTTTCTTTAATTCACAATCATCTTTTGATGTTAAGATTACCTGCCCTTTGCTGAAAACTTCTACATAACCTGGCTCCTCCCCCCACTTCCTCAGGAGAGTTCTTTCAGGGGAGAGCTGTTTCCCAAGCCCGGCGTCCTAAAAATCACCACTGAATAAAACAACTTTCAACTGTTAGGTTGTGACTATTTTTTGTCAACTCTGCTCAGAAAGCCAATACTCGAGAGGCAAGCGTTGGTGGAAGGGAAAGGTAGCTTCATTTAGGGTGCCGGCAAGCCTGGGGAGAAGGCAGGCTTGTGTCCCAAACCAACTCTCAAGATTCTGCTTGGCCATCAGGACAGCTTTTAAAGCAGAGGAGGAGAAAGAACCTCAGCAAATCATCAGGAAGAAGGATTCCGCATCATTTCCGCATAGACTTGCTGACCTCTCACAGTCTGTCTTCCAGGGTTGTCTTGCCCACATGGTCTGCCTACAGGATCGCTAAGGGGACTGCTGGGTGGACAGCTAGTCTTTCTTTAACTACTTAATTCTCTACTCATTTTTTGTTTGTTTACAGAGTCAGTCCATAGAGCCTTCTCTGTTTTTGGTATATGCTCAGGATCGTGTATAACGTGTGTGTGTTAGTCACTCAGTCGTGTCTGACTCTTTGCCACCTCCTGGATTGTGCAGCCCTCCAGGCTCCTCTGTCCATGGGATTCTCCAGGTAAGAACACTGGAGTGGGTTGCCATTTCCTTCTCCAGGGAATCTTCCCTACCCAGGAATAGAACCCAGGTCTCTTGCATTGCAAGCAGATTCTTTACCAATCGACCCACAAGGGGAGTCCTTGTATAATATAAAATAAGTGAAATTAACTTAGAAGAACAGTTATTTGATTTAGATAAAAAGTCGTACCACACGGAGTCATATAAAAATACAATGTGCAGCTGAAAGTATTAAATCTTTGTCTGGGGGCAGTCTTCTGAAAATAAATTTTGAAGTAGTAGCTGATGCTTTTCAGAGATTCCTGTCTTCAGCTTTTTATGTGGTCAATGATATCATCCCCCATGGTGGATGGCAACTCATTCTTGAAAAATAGAAAATTAGTACTTACGATTTTATTAATAAGCACTTGAAGATGATTGCTGACAAAAGCTCTATTAATTCCTCATCCTTACTTCTTTCAATCTAGGAGAAGAATCAACAGGTAAAGCAAGGCATGGTATGCGCTCAGCGGCTCATCAGTCAGGAGCTAGGCTATTAGTGATCTCACTCTGTAATTAGGCTCTTTTAAGGTTTAGCTGAAAGTGAAAGCGAAGACACTCAGTCGTGTCCGACTCTTTGCAGCCCCGCGGACTCTAGCCCACCAGGCTCCTCCGTCCATGGGATTCTCCAGGCAAGAATACTGGAATGGGTTGCCATTTCCTTCTCCAGGGGATCTTCCTGACCCAGGGATCGAACCCAGGTCTCCTTCATTGCAGGCAGATGCTTTAACCTCTGAGCCACCGGGACAGGAATGGGCAGACAAGAAAAGTGCAGAAGAGCTGCTTTCAAAACCACGGCCGTGGTTGGAGCAGCCCCGCAGGCCTGCAACGGGCTTGGGGAGCCCAGACTCAGCGCTTCCTATGAGATGAGGGTCATGACACAGCAGGACCACAGGCTGCACCCTGGGGTCGTGGTGTTTGTACAGATAAGGAAACCAGAGATGTGAAGCAGCTTTCCCAAGGTCACCGAGAGGAGCTGTAGCAGGGTTTAACCCGGGTGATAGACTCGACAAGCCACAGAAGACAACAGCAAGTCGGGGAGGTTCTCGAGCAGAGGGCTGTGATGAGTATGCTGAGGCCCATGAGGCTGCCAAGCCCTTGAGCTGGGGCTGAGCAAGACTCAGACGTACTGCAGGTTTGAAACACATGCTGGAGTTCAAAGACTTCATATGAAAAATATGAGAAGTGTTTCATTAATAATTATTATATTGATTACATGTTCTTTGATCATGGCATCTGGTCCCATCCCTTCATGGCATGTAGAAGTGGAAAAAGTGGAAGCAGTGACAGATTTTATTTTCTTGGGCCCCAAAATCACTGCAGAGTGTAACAGCAGGCAGGAAATTAAAAGCAGCATATTAAAAAGCAGAGACATCACTTTGCCAACAAAGGTCCATAGTCAAAGCTATGATTTCTCTAGAAGTTATGCATGGATGTGAAAAGTGGACCATAAATAAAGCTGAACACTGAAGAATTGATGTTTTTGAACTGTGGGGCTGGAGAAGACTTTTGAGAATCTCTTGGACTGTAAAGAGACCAAACTAGTCAATCCTAAAGGAAATCAATCCTGAATATTCACTGGAACGACTGATACTGAAGCTGAAGCTCCAATACTTGGGTCACCGATGTGAAGAAATGACTCATTGGAAAAGAACCTGATGCTTGGGAAAGACTGAGGGCAGGAGGAGAAGGGGACAGCAGAGGATGAGATGGCTGGATGGCATCACTGACTCGATGGACGTGAATTTGAGCGAGCTCGAGTAACACTGGAGGACAGGGAAGCCTGGCGTGCTGCAGCCCATGGGGTCACAAAGAGCTGGACACGACTGGGCAACTGAACAGCAACAACACGCTTTAACAGTAGTATTTTCGATATGCTGAGTTAAATAAAATACTATTGAAATCCGTTTTGCCTGTTTCTTTTTTTTACGAGGTTGTCAGGAAACTGTTAAAAAGTGTGTTTGTAGCTCACCTCACTGCACAGAGCTTCACTGCATTCTGTTGGACTGTTTCTATGTTTCTTTGGAGAATCAGACCAAGAGAGGCTTTAGAGCAAGAAACAGTGGGAGGGCATGGAGAGGGACCAGGCACCCAGACGGCACAGGGACGCACACACAGGCGCCTCTTCAAACGGAGTCATCCCCACACAGGGGATAACTGGAAGCTACTGGCCTTGTCCCCCGTCATCGACCCCCTGCACCCGCGGCTGCTGAAGGGTGCCCCGCCTCTGACGGTGCCGCAGATTAACTGTGGGGTGCAGCCTGGAGACAGAGCGAGCTCATTAGCCCATCTGTGACGCTACAGGGGTTTCACACGCCCTGCACCGTGAGGGTGGGCGGGTGGAAACACTTCATCCGTTCACTGAGCAAAGAGGCAGTTCTTTCCAGTAGAGCAGATACAAAGTGAAGTCTCAGAGAAGGGAGTTTACCCTTTAGTGTGGAGGCTTCCTACCTCCCTGTGAAGAGGTGATGTGTCTTTTCTTTTGAGCAGATGAAGGCAGGGCACCATGAGAATGGCCCTGCAGCATCATCGCCGTGGCCACAGGAAGGGGAGGATATTTGGATTTTGATCTTTCCCCAAGAAAGGGTCAGATCTAGAAGAGCTGGCCCCTATGTGTGTGTGTAAACAGCCAATCTGCTGGGCTTTCACTTTCAGGATGAGCTATTCCGAGGAGGCCTCCGTCCTCTGCGGCCCTGACTCTGGGCCCCCGCCCAGTGCTCGCGGAGCTCCGGGGGTGGTCTGAGCAGTCAGCCTTCCTGCTGTTCACACGGTGCCCGCTGTCCACTGCTGCTATGCCTGAGACTGGCACAGGGTGGGGAGGATGTGACTTGAACACCAAGCTTCTCCTGGGATCCTTACTGCTGCTGTAGGTTCAGAGGAGGAGAGAGTGTTCATTTCACCTCCAGGTAGCATGCCATTTTTCTTCATAAAACAAGAGCATCAAAACACTGTTTTTCTTTCAAGTCTTCTGTCCCCTTAAGAAAAGCTTTCCTCTTCCTTTTCTATCACGTGACTTCCTCCTGGTCTCCCAGAAGACCTTGGCTTTTGGACAATGATGTCCTCCTTGGCCATAATTCTGACTTGCATCCAAGGTGACCTAGGTCCCTGTGAACAAGCCATCCTAACCCCTGGTCCTATCTCTAATACCATCACCTCTACACATGAGCCCCCCGACACCCAGATTCACCATGGAGCCTGGCATCACTGAGACCTGGACCTAACCTGTGCCCTGGTTCATGTTATTCTGATCACAGGTCCTGGCTCCCAGCTCCCCTCTTGGACCTCATCTGGGCGAGCAGTTCCAGGTCCTTCTGCCTTCTCTTCCAACATTTCCTTCTCATCTTCAGGTCTGTCCACCTGGTCTGGACCAACAACAGCTCACTTTATTCAAGTCACATGTCCTCTCGTTTAACTCGCTAGGAAGAGAGGTGTCTTTTCCTGACTGTTCCATCACCTACGAGGCACTGCTGATGGGAGGGAAAGGAACAATCTTTGAGGAAGACAATGAAATGACAAATGTGAGTTAGATACAAAATGCATATGTATAATGACCAGATAAATCACAAATTACAAAGTCTGTAAATAATGATCAAGGCCAGAAGCCTCACAAATCTCCCTCCACCCAAACCATGTATTAGCTGCCTGACATTCATATAATCCTTTTGATTTTTACTATATTTTTATCTGTGGACTCGTCAATGATTCTTCATTTACCATGATTTTGCAAAAATATTTTCTACACAGAATAGACAAATGAGTTGCTCTCCTTTAGCGTAGTCAATCAAACTTTTTTTTTTCTCTCTTTTTTCTTTTCAATTGACAGTTTAGACAATTTCTTTCAGCTTCCCAACTTCCTGGAAACATCATGTACATTTAAGACTGTGGTCAAACTTGGGAAAATCTCGTTAGATTTCTCTCAGGTATAAACCCTAATAACTCAGGGCATTGAATGTCCTGGGCAGCCACTAATCTCACGCAGGCCCTGGGCTGTCCATACTTGTTCACTGGTTTGTTGTTGGTTTATTCACGCGGTGTGAGTTTCACGCTGTCTTCTTTGATGCAAACCTCTCGTGCCGTTTGAGCAGAGAATGCAAGTGTTCCCGGTGGGTGTGCGTGAGCGTGTGAGAGCAGGACGCGGGGATGGCAACGGGGATTCAGGCAGCGCTGCTGGTCGTGCGCCATATAGAGTAGGAACCTGGGTAAATTAGATTCCGTGGGATTTCAGTCAAGATAATTACTCTGCCACCCATGGACTGTAGCCCGCCGGGCTCCTCTGTCCATGGAATTTTCGAGGCAAGGAGACTGGAGTGGGTTGCCATTTCCTCCTCCAATATATACGTATACACATGTATCGGCTATACACGTAATTGTTTATATTGAAACTGTCTGACATAGAATAAGTATCCTGAGAGAATTCAGTCTATCCCTCTATCTATCCATCCAGAGAGAAGATATGTATCTATGGCATATTTGTATATGGCATTTTTAAACCTTAATTGTTCTATCTGTTTATTTGGCCGTGTCTTGGCTTAGCTGCAGCACTTGGGACCCTTGCTGCACCGTGTGCAGGCTCTGGAGGGCTTGGGCTCACAGCTTCAGGCGCCAGCTTAGTTGCCCAGCAGCACGTGGAATCTCCCTGGACCAGGGATTGAACCCAAGTCCCCTGTATTGCAAGGCAGATTCTTAACCACTGCACCAGTGCAAGGAAGTTCCGATGGCATGTTTTTAATTGTATGTGCTCAGCCACTGAGCTTAACCTGAGAAGGCAAACTTCCCTTTTAAGAGGACTTGGTTCTCTTCTTAGAGTTTACCCGCGTGATGGTTGGGGAAACGTCCCCCAGACCAGCTTTTGGCTCGAGAGATTTCCAACCTTTTTCCTCCTTCGCTGACGGCATCCTTCCAGTGTGGGGCCCACACACTTGCTCACATGGCCTAGAAGACTAACCCTGTATCTTGACGTTCCCACACCTGAGAAGTCAGCATGGTGAGCAGGATGGGCTGCCTTGAAGCCACCGCTACGCCCAGACAGAAGCTGACTATAACCCAGCAAATATGTTTCATTAAACTTAGCTCTTCTGTAGCTGGATCCTGGAAATACTGACATCTGACCCAATACCACCGCCCACGAAGAGTGGCAGAGATTTACACACTTTATTAAAAATACGTGAACATGTGACCACCTGGAAGGGTCCCACCCCGGGCTTTGGGACAAGACAAGCAAGAGGGGAAGGAGCTCGGGAGGTTCTGTGGGGCTCCCAGAGCCGATTTCTGTCCTGAGCTCAAACCTACAGGCTCCCCTGACCCTGGGCCTCCCATTGGTTAGCTTTCCATAGATTTGAGGTCACATTGAAATACCTTGTTTTAAAACGTATTTTTCACTTACTATAATAATAAACTTGTTATCAAACCCTGTAAAGCATAATTTCAAGGACTCTAATTTTCCTTTCCAACAATGTAGAATAATTTACTTAACTGTTTTCTTTTGGGCTGGACATTTGGGAAAACTTTCATTTTCACTTTTAAATAATCTGGATTAAATACTGTCCTAGAAGTGAGATTACTCAGTCAAAATCTATAAACTATTTTAGCACCCAGGACAAATTATTGTTTATTTACCAAAATCATATTAACTTAGGTTTTATAGTACATTTTCCCTTACTCCATCTATTTTTTGTTTGGTTTATTCATTGAAATTCATAGCCTTTCTCTACTTATGGTCCCTTTTATAACCCACATCAAAATAAGTTTTAGATGTACATAATGTATGTGTGTGTCTGTGTATTACACTCACATCTGCGCTACTCACCTCTGTCTGTGCTGCGAGGGCGCCCTCCCTCTGGAAGGCAAGTCTCCTCCCGCGCTGTTACTGAGTGTGAACTTTCTCTCCTGCCTTCTTCCCTTCCTTCCCTTTTCTCGGATCAGAAACAGACTCTAAATGTTCTTAAATACACTCGGTCAGTTTTTCATTTGTTCAAGGTTTTTAAATTAATAGACTTTATTTTTAAGGCAGCGCTAGTGATAGAGAGCCCCTCTGCCGGTGTAGAAGTCGTAGAGATGCAGGTTTAACCCCTGGGTCAGAAGGTCCCCCAGAGAAGGAAAGAGCAACCCACGCCAGCATTCTCGCCTGGGAAATCCCATGCAGAGGAACCTGGTGGGCTGCGGTCTATGGGGTGGCAAAGAGCTGGACACGAGCAAACAGACTGGGCACGCATGTTTAAGGGGCCCCTGCAACCCACACCCACCCTCCATCACCTTGCCATCAATGTGGTGTTTGCTGTGCTGGGCGAGCTGTGGGCTCCACCCCACGCCCATCCTTCATCACCTTGCCATCAATGTGGTGTTTGCTGTGCTGGGCGAGCTGTGGGCTCCCACACCCACCCTCCATCACCACGCCCGTCAATGCTGTGTTTGCTGTGCTGGGCGAGCAGTGGGCTCCACCCCATGCCCACCCTCCATCACCGCGCCGTCAATGCGGTGTTTGCTGCACTGGGCGAGCTGTGGGCTCCACCCCACGCCCATCCTTCATCACCTTGCCATCAATGTGGTGTTTGCTGTGCTGGTGAGATGTGGGCTCCCACACCCACCCTCCATCACCTTGCCATCAATGCGGTGTTTGCTGTGCTGGGCGAGCTGTGGGCTCCCACACCCACCCTTCATCACCGCGCCGTCAATGCGGTGTTTGCTGTGCTGGGCGAGCTGTGGGCTCCACCCCACGCCCATCCTTCGTCACCTTGCCGCCAATGTGGTGTTTGCTGTGCTGGTGAGATGTGGGCTCCCACACCCACCCTTCATCACCTCGCCTGTTGATGCGGTGTGTTTGCTGTGCTAGGTGAGCTGTGGGCTCCGTTCCTGAAGAGTGGGTGACCCTTCACTGGGCGCCTACATCCTGCTGTTCAGGGCAGATGCTCTCCCACCTGTCCCCTCCCCACCAAGCCCCTTTTAGGAACAGACTGCCCTTGGGTCTCCTCTGGGTCTCAGATGCCGTGGGGGCACCTTCCCAGGATGGAACCCTGCAGAGAGGAAGACGGACACAGAGGAGGCAGGAGGCAGGCCCTTTCCCGCTCTGGCCGCTTCCTCACCGCGTGGCCGCGGAGCCTCTGGGCAAGTCGCCCCTTCTCACTGGTCTCACTGTCAGGAGCTCCACCCTGAGCCCGCGCCCACCCCGCCCCAGCCCCAGCTGAGCTGTTTATTGCCCATCTGATGAGTGGTTCCAGGTCTGTGAAGCCCATAGCAGTGTTACTGGGGAGCCTTCCCAATGGCCCCTTCCTGCCAGTGCAGTGGAACCATGTAACTGTGTCAAGGATGTGGTCAGCTTTCTCCACAACCTCGTCCCACCACCTGTGGGAGTATTTGTCCTGTAGCGGGATCTCAGGACCGGCTGCGGGATGAAGGAGACTCTGCTGAGACCAAGACGCATCTGCGTGCAGACCCTCGCCTCAGGACAGGCACTCAGCCAGCCCTGCCTCCCCGAGCCCTCACTGCCCCAAGCCCAGTGGGGCTTTCCTTTGGAGTACACAGGGCTAAGCCTCCGGGTGAGGTGCCGGATACACCATCAGGTGTAGACCTCGTGCCCGTCTGCTGAGGGCGTTGATGAAACATCCTGGTTGATGAACTGATACAGACTCCCCTCCTCTCTCTGCTCCTTTCAAGGGCAAGGCCAGTGCCACCATCCCCAGGCAGCATGCCGAGGACGCGGGGTAGGCGCCCCCTTTCAGACGGCGCCCCAACAACACCAACCCTCCCTGACCACAGGGACCCCCAGCCCACACGGCCACTTCCCTCCTGCCCTTGTTCCCACACTTGCTTCCCTCCACGATCCCGCATCCTCCCCTCTCCCCGCCACACCGCTGGCCAGCCGCCAATCTTCCCCAGCTCATCCAAAATCCTGGCGCTCCATATGGAAAGGCAGGAGGTCCTGGGGAAGCTCAGTCCTAGCGTCTAGGACTCAGTGACGGCCCCCTCAGCGTGGCCCTCTCTCCCTGACTGGGGTGATGAAGCTTCGGGGGACTGGGCACACAGTCTCCATCCGCGGGGACACCCTGGAAGCCCACCTTGCCAACGCCACTCTCTTCAGGTGCAACAGCCGGCAGAGTGGTCTCTGAGCTCCTAAACTCTGTCTCTCCCCCAGTGAGATTCTCGGATCCAGAAGAAAGATCTACTCGGCTGTGACAGGGGCCAAACTCTTGTCTTAAGTGTCCATGAGGGTGGCCGGGAAGGGAGGGTAGCAAAGGGTGAAACAAAGGAGGGGAGGGGTGATTTGGAGGCAAGTTTCCTGTGAAAGGGGCTTTAGGGGCACCGAGGGGAGGGTGACGGGGGGTATCGGGCAGAAACTGCTCTGTGTTACAGGATGTAGTTTCTCTGCACAGCCCCCTGGAAAAAGCCTTTCCCGAACATTGATGTGTGCATTGAGGCTTCTAGAGTCAAACCTATTTCTTCCATATGTGTAACCAGGCTGAGATGGGCCTTAAAGGAAGGAGGGAAAAAGCCACAGATTTATTTGGGTTCTAGTCACCATGGAACTAACCTGTGACTGATGGGGTGCTTTATATGGAAAAAGTGAAGAGGCAAAAAATGTCTCAGCAAATCCACGTTCCTCTGCGCCGTGTCCTCAGATCACTGTTTGGTTTAATGTGTATTTCGTGAATAAATCCCAACCCGGTGCCAGGATTCAGATGCCATGAAGGTGGGGGAGGCGCCGGGAACCCCACCTTCTCCATCACTGTTTCCCTCCAGAGTGAAATTGCACACTCAGAGCCCAGAGCAGACTCCAGAGATGTGCTTGATTCACCGCATAGAAAGCTTGCTCGATGTCTCTAGCCACACACTGAGGGTTGAATGGTACCTGCTTCTTAATTTATAGTTGTTTGGTAGTGTTTTTCTAGTGGAGAAAGTTCTCATTTACAAGCTGTACCCCCAGGACACAAGACAAAGATGCTTAAAGGTGGAAAAATCAAACAAAAACTTCCGCCTTGCTCTCTTCTTCTCCCCTGCCCCCTCCCCTCTCAGGGCACGTGCGGTGCTGCTCCTGTGGCTTAGACTCCCAGTCCCCCACACCCCCTGTTCCCGCTCCGCTGCTGCCGGTCCGGAGCCCGCGTGTCCTCCAAGCTTCTTCAAGGGCAGAGGCGGAGGCCCCTTCACAGGGCTGTACACACCACCCAGCACCTCTGCATGAAGTCACCATCGGGAGGATGAAGAGCTGGATGATGGCGGGAGTAGCAAGACAGTTTCTTTCCATCTCTTTCCTGATTTGAAAGAGGCTGCCAGGGCCTTGAATGGGAAGATGGCAAGGAGTTTCCATGCTCTTCTGAGAGATCCCACAGTTCAGAATGAAGCCAGTCTGCAGCCAAAACCCACCCTTGCTTGGCTTCCCCAGCCCCACCCTCTTCCCTCACCCCCATCCCCAGGGCCAGGCCCATAACTCGTCAGTGGAGCACACACCCTCACCTCCAGCATTGCTCCTAGGGGACCACACCTTGGCCAGTAGCTGTGCTGGTTCTATAAAGTTTGGATGTTTGGGGGATTTCTTAGCCTGCACTTAAGCTTCTGAGATGCTCACTTCTCAGCGCTCATACTAAGTTCTCCTGATGCCGGAACGGCGAGCAGCTGAGTTTTAGCCCCTCTCCCCCCATCGCAATGGCCGTGGAGACTCTCAGCCTGCTCTCCCACAGACACACTGCTGGGTCTAAAATTAGGCCCGCAGTCTGATTATGAACCTTTGACACCATTAGCATTAATATTCAAAATTTATTTCCATCCAATCTGCAAAGTAATCTAAGTTGCCCTGTGAAGGCAGGGCCTGAGTCTCTGGAAGACGGCCATGATGAGTGGATGTCCCCCGGGCACAGGCCCTGGGCAGCCTTGCTATTTGCATAAATACTGGCATATGTCCCCCATTTTCCTGTTAGCCACAATTAACCATGCCGTGAACTCTGGAGCTGCAGCCTGGTTCACAGACAGCACTCACACTGGATGCTTTCAAAAGCCTTGATAAATGTGCTCATAAAATACGTAGGTGTGGATCCCGCAGGAGCGTCTCTGGGAAGCCTCCACTGTTTGATGTGTTCTGTAGCTGGTGGGACACCAAAGTGACCCAGGGTTGGCTGCAGTCCTGGTCCCCAGAAGGGTGGGTAAGGAAATCAAAGCTGGAACCCGACTACAGAGCCCTGCTGGACACAGTGCAATTCAGCTGTGCCTAGACAAAATATTTTCTTTTTTTAAATAAATTTATTTATTTTAATTGGAGGCTAAGTACTTTATAATATTGTAGTGGTTTTTGCCATACATTGACATGAATCAGCCATGGGTTCAGACTACCTATCTAAAAAGAGTTGTATCTGGACTATATTAAGAGTTCTCTAAACTACGTGGTGAGAAATCAAACCATCTCATGAGAAAGTCGGCAAAATATTTGAACAGACACTTGAGCAAAGATTCATAGCTGTCCTTTGGCCCTGACCGTCTACTGTCGTCCGGCAGGGACACTGTCCCCTCTGGGTCAGCACACAGCCCTCTGTGTCATGTCTCCATCCCGTGTTGGGTGGAAACCCCATTCTTCACGCGTTCACCCTTGACCAGGCAAAGCGAGACCACCTAGTGCTTCCACAGCCCAGGCCGATTGCCTTCTCAGCTGGGCTTTGTTGGAACAGCTTTAAGAGAAGCTCCCTCCATTCTCTGTTGGGCTTAAGGATATGGACTTCTGACAGAAAGGGAATGAATAATCCATCTATACCAAGCACGTCACTGACCAGAACGGAGCATCTGTTAGGGCACACTAAACTAATGAACGAAAAGCCCAAACAATGTCTCAGATCACAGAGCCATTTACTGAAAAGCAGTGTGAAGGTGTCAGGCAGCAGGTTTGGTTTGGTGACTTCCTCTGTTGCGATACTGCGCCAGTCTGGTCATGTTATTGCTCATCTTAAATCATTTAACTTCATGATCCCCAAAGAGCTGCCACAGCTCCTGCCATCACGTCTTCAAAACAACATCCAAAACTAGCAAAGAAACGGAGGTGATACAGGGCCATCCGGTAACACTTCCGTAATATATCAGTGAGGTAAATCCTCCTGACAAGCAGTCAACCCCTCCTCCCTTTTACAAATATAAACTCTTGGATGACAGATCTGAGCAGAAAATAGAAAATTCCAAAAATTTTAGAAGAAAGTAGAAGAGACTGTCTTCTTGACCGGTTCTGAGGCAAGGATTTACTAGGTATGACACCAAAGGCATAACCCATTAAAAAACATGATAAACTGATCTTCATCAAAATTAAAACGGTTTGCTCTAAGAAAATCATGTTAAAAGAATGAAAAAATAAGTCACAGACCGAGAGAATATATTTTCAAACTACATATCTAAAAAAGACTTGTGTCTGGAATATATTAAGAATTCTCTATTCCGGAGTGATAAAAAATCAGACCATCTAATTAGAACGCTGGCAAAATATTTGAACGGACACTCGAGCAAAGATTCATAGCTGTCTTTTTTTTAGAGAACTGGCTCACAATAAGCACACACAAATATATTTACTATCGTTAATCGTGAATAGTATTCAAATTAGCTCTGGGCTGAAAAGTTATGCACACGTATTAAGATGGATAAAGTGAAGCTATTGACCATACCAAGTGCAGACAAGGATACGGAACAGCAAGAGTCCTCACACCTTGCTGGCGGAGCACAAAACGGCATATCCCTTCTGAAAAGTGGCAGAATGTACCTATGACGTTAAACAGATGTCACTTTATGCCCCAGCAAGCACACTCCTAGGTATTCATGGAGAAATGAAAACTTATGTTCCTACAAACACGTGTTTGCAAATGTTCATTAGTAGTTCATTTAACTTGTAATTTCCCTACATTGGAACGAGCCCAAATGTTCTTCAAGAAGTGAATGAATAAGTCAGCTGTGGTCGGTTCACAGGGCGAAATACTGCCCCCCAGTGACAGGCACACAGGGGCTGGACGGAGCTCAAGGGCGTCATGCTGAGCAACGAAGTGAGAGTGAAAGTCACTCCATCGTGTCCGACTCTTTGCGACCGCACTGACTACAGTCCATGGACCTCTCCAGGCTGGAATACTGGAGCGGGCAGCCTTTCCCTTCTCCAGGGCATCTTCCCAACCCACGGACCAAACCCAGGTTTCCCGCCTTGCAGGGGAATTCTTCACCAGCTGAGCCACCAGGATCCAGGCTCAAATGTTCCCCACTGTTCGACTCCATTCTTATGAAATTCTAGGTGTGGCAGAGTTACAGTGATGGACACAGAACAGGTGGCCCGGGGTTAGCATGAAGAAAGTCACGACCCCTGACTGTTGAGGGGGCAGGAGGGAGCCCTGCGTGGTGCTGGATCAGCCCGTGGTGCTGATGGCAACTTGAATCCGTGTCAATGGTAAGTTTCCGCAGGACTATACACCAAACAAGAGACAGCCCACAAAAAAATAGCACGTCCAAACAAGGACTGTATTAGAGTCACTTGAATGGTAATGATGCCAATTTCCTGCTTTTGAAACGACGGATTATGCAAGACACCGCCGCTGGAGGAGGCTGGGAAGGGGGTTCGGTAACTCACTGTGGGCTGGCTGCATCTTGTCAGTGTTAAGGGATTTCAAAACTTAAGGCTGTACGTTAAAAGATACTGATCAGTAGATTTCTGCTTCTCATTTGCCAGACCTGGACCATACACCATCTCAGACCCATCTCAGGAAAAGAGGCAGCAAGGCTCAAAAACAATTCGAATACACTTCTAAGTATCAGAAATAGAACAGAAACAGAGATGTAAAAATGGGGGGGGGGTTGTGTGTTTTTTTTTAAGGTTTTAGAAGAACTTTTAGGAGCACCTCTTTGACTCTGGGGTAGGCAAAAAATTCTTAAATGAGATGCAAAAAACAAAAACCATAGAAGACAAGAATGATAAATACGGTAACATTAAAGTTTTATATTTTCAACAAAAGAGGATGCTGTAAACATGGAAACCCGAGATGCAGACAGAGAGGGCATTTGTGATGCATATAATCAATGTCTAAGATAGATGAGTGAAAGGGCAACAAATCAATAAGATAAAAAGCAGAACCCAATAGACACACAGGGAACTTACGGATGAGGAATCAGGAATAGCCAGAAGCATGCAGAGCGTTTCTGAGCCCCAGGTGACTGGGGAAACCTGCCCTGAAGTGAGAAGCCATCAGTCTCGGCCGCCAGACGAGGCAGCTGTGGGAGGAGAGCACAGCTCGGCCGCGTTGTAGAGAAACTGAGAAAACCGAGGCCCGCCTCCCCGCAGCCCCACCCCCGGGATGCATTTCTAAACAGATCCCCTGGAAAGAAACTCTCCCACATACACACACGGGGACGAGTGCCAGAATGCGTGCTGCGATGTGAAATCCTGAGAGTCGCTGAATTTCATGAATAGGAAAATATGCAAATAAATCCGCACAGACATATACCGCACGACAACGCGGCATCTGAACAAGCAACCCGGAGCCGCAGATGCCGAGACGGCTGAAGCTCCAAAACAAAGCCAGTGGCAGAGAGGACAGCATGCTGTTTACACAGAATTGCAGGACGCGCAGACTGTTCATGGGTTTACAGGGAGACCGCAGGGCACCCGCCATGGGCCACACGTCGGTGCACCTCCTCGGGGGACGCCCGGGAGAAGCCGCTCCTCCCAGGGCAGTGCTGGGGGGCTGGCTCCCCGAGGGACCCACAGGGAGGGGCTCGGGCTCGGGCTCGGGCACCCTGCGGCCCCACGCAGTCCTGGCTGGCGCCCTCCCACAAACCTGGTATGACCCCCATCTAAAAGCATGCAGGGGCTGAAAACACAAACCGAGGACCATGGCTGAGGAGCTCTCTGCAATTCTGGGTCTTCAGGGAGCAGGACCCCAAAGGGAGGAAAGCCAGCAGGGTCTCCCCTCAAGTCTCGCAAATGCTGATTTCTGACCAGTACAGACTCACCTGCAGAATTGTTTGTCATTTGGGAGGTGGACTATCCCTTGACGTTCAGACCAGGACATTTCAGAGGGAGAACAAGGGCTGGGGGTTGTTGCATAGAGCCGTGGATGTAGGGCATAGTGTCCTGGAAGCAAGACACGTGGGGCCCCTATTATAAAGCCCCAGTCCATCTCCTGATCCCTGAGCTCTGGGGCTGGAGAGGGTCAGTCCCAGATGTGTGCTTCCTGCCGCCCAGGACCTTGAACGGCTCCTGGAACCAGGCAGGGGGCAGGCGGGAGGTGAGCAGAGGAGATGCTGGAGGTGACGTCCCGGCTGCCTCCAGCCCCAGCTCCCCATAAACAGGCCTGTGCAGAAACCCCACAGGACTGCAGGCCCCAGGCTGGCCCCTATGACGGCCCAGGGGTGTGCCTTTGCCCAGCCAGCACAGAAACCCCCCTGTCCGGCAGGGCGGGTGTGAGTGGGGGGTACATTCTGAGAGCCCTGCCAGGATGCCTCTCTGAAACACTCTCACGGAAATCACCATTTTACAGCTTATTACCCTTAAAATGCAAAAGGAGAAACCCATTGATACCTCCAATCTGCCCTCCTTACCCAAGCGGGCTCTCAAACTTGTTGCCCTTGACTCTCAGATCAGTTTCAACGATGTGTCTCTCTGGGGAAAACATTTCAAATGTGATGGGTTTGCCTGTCCAGCCAACCAAGGCAGGTATGAGGGCCCAGCACAGGCTCACGCTGTGGAATCTGCCAGGGCCCTGAGGAGAGCCTGGGGTGGGGGACCCCGGGATTCTACACCTGGGTGTAGATGACAGCCAGCCTCACTGCCAGCTCGCTGTGCAGACAACACCCGCTGTCCACCCCTAGCCCCCAGACGGAGATGACGGGCACATAGGGTTCTGGGCGTGCAGCGGGCGGGCCAGCATCTCTCCCAGCCTGGGCTCCCTGCGCTGGAGGGAAGCACAGTCAGACCTCCTGTGCTCTGGGTGGAGGGAAGCCCCTCACAGCTCAGGACAGAGGCCCCCTTGCCTGGAGAGGCACCTCCACACCAGCCCTGTGCAGGGACACAGCCTGGGCTCCATCCTTTCCCCCCACCACGAAGCCCAGGCTGTGGGGACCCTCCGTTTGGTGAGCCCCCAGCTCCCAGGTCATGGCAGGGGCACAGAGAGGGCAGCATCTCCCTGTCCAGGGCGCTGGCACCCTGGATGCGGAGTGGCCCCTGCACGCCCAGGGGTAAGAAGAGCATTCCAGAACATCGGGATGGTGGACGGTCATCAGCAGGGGGCAGACCGTGGCTGCGTCCCTCACCTGGCCCGCAGATGCCTTCCCGACCACCTGGGATCCCGGGCCCGGCTCCCCAGTCCAGGGCAGGTGCTTGGCTTCCTCACTCCCTACTGGAAATTTCCCTTCACTCCAAGGTGTCAGAGCTCAGCTCTGCGCTGGAAGTAAGACTCCTTGCTGAGCCTCCCTAGGTGTGGTGTTGTGGGCATTGCTGACTCCATGGGCTGAGGCCAACCTGAGCTTCACAGGGTTACGGATTCGGCATCGAATGAAACAACGTATTGTTTTGTGGTTGGAAGTAGCAGAATTAAAATGAAAGAAGAGCTTTTTAACCTGTTTATTAGCAATGGAAGCCTTGCTTACTGTCAGTCTGAGCAGGAACTCCTGCTGGAGGAATTCCTCCTATGAATATTCACAGCTTCAGAGTCCTCACCCTAGGCTGAATTTGCAGAGTGCCTGCTACTTCCTGTTTGTTCAGTTCTCCCTCTTTGCTGAAGATGCCCATCTGTGTACCTATCTATTGCGTTGTGGCATCCACGTGAGTCATTACTGACTTAGCAATTCCTGGGCACCGTTTATATTAAGGCAGAGGGTAAAGCATTTTTAACGTCTATAGCTGACTCTCACATGCTAGTAAAGTAATGCTCAAAATTCTCCAAGCCAGGCTTCCTCAATACGTGAACCATGAACTTCCTGATGTTCAAGCTGGTTTTAGAAAAGGCAGAGGAACCAGAGATCAAATTGCCAACATCCGCTGGATCATGGAAAACGCAAGAGAGTTCCAGAAAAACATCTATTTCTGCTTTATTGACTATGCCAAAACCTTTGACTGTGTGGATCACAATAAACTGTGGAAAATTCTGAAAGAGATGGGAATACCAGACCACCTGACCTGCCTCATGAGAAATCTGTATGCAGGTCAGGAAGCAACAGTTAGAACTGGGCATGGAACAACAGACTGGTTCCAAATAGGAAAAGGAGTACATTAAGGCTGTATATTGTCACCCTGCTTATTTAACTTCTATGCAGGGTACATCATGAGAAACGCTGGACTGGAAGAAACACAAGCTGGAATCCAGATTGCCGGGAGAAATATCAATCACCTCAGATATGCAGATGACACCCCCCTTATGGCAGAAAGTGAAGAGGAACTAAAAAGCCTCTTGATGAAAGTGAAAGAGGAGAGTGAAAAAGTTGGCTTAAAGCTCAACATTCAGAAAACGAAGATCATGGCATCTGGTCCCATCACTTCATGAGAAATAGATGGGGAAAGAGTGGAAACAGTGTCAGACTTTATTTTGGGGGGCTCCAAAATCACTGCAGATGGTGACTGCAGCCATGAAATTAGAAGACGCTTACTCCTTGGAAGAAAAGTTATGACCAACCTAGATACCATATCCAAAAGCAGAGACGTTACTTTGCCGACTAAGGTCCGTCTAGTCAAGGCTATGGTTTTTCCTGTGGTCATGTATGGATGTGAGAGTTGGACTGTGAAGAAGGCTGAGCGCCAAAGAATTGATGCTTTTGAACTGTGGTGTTGGAGAAGACTCTTGAGAGTACCTTGGACTGCAAGGAGATCCAACCAGTCCATTCTGAAGGAGATCAACCCTGGGATTTCTTTGGAAGGAATGATGCTAAAGCTGAAACTCCAGTACTTTGGTCAATGAGAAGAGTTGCCTCATTGGAAAAGGCTTTGATGCTGGGAGGGATTGGGGGCAGGAGGAGACGGGGACGACCGAGGATGAGATGGCTGGATGGCATCACGGACTCGATGGACGTGAGTCTGGGTGAACTCCGGGAGATGGTGATGGACAGGGAGGCCTGGCATGCTGCAGTCCATGGGGTCGCAAAGAGTCGGACACGACTGAGCGACTGAACTGAACTGATAGCTGGCTTTACTAAGGTAAATTCTTTCCAGTTTTTGGCGCCTTGCTCTCCTCCCTTTGGGCGTCCCTAGGCCGCACTTTTCTCGCGACGTGCCTCGGTTGGCCTTCCCGTCTTTGCTGTTTCTCTCCTCGGCCACCCTAACTCAGCAGCCATGGCCGTCAGCAGTGCAGCCAACAAAGACCTCACTTGTTCCTGGTTTAAAATCAGACCTTGTTTAAAATGGGCTTCCCTGAATGCGCAGCTGGTGAAGAATCCACCTGCAATGCAGGAGACCTGGGTTCGATCCCTGGGTTGGGAAGATCCCCTGGAGGAGGGAAAGGCTACCCACTCCAGTATTCTGGTCTGGAGAATTCCACAGAAATTATAGTGCATGGGGTCACAAAGAGTCAGACGCGACTGAGCGACTTTCACTAAAATCAGACCGCTGCAGAAAAATCCTCAAAACAAAAGAACCTGCATGTATAGAGCCTGGAGTGAGACAGCCATGGTGCTTTTGTTGTTCACGAGAACAGCGGGCTGGACCAGTAACGGGAATCTCGATACCATTTTTCTGATTAAAACCACACATGAAAAGCCAAGACGCTCATCATTTTTTTGTTAGGATGAGCAGTTCTCCACTTAGAAAAAAGACTTTTGAGAATAAAAGTATCATGTAAAACTGATTTTTAACTGAAGAAAGCAGATCTGTACACAATCCCACACCCGCAAAGAACTGGAGTGAGTCACAGAGGCACGAGCTCTGGCTGCGCCCCTGGCGAGGGAAGAAGAGGGGCCGCTTATGCACGCCGGCTTGCTCCGGCACTTTGCTCGACCAAGTCACCATGTCAGACTCTTCCAGGGGAGGCCCAGGACAGGGCCCAGGACAGGCTGAGCATCCCTCCTTCCACAGCAAGGCCCTCACTCCCCTGCCTTCATCTTCCACTCCACCCCCTCCTGCCTCTGGGTTCCAGGCTCCGACTCTTTAAAAACAAAGTTTTCTGGAGATCCTTCTGCTTGACAAGTTTCCGTGCTCGTTGGGACCTGCCCATCAGAGCAGTTGGGGCTTTTGAGGGAAATGATAGGGTCTTGTCTTTGAAAACTGTCTTATGCCCACAGACCCCCAGATATAGCCCAGGCTTCAGCCAGACCCGCTCCTTGTGGTCTCTGCGCACCTGGAGCCTCAGCTGGTGCCTGCATCACGCTTGCCCTTCTCTGCTTTGTGTGACCAAGTCCTCTTCATCCGTCACAGCCCGGCTGTCCCCTACCTGGGCTCCGGCCACAGGCTTCCTGCCAGCATCCGCAGAGTCCCCTTGCTCCCCTGCATTAAGGACCTTCTCATACACAGCTGGATGGGGACTGACTCCATGTGGGAACACGCATGTCAGGCGTCTGCACATGTCTCAGGTCCTCAGGGTAGCCAGCCTGGAAGTCAGGAAGGCTGGTAGGTAGATGGTGGGGAGATGGACAGGCAGACCAACAGACAGACATAGAAACAGATATGAGCACATAAAAAATTCCCCTTAATCAAATCCATGTGGGAGGCAAGTTCCCATCGATGGAACACAATGACTATTCAAATGTAAGAAGAAATGTACTCAGAGAATCTTTTTAGGTGCATTTCCACAAAATTTATCTTCCAGCTTGTAAACATCGTGATGAATTTTTTTTTTTGGTAATTTTTCTTTTACTCTTACAAAATGTGAATTTTATTTTTGGTAATTTTTCCTCTACTCTTACAAAACGCTAGATTATCTTGGTAATAATTTAAGGATATGTGACTCCAATCTCAGAAAATTATCAAAAAGCTAGGAAAAATGCACCACCTCAAATGGTTTTTACAGTTATGCTTAGGCTGAGTTTTAGAATACAAATATTTCAAGCATAATATCATTATGTTATAAATCTGCGAAAGAATGCTTCATCCACTAAATCCTAACCTGTTATTGATTGCTTATCTGAAATTGATGATGTGTCTGAGTCTACCTGCCTGAAATTGGGCTGCTTTTCCCCCATCACTGAAACATCTGCTGTAGTCACTCGTCGGCTTTGCTGCCCAGGATGCCTGCCCTTCGCCTTCTGGGTGTGACGCCTCCTTCCTCCTCTCGGGAGCTGAGCCAAACATGCTCTGAGATCTTGCTGAGTCTGTTGACTGGAGACCGTGACCCCTTAGAGCTGGGGGTCACCACCCCGGGTGGCAGGAGGTCTCAGCCCTGCTCCCCTTCCTTCCAGGGCCCAAGGGTCCAGCCATCCCCAGGGCCGTGAGCTACAGAATCATTCCCGACACATCCTTTGTTCTTCAGAGATCATAGAAAGTTTTCACTGCTTTCAATCAAAAGAACCTCACCCACCATCAGGCTTTCTTCACCATCTGTGTTATTTTGAACCAAGGCCAAACAAGTCCCTTTTTATACACTCATTTAAAAAAAAATTTTAGACAGTAAAAACCTTAAGATTAAAAAAAGAAAAACCATTTATAGGCCATGCCACTTAACATTTGTAAAATATGAACTTTAATGGTTTAATTTGTACCATTTATGAGTAATACTCAAATTGATATCATTTTAGAATTTTTCCTGAATTTTTGTACAAAGTAATAGCTCCATTTATAAAATAGAATCAATTAACAGTGATTATGTGATTTAAAGATATAAAATTATTTTTGCATATGAAAAGAAATCTGAATTGTAACATTTGCTTTTGCAATAAAATGGATTGGAATACTGACTCTGACTAACTGAGGGCAGCCACTCACCCCACGGAGTCACTTGGCAACAGCCACTCCGCCCACGGGGACTCTGAGAGCCGCTGCAGCTCCGAGGCTCTGGGTGCGTCTTGTCCTGAATCACAGGAGGCGCAAGATGCAGGAGGGGAGGCAGGGGGCCAGAGGTCAGCACAAACCCTGGTGATCGGAGCGAGCCCACTGCACGGCCCCAGGCTCAGAAGTGGGCAGGTGTCGCCAACACAGAGGAGGTGATCCCGGCACAGGAGGCAGGGATTCCAGGGGCTGGGGTGGCAGACAGCCTGTCAGAGCCCGTGGAGGGCAGTGAAGAGTCTGAGGAAGCTCTGACCTCGGCGGGGTGGGGTGGGGGGTCTCAGCCCACTTGGGCTGCTGTGACAAAACGCTGCGGGCTGGGCAGATTAAACATACCGTGGATTTACTTCTCGCGGTTCCGGAAGCAGGAGAGTCCAAGATCTAAGGCCTCAGCGTGGTCAGCCGAGGGTCCTCTGCCTGGCTTGAGGCTGGAGCCTTCTCACTGGGTCCTGGCGGGGTGGACGGGGTGCGGGAGCTCTCCGCAGCCTTGTTTAGGAGGACCCTGATCCCGCAGATGGCAGTGCCATGCTCAGGATCTCAGCGCCTCCCAAGGCCCACCTACTCACACCGTCCCTTCTGAGGGTTAGGGTCCCAGCGTGATTTTGGGAGGGACGTGAACCCTCAGACCACAGCAGCGAGGCGTGACCGCTGGGACTCCGGGAGCAGGCAGGCATCACCCAGACAGCCAGCCAGCCAGGTGGCAGCCTGGGGCAGGTCTGGGCTCAGCGGGGCTGGCTCAGGCTCAGGTCAGGGTTCAGAGGTTAAGGCATCGGGGGAACCCACGTGTTAAGTGCTGCAGCTGTGGGCTGGTTAATGCAGACAGAGGACCAGGCCTGAGGAAGGATGGGCCCCCAGCTTTTCCGGTCCTACTAATCCCACCACCCCTGCTCGTCCCAGGAGAAGGGTGGGCTCCTGAACCCCACCCCCACCCCAGAAGAGGGATAGGCTCTGGATGCTGCACCCCACAGGACTTCCCCCACTGATTGCTCAGCCCTGTCCCCCCACCCCCGTCACAGGCACAGGACCCTGCGAGGAGAGCACACCCACATTCAGGCCGGTGTAGACACGGGCTTTCCTCCCTGCAGGGACGACTACACACAGGTGCCACCTCAGGCTCTTGGTGCCAAGCCTAGGAGCAACAGCCGAGAAGGATCCAGAAACCAGGGCCTGTGGTGGTGGAAATTATAGGGGGACTGGGGTGCGGTCTGGATAAAAGCAGGGCATGGAAGAGAACGGGGCAGTCCTTGTTCTCAGTGGCTGTGGACGCAGCGCAGCAGGGTGGGAGGTCGGGCAGAAGGTTGGGGTCTCCAGACGGGGGACAGGCTCCTCCAGGCCCTGCAGGGCGTCTGGAGCCTTCAGCCAGTGTTCCGCCACCTCTCGGCTCTTCATTTGGCTCTGACTCTTCTGCTCGCGGTGCCCCTACCCCGCCACCACCGGGCTCCTGGTGAGCACCCTGCCATGATGAGGCGGGGCCCGGCCCGAAGCATTGCCCTGGAACATGATGCAAGGAACTCACAAATGGAAACCAGCACACAGGTGCTCACCGACTCCTGATTTCTGATCCACCCTGAACAAGCGTGAGCCTGGGAGGCGGTTCAGTCCTGCGGGGCCTGCGGGGCCCTCGGACGCCTGACCTCTGCGGGGCGTCAGGAGGCGGCTTCCGTCCTGCAGGTCCCCAGGGCCTGGGAGACGCAGATCTCTGTCTGACCCTGAGCACCCCTGGGCCCCTCACTCCTCCCAAGCCTGGTTCAGCTCTGTCCCCTTTCTCAGGCCCCCTCTGGGGGTTGCAGGCACGGACCCTGTCGGAATTTTTACAACAGATTAAACCAGACACTTAGAATTAAAATTTATCCACTTTTCCCTTCACATGAGCTTATTTGATCTCAGTAACAAGCTTCTAATATATTACCAGGGTTATCCTCATTTTATCAAAGAGTTCATTCTCAACTATACAGAATTGCTCTAGATATTAATAGTATCATCCTGGTCAGAGATCAAAGCACCTCTTCTGACCAAAGGAAACACTTCCCAGAAACCCATCCACTCCCAGCACGTCTTGCTGACTCAAACACAACATCCACTCTATTTTCACATGACTCCGTTTCTCTTTCTCCCAAGTTAAGACTCCTTGACTGTTCCAGTTTCCAAATCGCTTGTACTGACAGCTTGATATATGGAGAGAGAAATACTATTTCAAGGGGAAAACTAATTTTGAAAACAAGAAAAGATGATTAACCCTTGGTTGAGTACCAAAGGGGTTTACTTGCCCTAGAACAATGTCAACTGAGGGTTTGACATACTTCAGGACCCAAGAAGCCGGAGGAGAGTAACTCTCGTTATGGGAGTCCCTTACAGAGGCGCAAGAATGGTCCTCGAGAGATGACTATGCTGCCAAATCTCTCTTTCTTTATTCACTACCAAAAGTTCCAAGAAAAGAAAGACTTTGCCTGTGAAGTCTGCAAACTCTCAGAATATGAAACCTGCTCCAGTTTTAACTGCTACCGATTTGTTCGGTTTTGGCTGTGCTGGGTCTTCACTGCTGCGTAGCTGTGGTGAGCGGAGGTCATTCTCTCGCTGTGGTGAGCAGGCTGCTCATCGAGCGGTTTCTCCTGCTGCAGAGCACGTGCTCCAGAGCACGTGGCCTTCAGTGACTGCGACACACGGGCTCAGAAGTGGAGGCTGCCGGGCTCTAGAGCGCAGGCTCATCGGTGGTTGGCCCTTGGGTTTAATCAGGGTCTTTCCCGGTGGCTCAGTTGGTAAAGAATCTGCCTGTGATGCCGGAGAGCCCAGTTCGATTCCTGGGTGGGGAAGATCCCCTGGAGAAGGGACAGGCTACCCACTCCAGTATTCTGGGGCTTCCCTTGTGGCTCAGCAGGTAAAGAATCCTCCTGCAATGTGGGAGACCTGGGTTCAATCCCTGGGTTGGGAGAGCCCCTGGAGAAGGGAAAAGGCTCTCCACTCCAATATTCTGGCCTGGAGAGGCCCACGGATTGGGGTTGCAAAAAGTTGTACAAGACTGAGCGGCTTCCACCTTTACTTTCACTGGTGGCTCAAACGGTGAAGAGTCTACCCATAAGGCAGGAGGCCTGGATTCTAACCCTGGGTCGGGGAGATCTGCTGGAGAAGAAAAGGCAGCTGACTCCAGTATCTTCTCTGGAGAAGCCCATGGACAGAGGGGCCTGGCGGGCTACAGTCCCCAGGGTCACAAAGAGTTGGGCACAGATGAGAGACCAACGCTTCTACTTTGGGCTTAATTGCTCCACGACGCATGGGATCTTTCTAGACCAGGAATCAAGCTAATGTCCCCTAGATTGGCAGACAGATTTTTTACCACCAAGCCCCCAGAGAAACCTACCGAAACCTACTCCACTTTCTGTAACATCAGTAAGCTATGCGCAAGTGAAAGCGGGCTTTGGCTTGGATATATGTTGGTGGGAGAGCAGCTCTTCATACCAGCTTTGTCGAACAGCTTCGGAACTGGTGTGTGTGCTCAAAACATCTTGCAACCCTTGCTGTTTGTTAGAAAAGGAAACCCAACTGTGTCTTTAAGGCCCAAGGCCCTTAGAGGTGCTGAGAGTGTGCCTGGGCTGGCATGAGCTCCCTGTGTGCAGGGCCCAGGCTTCCCCAGGGACACGTGCAGCCCCGGTCCCACCCAGAGACCCGGCAGGCAGACCCCCTGCAAGGGTCCTGCCGTGGCTCTCCACCTGCGGCTTACAGACAGAGGGGCCCGTCTTGTCTGGGGTCTCTCCATCTGCCCAGCCATCCTTCCTGAAGCTCACCAACCCCCCACATCCCACTCCTCCAAGCACTCACCCCACAGCGCGCCCCACCCCCCAGTACCTGAGTGCTGTCCTTTCAAGGTTATGCTGGAAATTTCCATGGCAGGCTGAACAGAGACTGAATCATCGGTAGCCTCTTCGTCTTCCCGAGCGGTGGAGTCTCCCGAGCAGGACTCTGGCCCCGGCTCCCCGTTTACTGCTGGGCTCCTTCCCGTCCGTGCTGCGTCACCTCCAGAAAGCCAGTGTCTGCTCTTTTGACACAGTCTGCTTTTTTCAGTCTTCACCCCGCTCAGCTGTCTCGCTGCCCCTCAGAGCTTCCTCCTGAGGGCCCTGTCATTCCCCAGAAGTGCATCTCTTAGAGTTCCCTCGAGCAGAGTCCGAAGGCAGTCAGTTTGTCTG
The DNA here is from genome assembly GCF_042477335.2 of Ovis canadensis. Lineage (NCBI taxonomy): Eukaryota > Metazoa > Chordata > Mammalia > Artiodactyla > Bovidae > Ovis > Ovis canadensis. The sequence continues at coordinate 65,260,487 of NC_091266.1, read as the reverse complement.
GTTCTACAGCACAAGGGGTCAAGAACCCGCCTCCAATGCAGGAGACCTAAGAGCCTTGGGTTTGATCCCCGGGTTGGGAAGATCCCCTGGAGGAGGGCATGGCACCCCACTCCAGTATTCTTGCCTGGAGAATCCCATGGACAGAGGAGCCTGGTGGCTACAGTCTACAGGATTGCAGAGTTGGACATGACTGAAGTGACTTAGCAGGCACACAGTCACATTTTACTGAAAACACTTTTTATTTCAATGTGGTTCTTCAAAACCTTGAATGAGCTGTGCCTACAATTTTAAAATGTGCCTTAGACTGTGTTCTAGGCACAGTCTAAGGCCTGGGTTTAGAAACTGCCTTTGTTTCCTGGTTTGAAATTTAGTATCTTTTATATTTACCTTAGAAGAAAGTTGCAGTATTAAATATATTATTTCTTAAAATGCTGCCTTGCATAGTAGAGTTCTCTGACTATAAACTTTATTCAGAATATGAATAAAGTTTAGTTATACTTTAGTTATACTTTTATTTAGTTATTTTTAGGATATTATAAGTGTCTGCAAATCCATGGTCAAAAACGAAAGTTAGGATCAAAAAGAGAAAAGGAAACCACGTCCAACCTGCGGTGGATCACCCCCTCCCTCGCCTCCTTCCACCCAAAGCTAATTTCCTCGACCCCAGACTCATCATTCATTTGGTTTCCGATTTCTGTATTTTCTTTAAATCGCATGCCTTATTTTCATCACTCTTGGCTTTACAGAGATGCATCCTCTTGCCTGTGACCTTCAGGCTTTACCTGTTCGCTTCATGTTACACTGCTGGGATTCAGCCATATTGGGTTGCATTATTGCGCTTCTTCACTTCAACGCTAGAAAACACTTTGCTGAGGGCCTGCACCAGTTTTCAGTCATCCATTTGCGCTGATTGGCAGCTGGCTCATTTCCAGGGCTTCGCTGTTGTCAGCGGTACTGCTGAGAACATGCTAATGCGTGTCTCCAGGTGTCCACAGGCAAGAAGTCCCCCCTTGGGTATTCCTCTAGGAATGAAGTGTCTGTGGAGGAAGACTTGAGGAGAGAATGTCAAATTGTGTCCCCAAGTAATTACACTAATTAATACCCCCCACGCCCTGGCAATGGACAGGAAATCCTGGGGACCCCTACTCTCCACACGTGCACTGGTTTCCCAGATGATGAGCACCATCTCAAGTGTTTATCAGCCAGGGAGCCCTTCTCATAGAGAACACAGGCAGGGTTCCTCTCCCGGAGGGACCAGACTTTCTCCCTCTCTCTCTGGAGGCAACACAGCTTGACGACATCCGATGCACCAAAAGACGCCACACACAATACAAACAAAAGCCTTTCAACTGGTCTGAGTGATGCACAGGACGGATATTTGCACAGACTTTTGAGCTAATCCCCGGTCAGGGTCTAGCCTTCAAACAGAAATAGAACACCCATGGAGCATCCTGGTCCTGGTTCGGATTCTCCCCGTGCGTCTTAAGCACTGAAGTCGTTTCTGGGACCTAATAAGAGCCTGCGGGAATGGTCTGCACGACCCAGAGCTGGCGTGGACGAGGGGCAGGTTCTGGCGCCATCGCTCTGCGGGCATCCCAGCCTCGGTGGCCCCTGGTGAGCATCCCAGCCTCACTCCCCGTCCCCCAGTGAACACACTCTATCCGCCGAGAGACCTGGATGGAGAGAACAAGGTGCTTTCGAGGCTGTAACGCCCGCCTCCAACACAGCACTTTGCTGTCAACTGGACCTGAATGGCTTCCAGGGAGCAGCTAACTGGTCAGATTTACAGAGCATCTTGTAAACTCGGGTTTGGATCAACAGACGGGGGACCAGGCCAGGCGATGCTGCTGCTGCCCCTTGTCCTGACCCCCCGCCCCATGCACTAGGGGAGGGGAAGCTCCTGGGAGGCAGGGCTCCCAGGAAAGGTGCTTTGTTTCAAGCATCCATACAGCTCTGGATGCAGTAAGCGCAGACCTCAGTGGCTCCACGCCCTCCAAGGGGGCTCGGCTTGTCTGCTCTGGAGCAGAAATCTGATTTCTTTCCACACGACTGGCAGCACAAAACAGACTCAAACAGCCATAAATATCGGATTAATTCTGCTCTCTTCATTTATCACAAAACTTTTGATTTAGACGTGCTCCTGGGTTTCATTCCCAGCTTATAAAAACCATCCATATTTTAGCTCCTCAAGGTCAATGTGCAGGTAATTTAACTTCCTAACTAAATAACATATCGATTAATGCAAAGGAAACAATCTTTCTCTCAACAGGTTCCTATTTCATCGGTATGGATGACCCATCCTCTTAGACTGGCAGAGAATGGGGCTGGCAGGAGGAGTGGGGGGAGCATACTAACAAGCGGCTCCTTCACCGCTGAGCTTCCCGAGGAAGGAAGGGCACGCAGAGTCCCATCAGCAAGCCTTGGAAACTCCCGCCGCACCCAGGGGCATGCTCGGAATGGAGGGCTAGGGGCTTCTTGTCACTAAAACCAGAGCCCCGCTGTCACACAAGACAGCAAACTGCTCTAAGGAACGAGGAGCTGCCCTGAGAAAGCTGCTAAGTGACTTGTGGGGTGGCATCAACTGGAGCTCACACCCTCATCGTTCCTGCTGCCAGACAAGCGGGCGAGAGTCAGGGATGGTGATTGCAGGCTGACACGTGGCTTCTCCTCATCCGCAGGGGACCTCTCCCCATCCCCCTCATCCCCATGAGGCCCTCGCACCATCCCCACATGGACCTCTCTCTAAACCCACGGGGACCTCTCCCCATCCCCACGGGGACCTCCTCCCATCCCCACAGGGACCTCTTCCCAGCCCCCCACCCCCACGGGAACCTCGCTCTGTCCCCGCGGGGACCTCTCTCCATCCTCAGCAGCACTTCGGGCCAGGGCAGACCTAGCCACTCTGGGAGGAGAGTCTGTGCCTTCCGTGTTACCATGCCACAGCCCCGCTCAGCCAGGACTAGAAGGTGCAGGCTGGACTCTCTCGAACATCTGCAGTCCCCTATGCTGCTTTCCACCCTGACTGTGAGATCAGATTACACTTCTGGGCAAAGCCAGGATGCAAAGGGCTGCAGCGTGGCCAGGCCGGCCCCGGGGCTGTTGGAGGCATTCGTGAGGCATGAGAGGAGCCGTGGACATAGGTCTCTCGGCCTCAGGTGGCTCAACAGGTGGGATCGTATTCCCACCAAATGCTGCACCAGAATCCAGTCCCTGCCCTGTGTCTGGTTTTCCTTTCTTCTGACCGAGCCAGTGCGGGAGGAGCTCGCATCCTGAATCCTGAGCAGCCGCCCCTGCGGGCGTGGGAGCCCCCAGGACCACACCGACCAGAGCCCTCCCAAGATCACAGGGCCTCTCCCCACGGCGTGGAGGCCCCCAGATCCCACCAGGGCGTCCTGTGGGCTGGAGGCTTCTGGCTGTGGCGCTCAGAGCCTGCAGCAGAGGAAGAGACAGCCCCACCCCCAGCCCCCCACAGCGTCTGCAGGCGGGTCTGAGTCTCCAGGGCAAAAGCCTGAAGTGATGGCGAGGAGTCAAGCAGAGGGGCCGCAGCAGGCCACCGGGAATCAGCAGCTTCAAAGGCTCCTGAGTTCAGCATTTCAGGCACAGGAAGCCGGTTCTCAGCAGGGAGGCTCGCCCTGCAATGGTTCTTTAGAAAAGGTGAGTGTCTGAGAAGAGGAGCCCTTGACCGTATATGGAATCCAAGAGTTGGTGTCTCCCCTGAAGACAAAAAGAGCAGCTCACAGCTCCCCACTGATGGGCCCAGAAGCTCTGAGGACCAGGGGTCAAGGCATACGTCCCGATGCCCTGCGCTGGAGTCGGGGTAACAGGGCCCATCTCTGCCTGAACTTCTGATCACTGGGGAAGCCTTAATAATGCCAAACCCCAGACGCTACACCCCAAACCGTTTGCGTCGGAGACTCTGGGTTGGGTCCCAGGTGTCACTGTTTCACAAAGTCACCGGGTGACGAGAAACACTAGGTCAGGTATGGAGTCCACGTGTTCAGCGGTCAGCCAGCAGCTAGGAAAGGCCAGCCAAGTCGCGGCAAGAACAAGCGGCCTCAAGAAGCAGATATTCTGGAAAGCCTGTAAGGAAATCAGAATGGAAGTTCCTCAGAAAAGTAAAAATAGAGCTACCATATCGTCCAGTAATCCCGCTTGTGGGTGATGCGTCCAGAGGAAGCATGCATAATCAGTGTCTGGAAGAGACGCCCGCCTGCCCAGGGTCCCCGCAGCCCCCCTCAGGCCAGGTCAGGGGCAGCCTGAGTGCCCGCCAGTGGGTGATGGACAAGGACACCATGGTACTCACTCATGGAACAGCCCTCAGCCCCAGGAAAGGAGGACATCGGCTACCTCAACAGCACCGTGGACCTAGAGGATGCTACGCTCGGTGACATCGGCCAGACAGGAAGAGACGAACACGGTGTGATCCACGCAGACTCCAAAAAATAAGTTGACCTCACGCGACCAGAGTAGAAGGGTGGTCACCAGAAGTGCGGGCGGGGCGGGGATACAAAACCAGCAGGCGTCCTGGGACTGGAGGGGAAGCAGAAGCTAGACCCCTTGCAGCCTGGGAGGGAGTCGAGACGACAGGTTCCTTTGACGAGCCCCAGAGCCTGGGCAGCCCTCAGCTGAGCCTGCTGGTGGTCCTTGCAGGGCGGGTGACTTCCAGTCAGGGCGGGGAGGTGAGCCAAGATGGGCAGAGCAGGCAGAACCTTGGCGTCTGGTGTCCCTGAGCCTGGAGCCCGAGGTGCAGGGACTGGTGAGCCGCTTCGGCTGGATGGAGTGGGGCCCGAGACCCCCAGGAGTCCGCACTCTGCCCAGCGGTCCAGAGAGCAGCCACTGTCAGAGTCCGCCTCGGACACCCCTATCTGGACACGACACGCTCGCCGAAGGCGAGAAAGCCTAGTGCGGGAGCCTGGCTGTCTCTGCCTCTGGACCTGTCGACCTTGCACCTCGGCCCCCCAGAGGGCACCTCGCCATATGCCCCGCCCAGGCCCAGGCAGCGGGGCCAGGGCAGAGAGGCCCCAGTGGACACCCCTCCAGGGCCCTCACTGCCCACACGGAACTGCACCTCTGCCAGGAGAAGATGGCTGGTACTGGCTTGCCTTCGATTCTTTAAACAGGAAATGCCAGGGTTTTCCTCGCAGGGGCTCTGCAGTGAGCCTGATTCTGCTGATGGCTCTGTGTGCCCAGAGCAGGTCGGGTGGGGCGGCCGGGGTCTTACCCGGGACCTTTCCCGGGTCTTGTCTCAACCTCTGCTCCTCGTCCCCAAAATAAAGGGATGGCTTGTCAATCTTTAATTCTGCAGCGACGCCTCTCCTGTACTTGTAAGCTGGCAGGGTGATCTCAGCACCCTGCTCTCCGATGAGAAGGTGAAAACAGCAGGGGCCCATCTGTCTGTGTTGTCCGAGTAACAAGGAAAGCAGGAAGGTGTCTCCACCTACGGAGGGCCCAGTGCCAAGTGCTGGTGCTGCTCCTCACACACGAGGCGGGGTTCATCTCACCTGCTAACATCTCCGTCTGCACCCATCTCTCCATCTGTTGAAATGGAAGAAAGCCCCTCAATCCACTCAAGCTCTTCCCTCCATCCAAGCCTGAATCCCACCCCAAGACCCCCTGCAGAGCCTGCCTCAACACTCGCGCCTTCTCCTCCTGTCATGGGGCCTCCTCTTTCCATCCCCTCCTCCCTGTTGCTGGGCTGCCGAGTCATGGCCAACTCCCTGTGGCCCCAGGGACTGCAGCACTCCAGGCTCCTCTGTCCTTTGCCATCTCCGGGAGCTTGCGCAAACTCATGTCCACTGAGTCAGTGATAGTTGGATACTATCTCATCCTCTGCTGCCCCCTTCTCTTCCTACCTTCAATCTTTCCTGGCATCAGGGTCTTTTGCAATGAGTTGGCTCCTCGCATCAGGTAGCTAAAGTATTGGAGCTTTAGCATCAGTCCTTCCAATGAATACTGAGGGTTGATTTCCTTTAGAATGAACTGGTTTGATCTCTTTGCAGTCCAAGGGACTCTCAAGAGTCTTTTCCAACACCACAGTTCAAAAGCATCAATTCTTTGGTGCTCAGCCTTCTTTATGGTCCTACTCTCACATTTGTACATGACTACTGGAAACACCATAGCTTTGACTATGTCAGCCTCAGTTTATAAATGAGTATTTTTCACGACTTTGAAGTGACAAACACATCAAGTAAATAAACAAGCTAGGGAAAGGTCCCTCTCCACCATCCACTCCTTGATGCTGCCTGAGGCATTTCCTCACCGCCGTCGGGGTGAAGTCCTGCCTCCACAGCCAGGCGTGGACCTGCCCAGATGGGCATCTGTCCCAGCTCTAATGCCAGAGAGCTGCCCCTCCGGCCCCTGGTGTCCATGAAGGGAAGCCACCTGTGTTCAGAGCTCTCTGCTCTCAGGAGGACGACCATGCAGTCTTTCACGTCCCGGGGTCACCCTCGGATTCAGGAAGGAAGAACCAGCAACTCTGCGGGCAATCGGCTACCTTGTTAGGTACCATACTTCAAGGACACCGGTATCGAAATAATCGATCAAATGGTCCCTGACGCTGCTTGATTGGAAACCTCAGGGACCTGTACAGAGATCTGAGCAGCAGTCTTTTCGGGCTCAATAATCATACTCTGATTTTAGCACTTCATGATTTAAACACAGAATGATTTTTTTTTGGTAAGCTGACAAGTGGAGGGAAATGATTAAGGCCACCGTCACCATCATGCTGGATTTCTGGCTTTTGCCTAGACCTGAAATACAGCCTTTTAAACACTGTTCCTCAAGAATCCAGGATCAGTGTTACTTAACCAGATCATTAGCAAGATTCCATTAGAGGTTAATGGCAGTAGCTTAGCAAACTAACCTGCTCACAGATAATAATCGTAAATTTTGGCCTAAAACTTTTGAAAGAATGTAGCTTTGGACAGGCACTAAGGGAGACCCAAAGCGAAGGAACCTGGGGGGGAAGCTGTGTTGAACATTGAGTGGGTGGGTGAGATTTGCCAGGGTCAGCTGCAAACTGGCGCCTGCCAAGGGCATATGCCATCTGCCTCTGTGGGGACCGAACCCTGTACCACTGTGGCTGTTGACCTTCAACACGTCCCGAAGGGAGTTCAGGGAGGAGAACGAGGCGCTTTGTGCTCCAAGAAAACTAATGGAATATGCCTTGTGATAGATATTTTCAGGAACTGATTTCACGATCCTAATCCTTGTATCTTCTCATATCTAGAAAAGCACTAAATCCCTTCAGGGTGACATCAACTCCTGACTAGCAGAAAACCTCTTGTAAGATGAGTGCTTCCTGGCACTGAACTCCCCCTTCACCAAAACCTTATATACTGGCCTCCTCCCGCTACATCTTTAGAGCGGTTTCTCAGCTCTCCGAGTTGCAGTCTCCTGGGCTGCAGCCTTCATTTTGCCCCAAGGAAAACTTAAATCACAGCTCTCATGTTCTGAGTCTTTTTTAGTAGACTCCAATAAATAGGTGCGTGACTGGGGCGGGCAATGGACCGTTCGTGCCAGTGATACTTGACTACAGACGGCATGCACAGGACAGCCATCAGATCGGCGAGGACGCCAGGCAGAGAGGGTCATTCCAGACTGTGCCAGAGGTCTGGCAGGTCCCGGGCTTGTTGTCGCCGTTTAGTTGCTCAGTTGTGTCCAGCTCTTTCCAACTCCATGGACTGCAGCACGCCAGGCTCCTCTGTCCTTCACTATCTCCTGGAGTTTGCTCAAACTCATGCCCATTGAGTCGATGATGCCATCCCACCATCTCATCCTCTGTCATCCCCTTCTCCTCCTGCCCTCAATCTTTCCCAGCTTCAGGGTCTTTTCCAATGAGTCAGCTCTTCGCATTAGGTGGCCGAAGTATTACAACTTCAGCTTCAGCATCAATCCTTCCAATGAATATTCAGGACTGATCTCCTTTGGGATGGACTGATTGGATCTCCCTGCAGTCCAAGGGACTCTCAAGAGTCTTCTCCAGCACCACAGTTCAAAAGCATTAATTTTTCAGCGCTCAGCTTTCTTTACAGTCCAACTCTCACATCCATACATGACTACTGGAAAAACCATAGCGTTCACTAGATGGACGTTTGTTGGCAAAGTGATGTCTCTGCTTTTTAATATGTTGTCTAGGTTTGTCATAGCTTTCCTTCCCAGGAGCAAGGGATGTTTAATTTTATGGTTGAAGTCGCCTTCCATGTGGAGGGGCAGGGTCCACGGAGGGGCAGGTAGAGAAGGATTGAAAATTGAAATAACTGAGTTGAAATTTTAGCTGTTTCTTCTTACAGAGGAAACAGATGATTTCAAGTAGTTAATTGCCTTCTAAGACAGAATTCAGTCTTTAGAGCAACATAGGAATAGCCAGGGTCTCCACGACATATCACTCGTAATGCCCACTGTCCAATAATAAGAATAAGCATAAAGAGTGAAATGCAACCCGAACTAAGAGTGGAAAGGAGTTCAAGAGTAATTGACATGGAGATACCCCCAGTGTTGCAATTGGCAATGACTCTGAGGAGCTCCTCTTAATGTGTTGAAAAAAAATTCAACACACGCTGTCAAAACAGAGATTCTCATCTATACAGAGACAGTTAAAAAAAGAACTAAGTGGAAAACTGACAGCTCAAGAAGTACAAAAATTAAGTGAAAAACTTACTAGGAAGTTGTAACATGAGATTTGAGAAAAAGAAAAAAAGCAGACAGAGCTTTTACTCTATCTTGAAGATAGAAAGACCAATCAGTTGGTCCAACAGAAAGGACCAATCTGAAGACTAAGATGAAGGAAAGTCGTGTATGAAAATCTCAAGCACATTAGCACATGTTGTTAAAATCATGCAAAATAGAACAAAAAAATGCACCGAAAGGTCAAATAACTTTTCATGATGAAAAGAGCAATGCATTTGCTAAGACCTCACTATTATAATGGAGAAGGAAATGGCACCCCACTCCAGTACTCTCGCCTGGAAAATCCCATGGACGGAGGAGCCTGGTGGGCTGCAGTCCATGGGGTTGCTAAGAGTCGGACATGACTGAGCGACATCACTTTCACTTCTCACTCTCATGCATTGGAGAAAGAAATGGCAACCCACTCCAGTGTTCTTGCCTGGAGAACCCCAGGGACGGGGGAGCCTGGTGGGCTGCCGTCTATGGGGTCGCACAGAGTCGGACACGACTGAAGCGACTTAGCAGCAGCAGCAGCACAATTATAAACGTGTGTGCCTAATTCTAGAGCTTCAGAATGTATGAAGCAAAAAGTGAGAGAGCTAAAGAGAGAAGCAGGCACTTGGAAACATGTCATCAGCTAAAAACAAACGTGGGAGCAGCTTCAGGGGCTGAAACGCAGAGCACACCGCCGGCCGCAGTGACCGCCGCAGGCTCTGCATTAGATCTGTTCCAGTTCTTCTCATACTGCTCACCAGGAACAGACATTTAATTTTTTTTCAATACATTACATTTACTCATAAAAAAATTCTAGAAATGTACACCTTTTCATTTTTAATAAAATTCAATAAAACTTAAAACCCCCAAACAGAATATCTGACATTTATAGTCAAAATCAAATTAGCAGAATATTATTTACAAAACTGTATCTTTTAAAAAGATTTATAAAGTTACATGCGTGTTCATAGAATTGAAAGAACTGAAAGGATGGCTGAAAAGGGGAGACTTTTCCTTCTTTCCTGAAAATAAAACACGTTCAGTGGGAGCTGTGTTGACCAAACACAGGTCTCCAGTTTCAGTACCAAAGCCTGTCTTTGTGCATCTAAGAACTTGACACGTGTGACGGGCTTCTTACAGCACATATATATTTTTGACTGAATGTGAAATCTATCGTGAGCTTCTGAACGTGCTGCCTCTGAGGCCCCTGGTCCCCTGGGCCTGGGTCCGGATGCAGTGCCAGAACTGCGCCAGAACGCTCCAGGCTCCCACGGTCACTCCCCAGGCCATGGAAGATTCCCACCCGGAAACCATGCATCCTCCCAACGCCTAGGCCTCTACACGCCACGTTTAATATTCCAGGCTTATTGTCTTTCCTTGAGGCTTAGTTCTGAGCCTTCTAACCTGAACGGCATTATCTGATTATTCAGTATAATAACATGTTCTACATTGTGATACGAGGTGATACAGAAGAATGGGAATTTCTGATTAGAATGGGGAAATTGTCTAATTTCTAGTGTTTTGTTCTCATTTTTAAAATTTAACAAACAGAGCAGTGATTTTGTTAATACTGAAACCCTCGGATTGTAAATTATTGACTTGACTCATTTATTCATTCATTCATCCCTGAGTATGCCGTCACTGGCCGTGCGATGTCAGGCAGAAGGCTGAGAATTTAGCTTTGGGGGTAGATTCCTCACGTGCAAGGCCCACTGGAGGCGCCTTCCTGAAGACCAGGTCTCTGGGGCCCTCAGAGGAGCCCCCTCCTTCCCACGGCCCCACCCCACCTGCACTTTAGTCCGCTGGCCGAGGGGCTCATCATAGCCTCGACAAGATTCAAAAGCTCCCGTCTCTAAGTGGCCCACAGTCTCTCTCCAGTTCCACCCTCTGGCTCCCCTCCCTGTGGGCTCAGACCCCCGGCTGCCCTCCCCCATGCCCTGCCCGCCCCCAGCCTTCTCTGGAAACCAGAGCGTGTGGGTGCCGGAGAGGACTGAGCAGTGTACCCCCAAAGACATGTCTTCATCCAACCCCACCTGTGAATGTGGCTTTATTTGTAATTGGGGTTCTTGCAGGTGTGATTCAATTAAGGCCCTGGATTCAGAGTGGACCCCAAGTCCAAGCTGGCGTCTGGGATGGGGAGGTGTGGAAGGGAGCCACGGTGTGGGGATGGAGGTGGTGATCGGGGGGTGTGTCTACTGCCCTGGAGGGCACCAAGGTGGTGGTGCTGCCGGAAGAGAGGGGAGGGCCGGCGTGCCAAGTCTCCTCAGAGCCTCCAGGAGAGCCGGCCTGCTGGCACCTGCCTTTCAGACTTCTGGTCTCCAGGATGCTCAAAGGCTGGGTTTCAGTGTTTTCAGCCCGTGTGTTGTGCTTTGTCGTGGATTCCGGGAGACTGATGTGGGGCCACCCCTGTCCTGAGGACCGAGGCTCTGATCTCAGGTCAGCACCCGCCCCTGCGGGCAGGGCCCACCTTCTCCCTCTGCCCCTTCTCCCTGGTCAGCACCCGCCCCCGTGGGCAGGGCCCACTTTCTCCCTCTGTCCCCTCTTCCTGGTCAGCACCCGCCCCCGTGGGCAGGGTAGCCACCTTCTCCCCTCTGCCTGCTCTCCCTGGTCAGCACCCACCCCCGTGGGCAGGGTAGCCACCTTCTCCCCTCTGCCTGCTCTCCCTGGTCAGCACCTGCCCCCGTGGGCAGGGTAGCCACCGTCTCCCCTCACCCCTCTCCCTGGTCAGCACCCGCCCCTGTGGGCAGGGCCCACTTTCTCCCCTCTGCCCCCTCTCCCTGGTCAGCACCCGCCCCCGTGGGCAGGGCCTGCCCTCTCCCCTCTGCCCACTCTCCACTCAAGATCCCCTGCTCAGTTGTCTGTCCAGTGAATGCTCAGGGCCTCAAGCCAACAGGAAGCAAAGGGCCAGGCGGTCCTCTGTGTCTTCCATCCTTCCCTAGACTGCTGCTCAGCCTAGCCGCCCTCCTGGGGAGCAGGATGCAGGGCCTGGCATGGCTGAGACCCACGGCCTCTACCAGGGGCTTCTGCAGACAGTTTGACCGGAGACCGCCTAGCACTGAGTCAGGAGGAGGGAGGTGCCAGCCGCATCTGGTGACGGCCAGCCTGGGCGTCTGGGCCCCGGGTTCCAGCCCCGCTGCTGAGAAGGTGCAGGGCCTCAGTCTCCTTGGGCTCGGGGGGAAGGGGTGGGGCTCCCCCAGCTCTGAACTGAGTGTTCCAGCCCTTCCTCCACACCCCAGGGGCGCCCTGGGATTCAGGGCTGTGTGAAGCCCTTCGACAGTCAATCAAGTGACCAGGAAGGGTTCACACATCCCGAGCTGTCTTTCCAGCCCTGTGCTCCTGTGTAAAGGGCTGTGCCTCGGGGTTGGGGGGCAGAGGGGAGCCGGGAGTGGGGTGACGCGGGTGCTGCGTGACCTGCAACCTGGAAGAGTCCACTGGGGAAGCCAGCACCGCTCTGCGGGCTCCCGCCGGCATTGCGCCAACAGCGGCACCGCGCCTCAGACCAGGCCCAGCCCCGAGGGCGCCCAGACCAGAGACGGAGCCCGCCCCAGGCGGCCCTCCTGCAGGGGAGGCGAGACTGGCCCCACGGGGTCCAGCGAAGGGCTTCATGCTGGCAGCCTGTGCCAGGCGGTGGACTGGGGCGAGTGGTCCGTTGACCACAGGCATTTCAGTGGGTCCCAAGAAGAGAGGATGTCAAGTGTTGCGGGCTGTGACCTGCTGTGCCCAATTCCATCTCCAGCAGTGGTGGGAGTGTTGGGGGCGGGAGTCAAGTTTCTAGAATGAAGTTGGGCCCACTTTAGTTTCCATCTGCGTGAGGCGTCCACCTTGATGAGCCCGAGTGCGTGGCCTGATGCACCCACGAGTCTATTTCAACCCCCAGCATCAGCAGCTTTCTGGAGGTGCTTTGAATGGGTTTGGTAGTCACCTACAGTTATGTCCAGCGTGGTTCCTTCCATGCCCAAGGCAGACTCACGAGCCTCTGCCCTTGAGGACGTGAAGCGTGACCTTGAGCTTGCTTTGACCAAGGTGCTGGGAGAAGTGACCCCTGTCACTCTGGGTGGAAAGGTCCAGAGTCCAAGGCCAACGTGTCCTGTCCCCTCGCTCCTTTTGAATAATCTGGAAATAATAATCTGAATAATCAGCCTCTTGAAGCCTGAGTCTCTAAGAAAGACAGCAGGGCAGAAGCCTCATCTGGTCATCACGGACACGTGTGGAGCGGGAAAGCAGAGCCCCTCTCCCGCTGGTGGGGTCTCCCAGGGGCAGCAGCAGATGTTGGTCCTGGAGTTGGTCCTGTCCTGCAGGGCAGCACAGACAGGACCCGCTGCCCAGGCTGGCCAAGCTGGTGTGGAGCGTCAGATTAATTTCTGATGAGCTGGAACAGTCTTTAAATTTAAGTGACAGCCTCGATTAATTTGCATGTAGAAGAAATAAAATGTAATTTCTAGCACTAACAAATGGGAACAAGAAACACCTTCTGAGGTTTTGTGAAGCACGCGTAGCTCCCTGTCCAACTTCTGCAAATGAGTTTCTAACTCAGTCGTCCTTAATAGGAAAGACCCTCCCTGACCCTGGGGAATAATTTGGTGAATGCCCCCTATTTACAAAGCCATTAAATCCAGGAATAGAGTGGACACAGTTATGAAGCTGTTGACTTGGATCATTTGAACAAACATCAATCTTTGAAACCATCAGCTGGACTGTTGCAGGATCACATCACTGAGACATCCAGGGTGGGGGCTGAGAAGGTGCTTTTATTTATTTATTTTGACCAAAGAAAATACTAAATACAGGACAGCTCAGGCTTACTGTTTAAGCATTAAGTGCCCTCCTCCCCAAAAGCCATCAATTTCATTTAAAAGAAACATAATGCAGGGACTTCCCTGGTGGTCCAATGGTTAAGAATCTGCCTGCCGTTGCAGGGGACACAGGTTCGATCCCTGATTCCACATGCAGTGGAGTAACTAAGCCTGCACCAAGTACTGAGCCCACAGGCAGTAATGAAGGGCCTGTGTGCACAGCGAGGACCCAGCACAGCCACAACCAAATGAATAAAACGCATATAACCATCATTTTAAAAAGAGAGATAACGTAGGGTCAAAGGAAGGGGCTACATGCCCTGCCTGTTGTCCCTTCCTCGTGTCTGCTGACGGCTGAGTGGGAAATTTGTGATGGTGGCTCCTCAAGTTACCTTCCCCTGGCCCTCCTGTGGGTTTCATGGTGCTATGTGGACACATGGCCCAGTTAACTCATCAACCAAGATGAGCAGATGGGCCCCTGTGAGCTGAAGGTCAAGGCTGAGCTGTGCTGTGGATTCTCTCCAACTTCCCCTGCTGGCAGACGTGTGTGTGTGTGTGTGTGTGTGTGTGTGTGTGTGTGTGAGAGAGAGAGAGAGAGAGAGAGAGAGACGGAGATAGTTGCCATGTTGTTGGTCTCTCTATGCATCAGAAAAAGCTAATGCTTATTACGTACACAGCTACGCATATATATTGGGTTGCAAAGTTTGTTGAAGTTTTTCCATTAATATTATGAAAAAACCCAAATGAACTTTTTGGCCAACCCAAGAACTATACATGCTGCCTTGGCAAGCCTCAGAGGTGTTGTGGGTTTGCTTCCGGTAAAGTTAATGTCACAATAAATTCAACCTCACACATACTTTTTTTGGTTTCCCAGGATGTATAAAAGTCCTTTTCTGCCCCTATACTCTAGCCTATTATGTAACATTATGTCTAAAAATGTTCACACCTGAATTAAATCTACTTTATTGCTAAAAAGCGCTAACCGTCATCCAAGCTTTCCGCATCTGAGTGGCAGTAGTTACCTCAAAGATCACTGAACACAGACCTCCATAACATGTATGGCAGTAAGGAAGCGCTTGAAGTTACGTGAGGATTACCCAGACGTGACGCAGACAGGAAGCGAGCAACGCTGTTGGGAACACGGTGCCGACACGCTCTCTGAACACGGGGCCGTCGCGACTTTTCCTTTTGTTATAAAAAGACGAAACACAGTTATCTTAAGCGCAGTAAAGCAAGGCGTGCCTGCATGGACATGACTGTGCGCACAGAGCACGTATCTACATTGCACTCGTCTATAATGGCGCATGAACACACACAAAACCCACAGTTACACGATTCGCTGTTGTTCAGTCACTAAGGCGTGTCTGACTCTTTGCGATCCCACAGACTGCAGCACGCCAGGCTTCCTTGTCCTTCACCATCTCCAGGAGTTTGCTTACATTCATGTTGATTGAGTTGGTACAAGAGTTCATCTAAACATACATTAAGGGAAAGGATATTTTGCTGAAAAGTGCTTGAACCAGTTCTAACTTGCACAGCTGGGTCCATCCCACAGGGGCAATCCCCTGCCTCGCACCCGGGCCTCCCCACCCGCCAGAGTGCAGTCCTCCCTGCCCACGGTATATGGGCGACAGGAGCCCGGAGGAGAGAAGCACTCCGTGTTTGCGGCCCTGATGCGCTTCCCCCAGTACTCGCAAGTCCTGGGATTTAGCCTCTTCTCTGCAGATTTCAAGAGAATCGCCCTTTTATCCAGTCTCAGATCTTTTCGGACCAAGTTTGCCAGTCCACCAGGTGGCTCTGATGGGCACCAGGGCACACCCTTCACGTTTTACAGTTGAAACTGACCTAGCAACAATGCCTCCAGAAGCTCCCAGTTCTCCTCTGTGTCTGGGGACAGAGATCTTCCTCATGTGGTAGACCTTGGAGAGGAAGCTCTGCTATCTGCTTCCCTGAAGGCTCAGTTGGTAAAGAATCTGCCGGCAACCCAGGAGACCCCAGTCCAATTCCTGGGTCAGGAAGATCCACTGGAGAACGGGATCGGCTATCCACTCAAGTGTTCTTGGGCTTCCCTTGTGGCTGAGCTGGTGAAGAATCCATCTGCAATGCCGGAGACCTGGGCCCGATCCCTGGGTTGGGAAGATCCCCTGGAGAAGGGAAAGGCTATTCTGGCCTGGAGAATTCCATGGACTGTAGAGTCCATGGGGTCACAAAGAGTTGGACACGACTGAGCAACTTCACTTTCACTTAAGTGGACAGCCTTAATCAAGGGCTGGATCTAAAGACCTGCACTCCAGCATCACTGTCACTTCTGGCGTGGGTTAATCCCAGTATGTTGAGATGTTTTTTCCTCCTTAAAGAGTTATTTATTTATTTATTTATTTATTGGCTGCAAATTTCCCCCTGTTCACTGAAAGGAAGTGACTCTGGAAGCTTCTCACAATTGGCAAAGCCCTTAAAGCTGACCGTTGCTTAATGTCAATAGGCCTGAGTGAGGGTACCACGCTGGCCGAGCAGGCTAACGAGCTGGCCTCGCTCCGTGTGGCTCAGAAATGAGAAGCTGCTTTGCAGGCCTGTTTACAAACCAGTGAAACAGCATAAAGCTGTCACCCAAAAACAGGTGGTCGGCTGGAATTTGTTGTTTGAATGTGTCCAGAATTAATTGGTTTTTGTATCTGTTGGCACCGGGTCCTGACTAGATGCCGAAAGACACAACATTGAAAAATGACTCCCTGCCACGCCTTCTGAATACAGAAGGCAAGTATTTGCATGTTCACTGGCTAATGCAGCTCGTAATCTTCTGTTAAACCCCACATCCCAATCTTATCTGGAAAGTTCAGAAAACATTCTCTCAGTTACATGTTGAGCGGATTGCTCTGCTCTCATTGTTTCGTGGGTGCGACTTTCATGACAGTCACCCGCTGGTTTACAAATGCTTTTAATTAAACCTAAGAGAGGCTGGGAAGCAGGTGTCTGGATGCATAGCTTGCCATTTTAAAGGGCGTTCCCCCAACGTCTGAGGGGCCAGCAGTGCTATTGGTGAGATCTGTCCTGGGAGGAGAGCAGAGCGGGAAGGAGGGAGGGAGAGAGAAAATGTAAGGGAGGCTGTGGGGTCCTGGGCCCAGGAGGCCACCTCCAGAGGGCCAGCAGGTCTGCTCTGAGTTCTCCGAGTCCTGCCCCCGCTCACCTGGGGGGCTAGCGTCCCCCTGGAGCCCACTCGAGTACAGTCACATGTTTTGGCAATGTGGCAGCCTGTGTATTTATCCAAATCCCCAACCTCATACAAATGACTCCCCGACATATGCGTCACCAGAGGGAGGTTGTTTACCAGCTTCTCTGCTGGTGAGCAGTTCACTCTGGGTGTGGCTGATCCAGAGCCCCGTCTGCAAGGGGGCATCTCCAGACAGAGGGGGCCTGCAGAAGCGTCAGCAGGTGCGGGGTTCCCACATGAATGGTCTGGATCAAGACCCTGAGTTCACTGCTGTTTGCATGGCCAGGGCTGTGGATTAAGTGATCCCAGTGCCAGCCCTGGAATCAGTCCATCCTTCTCCCAGAGGGAGCCTTGCCCAGGTGAGCCCTTCGTCCGCCAGCCTCCTAATTGTTATTGGTTCAGCATTTGGTCAGTTGTCCATTCTCCGCATGAATGCAGGGGGTAGTGGGTAATTTAAATGCCCCATGTTTGTCTTCAGATGAAGCTCGTGGGTCCACAGAACTGCTCCCAGGTAGGCTGGATGTCAGCTCTGACCCTGCAGGGTGCCAGGCTCAGGTGGCTGAGGAGGGGGCAGCGGCACAAGCAGGGCTGAGCGGTGAGATTTCCGAGGGCCGTCGGGAGGCTCGTCCTGCCCTTGCCAGTTACTCAGCAAGCCCCCAGGGCTCTGGACAGCCCTCCCGTACCCTGCTGGAGCACTCTCGTTAGCACACCACCAGGGACACGTCCAGACCTCCACCTTGGATGAGGTGGGCCGAGTGTCCCTCTCTTCCTACAGTTGGCAGCGTTCTTTGCTCCTTCGGCTCCCAGACGATCTGGGAAATGGCCAGGGTTCAGCAGAGGCAGCAAATCACTGTCCTTTCTCCACGGTGGCCTTTGGGAGTGGATGTGAGTGGACAGACGTGGCCGTGCAGAGGGGCACAGAGAAGGGGCATCGAGGAGCGTCTCCAGGCCACCCCGGCCTGCCCACCTCAGGCTCTTCCATGCCATGGGCACACTGGCTGTTTTTTTTTCTGATTTCAAAAACAATTTATGCATCTTATGTAAACATCAGTCTTAAAGA
Organism: Ovis canadensis; assembly: GCF_042477335.2. Lineage (NCBI taxonomy): Eukaryota > Metazoa > Chordata > Mammalia > Artiodactyla > Bovidae > Ovis > Ovis canadensis. Next base: position 65,242,765 of record NC_091266.1, on the reverse strand, counting down.
AATAAATGGAAGACTATAAACGGTGAGGAACCCTCCTCCAAGGGTCCGTATTTCAATGCACATGCTGTCTCGTTCTCTCTCCAGGCACACCTGCACGTGTGCACACACACACACGCACACACACACACTTCCCATCTATGTCTAGTATGCCAGTGTTTGCTGTGCAGATCGTCATAAAAGCCCACATACGACGGGCTTGCATCCTTCTGGGGAGAGTTTCCCACTCCCCATGGGCAGGGTGACGGCCCGGGAGAGCTGGCCGGGGGGCTTGCTGGCCGTGTCCAGTGTGCGCCCTGCTCTGGGAGGGAGGGGCCTTCCTCACTGGGAGGCACAGGCCACGGAAGGGGGTGCTCCTGGTCGTTAATGCTGCTGGGGGAGGTTCAGGGAGGAGGCCCGCACCTCGCCGTGCCTGAGCAGGTGTGCAGCTCCAGGCGGGGTCTGAAGGGCCCGCCCTGGCTCAGGACCCCTGAGCGCCCTTGACACCCAGCGCCCAGGAAGGGCGCTTCCTTCTCTGCAGAAAGGGGCTGGAAGAACCCTGGGGCAGGGCGGGAAAAGGAGCCAGGGCCCCTGGGAGGCCAGGCTGCTCACGTGTCAGGGAAGCACGTGCTCTCTGCCCCCAAGAGCCTGTTGGGAGACAAATGCCAGCTTGCCTAACCCTGGCACACTGCAAGAACCCAGGGTGGTCCTGGCTCCGAGCGCCTGGGCTCAGGGAAAGTGAGTCCAGCCGGTCTCAGCATGGGGATGTGAGGGGCCTGGGTCCCCCAAGAGCACAGAAGATGGGGAGCAGAGGCGTGTCCCTGGGGGGCAGAGCCCAGGAGGAAGAGCGTGTAAGGCCACGGAGGTGGGTCTCAACCGAGAGGCCCTGAGGGCCCCGAGGAAAGTGAGAAGATGCATGTGCAAACAGGCGTTTCTCCGCAGCTGTATCATCATGAGGCTGAGCTTGTGATTTCAAAGCTCACTGGTGAATTAGGGCGAAGTGTGCTGCCCAGACCTGGGCTCACGGCCCGCAGAGGCCGGGTCTCAGCCATGCAGAAGAGTGGAGGTGGCATCCTTGGTACTTTGCCCCACCTGTGCTGGGTTATGCCTTCAGCCCTGATGGAGATCAGTGCCCCTCATCAGTCACCTTAAGGCAGCCCCGAGGAGCCCTTCATCTCCATAGCAACTGGAGGACTTCAGAGCAGAAGGCAGGAAAGCTGCAAAGACGCACAGGAGGCGCAAAGAGCAGGGCTCACTCCTGCTCAGCCTGGACGTGCCCAGCAGGGAGTTGGGCGTCTGGCCTCACGGCGCCCAGGTATCGGGAACCTGCCATTGGGTTTCCTACCTGCGTCTCAGAAGACCCAGAGGGAGGCGCCGAGGACCTCTCTACTGCGCAGCTGCTGCGAAGCGAAGGCTCAGCGATGCCCCCGCACTGACTGTGAGTCCACAAAGCGGGAGAGAAGGGCAGGAAGTGATGGGGCTCATTTCCAGGTGGAACGGGGGAGGCAGGGAAGACCAGAGACGAGCAGCTCAGAGGAAGGGGGCTGGCCTTCTGGGGCACCTGGGCCCGGGGCCAACCCTGCCAAGCTCCCTGGGGCGTGGCTCCCTCAGCTCTCACTGCTGATGCCCTTTGCAAGTGTGCTCACACCTGACTCCAGCCACCTGGGCCTCCCCAGCCGCCCTGGGGTTGGGGGCTATCCTTCATTTCCTCCGTGAAGATGGAACCAGCCAAGAGTCATCAAGTGCTTTCTTGATTCTAAAGGACACAAAGGAAGCGCTGAGTTATGCCAAAGAGCAGATCCTGGGGGCGGGGCGGGGGGGGGAATGAGGCGTCAGTGAGCACTGGGAAGGGCTTTCTTCAATGGAGGCGGGGGGATGACCTGGGATCCTTCTAGACCTCAAGGTTTGGGTGGTTGGTACGCTTGTCCGGGATTCAGAAGTTGGTCGGCCTTGTCCTTGGCAGAGGGAGGGACGTGTTCTACCTTCATGAGGGCTTGAAGGGGACCCTGCCAATCCCAGGAAGAGATGGACCTTACTGGAGAGGCAAGTACTGCCCTCAGCTCCCACGGTCCAGCCAGGAGCCTCCTGAAGGCTGAGCCTGAGCTCCAGATACAAAGGACCTGACACTGCTGGGTCCTCGTGGCCGTGCTGAGCCGGGCTGCGGGCCTCTTAGCACCAGGAGCGTCCTGATTGCTCAGACGTCCCCGCCCCCATAAGGTGACACAGGTTTGTTACAAACATTAAAAGCTGGCAGGCGCACAGGGCTTTCCCGGCGGCTCAGTTGGTAAAGAATCCGCCTGCAGTGCAGGAGACCCAGATTCAATCCCTGAGTTGGGAAGATCCCCTGGAGAAGGGAATGGCTACCCACTCCAGTATTCTTGCCTGGAGAATCCCATGGACAGAGGAGCCTGGTGCACCCCAGCCCACGGGGTCATGGAGTCGGACATGACTGAGAGACTAACACACACAAAGATAAAACAGGCACAGAAAGAGCAACCAGGCGAGAGGTTCGCTGCGCGCCCCACACTCCGCCTCGCCCCGCCTCTCTGCCTAGTTGTTTGCCCGGGGAGCGAGAGGGGAGGACTCACTTCACACAGCACTTTGCTGCCAGATGGTTTATGGAGCATGCTGCTGCTTCTCATCCCATCCCAGGCCTGGGGACAGCAAAGAGGTGTTGTTCAGGAATGGCTGAAATAATAAATTGATTTTTTAATCTGGCTTGATTCCATACCGCTGAGCATTATATTTTCTCCAGTGTCCTGTAAATGACAAACTATGATCACTCTTTTCCCCCGTGGGCTGCTCACACAGCCCGCCTGTCGCTGGGATGAAGGCAGGAATGGCAGTCTAAGCCCCTCTCCTGGCACCCCGTGCCCCAGGCTGTGGGCCCACAGCCCCAGAACAGCTGGAAGACCCTCCAAGATGAGAGCATTCATCCAGGAAGGCTAAGAGCCTTCATTTCACGGGAGAGACACAATGGGGAAGGAGACCGCGGTTTCCATGGCCAACCTGGATACCTCGGGGCGGGGTGGACACCTCGGTGTGGTGTGGACAGCTTGGTGTGGTGTAGACCAACATGGAGGGCACAAAGCAGACTCAGATTTCTCAGAGCTCTGAAGGGAAACGGAAGCCCACAGTGGCTCTGTGCTCAGCATGATTGCAAAGTGCCTAAACACCAGGCGTCTTGGTGGGATGCGGGTGGAGAGTGCTCCGAAGTGCTCCCTGAACCTGTCCAGTCTGCAAGAATAGGCGAGAGCTCCAAGTTACCTGGAGGAAAGCTGGGGAAACACCCTAACACCCCGTGTGCTCCAGCAGTTTTATTCTCTCCGGCTTCTCTAAGATTCTTCAAGACGTATTTATCAAACACCAGGCCCAGATGCTTGACGTGCAATTAGAAGCTTCAGAAGTAATGGGGATGGAATGAGACGCGTGTCAAATTCCTGTCCAGGGGTGGCGGGTAACTGGCCTTCCCCTAGTGAGGCTGCAGCGTGGACATTCTCCCTGGGATGGCCAGCGTCTCCCTCTGTAAATGGTCCGCAGGGCACGGAGGCAGCGTGGGAGCCAGAGCCTTGGGCCTACACCCAAACACAGCATAATCAGATCACTCAGGATCAGCCGTCAAGGGGAGGTTCTAAAAGACACACTGCCTCAAAAGATTACAGTGATGAGAACTGTCTTGTTGAAGCAGTATGAGCTGGAAGACACATGGTATCAGCTCTCAAGGTCCGGGCTGGGTTGGGCTCAGCCCAGGACTCTGCCCAGATGCCATGGGTTCCTACAGAGACACTGCACACACTGGGTTTACCGGTTTACCTGCCAGTCTACGTCTGTCTGGGCTTCCCAGGTGCGCAGTGGTGAAGAACCCACCTGCCAATGCAGGAGACACGAGTTCAGTCCCTGGGTGGGGAAGATTCCCTGGAGGAGGGCATGGCAACCCACTTCAGTGTTCTTGCCTGGGAAACTCCATGAAGAGGGGAGCCTGGCGGGCTACAGTCCATTGGGTCGCAGTGAGTCAAACACAACTGAGCGACTGAATACACACACTATATCTATCAACCTATCTATCAATATCTATCACATATTGGGTTTACTCACTTACCTATAATCTACGTATATCTACACCTATCTAATAAGGATTGTTATTCTTTCAGTGCCACAAGAAATAACTAAAGACTTCAAGAGAAGGGAGTAATACACGGCATTTATGTTTTTAGTTCTGGTCTGTGGTTCTAAATTATTTCAGCCTTTGTATGTGTGAAGGACTGTTTATTTCTTCTTCATTTTGGAAATACACTTTCTCTAGGTATCCTGCATAAGAGAGTGTCACATGGCCAAATAAATTGGGGGAAATGCATTCTATACACCTTTCTTTCATCTTTGGGTGCTTAGTAGCTCTGTGAAATCCTGCAGTGTAGGAAAGTTAGCATCTTAAAGCATACTTCACTTATTATTTGCTAAGCATTTTAATTAAGAACTAAGACACTGTAGTGTAAACCAGGGTTTCCCTGGTGGCTCGGATGGTAAAGAATCTGCCTGTAACACAGGAGATTCAACCCCTAGGATGGGAAGATCCTCTGGAGAAGGGAATGGCTACCCTCTCAGTATTCTTGCCTGGAGAATTCCATGGACAGAGGAGCCTCGCAGGGCTACCTGACAGTTTGTTTATTTGCTTTGTAACCCAAGTGCCTGGAGTAAGCTTTGATAACGGAGGCGGCATCCACCTCTGAGACGGCCTTCTTGCACAAACCCCTTGCAGCCTCAGGACCAGTTAAGAGCCAGGCTGCTTCTTTCACGGAAACTCTTTTGTGTGCGAGGACTTGGTTGATCCTGGTACCTGACCCTTTCAGCTGCTTGTTTTCTCTCTTCCAGTGCTTTAAACCCCTCCTCTCACATTTTAAATTCTCCAGTGAAGAGTAAGCCCACAAGCCCCCGGGCCCTGCCCTTGACCCCACTCTTGACCCCAGTAAAAGCCACCCCCGGGCCCTGCTCGCCCTCTCTCCACCCATGACCTCTCTGTGTGGTCCCAGGTGTGCTGTGTAACTTGCAGGCCCTGTAAGTAATAAACCTCTGTTTTTCCAAGTTTCCTAACGGTCGTTGCTGAAGGGCATCTTGTAGTCATAATAAGAATCACAAGGGCTGGCCCACCCTCAGGGTCGGTTACCGACAGACTGAGATCTGCCCACAGTGGACCTCTAATGAGCAGCCCCAGCCCCAGCCCCCAGGCCTGTCTCAGTTAGAGAACAGGCTGCGCCCATGTGCACAATTTGGGTTCTGTCGCCTCATGGGGCTCAGTAAAGTCCACCCAGGGGAGGCGCTGTGTCTCATTCCTGGCTCCAGCTTGGGAACTGGAGCCCAGTTCACAGCTGAAGAGCATTTATGGACCCAGAGAAACATATCTCGCCTGCATTCGCAACACCGCGTCACCGGTAGAGGCTGCTGTTCACTCACTCGGTCGTGTCCGACTCTTCCTGACCCCATGGACTGCAGCGCGCCCGGCTTCCCTGTCCCCCACGCCACTATCTCCCAGGGCTTGCTCAAACTCATGTCCTTGACTCAGTGGTGCCATCCAACCATCTCATTCTCTGTCACCTTCTTCTCCTCCTACCCTCAATCTCTCCCAGCTAAGGTATTTTCCAATGAGTCGGCTCTTCGCATCAGGTGGCCAAAGTGTTTCAGCTTCAGCTTCAGCATCAGTCCTTCTAATGAATACTGAAGGTTGATTTCCTTTAGGATTGACTGGTTTGATCTCCTTGCAGTCCAAGGGACTCTCAAGAGTCTTCTCTAACACCACAGTTCAAAAGCATCAATTCTTCATTGCTCAGCCCTCTTTATGGTCTGTAGGTACCTTTATAAAATCTTTAGACTCATTAGAAAATATATTTATTATTGATACCTAAATATATTTTGTTCTCTATTGGGATGAACTTATGTTTCCTATTGATGTAGCAATGTGATGCAGTAAAGGAGAATATTGACTAATTCCAGCTTTCTTAGGAGAAGCTCAATATTCTAAATACATAATGTCATGCAATCTTTCAAATTTTATTAAGTGCTTTGATGCGGCAGGACTTTCCCATTATCTAGAAATAGAGTAGCAAACGGGCAAAGTCCCTAATTAACTTACATTCTAGTCAGGAAGATAGATAACAATCAAACAAATAGATAAAGCTTTAGGAGAGTGATAAATTACAGAAAATAAGCACAACAGATGAGGGGATGGAGCATGAGCAAGGGTTGGTGACTTCCTGAGTCAGACGTAAAATCACTGAAGAAATCTTTAGTCCAAAACCCAACAGAGGTCCCTTCTCTTCCCCACTGTCACTTTGCCACCAAAGAAAATGTGGCAAGTCCACGTAGTGTTACACAGATTTCTACTCAAGCTTTAGAAATAACGTACTTCATATACGAATGGCCTCATAGGCTGCAAAATAAGTACACAAGACAGGGGGACATGCTTGGTCCTTTTTTCATACCAGCAGAGCCAAGATATCAAAATTGGAGCAACACAAGAAAAGAAAGGACACATGGTCCAGTCTTGTTTGTGACAACGTGTGGTCAGTTGCTCAGTCATGTCTCACTCTTTGTGGCCCTCTAGACTGTAGCCTGCCAGGCTCCTCCGTCCATGGGATTCTCCAGGCAAGAATACTGGAGTGGGGTGCCATTTCCTCCTCCAGGGGACCTTCCTAACTCAAGGATGGAACCTGTGTCTCTTGGATTGCCTGTGCTGGCAGGCAGATTCTTTTCCACTAGCATCACCAAAGACAGTAGTTAAGAAAAATTTTATATTCATTAAAAAGAACCTCAGGAAATTAGAGGAGGACTCACCCTAGTCATGGTGGACACAGAGGTGTCTTTTTCCCTCTCCTGCTAGGGAAGGGCTTGTGTCCAGCCCCATGGAGTAGCGTCATGGCAAGTCTCTGGCGCTCTGCCCTTTCGAGTGTAGGCTCAGCAGTATCGGTGACCGCCCTGGGTGATGTCGCTCTGGGGCAGATCTACCTGAAGGCTGAGCTGGGAGGAGCTGAAGTCCGGGCCACTGCGGCCCCACTTGGAGCAGCTCTGGTTGGCAAGTCTCACCCCAGTCTCCCTGCAGGCTGGCCGAGCTTCCCCCAGTCACAGTTACGGTTCTCCATCTGCCCGATCAATCTCCTGCCCCTACAGAGGTTACCATCCATCAGAGACATCCTTCCGCAAATCTCTGGCTTAGCATCTCCTCCCCGAGCGCCCCCAAGCTGTGCCATTCTGCATGGTACACATCATCAGCCACAGTATTCAAATATGATAGTCACAGATTAAGAGTATGCCTTTTTGTAGTCAGGAATAAGAGTAGTTTTCATCTCTCGGTGCTATACAACATGATGTGAGAGCTTCTGGAGAGAAAGGTGCAGCAGGAAGAATAACTGGTAAGGCATCAAAAGGATAGAGTGCATTTGTCAACGTAGCAGATATAAGAGATTTTGCAGTTTTCAAATGAACAGGAGGGTTCACCAAGGCTGCTGGATATGAGAGAGAGTGTAGAGAAAATGTAGAGATCAAAGGTTCCCCTAGACACAGTAGCATTCATTAAAAAGTATAGTTTTAAAGAAAATTCTACCCTATAACAACACAGATAATAAAGTAACTACTAATCAGTTCAGTTCAGTTCCGTCACTCAGTCGTGTCCAACTCTTTGTGACCCCACGGACTGCAGCACACCAGGGCGTCCTGTCCATCACCAGCTCCCAGAGTTTAGTCAAACTCATGTCCGTTGAGTCGGTGATGCCTTCCAACCATCTCATCCTCTGTTGTCCCCTTCTCCTCCCACCTTCAATCTTTCCCAGCATCAGGGTCTTTTCCAGTGAGTCAGTTCTTCACATAAGGTGGCAAAAGTATTGACATTTCAGCTTCAGCATCAGTCCTTCCTATGAATATTCAGGACTGATCTCCTTTAGGATGGACTGGTTGGATCTTCTTGCAGTCCAAGGGACTCTCAAGAGTCTTCTCCAACACCACAGTTCAAAAGCATCAATTCTTTGGTGCTCAGCTTTCTTTATAGTCCAACTCTCACATCCATACATGACTACTGGAAAAACCATAGCCTTGACTAGACTGACCTTTGTTGACAAAGTAATGTCTCTGCTTTTTAATATGCTGTCTAGGTCGGTCATAACTTTCCTCCCAAGGAGTAAGCATCTTTTAATTTCATGGCTGTAATCACCATCTGCAGTGATTTTGGAGCCCAGAAAAATAAAGTCAGCCATTTCACTCACTCCTTTTCCTATTTGGAACCAGTCCGTTGTTCCATGTCCAGTTCTAAATGTTGTTTCCTGACCTGCATACAGATTTCTCATGATGCAGGTCAGGTGGTCTGGTATTCCCATCTCTTTCAGAATTTCCACCGTTTGCTGTGATCCAAATAGTCAAACACTTTGGCATAGTCAATGAAGCAGAAGTAGATGTTTTTCTGGAACTCTCCTGCTTTCTCTATGATACAATGGATGCTGACAATTTATCTCTGGTTCCTCCGCCTTTTCTAAAACCAGTTTGAACATCTGGAAGTTCACAGTTCACCCACTGTTGAAGCCTGACTTGGAGACTTTCGAGCATTACTTTGCTAGTGTCTTGACCTGTATGCAGGTCAGAAAGCAACAGTTAAGAACTGGATATGGAACAACAGACTGGTTCCAAATAGGAAAAGGAGTGAGTCAAGGGTGTATATTGTCACCCTGCTTATTTAACTTATGTGCAGAGTACATCATGAGAAATGCTGGGCTGGAAGAAGCACAAGCTGGAATCAAGATTGCCGATAAATAAATCAATCACCTCAGATACGCAAGTGACACCACCCTTATGGCAGAAAGTGAAGAAGAACTGAAGAGCCTCTTGATGAGAGTGTAAGTGGAGAGTGAAAAATTTGGCTTAAAGCTCAACATTCAGAAAACGAAGATCATGGCATCTGGTCCCATCACTTCATGGCAAATAGATGGGGAAACAGTGGAAACAATGGCTGACTTTATTTTTCTGGGCTCCAAAATCACTGCAGATGGTGATTACAGCCATGAAATTAAAAGATGCTTACTCCTTGGAAGGAAAGTTATGACCGACCTAGACAGCATATTAAAAAGCAGAGACATTACTTTGTCAACAAAGGTCAGTCTAGTCAAGGCTATGGTTTTTCCAGTAGTCATGTATGGATGTGAGAGTTGGACTATAAAGAAAGCTGAGCACCAAAGAATTGATGCTTTTGAACTGTGGTGTTGGAGAAGACTCTTGAGAGTCCCTTGCACTCCAAGGAGATCCAACCAGTCCATCCTAAAGGAGACCAGTCCTGGGTGTTCATTGGAAGGACTGATGTTGAAGCTGAAACTCCAATACTTTGGCCACCTGATGTGGAGAGCTGACTGATTTGAAAAGACCCTGATGCTGGGAAAGATTGAGGGCAGGAGGAAAAGGGGATGACAGAGGATGAGATGGTTGGATGGCATCACTGACTCAATGGACATGGGTTTGGGTGGACTCCAGAAGTTGATGATAAACAGGGAGGCCTGGTGTGCTGTGGTTCATAGGGTCACAAAAAGTCGGACATGACTGAGGGACTGAACTGAGCTGAAATGAGTGCAATTGTGTGGTAGTTTGGGCATCGTTTGGCGTTGCCTTTCTTGGGGTTGAAATGAAAACTGACATTTCCCAGTTCTGTGGCCACTGCTGAGTTTTCCAAATTTGCTGGCATGTTGAGCACACAGCACTTTCACAGCATCATCTTTTAGGATTTGAAATAGCTCAACTGGAATTCTATCACCTCCACTATCTTTGTTCATAGTGATGCTTCCTAAGGCCCACTTGACTTTGCATTCCAGTATGTCTGCCTCTAGGTGAGTGATCTCATGGTCATTATTATCTGGGTCATGAAGATCTTTTTTGTATAGTTCTTCTGTGTTACTCCTGCCACATCTTCTTAATATCTTCTGCTTCTGCTGTGTCCATACCCTTTCTGTCCTATATTGTGCCCATCTTTGCATGAAATGTTCCCTTGGTATCTCTAATTTTCTTGAGGAGATCTCTAGTCTTTCCCATTCTGTTCTTTCCCTCTATTTCTTTGCAGTGATCACTGAGGAAAGCTCTCTTCCAGCAACACAAAGGAAGACTCTACACATGGAATCAGACGGTCAGCACCGAAATCAGATTGGTTACATTCTTTGCAGCCAAAGATGGAGGAGCTCTATACAGTCAGCAAAAACAAGACCAGGAGCTGACTGCGGCTCAGATCATGAACTCCTTATTACCAAATTCAGACTGAAATTGAAGAAAGTAGGGGAAACCACTAGACCATTAAGGTCTGACCTCAATCAAATCCCTTCTGATTATACGGTGGAAGTGAGAAACAGATTCAAGGGATTAGATCTGATAGACAGAGTGCCTGATGAATGACGGATAGAGGTTCGTGACATTGTATAGGAGGCAGGGATCAAGACCATCTCCATGAAAAAGAAATGTAAAAAGGCAAAGCTTTTGTCTGAGGAGGCCTTACAAATAACTGTGAAAAGAAGAAAAGCGAAAGGCAAAGGAGAAAAGGAAAGATATACTCATTTGAACTAACGATATTCTTAAAAAGAAACAATTTAATGAAAAAGGTTAAAGTTCTTTTTAAATAAGATAAAAGTCAGCTTAAATAATCAGAGATACAGCTCTAGACAAACTAACAGTAAAATTCATGTGCAGATGCGAAGGGGAGACATTCTTCAACAATGTAAGATAATAAACGGAGGGCTAGAATACCGCTCTAGAAGATATCAAGACTGATTATAAAATTACGGTGCTTAGAATCACGTGATACTGGTACAGGCAATAAAAAGTAGACCGCAGAGACACCTGTGAGGTCCAGAGACAGGTTTCTTCATCTCTGACCAAGAGGGCTTTGCAAACTAATGGGAACAGATGCACCATTCAGTACATTCTATTCTGTGTAAAATAGACAAACAACAAGGACCTGCCTGTATAGCGCAGGGAGCTTCACTCAGTAACTTGCAATACCCTATAGTGGAACAAAACTGCAAAAGAACAGTCATGCATGTCGGTGTTTAACTGGGTCACCTTGATGTACTTTGTGAGCAAATTGTAACATTGTAAGTCAATTATACTTTGATACAAATTCTTTTAAGAAATAATTAACTGTTCAGTTTATGGAGGCAAGATAATTGGTAAAATAAATTCTAGGCAATTAAGGACTGTAAAAGTAAAACCTCAGAACTTTTTCTAGAAAAAATGTAGAATTCGATTATGATTTGGGAAAGAGAATTAAAATCTTGTTTTGGAAAAAAATGATACATGAAATAAAGAGACATGTCACAGACTGAGAAAAAATATGTATAACAGAAGATAGACAGACAACAGGGAAAGAAGAGAGTGAGAGAGGATGAGATGGTTGGATGGCATCACTGTTTCAGTGGACATGAATGTGGGCAAACTCCAGGAGATGGCGACGGACAGGGAAGCCTGGTGCTGCAGTCCATGGGGTCGCAAAGTCAGACACAACTTGGTCACTGAACAACAGCAGCTGAATTCTGAATAAGTAACTTCTACAAATTAATACACTTTTAAAAAGAAAGCCAACCCAGCAGAAAAATGGGCAAATAATATGCACAGAAATTAATGTGATAAAGAATCTGAAGACCCAGAAACATGAAATGATTCACAATCGTATTAGGAATCAGAGAAAAGTGTTTAAGAAAACAAAACAAAAAAGTAGGCCAGCCCCTCCTGACAAACCCTAAGGTCTGGCTATATCAATTGTTAATAAAACTGTAAAGTAATGATGGTGATTGTAGCTTAAACTGGTATAACCAGCTGGGCAATATTTAATAAAGTTAGAGATTCAAATTCCCTCCATCCTGCAGTTTCAGTCTGAAGTCTACATTTTAAAACACTCAGACACATACATGCCAGATCTTCATACATGAGGACACCTACAACATCACTGCACACAGAAAAACGGAGACAATTTGCCTACCTTATCCGTAAGGCTGGAGAAGGAAACGGCAACCCACTCCAGTGTTCCTGCCTGGAGAATTCCATGCACAGAGGAGCCTGGCGGGCTACAGACCATAGGGTCACAGAGAGTCAGACACGACTGAAGTGACTGAGCATCAGTAAGGTAAAAAGTGTGTTTCTTTTGTCTTTTGCCCATACTGCGCAGCACATGGGATCTAGTTCCCGAACCAGGAATCAAATCCGTGCCCCTGCGCTGGAAGTGCAGAGTCTTAAGCACTGGGCTGCTAGGGAAGTCCAGCAATACATCTTTCCATGTGTTAGAGAGCTTGCTGCATTCAAACGGACACGTCGCATGTGTCAACATGGGTAAACACAGGATAAAATGATGATTGGAGTTAGACGTTAGGAATGGCTAGACGACATGTAATGCTTCCTCTTCTTTCTCGGTCTGGCCCAGGCACACAGTCCCTGAGCCAGAACCCCCTCTCCTCACACTGGACATGAGCACGTCACATTTGGACAGAGATTGTGACCATCTGGTTCTTCGTCCGGTTTGGGAAGCACAGCTCTCCCACACAGACCGGCAATGTGTCTCATGTCTCATTTCAGAAAACAAAAAAACCCCACAGAATCCATGTCTTCCCAAAACACATGCCCAGAGCCTGGGTGGTTGGAGAATGGATACTTTGCCATATGAAGAACTAATTTTACGGGTAAATTTCATCTCTGTTTCATCAACACTTGGGAAAGAAGCCTGCATGGACCTCCTGGTGTAATATCTCGGAGCAGCTGCATGCACTGTGCCTCAATAACTTACATCTGTAGTGTGGCTTTTTTGGTCCACCCCTTGCTGTCATTTGTAAGCGCCCCAGCTGCAGCTGCAGCATCCATCAAGCCCGCCCCACTGCCTGCAGACGACCGGCTGCTTTGCCCCACGGTACTGGTTTAAGGAGTGATTGGACCACGATTTAATACATCCACTTTGTGAAGGGTCACGGCTCAAGATGGGTTCTGAGCCGCCTCAGTGACCATCTGAACTCGCATGAGGGCATGGACGGGACACGGGGGCCTGGACAGCTCTGAGATGGGCCCTCGCCCGCCCCGTCCTGGCGAGGTCACCTCCGGGAAGCACCGCAGCATCCACGGGAGCGGAGGGCCGGGCAGCCGGGCGGATGCCCCACAGGCAGTGCTGCACGGACCCCGCCAGAGGCAGCCGCGGGCAGCGGGCGAGATGTTTTCTCTGGCCCCGGCAGTCAGGGGTCCACAGCCGCTTGCTTAGCTTATCAGCAGCCCAAGGCCTTCGAACATAGAGGAGGGACTCAGCCTGTTCTCCCGGGACCCGCAGGGCAGTCCAGCCAGCCAGAGCTGGACCATTTATAGGAGCATGGAAGCTTATACCTCCCATCTCCTCAGAAAGACCCTCAAGGACGGTGATTGCATAGTTCAACATTCACCAGATATTTTGACAGCAAAGAGGGCTGAGAAGACAAACATCAGCTGGGACTGTGCTGCGCCCCAGACTGATAACTCCGCTACTCATACAAGACCTGGCCCTGCCTCCTCTGCCCTTGGAGGTACCAGCTGTGACCCTCAACGTGTGGGCAGAGGCGGCCACACAGGGCAATGTGAAGCCAGCCTGCTCTGATCGGTGCCCGCGTGTCACAGGTCCCCTCGTTAAGGCGCCGGGCGCTGCATGAGAGTGGAGGAGACCCCAGGCCCGTGGACGACAGAAAGCACTACAGCAAAATCAAAGGAATCTCCCCCAATTGACCTGTGTTTTCAGTGTGATTCTAGTCAGAGAATCTCAGCAGGAGTTTGCGAGGAACTTTATAAGCTGAACCTAAAATGTATGTGGAAAAACAAAGAACAGCTAAGACATGTGGAAAAGACCTACGCATCAAAACATACCAGCAACATAGCTGGAATTCTGCACTCCGAAGCTGTAATAACTGGACGGCGAGAGTTGGGACAAGAAAGGATGATGGGCAGACAGGAGGAAACAGCCCAGAAGCAGAGCCAGGAGCTCAGGGACACCCTGCGGAGCAGACGGGCAGCACGGAACTGACAGGGAGAAGGGCAGTCTCAGGCAGCGGTCCTGAGCACCTGGTTCTGCTTATCAGGATACAGTTAAATCGGCTCTCAGCCGTCAGAGAGAACTATTCTTCTACTCAAGTTTCTAATTCGAAATGAGCAACTTACCAGTAATATTTTATTTACAGAAATGTATAGAGTCACTGAAGAATGATAAATACAAAATTCCACGGAGATAGGGAGCAGGGAAGATGCAACAAGGGTGGGTCCCCAGGAACTTCACCTGAACTCCAGTCGGGAAGCAAGGCGATGGGCGCCGTGCTGTTCAGTATATTGCTCTTAATGTCTTAGATATTTTAGACAGATTTTCTTGAACATGTAAAATAATTCAAAACAACAGGTTTAAAGGAAAGTTGACAACCCACTCTCCTACACTGATATGTCTTTTGGGTCTGCTTCCATTTTCTACAGCAGAAAAAGAGAAAGTAAGGAATCATAAGGGAAATCAACTCTGAATACTTATTGGAAGGACAGACGCTGAAGCTGAACCTCCAGTGTTCTGATCATCTGATGTGAACAGCTGACTCATTGGAAAAGTCCCTGATGCTGGGAAAGATTGAGGGCAGAAGGAGAGGGCATCAGAGGATGAGACGGCTGGATGGCATCACCGATGCAATGGACATGAGCTTCAAACTTCAGGAGATGGTGAGGGACAGGGAGGCCTGGCATGCTGCAATCCATGGGGACGCAAACAGTCAGACACTACTGGGCCACTGAATAACAACACAGAAACAGCTCTCTTGGAGCAAGCCTTCGGTGGTTTGAAGATTTCTGTGCTTCCGAGCCTTCAGAGAGAACTTGTTGTGTAGAAACAGATGAATCAAGAACTTAGCATCAGCATCTATATCGCTGTTGTCTTATTTCTGAAATAAACTAATTCAAAAATGATTTTGAATATTATTTGTATAAGGCAAGCCAATCTCTCTCATCAGCCGTATGCCTGGCCAGAGTTTTGTAGACACTGATTCTGCCAGTTCTGTTTTTCTAGAAGTCGAGCTCTTCCTTCTGGGAAAGATAAAGGCAAGCAGAGCCTCTCCCAGGTGGCATGCCCAAGCTTCCCTGATGGACGCTGCTGGGGACTGGGCTGGAGGGCACATAAAGCTCTTTGGGGACCTCATGGTTCTAGCCAGTCAGTGGCTGTCACCTGACCATCACAGGCAGCAGTTGGGAAATGAGCTGATTCACTGACGCACAAAGAGGGGACTTCCCTGGTCCAGAGGTTAGGAATCTGCTTTCCAGTGCACGGGACACATGTTCCACCCCTGGTAGGGGAACTAAGACGCCATGTGCATGGGAGCAAATAACACGCTGCAAGTATTGAGACTGCATGCTGCAAAGACGGCCCACTGCAGCCCTAAATAAGTGATAAATGTCTCTAATAGAGGAGGGTGAATGGCTATGACTTTGCTGGTTCACAAGGATGTCTCAGGCTATTGTTTTGTTTTGCTTTTTGTTTAATTTATTTTTTAAACTGAAGTGTAGATGACTCACAGTGTTGTTAGTCTCAGGTTATACAGTGATCCAGTCAGGTTTGTGTCAGTAATGCCTAACGCGGCTCCCAACATGTTCTTTTTTATAAAGATGCTTCATGATGGACGTAAATGGGCCACAGAGCCCTTTGAAATTCCAAACTGACGGCACCAATGTTTGAACAGTAAACGCAGAAACCTCGGTTTGAAAACAGAGAGGCAGGGCTCACTAACACAGATAATTTGAGCCACTTTTTTACAGGTATAAATTGGTTTTAATTCAAGGATGAGGGCAAGATATTAGCTGAAGAGTATAATGTTATATAGAAGATATTTCAGTACAATAAATACAAATGCTAACCTCCCAGTTTGAGAAGATTTAATTAAACTCAACCACTTGACTCCTTCTGAAGGCAAGCAAGCAGGTGGGTATTTCCAACTGCTATGCCAAGGCTAGACATTGTATTAAAAAGCAGAAACATCCCTTTATCAACAAAGGTCCATATAATCAAAGCTATGGTTTTTCCAGAAGTCATGTACGAATATGAGAGTTGGACCATGAAGCAAGCTGAGTGCCCAAGAATTGATGCTTTTTGAACTGTGGTGTTGGAGAAGACTCTTGAGAGTCCCATGGATTGCAAGAGGATCAAAACAGTCCATCCTAAAGGAAATCAACCCCAAATATTCATTGGAAGGACGACGCTGAAGCTGAAGCTCCAATCCTTTGGCCACCTGATTCAAAAAGCTCACTCACTGGAAAAGATCTTGATGCCAGGAAAGATTGAGGGCAGGAGAAGCGGGCAGCAGAGGATGAGGTGGTTGGACGGCATCACCAGTCTAATAGACAGGAGTGTCAGCAACCTCTGTGAAACAGTGGGAGACCAGAAAGCCAGGCTTGCTGCAGTTCATGATGTCCCCAAGGGTCAGACAGGACTTAGCAACTGAACAGCAGCAAGGCTTTACCGGGAAGTTGCTGAGCTGGGACTTGGCGAGGCAGTGGGGTCCCTCGTTTCCTAGGTCAGCATCTTTCTGCCGGTGTGTCTGCCGTATCCTACAAGGACGCCGGGTCCCTCTCCAGAGCAGCACAGCTTAGTGCGTTTCTACAACAACTTGCAGAGGAAGAATTGACTCAGGGAAGTGAGTGGGGTGGATGAAGACAAGACCGGTGGCCCGGAAGCTTGGTTTGTAGAGGGGGAGCATGGAGGCAGCGTGCCAGGCTGTCTGAGGCCGGTCAGGCAGCTGGCTGCAGCCGGTTGTCTCGGGGCTGGAGCATCTGTGGGCAGAGACCAGAGCCAGCAGCGACCTTTCTCTGCAGCAGCCTCCCCAACACTGCCCCCTCCCTGCCCGAGACCTCGCCAGATGCATCTGTGCTGATGCTGGTTGGCAAATGAACTCATTTTCTCCCCACTCCAACACAGGAAACATTGTTTGACGTTGTAGAAAACACACAATCTCCCGCTGATTTATTCGTGTCTCCTTCTGGGGCCGGCCAGCGTGGAGAAAGCAGGCATGTGCCATCCAGATGACAAACGGATCACGAAGACGCAGTAACACTGGCATTTCCAGCCTCCCGGAGCATCAGGCTGCGTTTCTGAAACAAATTCTGCCTGGAGATCCGGCTCGCTCTTTGTATTTATGGAGCACTTTTGCTCCCAAAGTGCGTGTGAACGTGGCGTCTCCTTTCATCCTCGCAGGCTAGTGCTTCCTGAGGTCTCCCTGGGGCGAGCACCAGGAAGGACAGATGGATGGTGATGAAGCTGGCGTGTAGCCGTCTAGCCCTCCATCTTTCCTTCCCCACACACCCCCCCCTGCCCCCCCGCGCCGCCGCCCACCCCTAGTTTCCCTGCTCCTGGCCAAAAACCAGCAGGAGGAGATTCAGAAGCATCAGTCCTTGGGAGTTAGACTTTGTTGCTGTTTTCTGGAGGCTTCCATCCTCCCCACCCCAGGAGAGTCCCTCCCGCAACCTCCACCCCTGCTTCCTGCCCTGCTCACTCTGCCTGCCCCCTACCTCTGTAACGAGGAGATCTTTGAGGACTTTTTGGAGAGGCCTCCTTCAATGTGTTAGATATACCACTGAGAGCAAAGCCCCCAGCCTCTTCCTGCCCTGGAAGAACTTCTGAGGCCCGCACTGCCTGTCAGCAACCTCCAAACTCACCTTCGCTACACACCTGCACGCGTACAACGTGGCCAACCTCACCGCTTCACGGCTCTAGAGAGGTGCAGGGCCGCCCTCCAGAGTGTCTCTCCTGGACGTGGCGGGTCCTCTCCCCGCCAGCCTCCTCCCCACCTTCCACCGGCATCGGACACGTTATAGCGAGTGGCTCCCTCCTGGAGGGCTGGGGACGTGCCCTTCGCAGACTCCCTGTGCCCTGCCGTCCTCCTTTCTCTCTTGCCCTGTCCCTGCACCATCCCAGCGTCCTCTCTTGCCCAGTCCCTGTGCCCTGCCGTCCTCCTTTCTCTCTTGCCCGTCCCTGCGCCATCCCAGCGTTCTCTCTTGCCCCGTCCCTGTGCCCTGCCGTCCTCCTTTCTCTCTTGCCCCGTCCCTGCGCCATCCCAGCGTTCTCTCTTGCCCCGTCCCTGTGCCCTGCCATCCTCCTTTCTCTCTTGCCCCATCCCTGTGCCCTGCCGTCCTCCTTTCTCTCTTGCCCTGTCCCTGCGCCATCCCAGCGTTCTCTCTTGCCCCATCCCTGTGCCCTGCCGTCCTCCTTTCTCTCTTGCCCTGTCCCTGCACCATCCCAGCGTTCTCTTGCCCCATCCCCGCGCCATCCCAGCGTTCTCGCTTGCCCCCTCCCTGCGCCATCCCAGCGTTCTCTCTTGCCCCGTCCCTGTGCCCTGCCGTCCTCCTTTCTCTCTTGCCCTGTCCCTGCGCCATCCCAGCGTTCTCTCTTGCCCCGTCCCTGTGCCCTGCCGTCCTTTCTCTCTTGCCCCATCCCTGTGCCCTGCCGTCCTCCTTTCTCTCTTGCCCCATCCCTGAGCCCTGCCGTCCTCCTTTCTCTCTTGCCCCGTCCCTGCGCCATCCCAGCATTCTCTCTTGCCCCGTCCCTGTGCCCTGCCATCCTCCTTTCTCTCTTGCCCCATCCCTGTGCCCTGCCGTCCTCCTTTCTCTCTTGCCCTGTCCCTGCGCCATCCCAGCGTTCTCTCTTGCCCCATCCCTGTGCCCTGCCGTCCTCCTTTCTCTCTTGCCCTGTCCCTGCACCATCCCAGCGTTCTCTTGCCCCATCCCCGCGCCATCCCAGCGTTCTCGCTTGCCCCCTCCCTGCGCCATCCCAGCGTTCTCTCTTGCCCCGTCCCTGTGCCCTGCCGTCCTCCTTTCTCTCTTGCCCTGTCCCTGCGCCATCCCAGCGTTCTCTCTTGCCCCGTCCCTGTGCCCTGCCGTCCTTTCTCTCTTGCCCCATCCCTGTGCCCTGCCGTCCTCCTTTCTCTCTTGCCCCATCCCTGTGCCCTGCCGTCCTTTCTCTCTTGCCCCGTCCCTGCGCCATCCCAGCGTTCTCTCTTGCCCCGTCCCTGTGCCCTGCCATCCTCCTTTCTCTCTTGCCCCATCCCTGTGCCCTGCCGTCCTCCTTTCTCTCTTGCCCCATCCCTGTGCCCTGCCGTCCTTTCTCTCTTGCCCCGTCCCTGCGCCATCCCAGCGTTCTCTCTTGCCCCGTCCCTGTGCCCTGCCGTCCTTTCTCTCTTGCCCCATCCCTGTGCCCTGCCGTCCTCCTTTCTCTCTTGCCCCATCCCTGTGCCCTGCCGTCCTCCTTTCTCTCTTGCCCCGTCCCTGCGCCATCCCAGCGTTCTCTCTTGCCCCGTCCCTGCGCCACGCCATCCCAGCATCACTTTTCCAGTTGTTCGCTGCTCTGGTCTCGCCTCCGCCATGGTCTACGTGACCCCTGCCCTACCCTCCAAAGCTTCATCTTCAGGCACATCCATTGCCTGGCTTGTCAGCTTGCCTTTCCTGCTGCCTGGGGATCTTTTCTCTTCTGGCCTTGATCTGCCCAGATGTGGAATGGACACAATCTTCACACTTCCCAGCCCCACCTGGCCATGGCCTCTCCCCTGCCGGATCAGGGGATGAAGGCTGCGACCGCTCCAGTCCTCGCCTTGACTCCACCCCTGGGCAGACACTGCCGGTGGCCTCCCCAGGCCCCCGGGTGGGGGGGGGGGCCTTCACCAGCTGCTGCTAGGACTGATGCTAACCCCCCACCCGCCACCACCTCAGAGGACTGCCCTGGGGTCTGCGGCTGCCTTGCCCATGGGTTTCAACCTAGGGAAGGGGCAAGACAGATAACTGGCCTGAGGCCACCAGATCTCGACTCCTGTTTGTTCACGTGGAACCGAGTGGCTTCAGGGAAAAATCAGGGTAAAGATGGAGGAAGAAAGTGAAGTGGCTCAGTTGTATCTGACTCTTTGCAACCCCACGGACTGTAACCCGCCAGGCTCCTCCATCCATGGGATTTCCCAGGCAAGAGTACTGGAGTGGGTCGCCATTCCCTTCTCCAGGGGATCTTCCCAACCCAGGGACTGCACCCGGGTCTCCCGCACTGCCGGCGGATTCTTGACCGTCTGAGCTACCAGGGGATCTAACGACAGATCAAACCTGGCCTGGCTCCCTAACGTCAGCCACCTCCGTGGAGAAAAGCAGGGCAGACCAGAAGCAAGCTGCTGTCACACCTGCTGAGTGGCGGGGAGAAGAGCTTGTTCTCATAGCAAGTATCCGTACCTGCCCAGGCCCACAGAGAGTTTGAAGAGCATCCAGACTTTATGAATGTTAACAAACTGCTCGTTAGCTTTGCCGCGCACTTCCTACGATGGCAGGCTGCAGCGGCAGAAGGCTCTTCTCTTTGATAGGGTTTGGTGACCAGGCTATGCTGCCTGTGAACGTCTCTGAGAGACACGGGCCGTGTAGGGCCTCAACCTGGAGAAGTGGATCGGGGTGGCTACGGGTGAAGGTAAGATCCTGGCACATTTAGAATCAGACTCGGCTACCCCCGAAGTCAGGAGTAAGCATCACCCAGTGAGTCAAGATAAGCGGGTTCCCTACAAAGCTGCAGAGACAGTGAATCCCCCCTGCCTCACCTCCACCCCAACACAGAGCCCTAGACAGTGGGGCAGAACCTAAGTGAAGAGCCGCAGCGTGAAGCATTCGCAGCCACAGGTAAAGTGCCATCAAAGTGGTCTACGCGCCATCAGTCCAAGTCTAGTCCCCACCCAAAGGGCCGTGTGCAAGTCACACCTGCCCGATCTCCTCCTCGGGATCTCTTGCAGGTGAGAGGTGCCACGTTCACAAGCACAGATGACCCAGCCCACCCACTCCCGATGGACGGGTTTACCTGAGACCCCCACACAGTCATAAGATGCTTCTAGAATCCGGGGATGGGCCTGGATTTGCCACTCTGTTAAGAGCACCCCTTTCCAACCATCCCAATCTGACACACGCCTGATTTTTCATAGCACGTTTAGTTGAGGCCCCCCAGTTTTTGTCATCATCCTTTACTTCATTAAAGCATCTACTGTGCTCTGAGTTCTACCAAAATGAAATGCACAGAAAAGGCGCCCTTTGCCTGAAGAAAGCCTCCATGGATTTGTAAAAGATGGACAGGTTCCTTGTGTGGTGCCCTGCTCTATGGTAGCAAGTTCCAGGCCGTGCTATTGAATTACTCAGGGAGATCAAGGAAGGCTTCCTGGAGAAAGTGATGGCTGAGCTGAGAGCTAATGGATAGATAACAAGTCTTCCATGCAAATGAAGGCTGTCATGCAGGCCATCTGAGACTGAAGCTCCCGCAGCAGCTGTGGGCACTGGCTGTGATGCGGGCATGACGTGGGGCATGGCAAGGGGTGAGGAACCTGGAACCGGTGGGCAGGTGAAGGGGTGAGCTCCTTAGTGTAGGGAACGGCCTTAGAGGCAGACAGGGCAGGGCCCCACTGACTTTCCCTGATCCCTAGGCACCTGACCTGCGGAATGTGACATGATCAGAATAGAGTGTGTGTGTGTCTGTGTGTGCATGTTGTGTGTGTGTAATGTGTGTGTGTCAGTGTGTATAGTGTGTCTGTGTGTGTGTTGTGTATGTCTGTGTGTATATAGTATGTGTCTGTGTGTGTATAGTGTGTTGTGTGTATATGTCTGTGTGTGTATATGTCTGTGTGTGTGTATAGTGTGTGTCTGTGTGTGTATGAGATACAGTCTCAGGAAAGCAAAAGCAGTGGTGGGAACCATAAAAACATGCGTGCGTGTGTGTATATGTGTGTGTGCATGTTTGTGTGTGTGTGTATGTCTGTGTGTGTGTTTCTGTGTGTGTGAGATACACTCTCAGGAAAGCAGGAGCAGTAGTGGGAGCCATTAGAACGTGTGTGTGTGCGCGCACGCCTGTCTGCGTGTGTACATGTCTGCATGTCTGCGTGTGTCTGCGTCTGTGTGCGCATGTCTGCGTGTCTGTGTGTGTGCATGTCTGCGTGTGTCTGTGCGTGTGTGTGTGCATGTCTGCATGTGTCTGTGTGTGTGCATGCATGTCTGCGTGTCTGTGTGTGTGTGCATGTCTGCGTGTGTCTGTGTCTGCTTGTGTGTGTGTGAGATACTCTCTCAGGAGAGCAGGAGCACTGGGGAGCCACGAGAGCATGTGTGTGTGTTACACGCCCACACGTGAATGCGCCTACGTTACACGGCCTCATCAGATGACACTCAGTACCCGGGAGGGTGATGGCCCTTCCCCCTCTGCGTCGGGTGTCAGCCACCGTCCCTGTCCCTGCTCTTGCCTCCCAGCGTGCCTGACCCCAGCAGCCCTGCTTACTGTAAGGCCCCAGCAACTGTAAGGGCCTCCACCACATCCATCTCAGGAAAGAAAAGTACCAAGTGCTTATTTACTGTGAGCCCAGACAGGCCCACAAGATACCCTCCCCAGAAGGCGCCCCGGGGACGGAGACGAGCCCTTGGCAGAGCTGCTATCCATCATTCCGAGCTCTCAGCTTCCAGACCCATCTGTGAGCAGGCAGGACGGGGCTGATGGGCGGCTTCGGGTCCCTGGTTAACGACCTCGTTAGCAGCTTAATGGAGAGGTGGGAGGCTTGAATGGGAGGGGAGCCTTCCCACGCTACCTTCAGCTGACCCTGGATTTATGGGCCTGGGGTTGCTAACCTTCTGTAAAACAGTCATCCCTTGTATAACAGAAAACAGTCTATTTTTAAAAGCTGCAGGAGACTCTTAGAATGCAAAACAGCTTTTGCAATTCTTTTGACTGTTTTATTTATAAGGGAGTATTTTTTCTTTTCTTTGTGCTTGATGGGAGCTGCAGAAATTAGGGAAGAAGGCTTGCAGAGCATGAATGCAGCTCCATGAAACTGAGCTTCTGACATGTAAGAGTCTTAGCCTGTAGACTCTTCACCATGAATAGTGACGTGCTAAGAGGTTGCTGAAGCTGAAACTCCAATACTTTGGCCACCTGATGTGAAGAACTGACTCACTGGAAAAGACCCTGACGCTGGGAAAGATTGAAGGTGGGAGGAGAATGGGATGACAGAGGATGAGATGGTTGGATGGCATCACTGACTCAATGGACATGAGTTTGAGCAAACTCCGGGAGTGATGGACAGGAAGGTCTGGGGTGCTGCAGTCCATGGGGTCACAAAGAGTGAGACACAACTGAGTCACTGAACTGAACTGAACTAAGAGCTTCCTTCTGGAGTGAGGAGCTGCCCTGAGAACTAGGGCGAGCAATCAGGATTATAGCCCCCAACGGCCTGGGCGGGTGTCTCTGAGCTTCTCCCTTACCTGGCTAGTCTCTGATTTGCTTTCCACTTCCATGTCCCTGGGGAGGGTTTATAGCTTATTCTTAAGAAAACTGTCTGCCTTATTCCTTTATATTCTGACACCACACGGGGCACTGACGCCAGGCCCTGAGTGAATGTCCCTTCAAGCTGTCTGCTCAGTGGCTGGTGCTGCCGACTATTTCCTCACCCGTAGGATTCACTCCACAGGTATCTGCTGAACAACTGTGTCAGGAACACGCCTGTTCTAGGTGCTGAGATGTACACACAGGTACCAGGAGTTCAAGTCCAGTTGGGGAACAATAGTGGGTTAATAGGATCAGTGTATTGAAAAACTATAAAAGAAACCCACATGAATTGAGGGGCTCAGAGAAGGGGCCCGTAGTTACTGTGGCCTGTGTTAGCCCAGATGAACCTGGGACTTTAGATGGCTGATCAACCCTCAATGATAGGGGCAATCTAGGGGGTGTGGGTCCCACGGCTCCTTTCTACAACATTCACTAGTGGGATCCTTCACCTTCTGATGAAATTTTGCCTTGGTCTCAGCCCTGCCTAAGGGGCAAGGGCATTAGAGGCTGTGGAATCCACCTTATACTTTATACCTGAGACTAGGGTGCTATGGTTTCTAAGTGTCTCTTGATCATCAGTGTTCTTTAAAGTGAGTGAAAAAGAATTTATGAGATTAAGGATGTTTCATTTATGTAAAAAAACAACTGACTTGATACTGGAATTTTAACATTAATTATCAAACCACCAGAGAAATTAGAAATTTGAGCTTCTGGATATACTATCTAAAATAAATCCTGAAACTAACAAAGATTTTTTTTAAAAAAATGTGAAACTGTACGTGTAAGGCTGTTTTATGGTGCCTATACAGTGCATTTAAATTTCTGAAGGGAGCCAGAAAATAAAAGTATGTTAAAATAGGTAACAAAGATATCCACATCTAACTTTACCTAAGACATCACGTAAGCAAGGAGTGAGTAAAATGAAATACTTACCTCTTTGCGGGCGGGGGCCCTCTGCAGAAAGAGAGAGGCAGTGGAACTTCCCTCAGCAAAGCCCAGGGGTCCCGAGGAGAGGTGAGCCTGCTGTCCGCCAACCCAGGCCCTCAGCAAGGGAGAAACAAGCAGACGCAACAGGGGCTCCGTCTAAGCAGTTCTGCTTTATTGTCACAAACTCTTGGTTTATATAGGCAAGCAAGGGGGTTTTGCCAGCGACTTTCCATAGCTGCACCAATCACGTTAAAGGTCAAATCGTAATATGCCATAGTTGCACCAACCACGTTAAAGGTCAAATCGTCATGCGCCTTCATTGTAACAGGAGTCTATGGTGATCCCGCACTGTCCACGTGCAGGGAAATCAGGAGCGCCAATCAAAAACTGTAACATAGATCACGCCCCTCTCTCTTCCACCAGGCACCATCTTAGTTTCCGACCACAAAGCTAACCCATCTTTTTTAAGGTTTCCCATTTAGGGCCCCACAATTTTGAGAGAAAAAAACAACAAACGAGACTTCTATATCTTGAAAAGTTATCCTTCAAAAATGAAAGAGAAGTAAAGATTTTTCTCAGAGAGATAAAAATTGAGGAATTTGTTGTCAGTAGGTCTGCCTTATAAGAAACGTTCAAAGGTGTTCTGGGGTGTGTGTGTTAGTCACTCAGTCATGTCTGACTCTTTGCGACCCCATGGACTGCAGCCCACCAGGCTCCTCTGTCCATGGGATTCTCAGGCAAGAGTACTGGAATGGGTTGCCATTTCCTTCTCCAGGGGATCTTCCCAACCCAGGGATCAAACCTGGGTCTCCTGCTTTGCAAGCAGATTCTTTATCATCTGAGCCACCAGGGAAACCCTCGAAAGGTATTCTTAGGAGGAAATAAAATAGTTCAAGTAGAAAACTCGACTCTGCATAAAGAAAGGAAGATCACAGAAGGAACAGGCAAAGGTAAAATAAAACTTTCATTTTTATTTTTCTTAACTGATCTAATAGACAGCAATCTGTTCAAAGTAACAATATCAACAATGTATTTCATTGTGTATAATTATGGCACTAGTGTTAAAGAACACTCCTGCCAGTGCAGCTTTATCTCTGGGTCGGGAAGATCCCCTGGAGGAGGGCATGGCAACCCACTCCAGCATTCCTGCCTGGAGAATCCCACGGACAGAGGAGCCTGGTGGCTACAGTCCATAGGGTCACAAAGAGTCAGACAGGACTAAACCACTTAGCATAAGCACGCACAATTTTGTGTAATATATGTGTGTGTGTGTGTGTGTGTGTGTGTAGTTTACATATGTCTGTGTGTGTCTGTGTGTACACTTAGTTACCCCTGACTCTTTGTGACCACATGGACTGTAGCCCGCCAGGCTCCTCTGTCCGTGGGATTCTCCAGGCAGGAATGCTGGAGTGGGTTGCCATGCCCTCCTCCAGGGGATCTTCCCAACCCAAGGATCAAACCTGGGTCTTCTGCCTTGGCGGGTGGATTCTTTACCACAAAGCCACCAGGGAAGCTTACATGTGAGTTAAATAAATGGCAGCAATGATACAAAGAAGGGATCAGGATTAGTTTGTTACTAGGGGCACTCACACTACCCTTGAAGTATAGAATGTTGTTTGAAAGTGGACTTGGATTAGTTATAAATGTATATTGCAAACTCTAGGGCAGCCAATAAAAAGAAAGTGAAAAAAGAAATATAATGGGTATTTTATGACCATTGACAAGCTGTTTTTGTTTGATTTTTGGCTTAACTTTATTACAATAACTAGGTATACTTACTATGCTGAAGATAAGGGTAGAGAGATTGTGGCTAATGATATTTATTCATTTTTACAGTATTTAAATGAACACATTTTCTTGGTAATGCTGTCCTTACATTCTCCTTTACTGTCTTTGAAACTATTGTCTTGGATATTACACTGAAGCTGATAAATTGCATTTCACATCTAAAACAATCGAAGTTTCTGACAGGGTGGACATTTATATAATGTTCTTTGCCACAGGCAAAACCTTTTTCTAAACAGTTTGAAGATTCTTTTCTTCTCCTTTCAAAGAAGGAAATCTTGATACATCTTAAATTATCCTCAGCTGAGATGTTTGATCTCACGATTATTCAAGAAGCGGCGTGTTGTATTACTGCAGCAGACTTCATGTCTCACTGCCATCTCCGCACGTTGTCTCATCCCTTTGGCTCAAGGGAGAAGATTCTCCAGTGGGACAGGGGACCTCGGCGCCCCGATGGAGCAGAGCTGGACAGAGGCCCGCACGGCACAGAGAAGCCTTCTGGTTCTGCATCAGCTCTAATTCTGCCTTTCCTTCAGCTTGGACGTTATGCCTCATGGCTCCCTGCTCCCCGCATCCTTTGTTGGTTGCTGCTCTTCTCGCTGACTTCCTGAGGTCAGAGTGCGTCAGGACATGGACAGGCACCCCTCCCGTCTACACTGCCGCCCACTCACACATCCATTGGTCTGTGTGACATTTCCACCGGGGTGTCTCAAGACATTGCAAACTCCGCTCACCAAGACTAGTGCCCTGCCCCCTGCCCTCACCCCGGTGGTCTGGATGGCCTCCCATCCATCCTGCCACTCGCTTCGGACAAAACCCAGCAAGAATCTTTTATTCTTCGGTTTCTCCCACGCCCATCACTCATCCCACCCCCACGCCCATCTCTCATCCACCGTCAAATTATCCTCGCTGTACCTCAAAATGTGGCAAAAAGCTCTTCCTTCTTTCCATTTCTATCGCTACCTCCTGCGTCTTCCCTCAATGATCCATGATATATTCTCTATCCAGGAGCCAGAATGATTTTTCATAAAAGTCAAATCATGTCACAGAGAGATGTGAAGTCCTTTAAGCGCTCCTCGCTTTACTCAAAACGAAATTCGAAGTCCCCAGAGACCTAGGAGGTCCTCCGTGCCCGGCCGGCCGGCGCTGCTCTGCCAGCTGCATGCTGGCCTCCCTCGCCCAGCTCTGGCCGCACAGACCTCCTGCCTCTCGCAGGCTCCCCAGGCCCCTCCCTCCCTGGCCTCGGCTCTGGGTGTGCGCTCTGCCTGCGGTGCTCTTCCGCGTTGGGCTTGCTTGGCTGACGTCATCAGCGCCCTCAAGCACGGTGAGAATACCGGCTTCTCAGTGGGGCCTGCCCTCCTGCCCCTTCTGAGCCTGGCTGCTGCCTGCTCTCCTTTTCTCCGCCTTCATAGTCTGGGCTTGTGTGCGTAGGCGTGCTCGGTCGCGTCTGACTCTTTGCGCCCCGTGGGCTGTAGCCCGCCAGCCTCCTCTGTCCACGGAATTTCCCAGGAAGGACACTGGCGTGGGTTGCCATTTCCTCCTCCAGGGGATCTTCCCAACCCAGGGATGGAGCTCGGGTCTCCTACGTCTCCTGCCTCGGCAGGCAGATTCTTTACCACCGAGCCACCAGCCCTTTTGTAGGCTTTCTCACCTTCCAACACGCTTTCCAGTGCACACGCTTAACGTGTTTGCGCCTCACTGCCTGTCTCCTGATGACAGTAAGGCCTCGCAGGAAAACAGAAAAGGTGCACTGATGCTTCCCAGCTACGCACAGCGTCCTCTGGCACAAAGGAGATTTTCAGTAAACGCTTGCTGAACGGATGCAGCCTGAACCAGGCTCAGACCCCAGCTCTGATCATGACCTTGTATGTGGACTTGAGTGAATTATTTAACCTCTCTTGATCTTAGAGTCTTCATAAGAAATGGAGTCGTATATGAAGGAACCATCCTGAGGATTAACTGAAGTACAGTTTGCAAAGTGTAAGCCTGCTGTTTGCCACGGAGTAAGGGGAGAAAAAGCTGATTCACCTGTCCCGTGGCCTTCCAGATTCTCTTCAGTTCAGTCACTCACTCATGTCCAACTCTTTGCTATCCCATGGACAGCAGCCCACCAGGCCTCCCTGTCCCTCACCAACTCCCAGAGCTTGCTCAAACTCATGTCCATTGAGTCAGTGATGCCATCCAACCATCTCATCCTCTGTCATCCCCTTCTCCTCCTGCCTTCAATCTTTCCCAGCATCAGGGTCTTTTCAAATGAGTCAGCTCTTCACATCAGGTGGCCAAAGTATTGGAGTTTCAGCTTCAACATCAGTCCTTCCAATGAATACTCAGGACTGATCTCTTTTAGGATGGACTGGTTGAATCTCCTTGCAGTCCAAAGGACTGTCAAGAGTCATCTCCAACACTGCAATTCAAAAGTACCAATTCTTCGGTGCTCAGCTTTCTTCATGGTCCAGCTCTCATATCCATACATGACTACTAGAAAAATCATAGCTTTGACTAGACAGACCTTTGTTGGCAAAGTAATGTCTCTGCTTTTTTCTCCAGATTCTCTTAACAAGGTGTTTTCTCCTTTAAAATGAACAGTGATCATGCCACCTTCCTGCCCCACAGTACAGATGAGGAGCATATCAGATGCCACCCGAAGCCCAGGGCAGGTTTATGATAAGCACTTTCAATGCACAGCCTCATTAAATAACAATATGCAAAGTGTGTACTGTTATTAACTCCACTATTTGGGTGAGAAAAAGGAAACACAGAGCCACATATATTCCATGACCAGGTCACACAATAGTCAGTGGGCTGTCCACCTCCTGGGCCCTGATTTCAGCATAATCCGCCCCTCACACCAACATCTTCCAAACATGATGATTATAAAGGATCCTAAGTCCACAGACTTGCACATGTTGCCTTAAGTCCTTGTCTGATTATAACTTTAGGACTGATTCTTAAGAGTGAAATGTTTTTTAATATATTTTAAGCTCTTTGAGGCCTGTCGTCAAATTACCTCCTGAATTGTTTTTCACAGTTTATAGTCCCATCAACAGAAAATGAGGACACTGTCCAGGCTACATTATTAAAGATCACATACTTTTCCAATGAACGTGCTTTCCATGGCATATTGTCAGATATTTATTCTTAATTTCAGCTTTATAAATAAGACTCTTATCAACA
Organism: Ovis canadensis; assembly: GCF_042477335.2. NCBI lineage: Eukaryota > Metazoa > Chordata > Mammalia > Artiodactyla > Bovidae > Ovis > Ovis canadensis. The sequence goes on along the minus strand of NC_091266.1, from coordinate 65,213,571 downwards.
TCCTGATGAATAAAATAGTTTCTCTTGGGAGAATTTCCCTTCTGTTTGGATAGATTTCTTTGATTAAAAGTTCATGCGTCACATTTCTAGTTATTTTCCAGAAAATGATACTGACTCCTTTATTTTTCCCCAAACACTGACTGACAACCTACCACGTGCTGACACTGTTCTGAATTCCTTCTCACAATGAGAATCCCAAATTGCTGGTCTTTCCTTTTAGAAATGAATTTACCCTCGTCCATGCCTGGAAGAAGCCTTGTCACCCCCTTGTGACTCCTCCACACCACTGCCCTTTAACTTTCCCCCTATCCTGGAAGAGGCAGGGACCTGTTTCAGACCTCATCCCAGGTCGTGGGCCAGCCTGGGCTTGCAGAAACAGAGGAGACACCAGCTGTTGCCTGTCAGGGTTTCTGTGAGAAGACAGAGATGAAAAGATGCTCTTTCAGGTGGTCATTTTGGTGAGGCAGGCATAAGTGTTTCAGGGTGATATCAATATTTTATTTTTATTGCTGCTAATCACTTAAATTTAAATAAGATTAACTTTTTAATTAAAAAATGAGCTCTTCTACTGTTTGGTACCTTTTTACTAAAGTGCAGATGATTTACAACATTGCGCTCATTTCACCTGCACATATATTTCTGTATGTGTGTATGTATGCCTATAAAATAAGTATATGCCCACTGACATATGTGTCAGGCATCCGTGTAGTTCTTCAGGTTCTTTTCCACTGTAGGTCATTACAGGGTATTGACTAGCTCCCTGGACTGTACAGTAAACCCTTGTTGTTTATTTTATACAGCATGTATCTAGCGTATCTATCAATTTCGTAGTCCTATTTTATCCCTCTTCCAGCCTCTCCTTTTTGGTAACCATAAGCGTTTTCTATGTCTGTCTGTTTCTGTTTTATATTCATAAATAAGCTCATAAGTAATATTTCTTTAGATTCCACCTATAAAGGACATCATATGATATTTGTCTTTTTCTGTCTGGCTTGCTTCACTCACTGTGATAATCTCTAGGTCCCTCCCATTGAAACAGCGAGATTTCACTTTTATGGCTGGAGAATATCCCACTGTAGACATGCACCACTCTTTATCTGTTCACGGGTCAGTGGGCGCCTGGGCCGCCTTCTTGTCCCGTCTGTCGTAAACGGTGCTGCTATGACATCAGGGAGCGCGTATCTTTTCTAATTACGGTTTTGTCAGGATACACGCTCCACAGTGGGGCTGCAGGATCATATGGTAACTTTATTTTTCGTTTTTTAAGGCACCTCCATGCTGTTCTCTGTAGAGGCTGCACCAATTTACCTTCCCATTGGCGGTGCAGGAGGTTCTCTCTCCTCCACACCCTCTCCGGCATTTATTGTTTGTGGATTTCTGGATGACGGCCACTCTGATGGTGTCTGTTGGCCCTCTGTGAGTTTTCTTTGTTCTTGGGAGAAATGTCTATTTTTGATTGGGTTGTTTGTTTTTGTGATGCTGAGCTGGAAGAGCAGCACTCTTTTCAAGTTATCTTGGACATCTCTGTGTCTGTCTTGACAACTTACACTGAGGTTATTTTTTGATTTTTAACTTGTCCTGAAAGGCTGCCTGTCTCACACAGGAGGTTAACACTCGAGGGGAGGGGCACCCTCCAGGTGATACCAGTGGCTGATGACCAGTGCTGGGGGCTCTGGCGAGGGTTGTAATTTCTGGCGTCTTTGCTTCTGTTTCCTCCTCTCTTCCCCAACCCCACCATCAGGGCCGGCTTCAACCCAGAAGTTGAGGCTCTCTCACCCATGCTGCCATAGGGAAGGAGGCTGAAATGTTTTTTGGTTCTGGTTTTTATTGCCTCTCCATTTTGCTGAAAAGTTCTCAGGATTATGTAGTCAAGACTCTCTGATTCCTCAAATACTTGATGAAGATTACATAGATGGCCAGGCACGCTAAGCTTGGAAACATAGTTTTCCTCTGTATGACGGTGCTCAGGCAGTCTCAGCCCTGCAAAAGCTGTTTAAATGGCTTCCCAGCTACAGCTCTTGTCAACACCACTGAGTTGCTACGTACACTGTAATTGTTATTGGCCGAAGCCTTGTGAGAGGTAGTTTCCTTATCATGGGCTCATGTATCAGCCTCAAGAGAAGCCCACTGTGCACCATGAAGCAATGGGAAGAGCTGCCCTTTGACCTGGCATGATTTGGGGCATAGCCATCACTAAGATATCTTTTTTCAACCTCTGACTCTTAGCTCTGTCCTCTTCCATTCAAGATGCAGCAACCAACTCCGGTCTTCTTGCCTAGGAAATCCCATGGACAGAGAAGCCTGGTGGGCTACAGTCCACGGGGTTGCAAAAGAGTCGGACATGACTTAACAACTAAACAACAATTCTGACTTAGGTCAAAAGATAATACCCAAATCAGGAAAAGTTTGGACCATTAACTGATGACTCCTAGTAATCTGGAAAAAATATTTTAGTTCTGCTCCCTAGTAGGCCCAAGTGAGAGGGCAGAATTAAACACGTGTTCTGACCCACTTTGGAAATGTGGACCATTTCATGTCTCCGTGTCCTGGTGATAAAGCAAAGCCAACACATGTGACTCATCCTCTCCCTGGCGTCCCGTCTGCAGGGTGGATAATTGCGATGGCACGCTGCTTTCAAGCCCGGATAGGGTTTATAGCTATGATAAAACATTGACACGAAATCAATTTTGATCCAGGTTGGGTTTTATCTGGAGGTTATAACCGATAACACCTTTCAGTGCCTGGAAGGAGGCTGCCATAGGCTCTGCGGTCGCTCGGTTTACAGCCAGCTGCATCGGGCCCAGGCAGGCAGCACGACGCCCCGGGGCTGGGAGCTTCAGCACCACGGGCTTCCTTTGTGTGGCCTCACCCTGGAGGGGCTGCCGTGCTGATCAAAGCACCATCACGTGGCTCTAGACCCACGAGTGTCCTCAAGCAAAGCCTCATAGTTTTTCACACAAATTGGTCCTGTGCCCTCACAATCGCCACCAGCACAAACGTCTCGGCAGCCTGGGCTTGATGCTTGGCCCCGCGGGAAACTGATTCTGGGCTGGACCATGTCCTCAAAGAGTCAGCAGGCTGTTTGTTGACAGAAGCAGGCCCACTAAGTATAGAGGTCAATGCCGGCATCACTGCAGAACGCCTTGATTCACAGCTGAGCGTCTAGTAATCGGTGACCACTTATTCCTCCCAAAACAGACATATTCTTCCTTTAAAAATATATTTGATTTTTTTTTCAGGTAATAGACTCATATGGCCCCAAACTCAAAACTCAGAAGGATGTACAGGGAGAAATGTCCCTCCCAGCCTTGACTTCGATAACAGGGTCCCACACTCGGACCCTCTCCCCAAACTGCCGCTGCTGCTGATCTTCCAGGAGGCTTCCAGAAAAGCTGCACTTTTATAAGATTATATTAAATATCATCCTCTATCTATGCACTTGGCAGTATATCACACCCACTTCTACGTGCCCTGCCTTTCCATTTATTCTTTATTCATCTGTTTATTTATTGAGCACCTCCCGGGTTCTATTTCCTGCCCTCGGCCCTGGAGAGCCCACAACTGACAGAGCAGCAGAGACGCTGCGCCTGGGGAGCTTACAGACCAAAAGGAGAGCGTGAGGACGAGGGAGTAAACAGTAACTGCGGCAGGTGTCAAAACCCGTTAAACAAACAGTGAAGAGGGGAAGGTGAACGTACGAATGAACATGGAAAAATGGAGGTTATTAATGTGCAAAAGAAAGGGCCAGGATTCAAGACATCGTGCGACGATCTTAAAAGATGCTTGCTCCTTGGAAGGAAAGCTATGACAAACCTAGACTGTGTATTAAAAAGCAGAGATGGGGCCCTGTAGTCAAAGCTATGACTTTTCCAGTAGTCATGTTCAGACGTGAGAGTTGGGCCATAAAGAAGGCTGAGCACCGAAGAACTGATGTTTTGAACTGTGGTGCTGGAAGAGTCTTGAGAGTCCCTTGAACAGCAAGGTGATCAAACCAGTCAATCCTAAAGGAGATCAGCCCTGAATGAAATTCACTGGAAGGACTGAAGCTGAAGCTCCAGTTCTTTAGCTGCCTAATGCAAAGAGCCGACTCATTGGAAAAGACCCTGAGGCTGGGAAAGATGGAAGGAAAAAGGAGAAGTGGGCAGCAGAGGATGAGACGGTTGGATGGCATCAGCAACTCAACAGACATGAGCTGGAGAAAACGTCAAGAAATAGAAAAGGAAAGGGAGGCCTGGTGAGCTGCACTTCATGTGGTCACAAAGAGATGGACAGGAACTAAAGGATCTGAGAATTCTGCAAACATGCAAAATCCAGCCACGGTGACTGAGAACGGTCCAGATAGTCAAGAACAGAGGGACTGTCTCCTTCCTAAGTCCAAGGAAGACTGCCCTGGGGAGGGGGTGACCTCACTCACCTGCCACTTGCTGGGGCTCTAGTCTCACCCCATAGATGTGCAGTGACCAGGACTTGCCCTCCCCACGGACGTCCAAGGTCATCTTCAGCTATCTTAGAAGGGTGCATTCAGAGAGCGGAAAAAGCATTAGACTCCTGAGCAAGACAGTGATCCAAGGATGATCTTTAGAGACCTCCCTCCCCGGACACAGGGTCTCCTGTGTGTGGCCCACAGCATGAACACATCTGGGGAGTCTGGTGTGAGGGCACAGGGTGGAAGAGCCTCGTCCTCCATAGGAGATCCCCCAGGATTCCAGCCGGGGTTGAAGAAGCAAGAAGGACAGTGGGAGCCTCCGGAGCTGACTGTGGGGACTTGTAACAGGTTCTGAGGGCGCTCCAGTCACCAGGCCCCAGGGAGGGCAGTCATGGTCACGGCAGACTCGCACGTGCTGGTCACGCCATTGTTGGTGTGGGTGCTCCACAGCGAGAAATAGAAAACCACCTGAGCAGGCCAGCGATGCTGCGGTTCACAGGGAGGCGAGCCCTGGAAAGCCAGGAAGGCTTTTCTCTAAAGTGCATTCACTGCAAGAAACAAAGTGAGCTACTGTGTTTATGGTGCGCGTCTCAGTAGGAGGTTAGCAGCCAGTACCATCTCCAGAAATGAAGCAAGCATCCATGGAGAGGTCCTACTGCAAGAAGGAAAAGAGCACAGACGTTAAAACTCATAACTGCGCAATCGGAAAACTGAAACAAAATCAGTGGATGGCAGCGCAGAGATAGATGCGATCGTAGAAGACAGTCTTGGGAGAGCCAGCCACAGTTCAAAGAAAGAAATGAAAATATGAAAGTATTGGGAGAAAGCAACTGAAAGCAAATTTGGAAGATCCAACACATGAAGTCTAAGGGCACAACGGCCACGGTGTGAAGGTAAGTCATGTCCAGGAAGTTCAGTTTCGGTGGCCAGTGTGGGATGGGGAGGGGAGGTGGCTGTAACTGATGTGTGATCTCAGGTGCCCTCCCAGCAGGGGATGCAATTCACCCTGAGTTGGGGCCTGAGTGTCCAGAGCCTGAAGGTGGATGCTTTGCTCTGAGACCCTGCAGCGTCAGGCCCCAGCTATTGTGACCCGGTTTACTTCACTTGGAAGTGAGCATTTTGTCTGAGAGTTACGTAAGTTTCCTAAAGGGTTTTGTAAACCATGGCTGCTACCATGAGTGTTCAGTGTGGCTCTGATTACTGAGCAACCCCAGTGGTTTGGGAGCTCTTCTCAATTACTGACTTTACTTACAAAGCCTTATTTCTACAGAAATGTGTGTAGAGTAGATGGGCAAGGCTTCAGTGACACGCAGGTTCCCCTAGATTGGACTCCATCACAGGATGATACACACAAGTCCGTCCTTGTCATCAGATGTGCCTGACAGAGACACGTGATTGGTTTAACAGGCTTTGTAAAGAAATCTTCAAATTGGAGAAGTGACTAAGCAAACTCATTCATTCAACTAATATTTATAGAAGGCCTCCTGCAGCCTGGCATGGAGGAAGTTTCCGTGAATGACGCTGAAACAGACAGAGGACGCCTCTGCAGTCTGTCTTGTATTCTAGTGTTTGGAGAGCAAATCCAAAAGAGAATCTGGATGTACTTGTGATGTACACAGACTGGGGCAGCTCGTAGTGAAGCCCAGACATACGGGGCAGGGGTGGATGGGTGTGGAGAGCAGACTCCAGCTGGGACACACGGGCACTCCCTGGGGAGACAGGTGAGTGGAACAGGAGCAGCCCGGCACGCACACATACAAGGGAACAGCAAGCAGAAAGGCCCAGCGCATTCAGGGTTCCCCAAATGTGAGCAATGAGGCCAATGCTTACAGAACAGACACCAGAACAGAATAGGACAAGGACCACAAAGGCCCACCGTGTTCAGGGTTCCCCAAATGTGAGCAATGAGGCCAACACTTATAGAACAGACACCAGAACAGAATGGGATGAGGTCACCAGTGGGGCTTCAGAGAGTGGGGGTGTGAAGACTGCCCCAGGCTGGAAGCCCCCAGGGCTGTGACCACATAAGTCTGCTCCACAAACGTCCAACAAGGGGATGCAAACCAGCCATGCTCCACGTTCCCCAATGGCAGGCTCTCGGCGACAGCCATCCTGCTGAGCCCAGGACTGTCAACCCTAAAATCTGGCAAGGTCCAAGCAATTGTGAGGAACTGTCACCCAAGGACCTCTGAGTCTCTGAAGCTGAATCGGGGAGTCCTAGGCCCCCCTCTGCATGCCACCAGGCCCCCCACCTGAAGCTTGGGGCTGGGTCAGCCTGCCTGCTCAGGGCTTGGAACCGAAAAACAGAATATTTCTTTAAGTCAGTCAGCAGTTTTTACTCTCATCTTTCACAGCTGTGAGTTTTGAAGAAGCATGGAGCATCAGAGCTTTAATCACAGGGAAAGCCTAGCTCGACCTCCCTTTTCGCATTAGAGAATTGAAGTCCAGAGTTGAGACCAATTAGTTGCAGCCTATCCTGGTTGGCTGCAGCTGGGCCTGGGGTTGGAACTCGGTCCTTGACTCTTGGTCTGCTGCCCTTTCTTGCATCCCCAGGATGACATCCCTCGGTGCCCTGAGCAGAAATATAGGCAGAAAGCAGCACACCCCAGATCGTGGGCTCACTAGAGTGGCTCATGGCTTTCTCATACAAAGACGGTTTTCAGCGGGTTACCTGGCAGCTAGTTATAGCTGCTGTAGCGCCTCTTTCTATGGTTCCATAAAATTCAGTGAAATGTTCAGTTCAGTTCAGTTGCTCAGTCATGTCCAACTCTTTGCGACCCCATGGACTGCAGCACGCCAGGCCTCCCTGTCCATCACCAGCTCCCAGAGTTTGCTCAAACTCATGCCCATTGAGTCAGTGATGCCATCCAACCATCTCATCTTCTGTCTTCCCCTTCTCTTCCTGCCCCCAATCTTTCCTAGCATCAGGGTCTTTTCAAATGAGTCATTTCCTCACATCAGGTGGCCAGAGTATTGGAGTTTCAGCTTCAGCATCAGTCCTTCCAATGAACACCCAGGACTGATCTCCTTTAGGTTGGACTGATTGGATCTCCTTGCAGTCCAAGGGACTCTCAAGAGTCTTCTCCAGCATCACAGTTCAAAAGCATCAATTCTTCAGTGCTCAGCTTTCTTTATGGTCCAACTCTCATATCCATACATGACTACTGGAAAAACCATAGCTTTGACGTTTTTGGCAAAGTAATGTCTCTGTTCTTTAAAATGCTGTCTTGGTTAGTCATACCTTTTCTTCCAAGGAGCAAGTGTTTTTAATTTCATGGCTGCAATCACCATCTGCAGTGATTTTGGAGCCCAAGAAAATATAGTCTCTCATTGTTTCCATTGTTTCCCCATCAATTTGCCATGAAGAGGCGGGAGCAGATGCCATGATCTTATTTTTCTGAATGTTGAGCTTTAAGCCAACTTTTTCACTCACCTCTTTCACTTTTATCAAGAGGCTCTTTAGTTCTTCACTTTCTGCATAATGGTGGTATCATCTGGGTATCTGAGGTGATTAATATTTCTTCCGGCAATCTTGATTCCAGCTAGTGCTTCATCCAGCCCAGCATTTCGCATGATGTACTCTGCATATAAGTTAAATAAGTAGAGTGACAATATACAGCCTTGACATACTCTTCTCCCAATTTGGAACAAGTCTGATGTTCCATGTCTGGTTCAAACTGTTGCTTCTTGACATGCATACAGATTTCTCAGGAGGCAGGTAAGGTGGTCTGGTATTTCCATCTCTTGAAGAATTTCCCACAACTTGTGACCCACACAGCCAAAGGCTTTAACATAGTCAATAAAGCAGAAGTAGATGTTTTTCTGGAAGTCTCTTGCTTTTTCAGTGATCCAGTGGATGTTGGCAATTTGATCTCTGGTTCCTCTGCCTTTTCTAAAACCAGCTTGGACATCTGGAATTTTACCCCTTCACATACTGTTGAAGCCTGGCTTGGAGAATTTTGAGCATTACTTTGCTAGTGTGTGAGATGACTGCAATTGTGTGGTAATTTGGGCATTCTTTGGCATTGCCTTTCTTTGAGATTGGAATGAAAATTGACCTTTTCCAGTCCTGTGGCCACTGTTGAGTTTTCCAAATTTGCTGGCATATTGAGTGCAGCACATTCACAGCATCATCTTTTAGGATTTGAAATAATTCAACTGGAATTCCATAACCTCCACTAGCTTTGTTAGAAGTGATGTTTCCTAAGGCCCACTTGACTTCACATTCCAGGATGTCTGGCTCTACGTGAGTGATCACACCATTGAGGTTATCTGGGTCTTTAAGATCTTTTTTTGTATAGTTCTTCTGTGTATTCTTGCCACCTCTTCTTAATATCTTCTGCTTCTTTTAGGTCCATACCATTTCTGTCCTTTATCGAGCCCATCTTTGCTCGAAATGTTCCCTTGGTATCTCTAGTTTTCTTGAAGAGATCTCTGGTCTTTCCCAATCTATTGTTTTCCTCTATTTCTTTGCATTCATCACTGAGGAAGGCTTATCTCTCCTTGCTATTCTTTGGAACTCTGCATTCAAATGGGTGTGTCTTTCCTTTTCTCCTTTGCCTTTAGCTTCTCTTCTTTTCTCAGCTATTTGTAAGGCCTCCTCAGACAACAATTTTGCCTTTTTGCATTTCTTTTTCTTGGGGATGGTCTTAATCACTGCCTCCTGTACAGTGTCACAAACCTCCATCCATAGTTCTTCAGGCACTCTGTCTATCAGATCTAATCCCTTGAGTCTATATGTCACTTCCACTGTATAATCATAAGGGATTTGATTTAGGTCATACCTGAATGGTCTAGTGGTTTCCCCTACTTTCTTCAATTTGAGTCTGAATTTGGTAATAAGGAGTTCATGACCTGAGTCATGGTCAGCTCCTGGTCTTGTTTTTGCTGACTGTATAGAGCTTCTGCATCTTTGGCTGCAAAGAATGTAATCAATCTGATTTCGGTGTTGACCCTCTGGTGATGTCCATGTGTAGAGTCTTCTCTTGTGTTGTTGGAAGAGGGTGTTTGCTATGACCAGTGTGTTCTCTTGGCAAAACTCTATTAGCCTTTGCCCTGCTTCATTTTGTCCTCCAATGAAGCACTGAATGGTAGTTTACCAAGCAGGCTTCTCGAATGTAAGCCCCTGCTCGGGACACATATCATTGCCATATCTGATGAATGTCCCAGATGCAGGGTCAGCTTTGAAAAGGGAGTGATGGAATGCAGAATGTGCTCCTGGCCCAGCCCGTCATCAAAGTCCGAATGCTGTAGTTATTGCTTATTCCAGAGTACAGGAGTGTGGCAAGGCGTGCTGGGGCTTGTGCAAATGTGTGAGTGAGTGTGGAGTGGGTGGGATGTGGGGTGACAGCCTGGAACAGTGATGGCCAGGAGCCTCACACTGTGCGCATGGCTCAGAGGAGGAACAGGAGTCCAGGCAGAGACGCGCAGGAGACCGTGAGAGTCTCCTCAGCTGCCCGGCGTGGTCGTGGGGCTGGGGGTTGGCAGCAGAAAATCCAAATAGCGGCTTATCTCAAGTGGCCGGAAGTCCTTTATCATGCTTCTGCAACAAGGCCCACAGAGGAGGAAGGGGCAGCCGGGCTGGGCTCCGTGGGTCTCCGGAGCTGAGGCTGATCACCCAGGCCCTGGCTGGGGCCACGCCTGCTCTTCATGGGGCTCGGGCTCTCAGCCCCTCCCTCCTGCCTTCGCAGGTTTTTACTTTCTCGCTTTTTAAAATTAGCTGATTCTAGTTGGCTTATCTGCTACTCTTTCTAGCAATTTTATTTATTTATGAACTCTTCACTTTTTGTTTTCATTGATTTGTACTTTTATCTTTATTATTTTCTTCTTTTCATAAATTTATTATTCTATTTCTAACATTTTAATTTATTTTGACTCTTTTTATTCACATCTAAGATGGGATTTTGTCTGATCACCATTTTTGTCGTATTCCATAGACTCTGGAATGTTGTGTTTTCCTTATCTCTGTCCTTTAGAAGTTCTGCAATTTTGGATTGCATTTCTCTTGTGAGGTTTTAAATCTCCAGAAGGATCCGTTTAACAAGTGAGTCATTAATTACTAGTTTTATTGCTTTGTGATCAGTAAATGATGTTTACACTATTTTTACTTTAAGGAACCAACTCCTTGGCACTTCCTTGGTGACCTATCATTTGGTCCATTTTTATAAATGTTCCATGAGTGACTAAGAAGATGCTGTACTATTGTTAAGTTGTAAATATATATATATATATTCATGGACTGTACCTTCCATATGTCATTGGTCTTATATTTTCACTTTTTTAAAAAAGAAAATCTACTTGACCTGCCTTAGGCTGAAATGATACATTAAACTCTCCTAGCGTGAATTACTCCTGCTGCCTTCCCATCTTCCGCAGTTTTTCTTTCTAGCTGGCAGTTGCTGGGCTCTGGGGTATGTGTATTCATACTCGTTGCATTTTCAATAGTAGCTTTCATATTACAGAACGTTCCTCTTTGCAAAATTTAATGGAGGGGGGACGAGTTCTACCTTGTAAAACATCAAGATCACAATCTTGCTTCTCTGTTTCTTTCTTCAGTGTGCCCCCTATATAATAACGAATTCTATTCTGAGAGCGTGCTCATGTGTTCCGTTTGTTTGTACGTCCAACAAATTAGCCTAGTTACCCAACTAACAGAGCTGGCTGTACAGTACTGTATAACAGAGCTGGCTATACAGTACTATACTGTAACGGGTTATAACACTTTCACACAAATAATAGATAAAACAAGCAAACGCAAAAGGTAAAGAAAGTATTTTTCATCTTACAGTAGAGTACCTTGAAAAAGATAATAGTTCAGTTCAGCAGCTGGCATACAGGGGCTGGCACTGGAGTGAGCAGTCAAGAAGAGTTACTGACTGGAGGAGAGAGAAGAGGTGGGAGGTGGTGGAGCTGAAGGGCCGTGAGCAACAGGAGGCGAAGGGCCAGCTGCGCTCTCACCCCGGTGTTGACGGCACGCATGCTTGCCGCTTTGAAAGCGTGCATCTTGAAGGTTCGTGAGTGGGAGGCTTACTGTATTTGCCCAACCTTTGCCTAAATGCATTGTTATTATTTTAGCCTTCTGAATCACCTTATGTGTGTTTCTTGTGTACCTTTTCTTGGGGCTGATTTGAAACTCTTTTAGAAGTTGAAATAATCCGGCTTGCATTTGTTGAAATGATTGACGTGCTTGATTGTGTCTCTGAAATATGAACAGCATTAGAGGATGTATTTTCTGGGTCTCTTTCTATACACATTTGGTTTTCTTTTTCATGTAAAATAGACATCCTCTAGTATTGATGACATTCCATCTTTTTGCTCTGTGATAATCCTTAGGTTAATCTCCTCCTTAAAGCCCAGAGTCCCCTCTGCCTTCACAGGCTTCCTCTCTGGTGGGTCAGCCTTGGAAGAGCACCTCTGGCTCCCAGTTCCTGCTGATGCAGTGATCAGTGAACCCACCTCACGGGCCCCTTTTCTTCCTCCCTTGTGTCTTTTTGTTTGTATCTTTTTTTTTTTCCTCCTGGAATATATAACATCCACACACAACCATTTACCATCATCCCCATCTTCCTGTGAGTTTTAGGGGTGTGGACATATACACTCAAGGCTCACCACCGGCCCTTTGGTTGAAGTTCCCAGTTATTCCTCGGCCAGCAGATCCCCTCACCCGATAGACTCCACCAAAGGATGGGGAGCCCTGTGGTCCCTAAGTTCTCCTTCACTGGTGACTGTGCTTCTGTGACTTGGCTGCATCTAACCCCCTCAGGAGCTCACAAGGCCTTTGTACTGGTCATTGGGAATGAGTTCCCACTGTGGTCTTGCTGTCAAGACCTCAGATGCTGCCCTGCTTACTTTTACTTTTAACACCCACAGTTCTCTCACCTGGAGGTTCTGCTGAGAAGTTTCTTATTTCTGATTGGGCTTGTTTCACCCTTAAAATTTAAGAGCTGCACCGTGACGTGCCCTGGGGGTTGGCCTCCCAGCCCAGATTCGTCGAGTTCCCGGCAGTCTCTCAACAAGGTCTTTCCAGAGGTCTGTAAGCTGTCGCTGGATTTTAGCTTAAATATTGACTCCCTGTCGTCAAAGCTGTGGTTTTTCCAGTAGTCATGTATGAATGTGAGAGTTGGACCATAAAGAAGGCTGAATGCTGAAGAATTGATGCTTTCAAATTGTGGGGCTGGAGAAGACTCTTGAGAGTCCCTTGGACTGCAAGGAGATCCAACCAGTCAATCCTAAAGGAAATCACCTCCAATACTCATTGAAATGACTGAGGCTGAAGCTCCAACACTCTGGCCACCTGATGCAAAGAACCAGCTCATTGGAAAAGACCTCAATGCTGGGAAGGATTGAGGGCAGGAGGAGAAGGGGACGATAGAGGATGAGATAGTTGGATGGCATCACTAACTTGATGCACGTGAGTCTGAGTGAACTCTGGGGGTTGGTGATGGACAGGGAGGCCTGGCGTGCTGCAGTCCATGGGGTCACAAAGAGTCGGGCACGACTGAGCGACTGAACAACAACCTCGACCCCCTGGCATGTATTGTTCATCATCTTAGGGATCCAATCAGATGTCGGGTGCATTTTGGGTACTTTTTTTTTTTTTTGCTCATTTCTTGCTTCCTTCACTTTTTCATTGGTCCTTTCCCCCCTTTCTTTATTTTCATTCACGTTCTTGTCTGTGTGCAAGCCGCCCCTCCCCACTGCTGCATGAGTCAGCTCCAGGCTCTGGAAGCCCCTCTCTGTCTGGGAGGGGGTCTGTCTTGGCTTCAGCTTCACCCTCATGTCGAGCGCATCCTCACTTCGTGTTTTCAGGCTCTGACACATTTCTGCTCTGAGATTTCGAAATGCAGCCTTCATATGTGTTTTCGCCCCGTGAGACGCTTGTTGAAGAATAATTCACTCGGACTGACTCTTGGGCTCTGGTTTTATTCTGCCCTACGTTTCAGTGTGGAGAGAATTCCACTGTAGGATCTGTTCCGCTCCTTTTATTCAGTTTGGGGCATCTTCTTTTACTGGCCCAGGCGCCTGGGAGTCACAGGAGGCAGGGAGGAAGCAAGTGGGGCCTCTCTGGGTTTCTCTGTCCAAGAGCACCTGCTTCTCCATATTTGGTGAGGGGTGTTCTCTGTAATCCACCTTTGAGGGGGTGCAAGGGTGTGTTTGGTGTATGCCCCAGTTTTTAAAAAAGTGTCTGTCACTTCCTTGGTTTGCCTCCCCAGCAGCCTCGTTGCCTGGCTTCTTCTCTAACCTCATCCCTTCTCGTGCTGGTGTCCTCCCCCAGGTCAGCCCCGCTCTGGAGAACCCGTGACTCCCGCACTTGGCGCTGTGTCCACACGTTTCTCATCCACTTTGTTTGATTTATCCAGGCCCGGGCTCTGAGCCTGCAGACCCTCTGTTCTCAGGACTCCCTCTCAGGTGGGGCCTCTCGCTCCACGGCTCCTCTCTCCCTCCCTGATGAGGAGTCTCCCCCGGGGGCGAGGGGGCCCTGGGAACGGCGGACATGGGTGTTCGTTTCCTACTGACTGTTCCTCCGTCCTGCTGGGCTGGAGGGGCGGGTCTTTAAGGAACTTCTCCTCTCCGCCTGCTGACCTCTGGTGGGTCTGGAGTGTGCAGAGACCCGGATTCAAGCATCTGCTACTACTGCTTTGGAGTCAAAACTCTTTTTCTTTTTATGCAAAGCTTCTTTTCTGCAGAGCCATGATCATGCTCCATGTGATCCTGTGTGGGTCACTTCCCACAGACATAGGCATTTTTTCACATCACTGCACACTGCAAAAATGGCTCCCATGGATTTGTAATGTTTTCATTCAATGGGCTGAATTACTCACTTACCTAATTGCTCTCCTGCTGTTGTTCAGTTGCTAAGTCATGACTGACTCTTTGCGACCCCATGGACCACAGTATGCTAGGGTGCCCGGTTCTCCACCGTCTCCCAGAGTTTTCCAAACTCATGTCCGTTGAGTCAGTGATGTCATCCAACCATTTCATCTTCAGCTGCCCTCTTTTCCTTTTGCCCTCAATCTTTCCCAGCATCAAAGTCTTTTCCAATGAGTTGGGTCTTTGCGTCAGGTGGCCAGAGTATTGGAGCTTCAGCTTCAGTCCTTCCAATGAATAGTCAGGGCTGATCTCCTTTAAGATGGACTGGTTGGATCTCCTTGCAGTCCAAGGGACTTTCAAGAGTCTTCTCCAGCACCACAGTTCAAAAGCATCAATCTTCAGTGCTGAGCCTTCTTTATAGTCCAACTCTTGTGTTTTTCTTCATTTAGAGTTATTTCCTTAGCTTGGATTTCCGGTAGTCAATGAACTGGTAAAGTAACATAAAATGTTTTTAGGTTCTCTCTACAGTTTTCAGGGCTTTCCTGATAACTCAGGGTAAAGAATCTGCTTGCAGTGCAGGGGACCTGGGTTCAATCCTTGGATTGGGAAGATCTCCTAGAGAAGGAAATGGCAAACCACTCCAGTACTCTTGCCTAGGAAATCCCATAGATGGAGGAGCCTCGTGGGCTACGGTCCATGGGATGGTAAGAGTCGGACATGACTTAGCAACTAAAACAAACCAGTGCACAGTTTCAAACCTTTCTCTCAACTCTCACATCAGTGTGACCGCCCCCCCCCCCCGCCCCCCCGCCTGCACGCTCGTCGGCCACACTTGGGCCGGTGCACACCTGCTGTGCTGACTCTGTGTCAGCTTTGCCTGCGCCCCGAGTGGCCCTCGGGACTAGTCAGCATTGGGTTGGCCCCGGGGTGGGGTGAAGCACAGCACCCACAGTGTTCCCAAGGCTGATGAGGGGGCCCCTTGAGCACAGGAAGCCCCCAGGCTGGCAGATATTTTAGACCCAAAGGAAAGTTCCCATCAGCCTCCCTGAGCCCTGGGCCTTGGGAGCGCCACTGCGTCTCAGAGGCCCTGGCTCCTCCAGGGTGGTCGGAAGAAACCACAGGCACCCTTGGCCCGGATGGATCCTGGCTCATCCTCGCTTGCTCCCATTTGGGCTCCTGATGGCTAGCCCGAGGATCCGACGTGATTCAGGCTCCAAACCGGACTCAGAAGCAACAGCTCTGGGTCACCTCCTCCACCTGCTGGCACAGCTGTGGACGGTGTGATCCTGGTAATGAACCTGGGCCTATCCCTCCCAGTGGTTCTGCTTTCTGGACCAAACGTCGACTGTACCGCCTACCCCCCTTAAGGGTGGGTGTCCAGAGGGACTAGAACATGATGAGTGTGTGTGAAGCCCCGCCGTGGGGCTGCAAGAGGCCACAGGTAACTTCGGTCCTGGGGACAAAGGGCTGCGCAGGGCTCCAGTCAGGACGTCCTGCATGCACTGCTCTTCACCCGACCCTGAGCACGACCCTCCCGCTTCCTGAGCGTCCGGGGGGCAGCTCTGTGTCTCCGCAGCCTCTGTCCCCTCCCCAGTCTCCACATGGTGTCTGATCCACTTTGTCGTTGTTCACTCACTAACGGTGTCCGACTCTTTGCAACCCCGTGGACCGCAGCACGCCAGGCCTCCCCGTCTAACACACAGTCGCAGCCGCTAAATATGTCTGCTGTCTACTCGTCTGTCTGCCTCAACTTCCCTCCTCACAAAGTTAGTCTGAGACCCATGGGATCTTCATCACCTGCTTTGAATAAACAGAGAAACATCCATCAAGACCAGAGGGTTTGGGGAGAGTAATGAACCACTTAGCCTACTCCGTCCTAATGGTGGCTGATGGAACACAGACCACAAACACTGGAGATAATGCGTGCTATGCAGTGAGTGGAAAACAGAGTATTTATTGCAAATTTTTTAAAAGTGTCATTCTACTTGCAAATGCGGCGCTGCAGACATATGTCAGAGGAGCTCGCCTCCAGCACAAAGAACGCCAGCGCACAGAAATAATTTGAGCTAGAGTACGCACCCCAGCTGACAGTTTCACGATGGGTCTGGGAGCTTCCATATGCTGAGGGCGAAGACGAAGCTCTTGCCTTCACTCCAGACGTGGAAAGCAAAGCAAGCGTGCATGAAGCACATACTGCGAGCCAGTCCCTGAGCGGAATGATTTGTATTCCATTCTGGGGCGTGCTCACAAGAGCGCTGAGAGGGCGCCACCCCTGTTTCCACCCAGGAACACACAGGGAGAACTCGTCTGAATCCGCACAGTTTGTGATCTGCAGAGCTGGGATTCCGTCTCAGAGCTGTTGGATGATAAAGCCACTGTCGATTTTACTTATGCACGACATACAAGGCTGCTCTTGGTGGGTGGAGGTGCATTCTGGAAGGCGTCTGTGTTTATGGTCCACTGGGGGCAGCTGGTTACAATGGCTAGAGGAGGTGAGAACCAGGAAGAGGTCTCCTGCTGGGAAAGGAGCAGGGACAGTCTCTCCTCCAGGAAGAGGGCGGGTCTTGTCCTAGGCAGGGGCTGGGGAAAGGGCTGGGGGCTCCAGGGCACGACAGCCCCATCCAGCTTGGGTGAGTCGGCAGTGGGGGCTGTGGACGAGGCTCACTGTGTTTGGGTGCTGGCTCTCCTGCTCCCTGGGTGGCTTGGACAAGTCACACCGCCGCCTGGGGTGTCTGCCTCCTTGCCTGCACAGTGGGACACTCGCAAGGGTTTCTCTGAGGACCGCAAAGGACCCTGGATGTGCGCCTTGCACAGGCAGAGCCCTGAATGGGCATCATTCGCCTCTACGTTCAGCCCCAGGGAGGTCTCAGGGTAGGGAGGGCAGCACTGGGCGCGCAGGGCGTCACCAGAGCCCAAGGGGAAGGCGCAAGAGGAACTTCATGTGGCAGCTTCCGTGGAAAGCCATCTTCAAGGTCGCAGTAGTGCCCCCTCTGCAGACGGACGCTCAGACCCGCCTCTGCACTGTCGCTCTATGACCACCTGCTCCGCTCCATCCTCAAGCCCCCGGCCAGAGCCCGCAGACCCCCTGCCCAGGAGACGTCATCCACAGCAAACGCTCTCGTGTGTCAGCCCAACACTCTCATCTTTGAATTTACCTTGCACTCCAAGGAGCTTCAAGATAAATTCCCTTCCAAATTATTTTTCTATTTTTATCTCAGAAACCTGTTTACATCTTCCCTTTCTGTTTACTTTTCAGAGTATTAAGGGTTCTTACCTTGGGATTCAGGAAATTCATGAACCCGTGAAAGTAAATGTACAATTCAGCGTGTGTGTGTGTGTGTGTGTGTGTGTGTGTGATTTCTGTGTGGGGAATTCTCCCTAGCTTTCATCAGATTTTCAACAGCAAAGAGCACTGCTGTGAAAATGTCCTGATTGCACATTTTGCTCAGTTAGTGTGGCCCCTTTTGTCCCCTGGGGTACAGGCAGAGAAGGAAGCTTACCTAGATCAGTAACAAGGAGGAATCCTGTGTGTCGGGCTCAGCCGTCCCACTGCAGGCAGGCTCACCTGTGATGTTCGGTTTGTCCTTCAGCTTGTCCTTTGGCCAAGTTAGGTGAAGGGAGCTGGGTGCCCTGAGTGGGTGCCTCGCAAAGTGTAGCCCTCCAACTCAGCAGCCTTACCTGGGACGTCGTCGGCAAAGCAAACTTTGGGGCCCCACCACAGAGGGGCTGAATCGGAAACACGGAGCAGGGCAGCAAGGCACAGATCAGCAAGCCCTCCGCTGCCCCGGTGACATCCGGGTGAGACCAGGGCCCCACACAGGCAGGGGCAGGGCGAGCACAGAGGCATGCCGGCTGCTCCTCACGGCCGGCCGGGGCCTGCGCTGATCTGAGCGATCACACGCTCCGCGACCTCTTTCCCGTTCCTAAACGCTGACGAGCCATCTGCTTGTTTGGCCTTTGCCAGGCATTTGTTTTTATAGTTAATGTCAATGGGTTGAAGCAATGTAGGCAGAGAAAATTATTTTCATATTTCAATCACATTACAAATGAGGTGCGGCAAGGAGAAGCTGTGTTCCCTGGAGGCGCCGCTCTCTGCAGAGCAAACATAATCCATTTTGCTCATAAGCACTTGTCGGTGTGCAGAAGAGCTCCACGTCAGGAGCTCTGCTCGCCGGTGATGGCACTGCCTCTGCCAGCAGCTCCGAGCCTGAGACGACGATGTCCTCCTTCGGGCTTCGCTCGTGTCTGCTGATGGCCTATGAGCCTTGAAGTATCTTAAGAGCAGGAGGGTTCGGGACAAGGTTGAAGCACCCACAGAAACCCAGGCAGGCATCCAGAACTCAGACAGGAGCCGTCTGAGCCAGTCCGGGTGCCGCTGGCCCTTCTCTTGCCCCTCAGGCGGAGCCTTCAATCCCCAGCAGAGCCTCCTCCCACAGGCCTTTCTGGATTCCAGACACACCAAGTGAGCGGGTAGGGGCTTCCCTTCCAGAAGAAGAAAATAATGGTATTTGGATCATATATGGAACTTTTCATCTTCAAAACAGTTTCACACACGGAGCTGTAAAAATGAATGCAAACTTGTAAATGTAACACCATAAAGATGCCCAGGAATTATGAATGGGCCATAAGTAAAATTAAATTGTAGTGCTGGGAGAAACGTTATTTTTATGCTTAGGAAACCTTAGTTACAGACTAACTATAGAAAATACGACTCATATATTTTAAGGTCTGTATTTTAAAATAACAATCAGCTGTGCACACGCATCCCTGACCAGCCTCCAGAAAGAAAGTAACTGATTGTGTTCAAGTGGCTTCAGGAAGGATCTGAGTTTCTGTTTTCCCTCCCACAGTCCACAGCCCTGCAGGATCCCCCCATCCTGTTCCTCCTGTGAGTGACCATTAAGGTTATATTTCCTTCTTTATGAAAACGATAGCGCTCTCTAAAGGGAGCAGGAGAAAAATCATTGCTTTTGCTGAAACTTCCATGTCTAAGAATTTAGAAAACTTTACATAGAATCTCCCTATTGCATACACGTGCTCAGTTGCTCCAGTCGTGTCCGACTCTTTGCAACCCTATGAACTGTAGCCCACCAGGCTCCTCTGTCCATGGGATTCTTCAGGCAAGATACTGGAGTGGGTTGCCATTTCCTCCTCCAGGAAATCTTCCCAACACAGAGATCGAACCTGTGTCTCTTGCATCTCCTGAATTGGCAGGTGGATTCTTTGCCACTGCACCATCTGGGAAGCCCCGTGTGTCTCTGGGGACATGGAAATGAACTTGAGACAGGCACTCTCCTCTGAAAGCTCAAGGCTAACATTTAGACAAACAAATAAAGAAAAGTAAATGCATTATTGCACGATTTACACCATGCATGAGGTCTAAGCCAGATGCTAAAGGAACAAGGAGCGTCCGTCCTATAGGTGAGGGCAGGTCTGCAAAGGGTGAGGCGCCTAAGCCAGGGTGAAACAGGAAGAAGAGTGAGGTGTTAGCTGAGAGTCCTCCTAAACAGGCATGCTAAGCAAATCCCTCACTAAAATTAACCTGATTATTGAAATCTGTACACAATCTCTATGTAGACAGCTACAAAATCCTGATGAAGGAAATCTAAATAAATTGATATATATGCCTTGTTTATGGACTAGAAGACTAAATATTGTCAAGATGATGATTCTTCCCAAGTGGATCTATAGATGAAGCTCAACCTGCTCTAAAGTTTAAATGATAAGTTAAAAGACCAAGGCTGGTCAACGCAACAGTAAAGAAGAGCAAAACCGGACAGTGTCTGAGAAGAGAGCTATCCAGACAGCGCAGCGGGCACGAGAGCTGAGAGAGGCCAACGAGATGAAGCAGAGAGCCCCAGACAGACTCCACGGACGACATGCACAGTCAGCGGAGCTCCGACCGAGGGGCAAAGGCAATGCGAAACAGAAAGATAATCTTCTCAGTGAAAGATGCTGGAACAGCTGGACGCCAAGAAATGCACCTAGACGTTGACTTGGAGAAGGCAGTGGAACCCCACTCCAGTACTCTTGCCTGGAAAATCCCATGGATGGAGGAGCCTGGTGGGCTGCAGTCCACGGGGTCGCTAAGAGTCGGACACGACTGAACGACTTAACTTTCACTTTTCACTTTCCACTTTCATGCATTGGAGAAGGAAATGGCAGCCCACTCCAGTGTTCTTGCCTGGAGAATCCCAGGGATGGGGGAGCCTGGTGGGCTACCATCTATGGGGTCGCACAGAGTCGGACACGACTGAAGCGACTTAGCAGCAGCAGCAGACAACGACTAGATTCATTTCATTCATTATGACTTTCTCAGAAAAACTAACCCAAATGTATAATAAACCTAAATATGAAGAGTGATGCTATAAAATACAGAAGAAAACATGGAAGAAAATCCACGTGACCTTGGGTATAGCTATGCGTCTGCAGAAAATACAAACACACGATCTATAAAAGTAAAAAAATTGACAAGCAGGACTTTATTAAAGTTTAAAAATTCTGTTCTTTAAAAGATGTTGTTAAGGTAAAGAAGAAGCAAGCCACAGACAGGGAGAAAGTGTTTGAAACACGGGTCTGGTAAAAGATGGCATCCATGATACAGAAAGAAGCCTGAAAACTAGGCAGTAGAGGGCAAGCAACACAGGTATGGGCGGAAGCTCTAAACAGACACCTCGCCAGAGCCAGTGCAAGAGGCAAAGCAGCACATGCGAGGATGCTTAGCAGCCTTCCAGTCCGTGAATTACAGATTGTAGCAGCAGTGAGGGGCCACCACACACGTCAGAGCGGCTAAGACCCCGAACTGACAGTGTCAAGTGCCGACGGGGATGCGGAGCCACAGGAGCTCACCCGTTGCCGGTGGGAATGTGAAAGGAACAGCCACTCTGAAAGACAGTTTAAGAGTTTCCTGCGCTGCTAAAGGGGCTTCCCTGGTGGATCAGGGGTAAGGAGTCCTCCTGCAGTGCCCGAGCCGCACGAGACCCAGGTTCGATCCCTGGAGGGGAAGATCCCCTGGAGGAGGGCGTGGCAACCCACGCCAGTGTTCTCACCTGGAGAATCCCACTGACAGAGGAACCTAGCAGGCTATAGTCCCTAGGGTCACAAAGAGCCAGACAAACATGACTGAAGCGATTGAGCATGCCTGCACAATGCCGAGCACAGTCTCACTACACAGTCGTGCTTCTAGGCAGTTGTCCCATTGATCTGAAAGCTTATGCACAAAAAACCTGAATATGAGTATTTATAGCGGTTTAATTCAAAATTACCAAAACTGGAAGCCATCAAGAGGTGCTTCAGTGGATTAATGGTTACATGAACAGTATTATTCAGACACGAAAACCGATGAGCTAGCAAGCCACAAAAAGACTTGTAAATGCACACTGCCACGTGGGAGAAGTCAGCATGAAAAGGCTACATGCTGTATATTTCCAATTATTTGACATTCTGGAAAAGGAAACAAAAAAAAAAGTCAGTGGTTTCTAGATTATTGGGAAGGGGAAAAGATTAAATAGAAGAAACACAGGATTTTTAGAGTGATCAAAGAATTCCACGTGACAGTATAATAGAGATACTTGCCATTAGGCATTTGTCAAAACACATGGAACTTTGTGACATGACGAGTGGCCCCGAGTGCATGCAAATTAAGAATGTGCCTTAGGGAAGCCAGGAGGGAATACAGGCCAGAACAGGAGACTCCACTTGTATACACAGAAGACAGTCTCACTGGGGGCGGGGACGGGACGGCCAAAGTAGCTTCAGAAACGCGTGAAGCCTGTAAGGCGAGGGCAGAGGAGCCGCGCACGAGCAGGTATATTCGTATCAGGGGTTTGTACTCTGGGTGGTAAGGTTGTGCCCGTGAGGAAGTGCAGGCATTGCTGCTCATGTGAGTGGGGCTGAGCAACTCAGTGAGCGAGTGAGGAACGCGGGGAGCCTGGCTTTTCTCTGCTGGGGAATTTCCAGATAAGCAAGGAGGGCAGCTAGCGCGATCTGTGAAGTGATAGATTAGAGTCTCAGACCCCAGTCAGAACACAGGCTTAATCTGGCAGGGGGGCAGGTGTTCATATATAGAGTTTACAGATATGTTTGCCTGCAAAACGTAACGCTGCATGGTAAGCCACTTAAGTTGCATCCAACTCTGCAACCCCATGGACTATAGCCCACCAGTCTCCCCTCTCTGGGATTTCCCAGGCAAGAATATTGGAGTAGGGTGCCATTTCCTACTCCAGGGGATCTTCCCCACCCTGGGATTGAACCTGAGTCTCCGGCGGCTGCTGTATTGCAGACGGATTCTTTACCACTGAGCCACCAGGGAAGCGCAAATGCTGGTAGGCAGAATGTTAGAACTTAGCGCAGCGTGGGTGTGTGTCAACCCTCTGTACAGCATGTACATGGGCATATCATATATGTCTACATGCATCCACATGTATTAAATGTCCAATACATCTTAAGTAGCTTTGTTCTTGGGCTTCCCCGCTGACTCAGCAGGTAAAGAATCCTGCTGAAATGCAGGAGATGCAGGTTCGATTGCTGGGTCAGGAAGATCCCCTGGAGGGGGAAAACGGCAACCCACTCCAGTATTCTTGCCTGATAAATCCCATGGACAGAGGAGCCTGACCAGCTACAGTCCTAAGGGTCACAGAGTCGGACATGGCTGAGCAAGCAAGTCAAAAAAGTGAGCAAGTCTTGCTCTTTTTGCATTAAAAAGAACAGGAAGCATGGATGTAGCTTGGTGCTGGACTCTGGTCCCCAGAGTCAATGCACCTTTTGGGTGTTTACCAGAGCAGATGGTTTGGGTAACTTCTGAGGACAAGGGTGCCTGTGTCCCAGGATGCTGGCGTGCTGCGTGCTGGTCTGGGGGGCAGGAGGGGGCTGGCTGTGCCCTGGGCTGACTCACAGATCTCTTCATGCTGCTCAGGAGACGACTGAGGACTTCCTCAAGGAACACAGTGACTTCTCTGGGTGAATCCAGGGGCGCTGGGCGTGTGGAAGAATCGTCCGTACTATTTTGAGCCCAGAGTTCCGGGCCTTCTTTCTCCCACTGGACCATGACTGTTTTCTAGTTCCTCTCCACTGTCATCACTCAGGTTCAGAGGCTTCTCCTCAGCAGCCTGGCAAGGGGCCTCTCTCGTCTTTTAAGATGGTTTTATAGCCCCCCACCCAACCCCGCCAAGGGCTTCTTACCAGGCCCCTCACTCTTCCCTGTGTCCCCTGCAGACTTCTCCTCTCTCTCTCCCCTTTAGGGAGGCCCCTGCTGAATCAGATCATCCTTACAAAAGGCACCCCATCCTCCGTCAAGGACATCTTAGTCACTAATTCGATCTCCGACTCTCATCCTTTCATGAGTCATTTATTACAGCCCAAGACTGTCAGGTCCTGGACTGGTAGGGAGAGGGAGGAGGGTGACTGAGTAATCAGAAGGGGCAAGGGGTCATTTCAGGGTCATAGACATATAAATACCTGCGTATTTTGGGTTAAATGCAGTAAGTATGGGGCCCCAATAGAAGCAGCATGTCTGCGGAGGGTGAATTTACCCAGGGCATCAAAGACAAAGGTTGGATTCAAACAGCATTTCCCTCAGCTTGTGCCAAAAGAGCTCCCATCTCAACAATGAAACATGAAAAATAAAGTTGAATATGCCTGGAATTCAGGAAGGCAAAGATGGAGCTTCCACGTGCAAGGAAACCGAAATAGATCATGATATTTTGATGAAATGCCCCCAAGGTGGAGAGATACAGTATTTTTATGGAGCTCCAGGAACATTGCAATTGATCAAAAAAGCCCTTTCTACATGGAAAGCTTGCAGGTCTATATTTGATCGGGACCATAAGTCAGGTCAGTTGGGTCTCTCGGCTCACACACCTGACTGGGGAAGAGTATCGAGAAAGTTTCTGATGGACTTGCTTACTCTTCTCAGGTCTCTGGAAGACCCGTGGGGATGGTGGTAGAGCCCGGCGTGGCCAGCTCCTGAGGCTTCTGGTGCAAGGTATTTGAGGTGAGGATGCCTGGGAACCTCCCAGGCTGGCGGCTCTCCCAGGGGTAAGCTGCAGAGCAGCGCTGGGCCTGCCCCTCGGCCTGGCCTGTTCGTGGGCAGCTGAGCGCTCACGTCCCAGTCGTAGGGCCGCACTCTCCTCCACGTGGACCCCAGTCCAGCAGAGATACTGAGCCTTGGGTGGACTTTTCACCCTCCAGAACTGCCCATTTTAAAGACCCAAAGGGCAGCACCCTGGCCTTGTTTCACCAAAACGTTTCTCTTGGTCAGCATCCCTAGACCCTGAGGTTAGGAGTGAAGCAAACCCAGGCTCAGGGAGGCTCGCTCTCCTTCATCGCCTGGCTTCACAGGTCTCCTGTCCATCTCAGGAAGGGAGGGGACATTCTAGAAAGCTTGATGATGAACCTGTCTATGAAGCAGGAACAGACTCACAAGCCTAGAGATCAGACCTGTGGTTGCCAAGGGTAGGGGTGGGGGGAAGAACTGGGGATTTGGGGTTAGCAGAGGCAAAACCCATGTAGGATGGGTAAGCAACAGGGTCTTGCTGCAGAGCTCAGGGATCGTATTCAGTATCCTGCGGTAAGCCATAATGCGAAAGAATACGGAGAAAAAGTTGATACCAGTTTCCTATTAAGTTAGGCATAACGTTTCACGTGACCCAGAAATTCCACTTACAGGTATTTACTCTAGAGAAATAGAAACCCATGATCACACAAACTTCACACATGAATATTTAGAGTGGCTTCATGTATCCAACCAGTCCATCCTAAAGGAGATCAGTCCTGGGTGTTCATTGGAACAACTGAAGCTCTAATACTTTGGCCACCTCATGCGAAGAACTGACTCATTTGAAAAGACCCTGACGCTGGGAGGGACTGGGGGCAGGAGGAGAAGGGGACGACAGAGGATGAGATGGTTGGATGGCATCGCCAACTCAATGGACTTGAGTTTGAGTAAGCTCTGGGAGTTGGTGATGGACAGGGAGGCCTGGCGTGCTGCAGTCCATGGGGTCCCAAAGAGTCTGACATGACTGAGAGATTGAACTGAGCTGAACATGTATCATTTACCAAAAATGGAAACAACCCATGTTCTTCAGTGGAGGAGTGAACACTCATGCTGGGACTCATCCTTACCAGGAATACACATATCAATAAAAAGAAATTAACTTTTGATACATACAGTGACAATGATGACTCTCAAACACATTTGCTAAGTGAGAGAAGCCAGATTCAATGGTTACAGATGGTACAATTCCATGTATATGACTTTCTGGGGAGCGTGAAAAGGAACGCAGAAAGGCAATCAGGCTTTTCCAGGATCATGGCAGAGAGAGGAGCTGACCACGAGTGGGAGGTGAAGGGGCTTTCGGGGGGGGGGGGATGGATCTTCTCAACTGCAGAGGTGGTTATGAACCTGCATGTGTAAATCCCACAGAACTGTTCGCTAAGGAGTGAATTTTACTGTCGGTAAAACCCACTTCAATAAACCTAACTAAACGACAAGAAGAGAGACGCAACACCACCCCACAGAATTACGGTCTGTCATCTGCCGGACTGGCAGAATTTAAAAGACTTAGCACAGAAGGAAAACAGCAAAAGGAAAAAGCTGCCGTGGAAGTAGCAGGTGCTGGCTGCCTTCTTAGGTTAACACGTTTCCTGAAATATTAAGGAGCGAGCTGTCAGGGGCTGAACCACGAGGTCTCCCCAGTCCACAGAGGATTACGGAGCCCCGACGGACTGCAAAGGAAAGCCACGGCCTGGGCTGTACACGACCGCAGGGCGCCTTTGTCCTGGAAAGCAAACCTGGAAAGATCTTCCCCTTTAAAATGCATGGCTGCGCACTCCCGACACACCGCCAGGGCTGGACCCCGGGCGCTGGGGCACCCGCAGGGCTGGTCCTCAGAGCCCGGCGCCTCTTGGGACAGCTCTATTTGCCGGGGAGGGTGGGACTGATCTTGGTCCCCAGCCGCCCCGGCCACTGAGCTGGCGGCCTTGTGAATATTATTTCAGAAAAATGCCAGTGAGGATGGTCACACGGCTGTCCTCGCTCCACGCTCTGCGTGCCCAGGCGAGCAGTCATGCCCGACTCTTTGTGACCCACAGACTGCAGCCCGCCAGGCTCCTCTGTCCGGGGGACTTCCCAGGCAAGATACTGGAGTGGCTTGCCCTCTCCTCCTCCAGGGGATCGTCCCGACCAGGGATGGAACCCACATTTCCTCTGTCTTCTGAGGCCGAGGCCTTGCCCTGCATAAGCTCACCTGTCACCCTGCATCACGGCCACAACCCTGGGAGAGGCTGGCTCTCCTCTGTCGCAGGGAGTGAATGAAACACGTTTCAGAAGACGGCTCAGTCTTCCATGCTTTGGGGGCTCAGGGTGAGACAGGGGTGCAGGGTGAGCCCTGCTGAGCCTGCCGAGAGAGCCCCCATTGAAACGGCCCCAGGGCTCTGCTGGCTGCGTGGTGGCGCCAAGGATCCCAGGAGGTGGTGCGTGGAGGCCTCAGCCTCGTGCCAGAAACTAACAGGAGCCCTGCCGCTCCCAGCGTGCCCTCCCTGTTCCAAACGGGCACGGGGCTGGAGACGGGGCCACCCACTTAGGACAAGAAGCTGGCCGATGGGGGAAAACAAGGCCGCCCGTCACGTCGGAGGCGCGAGCATCGCTCTGGAGCCCAGCAGAGCCCTCCTGGGTCAGTCAGTGTCTCCCCTCCTGTAGCTCTGGGTCTGGGGGTGCTGGAGCTGCCTCAGAGAGGGGTCAGGGCGGTTCTGAGAGGCGAGAGTGCCCAGGGGATGGCTCAGAGAGGAACAGATCCACCGGCACCCTTTCATCTAAGGGACGGGCTCAGCTCCCGACCAGGAAGGGGAACAAACGCACACGGGGACCACGGGCGGCACCATTCTGGACCCTGGGCCGTCCAGCCTCTGCCTGCGATTCCTGTCTCCACATCCAGAGACGCAGGCCCTGATGTCACTGTCCCAGACAATGAGTAAGCTGTGATGGTCAGGTGCCCGCACTGGTCTGTCCCGCAGAAGCCAGGTGACTAGGCCCAGCATCCCTCTGGACCATAAGGGCAGGAGGATTAGGGCACATGGCTGGTCATCCCCCTCCCAGGGCTGTCGGTCACCCTCCCAGGCGTATCTTACCCTGACCTTCAGGGTCCTGTGTGGGGGGCCCTCAGGGTCAGGACCCTTGGTGGAGAGTGGCAGACAGGCAGGCACCAGGATGGGGGCAGGAGGTGGCTTCCGGGTGAGTCTGCAGCCGGGGTACCCCAGCAGGGGTCAGGGGAGCAGAGCAGGGGTCGGTGGTGTGCAACAGAAGAGTCTCCAGCTGGGAAGCAGGCGCTGCTGGATCAGGGAACCAAGAGGGGACCCTCTTGCTGACTACCCAGCCCACTGCCCCCTTCCTCCCCGCAGTTCCATCCTCAGGAGACATGTGCAGGCAGGCAGACTGTACTGGGCTTGGCCTCTGCAGACAAGGAAGTGTGTGCGAGGCTGCTGTCCTGGGGACGCAACAGGCCTGGGGAGACATTCCAGGGAGCCAAGGGGTCCCCCAGACTGGGCCCAGGAGCTGCAGCCCAGGGTGGCCAGGGTGGAGAAGAATGGCCTGGACTCAGCCGCTGATGCTGGGGAGCCTAAGGTCCAAGGTCTGGACACCGGCTCCGGGCCTGGAGCCGAGACAGCGCGAGGACCAGGCCTGCCCCGGCACAGCCTCCTGTCCTCAATTTTAACGTCTTACTTTGAGACTCAGAAAAGGGCTAATAAAATTCCTCCGGCTTCAGGTTGAATTACTAGGAGTAGTCTGGGAGGATTCAGCAACATCAGAGCAAGAAATACGAGCCTAAGCCTGACTTAAAGGGCTGTGGAAAGCTGGGGCAGAGCTATTGACCTGAAGTGGCCCGTCTGTGGGCACAGAGCTGACTTCTCACCTCACAGGCTCCGAAGCTGGACCCCTATCCTGGAGCTGGGTCCTCGGGGGCTCAGCGCCCTGACCAGACTGCCTGCGATGCCCCAGGATTTCTTTGAGGTCTCTGGGGTCCCGCTGCATGGACGCACGTCTCCTGGGGCCTGGGGTCCAGAGGGTCTTCCTGCTCTTTAAACATGAGTTCCATGGAGGCCAGTCTCCATATCTGAGACCCTCTCAGCTCTGCCATGCAGCAGGGGCTTGGCCTTCATGAGCCCAGCAGAATTAGCTAATGGAGGATAGTATAATGGAAATGACTGTTACTTACCTAAAACAGTGAACAATTTTATCAAGTCATTGTGTTTTGTGAAATGTTGCTTTAAATGTCTTCTATATACAAATATCTACCCCCCCCCAACTTAGCTACTTGAGAGAGAAGAGAAAGGTTTGTCTTAGCCAACTGTGATATGAAGCTGACTTATAAAGGAATGGCATCAATGTAATGTTAGAAAAACAGTCATTTGAATACTAAGATGAAACTCAGCAAACTTTATGCTTTCTGGCTGGTTGTACCTGGGGACTTAGGTATAAATAGCTGACTCCTCTGTTCACAAATCTCCCAAATCCTATTATAGACGAGCTGGTGTGGGCTCGTGGTGTGATCAGGATTTTTAAAGCCCATTGTTGTTGTTCAGCCTCTAAGTCGTATCAACTCTTTGCGACCCCACAGACTGCAGCACGCTAGGCCTCCCTGTCCTTCACTGTCTCCTGGAGTGTGCTCAAACTCATGTCCACTGAGTCAGTGATGCCATCCAACCATCTCATGCTCTGTCGTCCCCTTCTCCTCCTGCCCTCAATCCTTCCCAGCATCGGGGTCTTTTCCAGTGAGTCAGCTCTTCACATCAGGTGGCCAAAGCACTGGAGCTTCAGCTTCATCATCAGTCTTTCTAATGAATATTCAAGGTTGATTTCCTTTGCTGTCCAAGGGACTCTCGAGAGTCTTCTCCAGCACCACAGTTCAAAAGCATCAATTCTTCAGTGCTCAGCCTTCATTATTAGAAAACAGTTACCAATAGTGGCATCTGCTTTCCATTTTTTGTTCAGGTGAGGTGAGGGAAAGTGCTAGAAAGTCTGGCAGGGACCAGATCCCTAAAGTGTGTAACCTGTAGAGTAAGATTACGGAAATGGGATGACAGATGAGATGAATATCTCACGGTGGGCCACTGATCTTCACTTCCCTCAGGGGTGGGCACTTGGGTGGTACCGAGTCCACAAAGCCTTTGCTGGAAAGATCACCTTCGTAGCAATGTCTCGACCAGTCAGTGCTCCCCAGCTCAAGGACTGTCCCCGATCACCACCCAGTACACCCACTCACACTAAGGCCTGCCACCCTTTCCTTGCAGAAATAGACCACTCAGCTGCACACACACCAGCCCCATCTGCAGGGCTGCTGAGCACTGGAGAAGCTTTAAGGGTCTTCAGTCCGCAGATTCTGACAGCTGGTCACTGACTATTCTCCTAAAATCAGGATGGCTTTTCCCAGCAGGAATCAGATTTCCAGGAAGCCTGAGAATGGAAGGCTGGGAGAGTGGATGAAGGCAGGCCTGGCGCCCGGGCTCCTGGCTCATCACCCTGTGGGCCTGAGGCGCCCGCCCTCTGAGCACAGGGGCGCAGCCGGGTGAGCTCTCCTACCACCCGAACCCTGCGGCCCTCCTCCAACTCCATCCTGAGGCTGAAACCGGGATGATGCTCACTTGTCCTGATGCAGCGTCTCTGTAACCCTGGGTCGTTCACGAAGCCTGTCCCCACTGGTGGGATCCTAACCAGCGTCCTGCACGGGGCTGTCCTTGAACAGCCTGCTGTCTGAAGCCGAGGATGGGTGGCCAGAGCCCGGCAGCTCCACGCACAGTCTGCAACCCCCGAGCGAACCTGGAGCTTCACCAGACCCCACTCAGCCCCACTGAGTTGAAATCTGCTTCTGATTGGGCCCTGCTGGCGACCGTGTGCATGTTTAATGAGAACCTTGGCCACACCTCACTGGGGAATTTTCCAAAGTGCCTGGTCTCAGCCAGGACATTGCAATGGGACGTTCAGGACGCAGCCTGGGGTCTCGCGGTCAGAAACTGTGATTCCACCTGGTCACCATGCTGGGGGCGCACTGCAGAAGACGTATCTGAACTGCCCACCTGGAAACTTACTGAAATGAGTATTTATAGACCCTGGCCAGAGAGAGTCGGATCCTGGCCTAGGCTGGGATGGAGAATCTGGTTTTTAACCCTGCTCACTCACTAATGCTGCTGTGGGCGGTCAGCGGTGCTCAGAACACACTTTGGGAAACACCGTCTGTTTCGAGGGAAGACTTTGTCACTCGAAGGGAAGACCATCACTCTCTGTCCCTTTCATTGCTCTCAGCTCACCCGGAGCCAGTGTAGCCAGTGGGAGGAAGGCGCGGAAACAACATCATCAGTCGTGATGCTTCCGATAGTGAAGAGTGTTTCTGGGATTGATTCTGCTTTTTTAAATCTAATGGCTCCATTCAGGGCTGCTCCTGGGCGCAGTCACGGTGGGGCTGCCACTCCCAGGCAAGGGGTCATGGTGGGGGTGTCACTCTGGGCATGGGAAATAGGCAATGGGTCCTGTGGTCTGGGAATAGTACTCAGCTGTTTCTAAACTGGCTTCTGTCATGCCTTGCTGGTCCAGGGGCTTCTCTGAAGGGCTCCTGGTATCCCAGGCCAGCCCTGAGAAGGGAGGCGCCAGCCTCCAGACCCAGCGGGCTATGCCAGCCCCCAGCGCCCCCCGCCTCGGGAACCTGAGCTGGGGAGGAGCCCCGCGCAGGCATCCAGCCTCCCACTCACCTTCCTCCCGCTCTGCCAGGCTCTGCTGCTTGTGGGAAAGAAGGAGCTTATTCCCCACACCGGGGCCCTAAATCCTGGTTGCGCATTAGAATTAGCCGAAGAGCTTTTTAAGATGTTGTGGGGAGGGAGGTGGGAGGGGGGGTCATGTTTGGGAACGCATGTAAGAATTAAAGATTTTAAAAATAAAAAAAAAAAAAAAAAGAAGATAAAAAAAAAATAAAAAAAAAAATAAAAAAATAAAATAAAATAAAACATAAAAAAAAAAAAAAAATAAAATAAACTACCAGGCACCCTGGCCTCACCCAGGAGAGGGATTTAATTGACCCAGAGGAGGGCGGGCGGGGTATTTTTAAAGCTTGGTAGACTTTTGATGTGCAGCCTGACTTGAGAACCAGCTCAAGTTCTACCCTGCGGTCCTGTTCCTCTCCTTCCCGGCAAACCTCTGTGCCCTGGGGCTCCCAGGTGGGCTTGCATTTTGATGGGAACTGGAGTTCTCTGGAATTCGGAAGTCCTTTGAGAAGCCTCACTCCTGACTACCGTTGTGCCGAGTATTATTTTAGAAGCCTAACAGTCGGTCAGAGAAACGTCTTTGTTCACAGGTCTGCCTTTTACTCTGTACAAGGAGCGTATTGGTGCCATGGGAGAATCTCAGGATGTATTATTTCCTTATTTATATATATTTTTTAATTTATTTGCTTATTTTTGGCTACACTGGGTGCCGCGTGCGGGTTTTCTCTAGATGCGGCGGGCGCGGGCTGCTTTCTAGCTGTGGTACTCGGCCTTCTCTTACCGAGCAGGAGCTCTAGGGTTTGGGCTCAGCAGTCCGGGCACGCCGGCTTAGTTGCCCCACAGCCTGTGGAATCCTCCCAAACCAGGGATCGAACCTGTGTCCCTGCATTGGCAGGCAGACCCTTAATGGCTGGGCCAGCAGGGAAGTCCAGGATCTAGTGTTTAAAGGGAATGAAAACCCACTGGCTTAGAGAGACTCTCAGGAATGAGTAGATTGGAGACGGGGCTAGCTGCACCCACCAACAGCTCAGGGAGGCCCCCAAGAATCCCTGCGGGCAGGTAGGGGACCAGGGTGGGGCTTGCCGGCCCTGTGCTGGCATCATTCTGACCCTGGGGGCAGTGGCCCCCAAACACACCCCGTCTCCTGTGGGGGCAGCGGGGGACCAGACTGACCGTCTGGCTCAGGGAAGCCCCGGGCAATCGCGCATGAATGGGAGGCTCACCACCAACAGGAGTGCGCTGAGCACAGGGATGAGCAGGCTGTGCCTGGAGGCGCTGGGGCGGGGCTCTGCTAGGCTGGGGTAAGGGAGACCCCTGCAAGTGCCGGATACACATTGGCCCACCCTCGCTGGCCGGGACCCTGCCAGCTAGGACCCCTGCTGACAGGGACGCCCTTCTGCCAGCCCCATGACTGGCCGGGACCCCCCGGCTGACCTGAACTTCTCACTTGACTGGACTGTCACTGACCAGGAATGCCTCGCTGTTTGGGACCCCCTTGCTGACTGGTCAGTATCCCAAAGAGAACAGAGAGCAGGGGTGTGCATGCCTCTCTCCAGCGCCTCCTCTCCGCCAGCTGTCGGCCCAGGCATGTCCGGAAGAGGCTGGGCTCTGCCCCACCCGTGCCATGGTCTGGCATCTCCAGGAGGGTGGGCGAGAAAGGAGCCCCGTCTGGAGCTGGCCGCGGGGCCTGTCTGCTGCTTTGACACGGCCCCCAGGGAGTCCAGCTGAGCACTATGACTTCTCTGGATCCTTCTCACATGCAGGGTGGGTGGCCTGACCTCGAGGACCAGTAAACCCCAGCTTGCCTGCAGCTCCCTGCCAACCTCTGCACACTGGCTCATGCGCCAGGGCCCTTACACATTAGACTCAAGTCAGCCTTCCGTCCCCATCTGGGGGCTGGCAGCCAGCCTGAGGGTCTCCCATCCCCAGCTCTGACCCCGGTGGGACTCCAGGCTGCATCCCCCCGGAGCCTGTCCAGTTTCCCTCCCAGCCCAGGAAGGACCCCCGCCCCCAGAGCTTGGGGGGCAGGGGACGAAGAGAAGGTGGGAGAACCTCACCAAGCCCCTGACGACGACTGAAAAAGACCCAAGAAAAGTTGTGCCTTTCTCAAAGCCCCGACTCTGCAACCCTAGTCTCACACGGGAGTAAGATTTGATTTTCCCTATGTTGCTCTTGTTGTTCGTCACTGAGTCTTACCTGATTGTTTGAGACCCATGGACTGCAGCGTGCCAGGCTTCCCTGCCCTTCACTGTCTACTGGAGTCTGCGCAAACTCACGTCCACTGAGTCAGTGATGCCGTCCAGCCATCTCATCCTGTCGTCCCCTTCTCCTCCTTCCCTCAATCTTCCCCAGCATCAGAGTCTTTTCAAATGAGTCAGCTCTTCACATCAGGTGGCCAAAGTATTGGAGCTTCAGCTTCAGCATCAGTCCTTACAATGAATATTCAGGCTTGAATTCCTTTAGGACCGACTGGTTTGATCTTCTTTCCATTATAAGCAATCACAATTAATGGCATATATCTTCATTCTGATAACTCAAGTCATACTTTTAGCAATTGTTATTGCACATAAAAATGAAAAAAAGATCACATTTGAGCTGGAGGAGCTGAGGGCTGAAGGCCTTTCATGGTTCACTGGCAGAGACTGAAATAAAAATAACTTTTAACTGCAAAATCTTTCACACTGGAGCATACACGAGGAGTCAGTCTCAGCTGGGCAAGCTGAGTGCAGTTCGGTTCTGTTTATTTGTTACCAGATAATCGATGTGTTCACTGAACCCAGTGGCCGAGGCAGCGTCTTCTGAAACATGGAAACAAATGAGAATCTGTGTATCTTTCAGATGCCCAAGTCTTAAGATGATCAAGGCTGGCGTGAGGAAGACCCTCTCATGCTGAGTCCTTCCAGGTCTGAGAGTCAAGCGGTGCGTGTGAGGCTCTGAGATGTCCTGGTGTGATTTTGCCTGAGGACCAGAGAAGATGTAACATGGAGGGCTGAACGACCCCAGACACCTTGAAATAAGACTTTCTGAAACAAGGAGATTTAACCAGGGCAAGTGCCGGAGGTGCCGACTTGAGCATTATTCCTGTGGAAAGGCTTTGCACTTCTTCATTTCCTGTAGCCATCCTGTAAGGGGCTTAGGAGCTAAATCAGCAGTGCCTGAAAACTCAGCACTCCGCAGACTCCCGTGGACTGCTGACATCTGAAGTTGAGGGTGCCCAGGATGCTGCCCGGCCAGGGCCCAGCACCCCAGCAGGCCTACTCAGTGCTTCCGGGGGCAGTGGTGCCGTATGCAGAAACATCATCCTTTCCCTTCTTGGGGTTACTGTTTCTCTCTAAATTTCCACCCAGCCGGTTAATAAGGAGCCCAGTCTCAACCACTCCTGGGGGTTCTGTGGGGTGCAGGGCCAGAGGATACCGGCTCCAGGGCAGTGGGGAGCACCCCCTCCCCCAGCTGCTGGTCACCAACGCAGTCACGCACCATCGGAACGCCCCTGCACCCCCGCACACAGTTCTGGCAGGGGCCCTGGCCCGTGGGGCAGGAATCTCGGTGAGGCTGGGTGCGTCTCGGCCACTCCTCCCTGTGCTCTTGCCTCCTTGCCCCCCGCCAGGCCTCGCTGGACGGCTCTGACTCACAGACAGTCTTCTGACTTGAGTCCAGCCTGGGCTGTGCCTTCATCTTCTCTGGAATCTTGCTTGCGTGCTCAGCTGCTCATGACTCTTTGTGACCCAGGGGACTGTAGCCCACCAGGCTCCTCTGTCCATGGGGTGCTTCAGGCAAGAATATTGGAGTGGGTTGCCAATTCTTTCTCCTGGGTATCTTCCCGACCCAGGGATGGAACCCGCGCCTCTTTCGTCTCCTGCGTCCCCTGCATTGCAGGTGGGTTCTTTACCACTGTGCCACCAGGGACACCCCTGGAGCCATGGGGGGCACCTTATTCAGTGGTGCAGAATCCCTGTTTTGGACTAGCCAGGGCCAAAGGTGGCCCTGACATCACCAGAAATTCCTAGCACACACTTGGCTCTGACGACAGACCGGGCCCTCGGCAACCTGAGCCTCTCCCAGGCAGATGATGGGTCCGCACCCTGTCCCAGGAAGGCAGGTTAAGCGTGCCCGGCACAGCTGGATCCCACCTGACCCTTGCTCTAGAGCCTCCCGTGGCTCCCAGCTGCCATGGGAACAGAGCCCCCCCCGCCCCCGCCATCCAGATGATGCTTCATCCCCTACGCCGAGTGCTCCTCCCCCTCCCTGTCACAAGCCTGGGCTCCCGCAGACCCCTCACTGTGCAGAGCGGACCCCACACACTCACAGCCCTGTGAGTGTCCCCTTGCTGCTGTGTCTAAAGTGTTTCCCCTGCCGCCCGTAGCCAGAATCCAGTGCCATCTTCAGAAAAGATGCCACCTAAAGTGCTAGGTGGTCCTGCAGGAGGCAGCCAGGTGGATGGAGCGAGAGGCTGGGGCGGGGGTCTCTGCAGACAGAGCCGCAGGAAGTGGGGGGCGGGCTGGCTCGGTTTAGGGCTTAATCCATCTGCAATACAATTTCACTACAATGGTCCCCTAAACCGCCGTTGCCATGGAGATGTGAATAGAGTCTCCCCGCACTGTGCTCAACAAATATTTGTCAACTCCATTTGATGGGTGATTTGTGGGCTTGTGCCAGGCAAGCCTGAAGTTGATAAAATCCACGTGTACCAGCTAGAGAGGGAAGAGGGCAGGAGCGGAAGAAGCAGGGGCGGACAGCTTCCTTCTCGGCCTCCCGGGTTCCCGCCCCCTCTCCCCATCTCGCTCTCAGAACATACTTCTCCCCTCACCCCCGGTCAATAGGATCGGACTTGGCATTTCACATCGAGCCAGGTGTCCATGACCTGCCCAAGATGTCGCAATTCTCCAGGCGGTGAGCTCGATTTTCTGAAAACAGAATTCATATTTTCATCACACACAGGTGGTGAGTTTCATCACCAGGTACTTTAATTCGGCAGCTCTGGTCCTCACATCCAGCTTCCATGTGGAGCACCAAAGGGCTTCTCAAATTCCATCAGTAACGAGGGTTCTCTCCAATCCTCTTACCTTCCTTTGGGGGTGTTCAGGGCTGAGGGTTTTCCCCCTATAAAAGGCCGACGAAAAACTTGAATCAAGCTGAAACCTGTAAGTCCAGCCAGTCTTTTCTAGAATATATGGCAACTTTGGCCAGTGTTTATGGAAGAAAGTCTTGTAACCAAGCGCTGAGTTGTAGCTTGGTTCTCTCTACATAATCCACTATTTTTTCCCTAGCAAATTGGTTCTTGACGTTGATCTACTGAAAACACAGTATCAATCACTTTCCCTTGACACTCTTTCTCTGCTGCCTGATCCTTTTGCTCCTCCAGCAGCCCCCAATTAATTATCTACAGTTGACTCCTCATCACTGAGGTCCCAGCGCTTTCCCCACAAGGCGAGGGATATGCAAATGATTGACATCCCTGACCCAGCAGAGAGCTTTGCGGTGGTTTTCAAAATCCGTCAAGCAACAATTCAATCTTGCAAAGATCATTCTTTTTCTCTAAAGTGCGGTCATATTTCCAGTCCTGCCATGGTGTATATTGTACAGTGTTCATCTTTCGTTTACTTTTCCAAACTATTCTCTTACCAGAAAATAAAGAGCAAATTCTTGCCTTGTGTACGCACATCTTACATCAAAGAGAAAAGCAATCTCCCGCCTGGCCTCTGTGGAAGGTCTGCCTCTTGAGCGGTGGATGGGCCAGCATGGGCATGAGAGGCTGGAGACATAGAACGCTGCGTGTTCTGTCTGTTACATTACACCTCCAGGAGAATCCGGGCAGCACCTTATAGTCAGACGCATTAGTGTTTCTGCATAGAAATGCATGAATATTCACACTGAGAAGCATGAATAAAGATTATAGATGACTTTGCATCAGCTCAGATCAGGCTTTGCTGCCAAATGAATTTCTGGTCATAATGAAGAACAAAAAGCGTGTGAGCTTTTCGGATTTGGGAATTGCAGACAGGAAATTGGGCCTCCTTCTCCCTCCTTTGTGTCTTTGTAGGTGCCCATCACAGTCTGGAGACCCAGGGAAGATGAGCTCTATTTATCACGTGTGATGCCAAGAGGAAAGAGCTCCCAGCATCCTCACCCGTCTCACTCACGACCCCACAGTGGTATCAGGGATGCAGCCCCAGGGGTCCTGGGCCTGTGAGTCAACAGCCTGGAGAATGGTGAGCCCATGGTGACAGACAGACAGACAGCCCTGAGCGTCTCAGGCTCCTTTATCAGCAGCCCAAGGGCCCTGACCCCTGGTCTGGCAGCCACGGTCCATGCGTGCTGTGTCTCTCAGTCACATCCTGCTCTTTGCAACTCCATGGACCGTGGCCTGCCAGGCTCCTCCGTCCATGGAATTTCCCAGAAAGGAATACTGGAGTGGGTTGGCTTTTCCTCCTTCAGGGGATCTTCCCGGCCCAGGGACCCACATCTCTTGCGCCTTCTGCCCAGGCAGGAGGATTTTTACCACTGGGCCACCTGCTGGATGGCAGCCACAGTAGCTGCAGAGAAACGGGGCTGAGATCTGTGGCCCCAACAGGGGATGAGAAGAGGGAGGGGAGGCCACGTCGTGTAAAAGCAGGAGGCATGGCAGGTGCTGGTCCCAGCAAAGAAAACGGCCCTGCCCAGTTTAATTCCATCTCACTGTTCCCCTTTGGAAGCCATTAATACCTCTGCAGACCAGCTCTAGACCAGGAGGCCACGGACTCCCACCAGAGGGGATTTTCCTGGCCCCAGCCTGGCGATGCCCTGTGGTCCCTCACGACCAGTCTGCCTCCCTTCTTTCCCCCATCTGCCCTGATTTAATGGGGGTGACTTGTCCCTGTCCCTGTAACCTCAGTTTGTCAGCAGAAAGCAAATACATTTTCTTTACCGAGACAATTCCACCAACTCCTGACAGGGCGCTGCCTACACTCGCATTGACTCCTGAAGTTAAAAACAGCCTTTCCCAGCATCTGACACAAGGCTATGATCTAAAACTTGGCCGTCAACATCAAGGAGGAAGCAAAGAGGCAGCTGGCCATCGGCGCTTCTTGGTGGAGAAAATGATTTCTGCTCCATTCTGCTTTTTGCTCTTTCCAGAAAGAGCCCAGACTGACCGATGGCTGAGGGGAAGGCAGATAATGAGAGGACTGAGGAGTGGATTCGTTTGAGTCTCTTTGGAGGGGTCTGTGAGATGCAGGTTTTCATTCAGCCCAGGCTATTTCTACAGAAACCAGAACATGCAAATATTTATTTGGCTCTCAAAACTCCCAGACATCTGTCGTTTCAGAACCAACCTGCAAGCCTGTCACTTTATGTGAGCACAACCATTCTTTAGCTAGGAAACAGTTTTAAAAGAAAAATCTGAAATGCTAAGGGAAAAACCCCTCAAACCCTTTATTCAATCGGTGACAGTGTAAGAAGTTATATCTCCAGGCCAGAACACTCGTGAGTGGGCCCAAAGCGTGACCAGACCGGCGCCTCTCCTTATTGCAGAGTTGCTCCTTCGGCTTCGGCAAAAATAGTGATGGCTTGCGCTTCCCCAGCGGCTCAGCAGATAAAGAACGAGCCTTCCAGTGCAGGAGACACAAGAGACGCGGGTTCGATTCCTGGGTTGAAAAGATCCCCTGGAGAAGAAACTGGCAGCCCACTCTAGTATTCTTGCTTGGGAAATCTCATGGCCAGAGGAATCTGGTGGGCTATGGTCCTTGGGGCCCCAAAGAGTCAGACATGACTTAGTGACTAGGCAACAGCAAGTGATAGCTTACCTGAAATCGGTGTGGGGTATTTTGAATGGAAATGATCTGCCCTCCTAACTTGCACAGCCCACGGCAGCCTCTGCCGTGGAGATAACCTTTCCTCACTTCCTCAGGTGAGGTGTTAACTGCAGGCCATTTTCCTTGTGGCCCCTGAAACAAGATGACTTCAGCAAAAATGCACAGGGTCGTGGGGAACTAGAGTACGTTTATCACAGACCCAGCAGACACAGCTTCTTCATGTCAGTGCCCTGTCTCCTGGACATCCCCACCAGCCAGTAACTGGAGAACCAAGATGGAAAGACAAGCGTGTGTGCGTGTGTGTGCTCGTGTGTGCGTTTGCACGTGTGTGCACGTGCCTGTGTGTGGGTGCATGTGTCTGTGAAGGGTCAGGCCTGCCCAAAGATTCCCCCAATCTCCCAGACCCAGGCCTGAGGAAGAGCTTTCAGTACCAAACTAGAAGTGGGAAGGGATGAATGAGGGGTTTGGAATTACCCTACACACACTCCTGTATATAATAACCCACAGTAGGGCTCTCCCTACTGCACAGCGCAGGGAGCTGTGCTCAGCGTTCCTATTGCACAGCGCAGGGAGCTGTGCTCAGCGTTCTGTAAAGACTTACACGGGAAAAGGATCAAAAGCATAGATACGTGTTGTGTGTGTGAGTATGCGTGCTAAGTCCCTTCAGTCGTGTCTGACTCTGCGACCCCATGGACTGTAGCCCGCCAGGCTCCTCTGTCCATGGGATTCTCCAGGCAAGAATCCTGGAGTGGGTTCCTGTGCCCTCCTCCAGGGGACCTTTCCCACCCAGGGATCGAACCACATCTCACGTCTCCTGCACTGGCAGAGGGTTCTTTACCACTAGCACCCCCGGGAAACCCAGATACCTGTACTGGTGTTGTTCTTAGTTCGCTCAGCCATGTCTGATTCTTTGTGACCCCATGGGTTGCAGCACATCAGGCCTCCCTATCCCTCACTATCGCCCAGAGTTTGCCCAGGTTTGTGTCCTTTGAGTCGGCGATGCCATCCAACCATCTCATCCTCTGTCGTCCCCTTTTCCTCCTGCCCTCAATCTTTCCCACATCAGGGTCTTTTCCAATGAGCTGGCTCTTCACATCAGGTGACCCAAGCGCTGGAGCCCCGTGAGCCCTTGGGAACCCCAAGAACGGCGTGGCCATGTGCATGTGTGTGTACGTATAACTGAAACACTGTTGTACACCAAAAACTAGCACATTGTAAATGACTACACTCCAGTAGAAAATAAATTTTTTAAAAAGCAGAGGAGGAATATAAAAATGGTTTAGAAGTACCAAACTATTAATACAAAGCCATGCTGTGAGCCTTCAGCTCCCTACTTTGATTAGAAAGCAGAGTGCAGGCTGGAGCCGTCATTCCTGGAGGAATTTGTGTCTTGAGCTCAACTTTTTCGCAAAAAGTTACTAGGGCATTTTTTAATGATTCCACTTTTTGATGTGGACCATTTTTAAAGTTTTTTATTGAATTTGCTATTAATATAATACTGCTTCAATTTTGGGGGTTTTGGTTTTCTTGGCCTAGAGGAGTGTGGGATCTTGGCTCCCCGATTAGGGACTGAAGCCACTGCCCCCACATGTAGAGGTGGCGTCTTGACCGGCGGAGTGCCAGGGGAGTCCCTGAGCTCGGTTTTGACTTGGCCACTCAGCTCAGTGAAGCTATGAGCTTGCGAGGCTGAGAGAGCCTGGGAGCTGCACCCGTCCCACCACCAGCCTGACCATGTCCTCCACTCGCTCAGAAGCACGTGGGCAAGAGTGCAAGTCTGGTGACCCGCCCTTGTCCCCACAGCCCCTTCACCAAGGACCTTTCGTTGCGTCTACTGAGTGCCGGGCAGAGTTCTGGAGTGAGGACAGCCATCATCCTTGTGGTAGGGCCTCGGCCTTGGAGCTCATACTATAAAGGGAGGAGACAGAGAGTCAGGGATGCTCAGGGGAGAGGGCCTGGGGCCCTGGGGTGGGGAATGTGGGGCTGCAAAGGCACCAACAGGCCCAGCATCCACCCAGGAGGGGTGGTGAGCCCAGGCTGGGAGTGAGCACAGGCAGACCGCTGCCCACCGGGGGTGTGCCAGACGCACAGGGCCCAGGGCTGTGGGTGGGACCCTCCACTCACAATCAGGCCGAGTAGGACACACGTTTTAGAGGATAGTTTCCTTTCTAGGACTTCCCTGGTGGCTCAGAGGGCAAGGAGTCTGCCTGCAATGCGGGAGACCCGGCTTGGATCCCTGGGAGCGGAAGATCCTCTGGAGAAGGAAATGGCCACCCACTCCAATATCCTTGCCTGGAGAGTCCCCTGATGGAGGAGCCTGGCGGGCTGCAGTCCCCCGGGGGGTCACAAAGAGTCGGACATGACTGAGCGACTTCACTTCACTTTTCCTTTTTAGACACTGAGCTGCTCACCCCTGCCAGGAAGACGGGGCTGTCACAGCAGGGACCCCAGGCCGGCCCTTGGAACGCGTGCTCCCCTTCATGCGGACCAGCTGAAACTCGGGGTCCCCGCCCCCCTCTACGCCCCTCTTCGCCCTCCTCTTTCACGCCCCATCTGCACTCTCTCCTCCCTCTCGGTTTTGGCTGCGCAGTGACCTGGTGTGTTTTGAGGTTTTATACTTTCTCTCACCTGCCACAGGCAAGAGGGATTGTATGAAAAAGCAACTACGTCCTCTGGCGCCCTTTATCCTCTTTGGCTCAGTGCGAGGTCGGCACTTGGTAAAGAGATGCCAGACTGAGGGCAATCGGTGCTGTCGTGTCAGGCCAGGGAGCCCGAGGAGTGCCCCCCAGCCTCCCGCGGGGTACCCGGCACAGGGGCGGCAGACACAGGAGGAATTATCCACGCAAGAAGCAAATGGCCCCGGAAGACAGACCGCAGTGCTAGCCACCGGGTGCAGGACTGTGTTATTCCCATCAGCACGTGATGCACGGTTATTACTTCAGTTATAATGGCTGAGGAATCATTCTGGTTCATCTTCCTTAGCCTCATTTTTAGTCTGTTATTTAGACAGATGTTGAAGTTAAATGCTGGCTTATGTTTCCATTATGAGACCTCAGAATCCCTCCAAGAAC
Source organism: Ovis canadensis (assembly GCF_042477335.2). Taxonomy (NCBI): domain Eukaryota; kingdom Metazoa; phylum Chordata; class Mammalia; order Artiodactyla; family Bovidae; genus Ovis; species Ovis canadensis. The sequence continues at coordinate 65,171,731 of NC_091266.1, read as the reverse complement.
CAGGCACGGGCTTCCACAGCCTGAGTCCCTTTCCTCCCTTGTTCCTCCCTGGGCAGAGCTGCCCGTGGGATGCTGGCCTCAGACGGAGGCCCAGTCAGGCAGGGCAGGCATGTTCCAGGTCCCCCAAGTCAGCCAGGCGACTCCCCCAGCCTCTGCAGGGCCAGTGCACCTGTGTGGTCCACGGGGCCGGTGCTTCAGAGGGTGCCTCTCGACAAGGCCAGACTCTGCCGGGCTCGGCACACTGAGAGGCCCGTGTCCTTCCAACACAGGAGCTCGCTGTCCCACAGGAAGCCAGCAGCAGGTGGTAACGCGCAGCGTGGGGGTCGCCAGGGCCTAGAGTCACCAGGCTCAGGGTGTCACCCCTGGGTCTGCTTTCTTGCTGATGCCAGAGCTCTGCTCTGCTCTACTTCTGCTCAGGAAGTGGGTGATGATGGAGTCACCGCCACTGGGCCACATCCCCTGGTCCCTGGGCCCTTGGTGACCAGCTTAGATCACTGACTGGAGGAGAGAATGGTCTAAGGCCTGAGGTTCATGTGCTTGATCCAAATACTGGTCTTGTTCTGCTACTCCTGGGTGATACAACCTTGATCCATCCTCAAGTGGAGAGAGCAAGTCCCCTCTGGAAGGCCCAGGAGGATAGCTGGCCTTCTGCACTGCCCCCTCACCGTGGTGGCCGGAGGTCCCTTAACTGCAAAGTGTATGTCCTGGGGTTCCACCTGCCTGTATAGCGGCAACCTGACTGCTCTCTCAAACGAACCCCGTAAGGATTGCCTGAATCCACTCCATTTGAGGACTGAGATTTCATTTGCGTTACCTTTTCTTTGGGAGAAGCAGTAGGTGGGCTTATGCAGAGATAGATCAGAAAGCAAGGGCGTGTTTCACAGAACTCCTGGCCCCAGACTGTGGCTTGACTTCTCGATCCAGGCAGATTTCCCTCTGAGTGGAGGTCAGCTGCCTCCATTTCCCCTGACACTCCAATGCTCTGTTTGAAGAAGTAGAAAGTAGGGCAAGACCGCAAGGGTTGAAGTTCTTGAAGGATCATTTCCCAGATGTGGAGAGGAGGGAGACAGCCCAGACAAGCCTGTTGAGGTGAGAGAGGGGCCCATAGAGGGCCTGGGAAAAATCCTGGCCCTCTCTCACCCTTCCCTCTCTCCACCTATTCACCCATCCGCGCACCCATCCACCCACCTGTGCATGCATGCATACAGACAGCCATCCATCCATATCCGTCCACCCATCTGCCACTCACAAACCCATCCATCTCTGCATCCGTCTGTCCCTTCATCCATCCATCTGGTCATCCAGCCAGCCAGGCAGCCAGCCATCTATCCAGCCATCTATTCATCCATGCATCCATTATATCCATCCATCCATCTGCCACTCACAAACCCATCCATCTCTGCATCCGTCTGTCCCTTCATCCATCCATCTGGTCATCCAGCCAGCCAGGCAGCCAGCCATCTATCCAGCCATCTATTCATCCATGCATCCATTATATCCATCCATCCATCTGCCACTCACAAACCCATCCATCTCTGCATCCGTCTGTCCCTTCATCCATCCATCTGGTCATCCAGCCAGCCAGGCAGCCAGCCATCTATCCAGCCATCTATTCATCCATGCATCCATTATATCCATCCACCCATCTGCCACTCACAAACCCATCCATCTCTGCATCCGTCTGTCCCTTCATCCATCCATCTGGTCATCCAGCCAGCCAGGCAGCCAGCCATCTATCCAGCCATCTATTCATCCATGCATCCATTATATCCATCCATCCATCTGCCACTCACAAACCCATCCATCTCTGCATCCGTCTGTCCCTTCATCCATCCATCTGGTCATCCAGCCAGCCAGGCAGCCAGCCATCTATCCAGCCATCTATTCATCCATGCATCCATTATATCCATCCACCCATCTGCCACTCACAAACCCATCCATCTCTGCATCCGTCTGTCCCTTCATCCATCCATCTGTTCATCCATTCATCCAGCCAGCCAGCCATCTATCTAGCCATCTATTCATCCATGCATCCATTATATCCATCCATCCATCTACCACTCACAAATCCATCCATCTCTGCATCCGTCTGTCCCTTCATCCATCCATCTGTTCATCCATTCATCCAGCCAGCCAGCCATCTATCTAGCCATCTATTCATCCATGCATCCATCTATATCCATCCATCCATCTATCTGCCACTCACAAATCCATCCATCTCTGCATCCATCTGTCCCTTCATCCATCCATCCATCCGTCGTCTATCTGACCACCTATTCATCCATCCACTAATCCACCCTTGTGAGCATGTGTGCGCACATCACACCACCCACCTATGCATGTATCTGTCCATCAGTCCGTCCACCTGCCCATACATCCTTCATCCATCTATCCATCCACCCCTGCTCACTTCCCTCCATCCATCTGTACATTCATTCGCTTAAACACACATACTCACAGAGGCAGAGACTGCCCAAGAGGCTCACAGCCTATTAAGAAGCCCTGCCTGGTGCGGAGAAGAAAGCCTGGGCCGTGGCCTAATTTGCTGGTTGATGGATGAGGCATTGCTGCTCCCAGGCTCCCCAAGACTAACAAAGAGGAGGAGCCGCACCTTCCAGGCTCATTGAAGCTTCTCGCTCAGCTACTTTAGGGCTGATGGATGGGGCTGTTGAAACCAGAGAGGATTGTGTGTCTTAAGTTCTGGTTCTCTGGTGCCAGAGGTTCGACTGGACCATTTGTGTATCAGAAGCAATTTTAAAACCCGATTCTTCTGATTTCTTGCTGTCAGACTGAAGGTAACAGAGATTCTGGGAAGCTTCTGGAGTCTTGATCTTTGGAATGTTTCCTTCTGATCTCACTCAAGGATGGCACAGCAGATGCTGTCTCCATTCCCACTGGTTTGGAAATCTGTGATATCGTGTGTGCGTGTGCGTACGCGTGTGTGTGTGTGTGTGTGTGTGTGTGCGTGCTCAGTCATGTCTGAGTCTTTGTGACCCCGTGGACTGTAGCCCGCCAGCCTCCCCTGTCAGTGGGATTCTCCAGGCAAGAATACTGGAGCGAGCTGCCACGCCCTTCTCCAGAGATCCGCCCCACCCAGGGACTGAACCTGCACCTTCTACGTCTCCTGCACTGACAAGAGGATTCTCTACCACTAGCGCCACCCGGGGAGCCCACGATTGTTATGAGCTAGGACAGATAACAGCTAGGTCTGCAGCTGTTATCACCTTCAGAGTCTAGAAAGAGGGTTCCTCACCTGTCCCAAGGGTGCCGACCTCACAGTTTGTGAGAATGTCTGCCTGGCGGGCAGTGCCCAGAGCACACACGAGCCGTCTTTCTCACTGTCTGCAACGAGCCACCTTTGGCCCGCGTTTACTCCTCTTTCCGTGTTGCTAAGCCAGTACGTTGCTTTATGACATTTCATTTGAAATTTCACGTTCCCTGTTTCCCATGGAGAAATGTGCAGCTGGGAGACAATGAAGAAATGCCGAAATCAGGAGGGCCAGGGCTCCAGCCATTCCCTGGTTCCAACCAGTTCCAGATCCTAACACTAACCTCCACGCTCTCTCAAGACTGGGACAGCGCTGGTCTTTGTCCCTCAGGGCTGGTAGCAGCGATGGAGACAGGGACTCACCCTGCCTCCCAGGACGCCTCCCCTCCAGGAAGGGGATCAGGTAAGTGAGATCAGATCACCACCGCACGCTGGAGCTCGTGCCCAGGTTCTGAGACAAGAAAACGCAAAGGCAGTGTTCAGCTTGGAGGAAGCTATCCCTGGCACTGACAGGGGCTGGTGTCGGGACGAGCAAGGAACGCCTGCAGATTGTCCCGGAAAGCGGCGCCCAGCAGAAAAGTGACCCAGATGGTGAGCAGAGCAGGAAATGCTGTGGGAACAAGGCCTGACCCTCGGGGGCCAGGGCCGGCTGCCCACTGCCACAGGGGCCCCACTGCCCCCCAGCCTGCTGTAGACCGGGCCGCCCGGCCACACCTGTGTCAGATCAGTGCAGCTCCACCGGCTCCTCCGTACGTCGCTGGATGAGGGGGAAGTGGGTGCAACTGCTTTGGAAAATAGTTGGGAATTTTCTCCTGAAATAGAAGATGCATGCCCTGCCCCACTGCAGCTCTATTTCTAGGTATATAAGCCCCAAGGAATTCTTGACTGTCTGGGGAGACTTGGCCAAAACTGGCTTTCAGAGCCTCACAGATGATGAACAAGACGCAAAGGATCCCAACAGAGGAGAGAACTGGGGTATCCAGGCAAAGAATGTAGGAACACGCAGTCACAGGCATAATAATTCTAAATTAAAAGAATGGAGTGAATTGCTTTCAACATTTCTACCTCTTGTTTTGGTAAACAAAAACTATAAAAATAAAACTATATTTTATATAAAAAAAACTATAAAAAACGATAAAACTAAAAATGTTAAAATATGCTTTAGGTACCCACACAGACACAGATATCTACGTGGAAAGAAAAGCACAGAAATGGCAACACGGTGGCAGACAGGGTTCACTTAGAGTGGAGAGGCAGGCTGTGACAGGCGAGGGGCGAGGCGCGGGTTGCTCTCTGGGTAGCAAGGACCCCGTGGTCCAGGGAGGTGAGCTCACAGGAGCACGCTGCTGGTTACCGCTGGACCTGAAGCCCCAGCTACAGTCACTGTGTCCCCAAAGCCAGCCACATTCGCCGCCAGCCAGCTTGGTCCACAACCGCGAGGCGCTGGGAGGCCGAGGCAGGCCCGCTGAGCCCAGGCTCTCACAGGTGGGGCAGTGGGGCCCACGGCAGGGTCTCTCCCTGGGGCGGGACCCCTGAGTGCAGGCACTGTGCCAACGTCCTGCTTACAGACCTGGGGTCCCCAGCATTCGCCTCACCCCTGCTGGCTCCCGCTGGCTTGGAAATGGAGAAGGTTGTGACAGGCCTTTTCCAGACAGCCATTCCCCTGGAGGGGGACGAGCCAGGCACGGGGACCCGTGGGTGCACACCAGGGAGAGAAGGGCAGGAGAGAGACCGCGGCCGGAGGTCAGGCCCTTGTCCCTGCACCCTTCCTGATGAGCTGGGGCCCTGGCCAGGCCGCCTCTCCAGCCCGGGTCCCAGGTCCCCACTCACAGACACACCCCTCCAGGTTCAGACCCAGGGCCCCGCCCAGCCGTCACGTCCTGTGACTTTGAGAGTCCGCCGGGCCAGGGCGCCCACTGACTGAATTTCTACTCAGAGCTTTTCACTCCTATCTGCAATGCTGTTTCTTAGAGCTGAAACAGCGTCATCAGACAGCAGGGCAGCATGTTTATCACACAGGGCCCCCCAGCCCCTGTTACCCTCCCCGTGACCTGAGGAGGCCCTCTAACTGTGGGCTGACGTCCTTGGACACAAGTCTTCTGATGTGCGGGGTGCCGGCCAGCGGGCAAACGCCCCTGCTCACTCTTTGTGCCAAAATGACCTGCTTGGGGTTTCAAAATTGCTTACTATTTGATTATAGGAAAGCGCAGAAAAGTACCAATTTCTGAGTGGAGATGTTTGTCACAAATGATCATCGCCGAGTTGGATAAGTGAAATTTGAAGTTTGTTTATCCCTCCCACTAGATTTCACAATGAAATTAGATCGCTTTTGCAGTTCTCTGAGGAAGAAATAGAAGCTTTGAGAATAAATAGATACACAGAGGGACAGTTGGGAAAAAGCAATCCCGGGAGAAAAAAACAAACAAACAAACGCATTTCTCTGGGCCACGTAGCGCATCAGTGAGGTACCAGATCGTGATTAAATGTAATTTTTCAAGCAAGTGGAGAAACTATTCACCCTGCACTGGGTGAATGAGAGGGGGTCGTCTTGCCCGAAGTGAGGAGGCTGCGGTGGACGGGGCCCCCGGGCAGGTGAGCCTCTGGAGGAGGAGACGTAAGGCCCGCCCTCTCTCAGGACCGCCGCTCTTGCTCTGCCCTGGGTGGCCTGCCGTCCCTCCTCGGTCCAGCCACCAGCTCCCACGAGCGTGGTCTGGATGCGCCCGCCCCCTGCATGCAGACCCCGGGGATCCGCGGGGAGCCGGTGCTCTCGTGGTGGAACCGAGCCCTGAGACTGCAGGGCCCGAGGCCCCGGTCCTCCCGCAGCACGGACCTCAAACCACGATCCAGCCTGGACTCCGGGCGCCCCTGGCCAGGCGCGGGGGGACGCACAGCCGACATTGCTGTGGGGTCGCTTGTGAGGGCAGGAACGCAGCTGTATCTGTGAGCACTCCTCACGTCACTGACACTTAGAGACGCGTTCTCTGTGGAACCCTGAGGCCTGCGGCGTTGTTTGAGCGAAGGCAAAGTGGAAAGAGGGCGAGCAAGTAGCTCTGATGCGTCGCCAGAAGGCTTCGCTGCCCAGCTCTGCTCCGTCGTAGCGCCGAGGTTCCCTGTCAAACTGGAGAACCTTCTCCCTTGAACCCAAAGGGACGAGACAAGTGGGGAGATGGCAGTGAGGCATTAAGTCTGTGAGAGAAACACGCCTCTGGGCTTCCTGAATAATCATGAGATCAAACGTCTCAGTTGAGGGTAATTGGAGATGTATCAAGATTTCCTTCTTCGCAAGGAGAAGAAAAGAATCTTCAAACCCTGAGAAAAAAGGTTTGCCTGTGGCAAAGAACATTATATAAATGTCCACCCTGCCAGAAACTTCGATTGTCTTAGATGTGAAACGCAATTTATCAGCATCAGTGTTTCCCGTAGCCAAAGCAACAGCCTCAGACACAGTGAAGGAAAACATGAAGACAGCATTACCAAGAAAATGTGCTCATTTAAAAGAAAAAACAACTGTAAAAATGAATAAGTAAATAACTATCTTTACAAATCTCTCTACCCTTTTCCCCAGCATAGGCCATGCACGTAGGTATTGTCGGGATGTTGACGGAAAGGTGAGCCCCGTCTGGGGACACCAGGAACAAAGCTGTTTGCTGCTCCTGAAACCCAACGGCAGGTTTAGCAGATACTCAGTAGGAATGTTAGCTCTTGGACTAGGCTAAGTAGAGAGTGCATATTGAAACTCAGCCTACTGTCTTAACCTGAAGGAGGGATTCATTAACGTTCCAATGTATATGTTCTTCACGGTGTGGGTGCCTCTGTGAAATGTTCCCTCTCCCTCCGAGGTTATCACCTCGTGTGCTCTGCACCCTGGTGACCACCTCTGCCCTTCCATTTAAGGCTTTGCTTTGGGTCCCCGCCTGGGAGTTCCACTGTGTGGCTTATTGAAATGAATAAAAGAGATTTATAAATAGAGATTGTTTAGATAAAGGCAAACATCGTCCATCTGAGAAGAGAGGCTTATCTGCAGCAGATGTGTGTTTATCCAGGGAGATCAGCAGCATGTGAAACCTCACCACCCGGGTTTCAGAGGACGTGAATCTGCCACTGATGGACCAGGGGTCCAGCCCCCAGCCCATCCCCTGGGACTGTACTCCAGATATATCGGGCTATGTGTCCCCAGAGCAGAGCAAGGATGTTTCCAGTGCAGCAGCAAGTGACAAAGAGAATGGGATCCCCGCTGATGGATGCTGGGCCTCATGTCACGCTTGTGTGTGTGTGTGCTCCCACGCACACAGCTGTGTCCGACTCTGCGACCCCATGGACTGCAGCCCGCAAGGCTGCTCTGTCCATGGGGTTTTCCAGGCTAGAATACTGGAGTGCGCTGCCATTTCCTCCTCTAGGGGATCTTCCGGGCCCAGGGATCAAATCCGAGTCCCTGCGTCTCCTGCGTTGGCAGGGGTCTTTACCACCACGCCACCAGGGAGGTCCCATGTCATGCTTACAGGACAGAAACGATGATTTCTCAAGAGATGCTTCTGCAGCATCACACTTCAGGCGATGCTTCAGTGGTCAAATAATCCAGTCATGACTTGGGACTAAACACACACTTGAAGGATTCTTGGGTTTAGCCTCTAACTGAACAAGGCAAACGGGATAGGTTATATATACAACATGGGAGACTCTGAGGTTCATTTCTTGCAAACCCAGGCAACTTTTCTCTCCCCTGCAGTTTACAGAACCCTTAGGCACCTGCGAAGGCTCTGAATGCAGGGGACAATTTGTGTCAACAGCCCTTGCGTGTTCTTCTTTCTAGGGGTATTCTTCCAAAGACACCCAAGATTTCCTGAAAGTGATCAGCCATTGGTCCATCTGATAGGCAGAGTGACACTCGTAAAGTCTCAACCGCTGTAGATCTAATAGAAATTGGCTTCATTAAATGGTGAGAGTTGAATCCTGGATAAACTCCATGAAATAACTTACTTTCCTTTGCTTCTGAGAACAGCCCCAGAGGCCCGACTGCTCCTGGGATTGTGAGCGTGAGGCACCACCATCCCCACGGGAGATGATACCACCGGGTCCTTGTTCAATAGCAGCCTGCTTTGACAGCTCGGGGTGGGTGGGGCTGGCTTGATGATGGCCCTGCAGTGCCCACATCCCCCCGCCTGAATCAGAAGCTCAGGGGTGCAGCCCGGCAGTCTGTGTTTAAACACGATCTCTCGCTCCGGGGAGATCCTGACACAGGTTAAAATGGACAGCGATGCCCAAGGGGCCAGGCTCTGACCTCCAACCTGTGCATGGCAGAGGCTCCAGAGAACACGCTCGTGGTCACAGACACCCAGGTACCCTTGTCTCCGGTAGATCAGCCTGCACCAGAGCCAGCCTCCTGGAGCACTGCTGTGCTCTGAACCACTCTAGCCTGGGGATTTCCCAGGCAGTTCAGTAAATGCAGGAGATGTGGGAGACGTGTGTTCAAGCCCTGGGTTGGGAAGATCCCCTGGAGAAGGAAACAGCTACCCACTCCAGTATTCTTGCCTGGAGAATCCCATGGACAGAGGAGTCTGGCGGGCTAAAGTCCGCGGGGTCACAAAGAAGTCAGACCTCACTGAGCCACTGATCACAGCAACAACAAAAGATAAGGGAGGAGGCTGAGGGGAGGGATTTGGAGAAGATAATCCCAGAAGGTGCCATGAAGCATCTGCTGTCACCTTCCGGATGTGGGTTTATTCTATAGACAAAGGAGAATCATTGCTTGGATTTAAGCAGAAGAACAAAGGACTAGCTTCTCATTTTTAAAAGATAATTCTGGTGATAATGCAGCCCACTGGGAAACGGTTGAAACAGTCTGGACAGAAAAAAAAAAAAAAGACTATTTTATTTTTCAGGCTGGGAGTGTTAAGGATGGAGGCCCAGAGAATGGGTCTCAGACATGCTTACAGGGTATCAGCGGACAGTTCTTCAGAACCAAGCAGCATGTTGCCAGGGCAAGTGGGAGAAGTCAAGGTGACTTTCTGGGTTTGGGCACGAGTTTGAAATGTAAGAAAATCCCAGCTGACATTACCTTCTGTTCTCACATTACCAGAACCTGTCTAGCGGAGCCCTGGGCATTCTTCAGTTTCACGTCACTTGTCATAAGCTCCCGTGTCTCTTGTCTGTGGACCCCAAGCAATAACAACGGGCTCAGTTCAGTCCTGGATAAATGTGACTGGAAGCCTCTGTCATCGGAACTCATTCCGGGTGACTCTGGATATATTTTTTATATCGTGTCCACCGATCTTACTTTTTAGGAGAAACGGAAGCCAGGATTGAAATTAAAAAGTGGCTTTTGGACATGCTGAACGGAAACAGTTTTTGAATAGACTGTGCAATTTCCAAACATTTGAAAATTTATATTTCACCACACTAAACATCTGTCAGCCTTCCCTGGTGGCTCAGCTGGTAAAGAATCTGCTTGCAATGCGGGAGACCTGAGTTCCATCCGCAGGTTGGAAAGATCCCCTGGAGAAGGGAACAGCTATAGAGTTCACACACTCTCCTTAAAAACAGAGATGTGTGTGTTTTATCTTTGTCTTTCTCCTCACTTCCAGCCCCAAGAAACTTGCCTCATGCATAGTATATGCTGAATAAACATTGCTCTTTGCTGATCTTGTAAATAACTTGGAAAATAGAAAGACTGCCTGAGTTTCTTATCACATTTTGCTTCTCCAAATTAGACACTAGTCTCAGAAATATCTTGACAGAAATGCCTAATGCCAGCAGAGCATGTCCCTTATTCTATACTACATCTATACCAATTAGAAATTCTGTAATCAGTGCCACGTTGGCATAGCCTGAGTGCTTTAACAGGCCTCATCTCTTAAGTGATAAGAACTATTTAAGAAAAATGAATACATTTGTATCCATGTCATGGTTTTTATTTTTAGACAAAAACCAAGTCCTGGATGACTACTTTTTTTCAATTTGATTTTATTTCAGTCCTGACTTGTAAGTCACATCTTTCCAGTGAGGACATTTGAGTAACCCCTTCACTCACACTGACCTTCAAGAGCTTTCAAGATGTTATAGAGGAGACCAATCACTGAGAAACAGGTGCTCCTGGTACTGACTCTTGCTTTCTCTGAACAGAGAATGTGTTTGTTCACATTTCGTTAAGGTGACATGACCTAGTGGCTGGTACTGTGTGCCAGGCTCAGTTGTAGAAACGGGAGGAAGGGTGAGGAAGGTGAGGCCATCCCTGGGGAGCTTGAAGCCAGGTGGGAAAGATACTCATTCAAGGATGATCCAACCAGGTTCTTCTGGGGATTTCCAGGAAGGCTTCCTGGAAGAAGTACCTGCCGAGCTGAGTCTTGATGGGTGAACAGAGAGTTTCCAGGCCTGAGGCAGGTACACAAGACTCCGGGCAGAGGGAACCAGGGACACGGGTGCCTGTGCACATTGTGCTTTGAAGGACAGAGGGCTGAGTCCCTGCAGCAGAGTCAGGAGGTTCATGTGACTGTAGGGCAGGTGTGTTCTGGAAGCAAGCGGTGAAAGCGGGAGAGCAAGCTGGAGTCGGGTGCGAAAGGACCTTGGGTGTCTTCTGAGAAGACTGATCTTTGTCTTGTGTCTGAAGAGAAACTGCCCGCTTGCAAACTGGGGAGTGGAACAGTCTTTCTTTAAGACATACTGAGGGAGTTCTATTTGCAATTTTTTAAGGAATCTCCACACTGTTCTCCATAGTGGCTGTACTAGTTTGCATTCCCACCAACAGTGTAGGAGGGTTCCCTTTTCTCCACACCCTCTCCAGCATTTATTGCTTGCAGATTTTTGGATCGCAGCCATTCTGACTGGTGTGAAGTGGTACCTCATTGTGGTTTTGATTTGCATTTCTCTAATAATGAGTGATGTTGAGCATCTTTTCATGTGTTTGTTAGCCATCCGTGTGTCTTCTTTGGAGAAATGTCTATTTAGTTCTTTGGCCCATTTTTTGATAGGGTCGTTTATTTTTCTAGAGTTGAGCTGCAGAAGTTGCTTGTATATTTTTGAGATTAGTTGTTTGTCAGTTGCTTCATTAGCTATTATTTTCTCCCATTCAGAAGGCTGTCTTTTCACCTTGCTTATATTTTCCTTTGTTGTGCAGAAGCTTTTAATTTTAATTAGATCCCATTTGTTTATTTTTGCTTTTATTTCCAGCATTCTGGGAGGTGGATCATAGAGGATCCTGCTGTGATTTATGTCTGAGAGTGTTTTGCCTATGTTCTCCTCTAGGAGTTTTATAGTTTCTGATCTTACATTTAGATCTTTAATCCATTTTGAGTTTATTTTTGTGTGCGGTGTTAGAAAGTGATCTAGTTTCATTCTTTTACAAGTGGTTGACCAGTTTTCCCAGCACCACTTGTTAAAGAGATTGTCTTTACTCCATTGTATATTCTTGCCTCCTTTGTCAAAGATAAGGTGTCCATATGTGTGTGGATTTATCTCTGGGCTTTCTATTTTGTTCCATTGATCTATATAGAACTATATAGAACTACCTTATGACCCAGCAGTCCCACTGCTGGGCATACACACTGAGGAAACCAGAATTGAAAGAGACACATGTACCCCAATGTTCATCGCAGCACTGTTTATAATAGCCAGGACATGGAAACAACCTAGATGTCCATCAGCAGATGAATGGATTAGAAAGCTGTGGTACATATACACAATGGAGTATTACTCAGCGGTTAAAAAGAATTCATTTGAATCAGTTCTGATGAGATGGATGAAACTGGAGCCGATTATACAGAGTGAAGTAAGCCAGAAAGAAAAACACCAATACAGTATACTAACACATATATATGGAATTTAGGAAGATGGCAATGACGACCCTGTATGCAAGACAGGGAAAGAGACACAGATGTGTATAACGGACTTTTGGACTCAGAGGGAGAGGGAGAGGGTGGGATGATTTGGGAGAATGACATTCTAACATGTATACTATCATGTGAATTGAATCACCAGTCTATGTCTGACGCAGGATGCAGCATGCTTGGGGCTGGTGCATGGGGATGACCCAGAAAGATGTTATGGGGAGGGAGGTGGGAGGGGGGTTCATGTTTGGGAATGCATGTAAGAATTAAAGATTTTAAAATGTAAAAAATAAAAAACTAAAAAAAAAAAAAAAGACATACTGAGGGAAAGACAGAAAATGGATTGGAGCTGGAGAGGCTGGAGGCGGGGAGACCGATTAGGGGCCGTTGCAATAAACAAGGGAGCCAAGGTCAGCTGAGACGTGGCGGGCCCAGCAGGCAGGAGGCAGAGGGGCTGGGAGAGGTGGAGGTTTGGGTGCGTTTGGGGGTAAAATTGGCGAGAAGAGGTTGTTGATTGAATGTGAAAACTAAGAGAATGAGGAAGCAGAAGACAGCTACAGGGTTTCTCATTGGTGCCTGCAGGGGACACTGCCTTTACCTTAGGACATGAATTCCCCAGCGAAGGGAGCAGGGACAGAAGTGAGAGCGAATGGGCAGAAGGCCCCAGCCCGTCACCGCCTTTAACAGCAGGGTGCCCATGACGGAGACTTTAAACCAGGAAATGACCAGAGAAAAGCTCCTAGCTCTCTCTCTCTCCTTTAGAAGCTGAAACAAAACACAGACAAAAGTTTTAGGTGAGCAAAAAACCCCAGAAAACAAAAAGAAACAGATTCTGCATGTATACAAGAGTGTCAATACTATTCCATGGAAACCAGCCTGGACTGGCCAATGGCCTAGAATGTTCTGTATGGTGACAAGCTCACCATGACACTTCAGTGTTGATCTTTCTCAAAGGCTGAGCTGGGTTTTTGAAGTGCTTACCAGTGATATGAATTAAGCCTTATGTTGGACTATTTTACTAAAGCTTGAAAATGAAAGAATTTGTGGTTTGTGGCAGCTATGTAGTGCTGGAGCAACTGTGAGGAGATACCCCATGTTCAAGGGCAAAGGAGAAGCCCCAGCAGGATGGTAAGCAGGGCAAAATCGTGTTTAGAATCAAACCACATACTCGCCAGAGATGCTCAGAAGGCTCAAACATACCTGTGTGCACCAGGACCCAGAGACCCCCAGAGCCTGAGACACAGCTGTGTCTGAGCGCCTCCCCGGGGGTGCGGGTCGGCAGTGGACTTCTGTGGGGGCAGGGGCTCTGGGTGCAGCAGGCCTGGGTGTGGCATGAGGCCTCTAGGAGGAGGTCCCCTTTAACGCCACCACAGAGCTGCCAGAACTCATACAGGACTGGGGAACAGACTCTTGTAAAGCACAAACAAAACCTTGTGTGCCCCAGGACCCAGGAGAAAGGAGCAACCCCACAGGAGACTGACCCAGACCTGCCCGTGAGTGTCCAGGAGCCTCTGGTGGAGGCGTGGGTCGGCAGTGACCTGCTGCAGGGTCGGGGGCACTGAGTGCAGCAGTGCATCATGGGACCGTTGGAAGGAGGTCCCCATTGTCCCCATTGCCTCCACCATAGTTTGGCTTCAGGTCAAATAACAGGGAGGGGACACAGCCCCGCCCTTCAACAGAAAATTGGATTAAAGATTTCCTGAGCACGGCCCCGCCCATCAGAACAAGACCCAGTTTCCCCCTCGGTCAGTCTCTCCCATGAGGAAGCTTCCATAAGCCTCTCAACCTCATCCATCAGAGGGCAGGCAGACTGAAAGCCACAATCACAGAAAACTAACCAATCTGATCACATCGACCACAGCCTTGTCTAATGCAATGAAACTATGAGCCATGCCCTGTAGGGCCACCCAAGACGGATGGGTCATGGCAGAGAGTTCTGACAAAACTTTGTCCACTGGAGAAGGGAATGGCAAACCACTTCAGTATTCTTACCTTGATAATCCCATGAACAGTGTGAAAAGGTGAAAAGATAGGGCACTGAAAGATGAACTCCCCAGGTCAGTAGGTGCCCAGTATGCTACTGGAGATCAGTGGAGAACTAACCCCAGAAAGAATGACGTGATGGAGCCAAAGCAAAAACAACACCCAGGTGGGGATGTGACAGGTGATGGAAGTAAAGTCCGATGCTATAAAAAGCAATATTGCACAGGAACCTGGAATGTCAGGTCCATGAATCAACGCAAACTGGAAGTGGTCAAACAGGAGATGGCAAGACTGAACATCGACATTCTAGGAATCAGCAAACTAAAATGGACTGGAATGGGTGAATTTAACTCAGATGACCATTATATCTACTGCTGTGGGCAGGAATCCCTTAGAAGAAATGGAGTAGCCATCATAGTCAACAGAAGAGTCTGAAATGCAGTACTTGGATGCAATCCCAAAAACGACAGAATGCTCTCTGTTTGTTTCCAAGGCAAACCATTCAATATCACAGTAATCCAAATCTATACCCCAACCAGTAATGCTGAAGAAGCTGAAGTTGAATGGTTCTATGAAGACCTACAAGACCTTCTAGAACCAAAAAAGATGACCTTTTCTTTATAGGGGACTGGAATGAAAAAGTAGGAAGTCAAGAAACACCTGCAGCAATAGGCAAATTTGGTCTTGGAATGCAGAATGAAGGAGGGCAAGGCTAATAGAGTTTTGACAGGAGAATGCACTGATCATAGCAAACACCCTCTTCCAACAACATAAGAGAAGATTCTACACATGGACATCAACAGGTGGTCAATACAGAAATAAGACTGATTATATTCTTTGCAGCCAAAAAAGGAGAAACTCTATACAGTCAACAAACACAAGACTGGGAGCTGATTGTGGCTCAGATAATGAACTCCTTATTGCCAAATTCAGACTTAAATTGAAGAAAGTCGGGAAAACCACTAGATCATTCAGGTATGACCCAAATCATATCTCTTACACTATACATTGCAAGTAACAAATAGATTCAAGGGATTATATCTGATAGGGAACCTGAAGAACTGTCGATGGAGGTTCGTGACATTGTACAGGAGGCAGTGATCAAGGCCATCCCCAAGGAAAAGAAATGCAAAGAGGCCAAATGGCTCTCTGAGGCGGCCTTACAAATACCTACAAACAGAAGAGGAGTGAAAGGCAAAGGGGAAAGGAAAGATATACCCATTTGAATGCAGTGTTCCAAAGAATAGCAAGGAGAGATGAGAAAGCCTTCCTCAGTGATCAGTGAAAAGAAATAGAGGAAAACAACAGAATGGGAAAGGCTAGAGATCTCTTCAAGAAAATTAGAGATACCAAGGGAACATTTCATGCAAATATGGGCTCAATAAAGGACAGAAATTATATGGACCTAATAGAAGCAGAAGATATTAAGAAGAGGTGGTGAGAATACACAGAAGAACTATACAAAAAAGATCTTCATGACCCAGATAATCACAATGGCGTGATCATTCACCTAGAGCCAGACATCCTGAAATATGAAGACAAGTGGTCCTTAGGAAACATCACTACAAACAAAGCTAGTGGAGGTGATGGAATTCCAGTTGAGCTATTTCAAATCCTGAAAGATGATGCTGTGAAAGTGCTGCCCTCAATATGCCAGCAAATTTGAAAAACTCAGCAGTGGCCACAGGACTGGAAAAGGTCAGTTTTCATTCCAATTCCAAAGAAAGGCAATGCAAAAGAGTGCTCAAACTACCGCACAATTTCACTCATCTCACATGCTAGTAAAGTAATGCTCAAAATTCTCCAAGCCAGGCTTCAGCAATACGTGAACT
Organism: Ovis canadensis; assembly: GCF_042477335.2. Lineage (NCBI taxonomy): Eukaryota > Metazoa > Chordata > Mammalia > Artiodactyla > Bovidae > Ovis > Ovis canadensis. Next base: position 65,155,829 of record NC_091266.1, on the reverse strand, counting down.
GTGAACTTCCAGATGTTCAAGCTGGTTTTACAAAAGGCAGAGGAACCAGAGATCAAATTGCCAACATCCACTGGATCATGGAAAAAGCTAGAGAGTTCCAGAAAAACATCCATTTCTGCTTTATTGACTATGCCAAAGCCTTTGACTGTGTGGATCACAATAAACTGTGGAAAACTCTGAAAGAGATGGGAATACCAGACCACCTGACCTGCCTCTTGAGAAATCTGTATGCAGGTCAGGAAGCAACAGTTAGAACTGGACATGGAACAACAGACTGGTTCCAAATAGGAAAAGGAGTACGTCAAGGCTGTATATTGTCACCCTGCTTATTTAACTTCTATGCAGAGTACATCATGAGAAACGCTGGGCTGGAAGAAGCACAAGCTTGAATCAAAGTTGATACAATATCAATCACCTCAGATATGCAGATGACACCACCCTTACGGCAGAAAGTGAAGAGGAACTAAAAAGCCTCTTGATGAAAGTGAAAGAGGAGAGTGAAAAAGTTGGCTTGAATCTCAATATTCAGAAAACGAAGATCATGGCATCTAGTCCTATCACTTCCTGGCAAATAGATGGGAAAACAGTGGAAACAGTGTCAGACTTTATTTTGGGGGGCTCCAAAATCACTGCAGATGGTGATTACAGCCATGAAATTAAAAGACGCTTACTCCTTGGAAGGAACGTTATAACCAACCTAGACAGTATATTAAAAAAGCAGAGACTTTACTTTGCCACCAAAGTACGTCAGTCAAACTTATGGTTTTACCAGTAGTCATGTATGGATGTGAGAGTTGGACTATGAAGAAAGCTGAGCACTGAAGAATTGATGCTTTTGAGCTGATGTATTGGAGAAGACTCTTGAGAGTCCCTTGGACTGCAAGGAGATCCAACCAGTCCATTCTAAAGGAAATCAGTCCTGAATATCCATTGGAAGGACTGATGCTGAAGCTGAAACTCCAATACTTTGGCCACCTGATGCAAAGAACTGACTCATTTGGAAAGCCCCTAATGCTGGGAAAGATTGAAGGCAGGAGGAGAAGGAGACGACAGAAGATGAGATGGTTGGATGGCAATACCGACTCCATGGACATGAGTTTTAGTAAACTCCAGGAGTTGGTGATGGACAGGGAGGCCTGGCGTGCTGCAGTCCATGGGGTTGCAGAGTCGGACACGACTGAGTGACCTAACTGAACTGAACTGAGGAGTCATTTCTCCTGCTACTATGGGTACCCTCATGAAGGAGCAATTGATGTCACCTTCTGCCAAGCAGCATGTTCAGACTGTCTTTTTTACTTAGGTATAATTGACATTAGTTATTTTAGTTTAGAGCTTCCCTTGTATCTCAGTTGGTAAAGAATCTGTTTGCAATGCAGGAGACCTGGGTTCAGTTCCTGGGTCGGGAAGATCCCCTGGAGAAGGAAATGGCTACCCTTTCCAGCAGTCTTGCCTGGAGAATCCCATGGACAGAGGAGCCTGGTGCGCTACAGTCCATGGGTCTGCAAGAGTGAGACACGACTTAGCAACTAAATCACCACCAGCATATTAGCTTCGGGTGGACAACATGATGATTTGATGTGCATGTATGTTGGAAAATGACCACTCTATGAAATCTAGTTGCCATGCATCCCTAGACATACTTATGGATTTTTTTTTTTTCTTCTTGTGATGAGAACTTTAAAGACTTGCCCTCTTGGCAGCTTTCAAATACGCAATGCAATATTGTGGCCTGCAGCTGGCGGGTGGGGCCTTCTGTCCTGCGGCTCATTCCGTTCATCACTGGGCTCTGTGCCTTTTTGCCCCTCACTCAGTTCCTCCACCTGCCACCCACTGCTTCTGGCAGCCACCCGTCTGTTCTCTGTGTCTATGAGCTCGAGTTTTTTGTTTGTTTTGTTTTTTAAAAGTCCACGGTGAGACAAGAACCCATAGTCTCCCTTTTGGCCTGCTGGGTCTTCACTGCTGCACAGGGGCTTCCTCCGGCGCGGCAGGCGAGGGCCCCCCTCTGGCTGAGGCGTGCAGGCTTCGCTGCTGTGCCTTCTCTTGTTGAGGAGCATGGGCTCCCGAGGGCCGGCTCAGGAGCTGTGACATGTGGGTTTCATTGACCTGTGGTGGGTGCGATCTTCCCATATCAGGGATCGAACCTGTATCCCCTGCATTGGCAGGAGGATTCTTATCCACGGGACCACCAGGGAAGTCCAAGCTTGGGTTTGTGTGTTTTTTCAGATTCCATATGTAAGCGACATTTGTCTTCCTATGTCCGACTTGTTTCACCTAGCAGAATGCCCTCGACGTCCGGCCATGCATCTGGAAATGACAGGATCTCCTCGTTTTTTATGCTCAGTAATATTCCGCTGTATTTATACGCCATGTCTTTTTTATCCGTTCATCCACCAGCAGACACTTAGATGGCTGCTCTCTCTTGGTTATTGTAGGTAATGCTGATGTCAACATGGGGGTGGATACAGCTTTGTGAGGGAATGTTTCCACTTTCTTCAGATAAACACCCAGAAGCGGAATTGCCAGATCATGTGGTAGTTCCATTTTTTAATTTTTTGAGGCGTCTTCGTGCTCTTTCCCACAGTGGCTACATCAGTTTCCCCTTTCCCCACATCCTCACCAACACTAGTTATTTGCTGTCTCTATGACGACAGGCGTTCAGACAGCTGTCAGGCGCTATCTCGTTGGGGTTTTGATTGGCATTTCCCTGATACTTAGTGATGCTGAGCACTTTCTGTGTGTCTTTTGGCCATCTGCATATCTTTGGGAAAATGTCTAAGGCCCTTTGGCCACTTTTTAATGAGATTTTTGGTCCTATTTTTAATTTTCTTGAAATTAAGTTTACTCTTTAGAAAATCATATAACCATAGCGTAAAAGGAGGCAGCAGGCTCCCTAGTGGCCCAGAGGTTAAGCATCTGCCTGCCGATGCAGGGGACACAGGCTTGACCCCAGGTCCAGGAAGATCCCACAGGCCTTAGAGCGACTAAGCCTGCGGGCCGCGACTCCTGAGCCCGCGCTCTAGAGCTCCAGCCTGCGTCTACGGAAGCCTGTGAGCCGCACGGAGAGAAGCCCACACCCTACGACCAGGGAGTGGCTCCCGCTCGCCACAGCTGGAGGAAGCCCGCACCTGGCAACGAAGACCCCGTGCAGCCACAGCGTGAAAATTGAACAATTTTTTTCATAAAGTAGCACAGTCCACCCCACATGTCATCAAACAATCCAAAAGGCCCACCTTCTGGCATCATCCTCTCATTCTTTTCTACGTCGTAGTTATTGACCATTCCCCGCAGCATGTTCTCTGTTAGGGATTTTATGACTGTGGAAGCAAAGCATGCGCGGGGCACGCCAGCCACTTATCGCGTCTCATCAAGGATGCTCTGGTCCCCTCCGGCCTCTGAGAGCTTCGTCTTGTGTGCCTGCATCCGGCATCGTCCCCTGACTAGACCCCTGTATTCTGCTTTTCTTTGTTTTTGACTGCACCACTTGGCGTGTGGGATATTAGTTCCCTGACCAAGGATAGAGCCTGCGCCCCTGCATTGGAAGCCTGGGGTCTTGACCGCTGACCTGCTGAGAAAGCACCTTTGCAATCACATTCTCGACTGCCACTTGCGGGATGTTTCGGTTGCTTCCGATTGTCCCGACTACAAACGAAGCCCAAGTGATCACTTAAGACGAAGCTGCCACTTTGCTCCAGGGCCCCCAGCTCTCGTGGCTCAGGCTGTCTGTCCACAGCAAGGCCTCACCGCCTTCCCACGCAGGCCTTCCTGAGCGGGAAACTCTGCCGAGAACTGCCGTCGTGCACCCCCAGAATCAGCGTGGTGATGGGGTGAGCTTGCTTAGAGAATAAGGATTCACACGTCAAGGCATGTGAGTTGCTAGACTGGCTCCTGTGCGGTCCCTAGTGGTAGAGGAGGGGACGGGGGTGATGGGCCCCCCATCAAAGATGAATGAACTCATCTCCTCACCACCTGGGCCTGCTGCCCGGAGCTGGGCCCTGGGGAAGGGCTGAGGGGACCCTGAGCCGTAGAGCTGCATCAAGGTGCATCCAGAGGTGGTGGACGGTTTCCAGACACACCAGGGTGGGAGGGGGCACCCTTCAGGTCATTGGTGAAACCAGTGTCATCAGCGCCAACACGGACACCCCGGGTATAGACAGAGAGGGCTGGCAAGGCCGCGTGTCCTGACTGCTGGGACCCCCGAGCTGCCCCACTGAGAGGAGCTCAGCCCTACAGGGCCAGCAGGGGCCAGTACCTCAGGGGAGTGGGGTGGGTGGGAGCTGCTGGACGAGCCCAGAACCATAGGCCTGGGGAGGGGTTGTTGGGGGTGGAGAGGTGAGGACAGGTTGGCCCCCATTTCCGGGGAGACCCTGCAGGGCAGAGCGTGTCCCACACAGTCTCCTGAGAAGAGCTGATCAATGTCTTCCATCACGCCGTGTAAACTCACCCTGGTGCTTCCTTCAAAATATGTTAGACACGTGAAAAGAAACACATGTCAGAAGGCGTCTGCTGGCGCCTTACCAACCCTGGATGCTGACACGGGCAGCCCAGTGCTGCTCCGTCTGGCCTGAATCCGCACCCTATGCCCTGCGGCTGGGCTGCCCAGGTGACCCCAGATGGGGACTAGCATGGACCGTGGGAGCTGTTCCCCCTTCCTGACTTGCAGACACCCGGGGAGGTCCCGTCTCCCTGCCCCGGAGCCTGAGAAACACTGCCGTCATTATTCCGTGGATCAGTCGTATCCACTCTTTCCAACACCGTGGACGGCAGCACCCCAGGCTTCCCTGTCCTCACCATCTCCCAGAGTTTGCTCGAACTCACACCCGTGGCGTCAGTGTTCAGGAGACATGCTGTGTTCGAAGGTTCTTCCCTAAATCCTTACTCTGAGCAAAGAAGACTGAAAATCTGGGTGAGGATCCTGGGTCTGAAGCAAGGGAAACACCCCACTGCACAGCACTTCTGTTCCCCGCTGTGGGTCTAGCTGTGTTTACTGGCAGCTCACATTAGCTAAATACAGGATCTGGAATAACTGGAAAGCAGCTGTGTTACAATCACCGCCATCAAATAGAGCTTGGCGGTCGTGTTCAGAGGGGCAGCCGCACCCTCTGCCGAGGGAACGTGTGTAACTCTCTGTGATGTTCCTGGCGCCTCCCCTGCTTGCGATGAGCCTCTGTGTGAAGGTGCCGGGTGCCTGGGGCTCCACGGGGTCAGATCGCCTTCACACCAGCCCACACCGGCACCCAGTTCTCCAAGGAAACAGCCGGGCGCCCAGGCGCTGCTGACCAAGAATGTGCACGGCTCCTCTCAAGCCTCTGCTCCCCCTGGGTTTGCATTCCTGACAGCGAGCCGCACAGCGATTCCCCATGATATCCTTAATCCTGATATTTCCAGCACGCGGCACAACAGAAAGGTCATGAGCTGGCTAATTTTAAAATAGCATTTTGATCACTTATCTTGCTGGAGTGTCAGACACGGGGCTGGCAGAACCGACACGTGCTTATTACCACCTTTGGGTTCCTGAAACCAAACCGAGTCATTTGAAGGCCTCTCTTGAGCGAGCATGCAGATGGCCATCAATCAGGGGGCCTGGCTGCTTAGAACAGTCCCCACCATGAGCCAGCTGCTGAGCACTCATCGGTCTAACTGCTGCTTTAGAAACGTTGGTGTTTCTTTTTGGAAGATGGTGTTGGGAATCAGGGTGATGCTAGGAACAATAATAGTAATTTATTAGATACTTGCTTTGTATTGGCTTTTTAGCATGAACTATCCAGTGTAGCAACTCCCTTCTCACCCCTCTGGCCAGGGGGCACCTTCATGATCTGCACTTTTTTAAGGTTGGAGAAAGCTGAGGGGCGGGAGGTGACAGGCAGAGAGGAGAGGGTTTGCATCTCCTGTGACGGAGGGGCTCCATGAAGTGGCTCCTGCCTGGTGCTCCATTGTCTCTTCTGTCCCCTCTTAAATTAGAACAATAGAAAACTGAGACCGCTCCTCATTTTGCACAAAAGATTTTTCCTTTATGGAAAGTTGGGGGCAAAAGGGAACACAGGACCCCCTGGAGCTCTCAGCCTGCGTCTCTGGCTGCACTGACCCCAGGGGGCCCGGGAAAGGGGGGCATTTAGCCCCACTGTAAACTGAAAGTCACTCAGCCGTGTCTGACTCTTTGCGACCCCAGGGACTATACAGTCCATGGAATTCTCCAGCCCAGAATACTGGAGTGGGTAGCCGTTCCCTTCTCCAGGGGATCTTCCTAACCCCAGGACGGAACCCAGGTCTCCCGCATTGCAGGCAGATTCTTTACTGTCTGAGCCACAGGGAAGCCCAAGAATACTGGAGTGGGTAGCCTATCCCTGCTCCAGCAAATCTCCCTGACCCAGGAATCAGACTGAGGTCTCCTGCCTTGCAGGCGGATTCTTTACCACCGAGCTACCAGGGAAGCCCCAGACAAGGACAACGAGGCATAGGGTGTGAGGTGACCTGCAGATGCACACAGCTCGAGAGGCTGACCGGGTTTGAGCCCAGAACACCTGCCTTCCAGGCTTCACTGCTTTTAGGGTCTGACTGTACAGCTGGTGGAGGGGCAGGGAGGGCAGAATGTCCGTGTTACAAGAAAACGCAGAAACACGCTACAGAGAGACCGAGCGTGATCAAAGAGTCTTCTAGACATGCTTGAGAAATGCCTGTTTTGATGGAGAGTTTCCAGCACCTTCTGTCATAACTCTTGGCTTCAGCTTTGGGGGCAAGGGCCAGAGTAAGAGTGTGAGGAAGACAGGGTGATTATAGCCAGTGGTTGTGGAGAAAGATGCGCCGAGGCGTTCAGTTGCTGCAACAACCCTACAGCTCCTGCAAATGAGGGCATGGGGCTGAGAAATGCCTGCCCCTATTAGAGAAGAACACAGCGGCTCCTCCTCACCAGCCTTCTCACTGCCCATGGCTTCCTGGTGGTTCCCCGTCACCCCAGGTGCTGAGGCGAATCCTCTAGGAGAACCCAGCTGAGGGCTGGCCCCCTAAGCTGGCTCCCCTCCCTGACCAGGCCCAGGCACTGGCCTTGCCTTGGCCTCCTGGCATGGCCACCCCCGGGAATCCGGACTCCAGGGACTGGGTCTCCACCCCGAGTCCATGCGTCTGAGCCCTGTCCTGCATCCGGTTCCTTCTTACCTGTCGCTTCTCCAGGACCCGACAGTGGAGGCAAACAGTCCATCCCAAGGGACGCCCCCAGGATTTCTAATCCTGGCCCTTATTGGCCCCTCCTCCGGCGCATTGAAACCTCTGCCCTCTCTTGCCCAGCCAGGCCAGCCACCCCCCAACCAGTGACCCTGGTTCCCCAGGCCTCCAGGACCCAGAATCATTCACTCAGGCCCTGGACAAAGGTCCCATCCTCACGTTATCTATCTCATTTGATGGTGAGCAGCAATCCCCCGGCTCCCAGCCCCCTCTAGTCTCTGTTTCTGCATAAACAAGAAGGCTTTCCCATCTCGCTCGGAAGAAAGCTTCTTTCTCCTTCGTATAATTACAACTGTGATGATCACTGTCTCGCAGTAGGAATCTGTTTACTCCTCCATGTAAACCTTCTTGTCTTGCCATCTAATTTCCATTCACAGTGAAAAAAGATACAAGCACATTTCTTTTCACCCAAACCTTTAAAAAAAGGGTATTACTTTGTTTCTTCTGAATTTTATTACCTCTGTGAATCACATCATTACTTTCCCTTATTTTTTCTTAACAGATGAGAAAGCGCAAGTCTCTGTAATTACAGATTGGATCCCAAATGTCACAACTTCAGATCCTCCACCACCGGTGAATCCTGGCGTACAACCCACACCTTTCCTCAGAGGGAGAGGTGTTTCGGTCAGGATGGTCCTAGCAGTAATTTGGCAGGTCAATGGCTTGAAGAGACAGGGTCCTGGCTTTATAAAATAAAAGTGGTTGTGCCAGTCGGCTTCCCAGGTGGCACTGGTGATAAAGAATTTGCCGGCCAGTGCAGGAGACATGAGGGAAATGGGTTGGATCCCTGGATTGGAAAGATCCCCTGAAGGACGAAATGGCAACCCACTCCAGTATGCTTGCCTGGGAAATCCTGTGGACAGAGAAGCCTGGTGGGTACAGTCGTGGGATGGCAAAGAGTCGGACACGAGTGAAGAGACTGAGCATGCACACACGTGCCAGTCATCAGGACACACTCAAAACCCGGACAGTCCTTTGCAAAGGGAGGAAGAAGCGCTGGGTGTGGTGGGATGCTCTCTGCAGCTGCGGCCGCGCTGACTCCTGGGGACCCCTTCCTGCAAGCTGTCTGACGGACTCCAGGCCAATGGACAGAAGCATTGGTGATTCCCAGAGCCACACCACTATTGTGACTGCCGGTAGCAAAACTGATGGCCCATCCCCTGGAGCCAGGCGCCAGGCCAGGGCGCAGCCATGCTCATCAAGAGAAGAGTCCCCAGTGCCGGGCATTTGTTGAGGACTGAATGTCTGTGCTCCTCACAGATTCCTATGTGAAAATCCTAACCCTAGTGATGGTGTTAGGAGCGGGGACTTTTGGGAGGTGGGAGGTCATGAGGGCTGGGCCCCTGTGATGGGATTCATGCCCTTATAAGAGACCCCCAGAGCCCTCTGGCCCTCTCTCCATCCACCTAAGGACACAGGAGGAACCCATCAGCCGCAACCTGGAAGGGGGTTCTCACCAGAATCCCGCCATCCTGGCCCCCGGATCTCAGATGTCCAGTCCCCAGAACTGAGAAGTAAATTCCATGGCACTCTGATTATAACAGCCCCAACTGACTGGGGCTTTCCTGACGGCTCAGCTGGTAAAGAATCCGCCTGCAATGCAGGAGACCTGGGTTCGATCCCTGGGTTGGGAAGATCCCCTGGAGAGGGGAAAGGCTGCCCACTCCAGTGTTCTGGCCTGCAGAATTCCAGGGACTGTATAGTCCATGGGGTCGCAAAGAGTCGGACACGACTGAGTGACTTTCTCTTTCACTACTTTCAACTGACTGAGATAGGATGAGAGAAAACAGGGCTCAGAGAATAGAAATGACTGTCCTGGATCACACAGCTGGGTGCCTGAGCTGGGATTTGAAAGCAAGTCTATCTGATTAGCTGACAAAGGTCCAGTTAGTCAGAGCTATGCTTTTTCTAGTAATCATGTATGGATGTGAGAGCTGGACCATGAAGAAGGCTGAGCACTGAAGAATTGATACTTTCGAACTGTGGTGTTGGAGAAGATTCTTGAGAGTCCCTTGGAATGCAACGCGTTCAAACCAGTCAATCCTAAAGGAAATCAACCCTAAATGCTCATTGGAAGGACTGATGCTGAAGCTAAAAATCCAATACTTTGGCCACCTGATACAAAGAACTGATTCATTAGAAAAGACCTTGATGCTGGGAAAGATTGAAGGCAGGAGGAGAAGGAGGTGACAGAGAATGAGGTGGTTGGATGGCCTCACCGACTTAACAGACATGAGTTTGATCAAACTCTAGGAGATAGTGAAGGTCAGGGAAGCCTGGTGTGCTGCAGTCCATGGGGTTGCAAAGAGTCGGACACAATTTAGCGACTGAACGACAAGTGTCTGAGTTGATGCTGCGCTCTGTTCTGTGAAGTCTCCCTGCCTCCGCTCCCTCAGTGAGTAGTGAGGTTGGGAGAAGGAAAGTCCAGGAGGCTGAAGGTGGTGGAGCACTGGCTGGTTCCAGGCAGCCTTGAGCCCAGGTCCCCTTTTGTTCCTGCCACACGTCCTGCAGTTCAGGGTCCCGCGCTCAGAGCAGCAAGTGTAGCAGCCAGCTACCAAGGTCCAGAGCCTGGCCCCAAACCCAGCTGGCTCTGACTCAGGCCCTCGCTCAGCTGGCTGTGGACTTGGACTTGACCCTGACCCGCTACAGCCATCACTGCCATCAGAAATGCGCGCCTGTCTCCACACACAGAGACACCCCGGGCCAGCCTCCCTTCCTCCCAGATCTGCTCCCCCTCCTCCCGGGACCCCCAGCACCTTGTCTCGCAGGTAACGGCCAGAGACCGGAGGTCCACGTCCTTCCCGGGTGGCCCTCGTGGTAAAGAACCTCCTGCCAAAGCAGGAGACGTGAGAGACGCAGGTTCCATCCCAGGTGGGGAAGGTCCCCCGGGAGGGGAGTTGGCACCCCACTCCAGCATTCTTACCTGGAGGATCCATGGACAGAGGAGCCTGGCGGGCTATGGTCCACGGGGTCTCACAGAGTCAGACACGACTGAAGTGACTTAGCACTCAGCCGGCACCTTTATGAAGACTCACCTAGGTGTGGGGAGGGGGGAGTTCTGCCTGTAGGTGTTGTCTCCCCTTTTTCCTGAAGTCACGGGTCTAACCTCCCCCAGTCCCGACTTCCGTGCCAGCCTCCCTCTGATTTTTGACGATGATGCCGTGTCATGTGGAGTCCCTGCTCAGGACGGCCTTTGCAGGTGTAACCTGTCTTTTCTCCTGACCCTTATTGTTTTATGCACGCTTCCTAGGAGATGCTCCTTACACCAGAGTTTTTAGGTGACCAGGTACTCAGGGGTGTTGAACATCAGCCCAGATGGACAGCATGCCTGTCTCCCAGAGATGAGCAGTCTGACTGGTGGGCATGGGTCTCTTCAAGGTGGGGAGTGCGAGAGTACCTCTGTTTGTGTGAAGGACCGCCGGATCTCGTTAGGTGGAAACAGACTGTGTTTGCACTCTACAGAAGTGCCCAGTGACAAGCGCGGGTGGACTCACAGCAGCTAAATGGCTGCACTGCGCCGGCAGTCACACGGCTATCTCCCAGCTGCAAGGCCGCTCTCCTGCCCTCTGCTCTGCGGTGCTGCAGCCACACTCTTCCAGCCTCACTTCTGATTCTCCAGGCGGCTCAGTACTACGTCCTGCCAAGAGGAGAGACTGTCAGTCTGGAAGAGGGGGAGGGGATCACTCCACTTTGCTTCCTGCTCTCTCACCATGACTAGTCTAGGCTGGTTACTACCAATGTCATCCTAGCAAGAAGTCCTCCCAGAAGCTTCCTGCAGATGAAAACAGCTCGCAGCCTTCCCCAAGCCAGCAGGATCAGCCTGGTACACTCACTCCACACACCCCCTCACAGCCCTGGGTCTCAGCCCCCCAGTAACTCTTCTCCAGCCAGCCAGCACCCAGCTCTGAGGTTCAGCTCTGAGAGAAGTGCTCTCTTGGCTCAAAGTCTGAACCGCCTCAGCCTCTCCCTTGCCCCGCTCTGGCAGTGGTTTCAGCAGCTACAGCCTCTGTGACACTTCAGCATTGTCTGTTTACCAGTAACCTAGTTAACAACTTTATATTACATTATTCCTGCTTAGTAGCCGGTACAGATTTTGCTTCCTGATCAGTCGCCAACTAGTATCCAGTTTCATAAAAATTCCTCCTGCTAAGAGGGGTGGAGTCCAGCAGAGAGGGACATGGCTCAGAGCCAGGACCCTCAGGCTTAGCCCCTGGCCCTGGCCGTGCCCCTGGAAACGTGACGTAAACTCTCTGTTCCCTGATGATCTAGTCCATGAAGTTGGGGTCTACTCCATAGGCTTGATCTGGGGATTTAGGCAGTTAAAATATTCAGAGGACCAAGGAGCACAAAGGCCACTAAATTAGCATTCAAACCCTTAAATAAACCGTGCGCAGTCACTCAGTCACACCATTACTATTATTATTATTATTATTGCCATGGGAGAGTAATAAAAAAATAAAAATGCTGGCGGGTACTCTTCCAAGAGTCTCTCAAGGGACTCCTGAGAGTCCCTTGGACTGCAAGAAGATCCAACGAGTCCATCCTAAAGGAAATCAGTCCTGAATACTCATTAGAAGGACATGTTGAAGCTGAAACTCCAATACTTTGGGCACCTGATGTGAAGAACTGACTCATTTCAAAGACCCTGATGCTGGGAAAGATTGAAGGCGAGAGAAGGGGACAACAGAGGATGAGATGGTTGGATGGCATCAGTGACTCAGTGGACATGAGTTTGGGTGAACGCCGGGAGTTGGTGATGGACAGGGAGGCCTGGTGAGCTGCAGTCCATGGGGTCGCAAGGAGGACACGACTGAGCAACTGAACTGGACTGAACTCTTCCAAAAACAACCCCCGAATCTTACCTCCTAATAATAAACACTATTAATTTCCTATGAACATCAAGGCAGACTTTCTGACTTAGATGCAGATAGAATAGGAGGCATACATATGGGAGAGTAACACTCTGCCCCAGCAGAATCACAATCGACACTACTGTTTTATGAGGACATTAAGTTTTATTTTGCTAGGATTAAACCAAAAAGAACAGAGGCGAAGTCGAGGAAATTTCTGGTTTTTAGATAAATATCTCTATATTTTACTTCCTACAAGATCCCCCTGCGATTTTAAAAATAAAAACATTATGAAAAATATCTAGGCTCTAGCCCTTTGTTTAGGTAGAGTTTCCATTTACTCAGTAACAATTGACTCACTCTGCTGGGAGATTTAAAAGGCCCAGGGTTTCACCCACTCTCACCTCTTTCTGTGCTTGTCAGCGCAGGTGTTATTATCCTGATTGCTATTGTCAGGATTTAGAAAACATCCTGTTCCATAACTGCAGTTCTCACAGGTGTTTATTATCAGTGCTCCCCCAAAGGCCTTCTACCACTGGTTTTCCATCCCCGAGAGCCCTATGTTTTATTCATCTCTGTTCTCAAATCCGTGTCAAACAGACATTTCTGGAGGCTGAACCGTTACAGTATCCCCAAGAAAACTCCGAGCCGGGAGATGGAGCGGCTGGTCCCTGGCACTGGGGTCATCGCTGTGGACCACGTCTGCGCTGGACTCGGGAGCACCTCCCTCACTCATCAGCATTTCCTTAAAGTCACCACTACAATGACTCAGGACGAGCTCAGTGTGGGCCCCCTTGCAGACCTCTCTGTCCAGCAGCCTCATGCTATTACAGTGAAACCTTCCTTCCCTGCTGGCTCAGAGGGTAGAGCATCTGCTTACAATGCAGGAGACCCGGGTTCGATCCCTGGGTGGGGAAGGTCCTCTGGAGACGGAAATGGCAACCCACTCCCGTACTCTTGCCTGGAAAATCCCGCGGACGGAGGAGCCTGGTGGGCTACAGTCCACGGGGCCGCAAAGAGTCAGACGCGACTGAGCGACTTCACTCCCAATTTCCTCGGGTTGGGCCATAAAAACAGACAGTGCCGGCGCCCAGCTCCAGGTCTGCAGCTCCAGGAGGAGGCGCCCTCCACAGGGTCCCTTCCCAGGACTTGCCCTGATGGGGGTGTGTGTTCCGAAAGCCTCCCTAAGGGGCGGACACAGGGGACCAAGGCCAGGAACGAGGCTCTTCATCCCTCCTTGCACCTCCAGGCTCCCCTCTGAGACGATCTCTCTGAATCTCAAGGACTGCCTTTCCTTGCTGGCTGTCTTGGGGGGCAGTTCTCATAGAAGTGTGTTCTCCTGGCTTTTGTCTTCCTGAAAGCATCTCTTCCTTTAAAAAAAAATTCAACCGCAAGGTATAATATGCATGTAATAAAAGGCACTTGAATTAAGTGAACAGTTGAGAGAGTTGACTCTCCGTGTAGCCACGCCCACACTCAGGATAAATGACCCCCCACAGTCTCCCATGCCCCTGAGTTTGGTTTCTGGACCACAGCACACCCAGCCCCAGGAAAGCCCTGATCTGCCTCCCCACGCTGGTTTGGTCAACTCTAAGCTTTCACACAAAGGAGGTCACCCTCGTGTGTCTGGCTGCTGGTACTCCGCACCCCGTCATCAGGGCATAAAATTAAACAAGGAAACTAATGAATACAACTGCATTTCACACACAACTGCATTTCACACAACTGTTAATTCACACAGACTCACTGAAGAGGGGAAACTCACCCAAGAACATTTGAACAAGAGGACTTGGCTGCGTAGCCTAACTATAAAGGCCGGAAAGAAGAGCCTGTGGACAGATGCTGACCTCTGGCTGGTGAGTGCGTTCTCTCAGTGGTGTGGTTGGCACTTCTGAAATGCATTTCTAAAAAGATAGGCCTGTGTCAATGGGAGAGCACCCTGAGGTGATACACTCAGCTTCTCAGGTGGTGGGGGGGAATCACAAATATGGGAGCAGGAGCTGTGGTCCCCATTTTGCCTCTGAGCTTGAAGTGAGGTGTGAGTATCCACCCCTGTTAGGATCCACTTGCCAGAGCACAGAACCATTCTCACGCTGCTCTTATCAAGAAATGCAGAATCTGAGTGTAATTATGGGAAAGCATCAGACAAACCCGCATTGAGCATCTTATGAGATAACTTCCCATCCTCTTGAAGGATGTCAAAGCAGTGAATCGTAAAAGTGAGAGGCTCTGACCTAGATGAGGGGGAACCAGGCAGCTGGACCTCCGATATCAGGCTGCAAAAAGCTAAATGAGAGTGAACGACATTATGGGAACAACGGGAGAGCGTTGAATAAGGATTTTGGATTAGATGGTAACATCAGATTGATGCAAGGTTTCCTGACTTTGAAAATTTTTCTGTGGTTATATAACAGGATGAACTTGTTCTAAGGGAACAGATGCTAAAGTGTTCAGGAACAAAGGAACGCCACGTCTGCAAAGACACACATGTGAGTGCGAGAGGGATTTGAGTCACATACGATCATGGAGAGAGAAGGGGCACGAATGATGGATGGGGAAAAGGCAATAGTGGTGAGCCGGGGTAGCGTGTAGATAGGGCTAGCTTACTATTCTTACACATTCTCTGCTTTTGAAATCATGTCAATAAAAAGTTCCCTACATGGCGTTATCTCATGGTCTTCTGGATCTCATTTCTGAAATTCAGCTTTCAGCCTTACTGTTCCCATGGAGGTAGGGGTTCTTCTTCCTCTTTTTTTTATGTACAAGTAATTCGTTTTTTCTAATTTATTTATTTTCAATTGAAGGATAATTGTTTTATAGAATTCTGCCGTTTTCTGTCAAGCCTCAACTGGAATCAGCCGTAGGCATACATATGTCCCCTCCCTTCTGAAGCTCCCTCCCATCTCCCTCTCTTCTCCCCCTTTACTATTTTCCTTATTTTGCTCTCCGCCTCTTCCGGTCTCTGCTTTTCGGGAACGTGAGGGTGGTTTGCCCGAGGAGGGTTTTCTTTGTGTCTGTCCTGCTCTGGATGGGGAGCACGCCTTAAATCCATGACATGACGTTTTCAATTGGGTTTGGGCCTCTGTTATGGACTGAACTGTGTTCGCCCAGATTCCTATGTCAAAGTCTCACCCCAAGTGTGACCGGGTGTGGGAAACAGCCCTTAAGGAGGTGAATCTATGCTCAAATGGGATCATAGGTGTGGAGCCCTAATCCTACTGGTGCCCTTTTAAGAAAAGGAAGAGACGCTAAAGACCTCCTTCTTCCCATGTGCGCAGAGGAGAAGGCGTGCAGGACACAGAGGTGCGATGTGCAAGCCCAGGAGAGCCAGCCCGGCTGGAGCCTCGACCGCGGGCTTGCAGCCTCCAGAGCCGTGAGAAGGCAACTGCTGTTTAGGTCGTGCGGTCTCACAATCTGTCATGGCAGCCTGAGCTGACGAATACAGCATCAGTTTTGGGAAACAAACAGCCAGAATTCTAAACATTCCCCCCATCTTATTCTCTCTCTGCTTCCCTTTGGGGACACTAATGTACAGTATGTAAGTCTATGTATAAGCCAGATAAGCAACAAGGCTACAGTCCACAGGGTCTCAAAGAGCTGGATATGACTAAAGCAACTTAGAAAGCACGCACAGCAATACAGCCATTGCTTTGCAATAACGTTAAATGGAATCTAATATATAAAAATGCTGAACCACCATGTTGCTCACCTGAAACTATTATAATATTATATATCAACTATACTTCAATAAAAAAAAATTGAAAAAAGGATACGTAAGTTTCTTGGACACTAGAGTCTCATAGAAGTTTATCATGAAATACGGTTCTCATCTACCTTGTGTGTGTGCTAAGTTGCTTCAGTCATGTCCAATTATTTGCAATCCTATGGTCTGTAGCCCGCCAGGCTCCTCTGTCCAGGGGATTCTCCAGGCAAGAACACTGGAGCGGGTTGCCGTGCCCTCCTCCAGGGGGTTCTTCCCGACCCAGGGATTGAACCTGCGTCTCTTGAGCTGCTGCATTGGCAGGCGGGCTCTTTAACACCAGCCCCACCTCCTTCTGCTTAGAATGGAGTGAGGAACGGAGGCTTTCATTACTAGTGTTTCTCTAGTGTGGGTAAACTGCATGAATTTTTGACTTGGAGATTTCTTTTAAAAAATTAAAACATAAAAATTTTTTGAGGGAAGTTTGGTATGTATCCTGCATGGTCAACTAAAGCAAGTCTGAGCCCAGCAGACTTGAAGTTCTATCCCGTGAGTCCAAGTATCTCTGAAAATGATAATATGTGTTAAAGCATC
This sequence comes from Ovis canadensis, assembly GCF_042477335.2. Lineage (NCBI taxonomy): Eukaryota > Metazoa > Chordata > Mammalia > Artiodactyla > Bovidae > Ovis > Ovis canadensis. The sequence continues at coordinate 65,139,470 of NC_091266.1, read as the reverse complement.
ATCTACTTTGAAATCTATAAACTGCAAGTGATGGTGAGGAGAGCCATCCACAAGCGGCTCTCCCAGGGGACGTTTCTGTGCACAAATCTCAGACCGACTGCCAGCTCTGGATGATAAGGAAAGCGAGTCCAGCAACTCCGAAGAGGCCTGTCAGCCCTCGCCAGTTTCGGCATCTTCTGAAAGATGCTTTGATCTAATCTATGAAAAAAAGGGCTACCGGCTTGAGGAATGAAGACAGACAAACACGTAGGCAACGGAGCACCAGCAAACCACCAGGCGGGCCTGAGCGCCCCAAAGCCCGCGTCAGGCTCTGGCTGAGGCTGTTAATTCTGGCCGTGTGGGCGCTCACGCTGGAGGACGAGCAGCTGAACCTGGTGGGCCCCCAACACTTCGGCCACGGCTGGTCTGTCAGTGTCTGGCACTGAACTCATTTCTGTAAAAAGACTGGCATTTTAAAGAGTGAGCAAGTGATTGTTGATTAGCGAAGAAGAACCTACTAGTTGTTTTATAAGAAGTATGACATCGGTATAAGAACACAGTATTCGAGCTATTTTGGAGGTGTGTGCAACATACAAATTTATTTGGAAATTCATGCAGTGTATAAAAGGATGTTTTAGATGTTTTTCAGCTTAAATGTCAGAAATTGAGAATGCTATAACATTCTAGTTAGTGTCAAAGACAACTCTGAAATTGTTTCCTTGCCTGAGAAGGAATCCAGGGCTTCTCATCTGCATGCGACACTGCGGCAACGCCCCTGCACCACGGCAATGCCCCTACGCCGCGGCAGTGCCCCTACATCGCGGCAATGCTCCTACACTGTGGCAATGCTCTATTAAAGGCAGTTCTACGATTTCCGGGTAGAGGTTTGCTGGTCAACCTGCAGCCTTGCTGTGCGAACCCTGACCTGCCTGGCATCCAGCCTGGCATGTGGCCACGCACTAGGAGCCAGCCTGGGCCTGGAACCTCCTTGTCTGGCCTGGGAAGTTCAGTCCTGATCATTTGTGACCACTCCAGTGTTGTGCAGGGATGTCAGGGATGGAGGCACAGGTGAAGTCTGGAAATGACTGGATGCCAGGTCTGACCTCCCCAGGGAGCATCCCCATGACATGGGCTCCACGGCCACTGATGCTACCTCTTGGAGATAGAGAGAAAGAGGAGGAGGGCAGGTGGGAGCCCCAGAGCGCATGTCGCCATGTGGCGGGCACACCCTCCAGTGAGGAACAGAGGTCCTGTGTCATCTGTCCCCTCTCCCGCCTGGCTGTGCCCAAGCCTCAGCCTGTGGCCATGTCCTGGGGCAGGCAGTGTGGATCTTGGCACACACACACTTGCCGCAGGCTTCCCCTTCCGGAGCAGGTGCGCTCTTGTTCACTCAGACTTCAGTGGAGGTTGAAGGGCAGGGGGCGAGCTGAACCTCAGCGCAGACAGCACGTGCGAAGCTGCCTTCTCCTCCAATTCAGCCAAACGTCATCCGGAAGCCAAGTCTGGACCTGATCGCACCTCCACCGCAGAAGCTCTGCTGACCCACTGCAGAGGCCGTTCAGCAAGGACCTGTTTCCCGCGGCTCACTAGTGGCCAGCTGCAATCGCTCTACCTTATTTGCAAGGGCAGGGGCGAGAAACGAACACATCCCAGATGAGAACTCTTACTAGAGGGCAAACACAACTCGCTAAAGACAAGACGCGGGTGGTTGGACACAGTCAGCCAGCTGCAGAGAAGCTGCCAAGGACACGACCGAGGGATTCCTCGCTGGGGCCTGGGGACTCGGAGACGCCGGGGGCCAAACCGTGCCTGCAGGAGGCTGCGGTCTCTCAGGAGGTTCTTGTCGGGTGACTAATGGCAATAACATGTCTTCAAAGTTGAATTAAGTTGTCTTCACTGCCAGCAACTTCCCAGCATTCCTGGTTTACTCATGCACAAGGACTCACTGGTTCAGGGCAAGACAGCCACCATGTAGAACAAAACAGTTCCTCAGGGTTAAAAGCACTTTTTTAAAAAAATCAAGACTGCAACAAAGCCCCCCAAACAAGTAGTTTTGATTTTTTTAATTACTGAGCTTTCTTTTTAGAACACTTTTAGATTCACAGTGAAACTGAGTGGAAGGCTGAGTCCCCTGCCCGCTGACTCACACAGGCACAGATACCCCCAGGAGTAACAGCCCACGGTAATGGCATGTTCACTAAGAAACCTGCGCTGACAGACACACCTTAGTGCCCCAAGGCCTGCAGGCTACACGAGACTTCACTCTTGGTGTTGTACATTCTGTGAGTTTGCACAACATGTGTGACGGTGTGTATCTACCATCACTTTTGGGTTTCAGAAGCCACACTTGCCTTATTGACAGAGAAGGCTTTCTAGGAATTCCTGCGGCTGAGTCGCCCAGCACTAGGCTGGTCTGACGTATAAGGAGTCAGGCATGGAAAGGAGCATCCTGGAGATTTCAGCCCAGAGTGGGAAGGACACGGGTGGAAGGGCACCTGTCCCGGCCCCCGGGAGAGGGAAGCCTTCCAAGGCGTGAGGGTGGGGAGAACGAGGATGGTGCAGCGGGCAGAGTAGCGGGTCCCCCAGAATGTCCGTGTCGTCCTCCCCCAAACCTGTGGCTGCACCACATACAGCAAAAGGGCTTTGCAAGAGGAATTAAGAATCTTCAAAAAGGCAGATTAGCCCGGATTACTCAGATAAGCCCCCAGGTAATCACAAGGGTTCTTACACAGCATGAATTTTCCCAGGCTCCGCACGTTAAGTGGTCACTGCCCGATCACAGGAAGCCTCGTTGCCCTCCTCCTGGGCCAGCCCGGACCTGCTCTTACCGTCTAGAATCTGCTGGGTCCCATTCCCTGCTTTTTCCCTCTCTCTACCCGGTTCATGCTTCCTCTGAGACAGTGTTAGCAAAGAAAACGGAGCAGTTCTAAAGGGGGCAGGGCCTCCTGACGCGAACAGCTGGCTCATCAGAAAAGACCCTGATGCCGGGAAAGATTGGAGGCAGGAGGAGAAGGGGATGGCAGAGGATGAGATGGCTGGATGGCATCACCAACTCAACGGACATGAGTTTGGGTAAACTGAGGGAGTTGGTGATGGACAGGGAAGCCTGGCGTGCTGCGGTTCGTGAGGTTGCAAAGAGTTGGACACGACTGAGTGACTGAACTGAACTTTGGGGAGAAGACAGTAAGCCACGTACCTCCAGGGAGCTGATGTAAAGGCCCTCGGGTCAGGGTGTTCCAGGAATGTCAGGCGCAGTCTTCCTCACACACAGTTACAACCCTGGAGCCTTAAACAGTGCCTGACGCAGGTGGTGATAAACGTTTGTTGAAGGGATAAACAAAGTCTTAGACACTCAGGAAAATCTGTTGAATAAAATGAATGTGGGCTGCCTTCTAGATGTGGGAAACGGAATTATTAAGGGAAGGCCAGTCCTTGCCCAGGGGCCTCAGACCTTTGAGGACGCCACAGCACAGACACGGACAAGACTCCAGTGCAATGGAAGGCGGGCACCACAGAAGCAAATCCACTTCCCAGGGTCACCAGAGAAATACCCACCGTGTGCCTGATTGCCGAGACTTCCCAGTCTCGAGATATCCCCAGAGTTAGTAAGTGTTAGTTGCCCAGTCTAATTGCTCTGTGCTAGGGGAACAACAGGGCTGATGACCCTAGTTGTCCAGAGCAGTAGGGCTGATGACCCTACTTGCTCCAAGGGGGTGGCAATAGGGCTGATGACCCAATTGCTGGGGGAACTTACCTTTGAATAGCCTGTTCCGGGCGCCACTTGCCGGGGTCCAGCCCCGGTGGATCCAGGGTGATTCGAAGGTGGGGACGGAGTCGGCGTCTCTGGAAATAACTTACTTAATTACAGATAGAAAGGGATTAAAAGATTAGCGGAGAAAAAGAGGCTGAATAACTTGGTTCACATGGGATACCAATCACCACCTACGTAGGCCGCAGGCGTCTTCCCGTTCTCCAGAAGGAGAGGTGGCACTGAGGCCCCCCCGGTCCGATCTTAGAAGCCCAGGCAAAATTAGTAGGCTTGGCGGGTACCCATGTACCAGATGGAAATTCGGCCAGAAAATAGTAGGAGAGAAAAAAGGGGGTTGAATAACTTGGTTTACGTGGGATACCAATAAAATTCCAAGACAAGGAATTTGCACCATCTACGTTGGGCCACCAGTGCCACTTGAATATCAGAAGGTGCCCCTCCTTGGGCTCCTTCTCGCGTGGTCTTGAAAACTAGGGCGAATAAGTAGACTTGGAGGGCACCCACGCTCCAGATGGGAATTCAGCCCGAAAAATGGGGAGCAGAAAAGAACGACATGAGGGAATCAGTCTTTCCGGAAACTGATCCGATTTCTTTATTTTGGGGTTTGCTTATATACCTTTTGTTACACATAGGGATGAATACAGAGTCACACGGGGGTCAGCAGTCCTGACCTTTATCAAAATCAGGTGCTTCACATAAATGTATAAAAAAAAGGTACATCATCTTCTGGCCATGAGTGAGACCTGCTGACATTTTATGATGCTTTCTTTCTGATAACCAAAAATCTTATTTCTTCCAAGGGTTTTTTTTTTCTTAAACCAGGCACCACCCTCCAAATAAAGTTACATTCCTATAGGGTGAGGGTGTAGTGAGTTACAATCAAGAAAAGAATTTATTTAACCCAAGGTTAACATGATTAATCTTAAAGGTTAATACTTATTTCTCCTATATGCTTAAAGGTTAATACTTATTTCTTCCTATTTGCTAGTTATATTCATTATAAGAGTAGGGAACATGGAGATTTAGCAGCAAACATCAACCCAACAAATGAAAATCCTTTCACCAATGTTCCCCTTAAGATCTATTTAGTCTTAAGATATGATAAAGTTACATTCTTACACAGCAAGGACACAGTGATATATAACAAAGTACAGTGATCTATTACAAAAGAAAAAATCCATTAACTCAAAAAGTCTAGTATTGCTAACATCAAAAACTACCATATTTCCTTTGCTATATTCCAAATACATTGATTAATATATTCCCAGGTATCTAAGGATATAGAGGCCTGGCGGCGATCATTGACTCAACAAGAAGAAAAAGCCCTGTGCTAATTAAGACTCTCAAAATACTCCAAAACTCTCTGTGCTGTTTATGGTTGAGAGGTAGTAAACAATCATGTGCCTAGTGGCAGCAGTAAGGATAATCCTGTCACACAAGCTAGTCTGTCAGCAGAGAGGTTTGACCTGAGACATCCTTGTCCCACCCAGAGCAGGGAATTAGCAGCAATTATTGACACAACAAATGAAGAGACCCTTCACCAATATAATTCCTAACCAACTATACTAATAATTTCTAACTCCCCAAAAGATTTTGCCTTTAGTAAGTCTAAAACATCTCGTGCCTCTCAGGTTGGGAGGCTGTAAACAATCACATGTGGCCGGACAAACCTATACAAGTGGGCTAGATAACCTTCAGAGGAGTCTGTAAGCTGAAACACTCTTGTCACGCCCAGGAATTTCTATTGCTTTGGAGCTGCACGTTTACTCCTTCTCCGAGAGAAACGGTTATGGGGGAGAGCCCCCCGTAAAGTCAGAGGTGTAGGTGAGAGCATAAAACAGACTCTGGTTTTGGGGTTAGATGCTCGGGAACAGGGGGTTTCCTGAGGCTTGATCACGCCTTTGCGTATGCCAAGCCTCCTTCCTCATGACCTTTGCCATGGGCGGAATTCCTCACGCTGGCCCCCGGCACTTTGTGACCCCATGGACTGCAGCCCACCAGGCTCTTCTGTCCATGAAGTTTTCCAGGCAAGGATACTGGAGTGGGTTGCCACTGCAAATGGCAATTATTGTGAATAAGTGAAGATATGATCTTGTTTGTCTTTCTGCTAAAGAATCCAAAACCAGAGTGTGCTCCCTGAGTGGACCTAGGAAATGAAGGTCATTAGCAATCGGGGCTCCAGAAAGAGTCTGTGTGAGGGCAGCGGTCAGCCCGTGCCCAGCATCCTTGTCTGCTCACCACTGACCTGCCAAGAAATGGAGTTCCGCCTGCCTGTTGGAAACGCAGGATTCGGGGGAGTAATTTCAGTGGTATTTACAGGTGGCAGCGATGTGATCTACTGCCATCCATCATCTCAGAAATAGCTTCGTGCCGTTTATGGACGGGCTGGAAATTGACGTGGAAGCTTCATTTTTTTCCTCCAAAATATCTGGTCCAGTGGATTCTCTTCCCTTCCAGTTCCGTCACACGTCTAAGGATCCGAAGGTTATTTCACGCTCATAGCTCTTGCCCAGAGAGACTTACATATACTGTTTAAAGAAAAGCCTAAAGTAACAAAGTTTTACAAATTTATTTGCGAAGGTCTTAGGTGAAACACTCAGGAAAAAAGGAAGTGAGAGGAAAGCATTAAAACGCCCATCTCCAGGCTGAGGCGAGGAGTCTGCCTCTCTAGGAATTCTGCCTGCTGCCCTGCGTGGTTCAGGGGAGGGCGGCTGCTGCCTTCCCTCTGGGGATGGTCACACCCCAGGGCGCATCTGCCACACCTGGGTCTCAGTCTCAGCTCTTGGTGGAGAGGCGGTCCTGTCCCTGGGCCGGGAGGTCCTGAGGAGAGCAGCAGACGAGACCGGCAGACCCAGCTGCCGCCAGACACGCATGCTCATGTCCGGGTGGCGTCCTGACAGATCACTGCAAACCGAACCTCTTCTCTCGCAGGCTGGAGGCCCGGCCTCTGACCTCGCGGTGGTGGTGGGGCTGCGCTCTCCCCGGGGGTCTCCAGAGGGGTTCCTTCCTCCCTTTCTGGCTCCAGGGGACTCAGATGTGCCCTGGCTGTGACCATATCACCTGACCTCCGCCTGCATCTTCACAGGCCTCCTCCTCTGCCTCTGTGTCTCTCATGTAGATGCTGGCACTGGCCTGCATTGTTGTTTAGTCATTAAATTGTGCCTGACTCTTGGTGACCCTACGGACGGCAGCACACCAGGCTCCCCTGTCCTTTACCATCTCCTGGAGTTTGCTCCTGGAGTTTGACTCAGTGATGCCATCCAACCATCTCATCCTCTGTAGTCCCCTTCTCCTCCTGCCTTCCATCCTTCCCAGCATCAGGGTCTTTTCCAATGAGTCAGCTCTTTGCAACAAGTGGTCAAAGGATTGGAGTTTCAGCTTCAGCATCAGTCCTTCCAATGAATATTCAGGACTGATTTCCTTTAGGATGGACTGGTTGGACCTTCTTGCAGTCCAAGGGACTCTCAAGAGTCTTCTCCAACACCACAGCCCCAAAGCATCAATTCTCCAGCACTCAGCTTTCTTTATGGTCCAACTCTCACATCCATCCCAGACTACTGGAAAAGCCATGACCTTTCTCACTGGCCTTAGGGCCACCTTAAAGGAGCATGATCGCCTCTGGAGATCCATAGCTACTTTTGTCTTCAAAGACCCTCTCTCTGAATAAGGTCACTTTCTCAGTTTCTAGGCATTAGAATGTGGGCTCGTCTTTGGGGGACCACCGTTCATGGGACTGCCCCAGGGTCTCACACTTAAAGACTGTGGTGACTGTGTTCCTGGGGGTGCCTGCCAACTCGAAAGCATAGTGTTGGTCTTCCCCCCGGGGCTGCTGGAGGGAGGCAGCCAAGCTCCAGGTCACAGTCACAGACGGACGACGGGGAAGATTTGGGGGAGGACCTCACGTGACACTGCGGAAGTCCACGTGGGGGCCAAGGCGGGCCATGAGTGAGCCTCCCAGCCCCTTGTCCCTCGGAGAGAAATCAGGCACATTCTCCAGCCCTCGGAGCTCATCTGGCCTGCTTTATTTTTACTTTTTTAACCTTTGATCTATATTTTATTATTTTTAAATTTAATTGGAGGCTAATTACGTTACAATACTGTACTGGTTTTGCCATACATCAACATGAATCCGCCACGGGTGTACACGTGTTCCCAGTCCTGAACCCCCCTCCCACCTCCCTCCCCGTACCATCCCTCTGGGTCATCCCCGTGCACCAGCCCCGAGCATCCTGTATCCTGCATCGAACCTGGACTGGCGATTCATTTCACATATGATATTATATGTGTTTCAAAGCCATTCTCCCAAATCATCCCACCCTCGCCCTCTCCCACAGAGTCCAAAAGACTGTTTTATACATCTGTGTCTCTTTTGCTGTCTTGCATACAGGGTTATCGTTACCATCTTTCTAAATTTCATATACATGTGTTAGTATACTGTATTGGTGTTTTTCTTTCTGGCTTACTTCACTCTGTATAATCGGCTCCAGTTTCATCCACCTCATTAGCACTGATTCACATGTATTCTTTTTAATGGCTGAGCAATACTCCATTGTGTATATGTACCCCAGCTTTCTTATCCATTCATCTGCTGATGGACATCTAGGTTGCTTCCATGTCCTGGCTATTGTAAACAGTGCTGCGATGAACACTGGGGTACACGTGTCTCTTTCAGTTCTGGTTTCCTCGGTGTGTATGCCCAGCAGTGGGATTGCTGGGTCATAAGGCAGCTCTATTTCCAGTTTTAAAGAGTTTCACTGGCACAGTTCACACCCTTCCTTCAGGCGTGGCTGCTTGCACACTAGAAGGGAACTGAGGGGTCACCACCAAGACCCTGCAGCCTGCAGCCGAAAGTGAGCACGCTCTGGCCGCTCACAGGAAGTGCTTCCCAGGCTCCGACCTCTGACCTAGGAACTATGATCCCCAGCTTCTGGGGTTCAGCAGGTGTGCTCCTATAGTACCTGCCCCTCTGTGCCTGCTCTGTTCTCCTGCCTCCCTCCCCAGGATCCCTCCCCGTGTGCCTGCAGGCCTGCACTCCTGCCCTGGGGCCACTTCCTGGGAACTGGAGGGTTGACCCTGAAGAATGAAGATGTCACAGGTCCTCACGGGGGAAAGCTGGTGCTGGGGGCCCTGAGGAGCAGCCTTCGGGCAGGGGCAGTACACGCCTGGGGGTGGGCTGTCCAGGGGGCCGCTGGAATGGAGAGTGAAGGGGAGGCCTGGGGGCGGGCCAGAGCTGAGGACACCTTGAGTCCCAGGGGTGTTCCGGGGACCAGACTCAGGTGGCAGGCGGTGAGGCACCGCCTCTGGGGTCAGAGTGCAGGGACCCCTGCAGGCCCGTCTGTGCCCACAGTCCAAGCTGGCTGCGCCTGGCCCTTGTCCCTGCTTCTCCTAGAGGGACACTGGTGGTGACCCCTCACCAGACACATGGTCTGTTATCTCTGAGCAAAAGGCAGCAATACAGAGGGCTTCCACGAGCTCAGACTGTGCTTCACCTTCCCCATTGGGTGTGCCTTTAAAGTGCCCCAAAGACACGGAGAGAAGGCAATGGCACCCCACTCCAATACTCTTGGCTGGAAAATCCCATGGACGGAGGAGCCTGGTGGGCTGCAGTCCATGGAGTTGCTAAGAGTCAGACACGACTGAGTGACTTCACTTTCACTTTTCACTTTCATGCATTGGAGAAGGAAATGGCACCCCACTCCAGTGTTCTTGCCTGGAGAATCCCAGGGACGGGGGAGCCTGGTGGGCTGCTGTCTATGGGGTCGCACAGAGTCGGCCACGACTGAAGCGACTTAGCAGCAGCAGTAGCAGCAAGGACACAGAACCTTTGCTGTCGTCTGTGTGTCCAGGGCCCAGGTCCCCAGGAACGCCACGATGTGGCCAGGCAGCAGGCGGCCGTCTGCCCCGTGGGTATGAGCACACGTTGGCTGCGGCCTGATCTGCACCCGGGTGAGAGCGTGAGCCGCTGCAGCTCAGACTCCGTCCCACGACCCAGGAGCCCTGAGGGGCTGCCCCCAGCAAGGAGGGAGTTCAGCTGTGTGCCTGAGGCAGAGAAAACTGACCATACAGACTCGAGACGGGGAGCCTGGGGTTTATGGGATTACCAATTTTCTTGCTGTGCAAATTCAATCCTTTTATAGGGCCATTTGCAAAGCCATTGCTAAAGCAGCCTTTCCGTGGGTGAAATTTGAATTTTCCGTCTGCTCAGGTGCAACAGGAGCCAGACTGCTGGTGTCCAGGGGGCTGGCCCAGGATGCTGCTCCCATAGGGACTCCTCCAGGGGGCTGGGACAGGATGCTGTTCCCATAGGGACCCTCCAGAGGGCTGGCCCAGGATGCTGCTCCCATAGAGACCCTTCAGGGGGCTGGCACAGGATGCTGCTCCCATCGGCACCCTCCAGGGCAGGGCCAGCAGGCTGAGGCCAGCGCGGCTCAAAAGCCAAAGTCAGGACATGACGAGAATTTACTTTTCGGTATAAAAGCAGCAAATGGATGGAGAAAAAGCCTTAGAATGCCAGGCCGAGAATCCCTCCATTCTTAAGGAGTGGAGTTGCTGCATGCGGCACACCTGGAGTCTCTGAGAGGTCACCCTGGTGGACGGCTGTCCCCAGGTGGTCCCCGCACCAGTGGGACGCCAGCCTGGGGCTTAGATACAGGCAGGCAGGGCCGTGCGTGTGGGCTCAGGGCTCCTGGTCCGCTCAAGGGAGGGGACGGGAGAGAGGGCCCCTTTTTATGTTCATTTCAAAGGATTGTTGGCTTTTCTTTCAAATCCTCTGAAGACTGCGCTTCTAGACGTGGAGGTATCCATGTCGAGGGATCAGCGTGTCTTGCTTTTTTCTCAGCTAATCATTATTCCACATTTCACACGTAATTGGAGACCCTCGGCTCCTAAACTTTGCTCTTGGCTTGTTCTGCACAGAGGTGGGTTTCTCTGAAGCTTCAGATCAGCCCATGGAGTGCAGACCCTGGGGAGCTA